>NC_000079.6:76382517-76982517 GCF_000001635.26 Mus musculus
TTGGCTGGCTTACAGGTTCAGAGGTTCAGTTCATTATCATCAAGATGGGAGCGTGGCAGCATTTAGTTGGGAATATTTATAGCTATCCTAGAGTGCATGTAGTCTATAGACCATGAGTTGGATATACCCAAATATATTCAACTGCTTCCCAGTTGGATTTACAGATTTTTAAATTCCTCAATAGGATGAAACCTATGTGAACTGTGCATTTCCAAATGGACCAGCCCTGCCCACCTTTCTTCACCTTCTTTGGAACAATCTCTGTCTCTCTGTGGAAAGCCTCTTTAAGCTGCTTCCTCCTTCAGGGCTTTGACTTCTGGTTTTCTGCCTGAAACACTGCATTCAGTTTTCAACTGTTGGCTCTTTGTCCCTTTATAGTATCATCTCAAACTTTGGATTCTCAGGGAGACTTTTTGTTTTTAACACTAAATACAGGCTTATTAGATTCAGCAAAAGTATAAGATACCTAGTAAAATAAGACTTTGGATAAACATCAACTAGAATTTTTTGGTCTTTGTTCATATACTAGAAATTATTGTGTTTTGTCTGAAACTCAAATTTAATGAGCTGTTCCATATTATAGCAACCCAAATATAATACTCTTTTATTATCCCTGGATTGTTCCCTGTTAAAAATTCTATTTATTGTCTACTCTCCTGGACCCAACTCAAGCATTCCCCTACATGTTCACAACTGTTTCTCCAGTGCTGATCTCAGTGCCTGGCACATAGTAGATGCTCACTACATGTTAGCCGGATAAGAAAAATAAATTCAGATTGACCACAGCTTCAGGGCAAGTCGCTGGCCAGAAAGGAAAGAGAATGCCTACTTTAAGTAATCAAACAATACTGTGCTGAAACGTCTAGGGAAGGTACAGTGGAGGGAAGGGCATGGTGTTGCCTGCCTTTTAGAAGAGACCTAGTGGAGTCAGAAGATCCTAGATGCATACATTTGGGGAGAAGCAAAATCTAGACGACTTTAAAAAAAAATCAGTTTTCCGACAAACTGAAAGAAATAACTGAAGAAAAATCTGCTTGAGTGGAAAGAACAAGACCGAGCTCTGAATAGGGTCAAAAGCAGTAAGGATCTTCCCATCTCTGTCCAAGCGGAGCGCCCCTGAGACTTACTTTAAGGGTTAGCTTTATTATCAAGTTCTGAGAACTATTCCTGATTATAAGGAAAGTCACCGCGCAAGCAAACAAAGAGCATGGAGAGTGGATGGTGATGAAGTCAAAACAGAAGAAATCAAACTCCCCTCTTGAGCCCAGGATGCCCAAACAGTTGAAGGCAGACTTATTTGGCCTCAGCATTTGGAGAGCTTTATGACCAGCGGCGATGTATGCTGGGTTCCCTGAGGGACCCACCAGGGGTGCAGAGGTGCACTCCACCCCGATGTCCGCTCAAGCAGGGTTCGTCCGTTCGTCCGTCTGTCCTAAAGCAAGCCGTGTGTGGGACTGTAGACTCAGGTCAAGCAGGCTCCCAGCCCTACGCAGCTCCACCCGGCTCTTGCCTGCCCTCCCACCTAGGAGCTGGAGGATGGTCCTGGGTGCTTTAGCCAAGGCTGCTAGTCCCCGACGTCTACAGCAGGACGCGCCCTGTTGTGTGAGCAGCGTGCGCGCCCAGTTTGGAGACGGCCGCCTCTGCTGCTGACAGGTGCTGGCCTGAGGGCGCGGGTGTGGTTCCCAGTGCAGCTGGAAGCCCGAGCCGGCCGCTTGCAGCTTTCCGAGCTCCCGCGGGCGCCGAGGGGAGTCAGGGTGCGGCCTGGGGGCGCTCAGTGGTCTGGAGCAGCGGAGTTCCCTGCTAGAAACTTTGCAGGACGGCCGCGCCCCGCGGCGGGAGGGCCTCGGCCGCAGCCGTTTTGCTCCGAGCTGGCCTGAAGCCGCTGGACGCTCCGGGCTTGTGCTGCTGCGCTGGCCGCCGCCGCCGCCGCCGCCGCCTCCACGCTCCCGGAGGAGGCGCAGCCCGAGAGGGAGGAGGAAAGGCAATAGGAGGGGAGACAAGGTGCCTGGGTTGGAGGATGGAGCCCCGGGCTGCCACGACTGGCGAGCTCGTGCGGGCCGCGTCCCCCTCCTTCCAGGCCCGGCTCTGGAAGAACCTGCAGCTGGGGGTGGGCAAGGGCAAGGGCGGCGGAGGCGGGCGCGCTGGGGGCCCCGAGCACCGCACTGCGGCCACTCCGACCCCGTCCCCGCCGCCCCCGGGGACCACGCAGGACGCCCTGGCCGGTGTGGGAAGTACTGGCAGCAGGTGGAGCGGCTTCAAGAAGCGGAAGCAAGTGCTGGACCGAGTGTTCTCCTCCTCACAGCCCAACCTGTGCTGCTCCTCACCAGAGCCCCTGGAGCCAGGCGGAGCAGGCAGAGCCGAGCAAGGGTCCACGCTGCGCCGCCGCCTACGCGAACATCTGCTGCCCGTGGCTAAGGGGTCCTCGACAGCCACAGGGACAGGCGGAGTGACGCCTCCTGGCGGACGCTCTCCGGACTCAGCTCCTTCTTCGTCTTCCGCCTCATCTTCCCTGTCCTCTTCTCCCCAACCGCCCCCGAGGGGGGACCGCGTCCGTGATGAGAGTACACGGCGTGGGGGCCCTGGGGTGCACCTGTGCCACCAAAAGAGCTCCTCTCTGCCCGGAACCGCGTGCCTGGAGCAGTTGCTGGAACCGGCGCCACCCCCCGCAGAACCGGCCCGGGGTCCCGCCGAACCCCAGGCTCTGCAGAAGGACATAGAGCGCGACTGCAGCCAGGTGAGTGCCAGGTGGCCAGCGCCGGGCAGTGTGCAGGCCACGCCTCCAGCTTCAGGCTGCCTTGGCAGCGAGTGTGTGTGTGTGTGTGTGTGTGTGTGTGTGTGTGTCCCCATGTGTGCGGGCACGGACTACTAACTAGCTGAAACGGAGCAAAGACATTTTGCTCGGGTTTAGTAGTAACAGTTTAGACTTGAACCCTGACTTGACTTTGACACGAATGAATGACACCTGTCGCCAAAAGCACTTTGGGTAGTTTAACACAGAGCTAAAGAAAAGTTTCAAGGTAACTTGGCTGCTTTTTGGAGGTGTCCTGCAAGATGCCCTAAGAAGATTTTCTTGGGGAGAAAAAAAGCTAACATCCCCCCAAATTTACCAAAGGAAATCGCAACTGTGTGAAGGGACACTGTCTGAAGCAAAAGGCTAGCAGTGGGCCTAGGAATGCTGAAAGGTGAAGTTAAGGTTTAGATGAAGATTTATTACAGAAATTTGCTAATTTCTTGGTAGTCTCTTCCTGAAACTTTCTTCTACAGGTGGATCACTGTCTCTCGGGTCGGGGGTGGGGTGGGGGCGGCAGGATCTGAGTTAGTAAAGCAGTTATGTTCCAGTGGCTCTAAAGTTAGTAGTCACAAGAAGCGAGTGCTTCTAAAACACGCTTCTTTGCGCATCCTTTCACTACTCAGACAAGCGTTTCTTCATTGTTCTAATACAAGTTTTACGTCACCAGGGGCTGTGTTTACTCCTACTTGTAAGAGGGAATCTTTTCCTTTTATAAATGTCTATCATATTTCAAATATTCAATTCTATGAGGGAGCTAAACTAATTGTTTTCTCTTAGTACTGCTTAGCTTATTACACTCTCATCTCAGTAATTCTGATCTGGTTAAGTGAATGATACTATGTTAAAACTTTAAGTAGAAAAATAGCTAGCCAGAAAAACACATTTGACCATTTGCTGAAACTTTTACCTCTCTATTATTTGAGACAAGAAGCTCGGAAAAACTGTATAGCTTATCTACTACTTTTAAAGTGTAGTTTCTGGGGAAAAAAGTAGGCCAGGAATTAGTCAATTAATTTTTTTTTTGTCTTGCAAACACTTGATGTTCTAGACAAAGCTTGTCACATAAGGTTAGGTAGACACCATTGACAGAGAAAGCACTACAACTTCACCCTTTATTGTCTTAAACAGACCTGAATATTACTCTTTCTTTTTTTAAAATTTCAAAAGTAAATTGAAAGTGGTTTTAAGGTGATTAGAAATTAAGTGTATGTATTGTTCAGGGTTCTCTAGAGAGACAGAACTTATAAAATGAATAAAGGAATTAAGTGGTTTACAGGCTAGTCCAGCTAGTCCAACAATGGCTTCCTTATAACAGAAGGCCCAAGAATCCAGTAGTTGTTCAGTCCAAAAGGTTGGATGTCTCAGCTGTCTACAGGATATGCTCAAATCCTGAAGAAGTGGGTTCTAATGCTAGTGAAGGAATGGATTTGCTCAAAAAGAGATCCAGCTTCCTTCTTCCTTGTCCTTATATGGGCTGCTAGCAGAAGGTGTGGTTCTGATTAAGGTAGATCTTCCCATCTCAGAGATTTGGGTTAAAGATGTATCTTCCCACATCCAAGATTTGGATTAGAAATGGGTCTTCCCACTTCCAAGAATTTAATTAAGAAAAGACCCTCATAGGTGCGCCCAGTCATTTGACATTCTGGTTGATTCCAGATGTGGTCAGATTGACACTCAGGAATGGTCTGCTAATCCTGTGAGTTAAAGGAAATGCTGCTGAGTTTCTGTATAGTCCTAGTGCACATTTATTCGAATGTTGAGATATTGATTTGATATTTTATCTTTCCTAACTTTTAGAGCAACACATAATAATAGAATATTTTGGGAGATACTTATCATGCTATAGTGAAAGTTAATTTATGATATTATATGTGGGTGCTTTCATCCCATGCTGGGCACACTGCAGCATCATACTGCATAATCCTCACTGCAGCGCTGGAGAACTCTCGTCAGCTTATGGAGTAGAAGCTAAAACCCAAAGAAGTTAAGTGACTTTTCCAGGGTAGTGTGTGTTTGTAAGTGACACAGGTAGGTGTGTGCTTGTCTGTTTTCAGAATCTTTTCTCAGGATTTTCACCACTTCTGTGAACTTCTAAACCTTAAGTTTTGGGATGACTTCGATCTGTTTAATAGTCCAGGCCTGCATGTATTGTAATTCCCCCTACACAGACAGACAGACAGACAGACTGACAGACAGACAGACACACACACACCACAATTCTACAACAAATTGTCTGTGTTAATCTCTAATTTTGGTCTCTGATGAATTGTTGCATATCTTACTAGATTTGAAAGTCCCATATTAATCATTTATATTTCAAAAGAAGCTTTTCACTGTAAGGATCCAGTATTCCAATATAGACCTTAGAGGAATGCTTTAACATTTGAAGTCACGCTAAAAAATGAATAGATGAACAGTGGAGTGCAGGCAGAGCAAACAGCCCTAAGGGGATGGCCAGGTACAGGCATGGCCCCAGCCTCTGCTCTTCCTGGGGCCTTGTTCTCTGAGAATGTCCTCTAAAATGGCTTACAGGTTTGTTTCACAAATTCTCTGATCAATGGAGAAGAGAGTAGCCTGTAGTGTTTTCCAAATAGGAAAGAGAAGAAAGGGAATTGAAACCTGAAACTGAATTCATTAAGGTGCTAGGGGCAGGCTTTGGTTTGTTACATCCTGCCTTTCTAAATGTGTCTGGGGTGACACTGGGGCATGGGGAGGAGACAGCTCAGGACCTTTGTCACCAGCATAGAAGGGAGCATGCATGACAGTGAAAGCAGCATCCAGATTACCGTTGTATAGCTCATTGTAAAACTGGGAAAATTCTTGAAAATGTGTTGTCTTTTCTACTTGTTCCTGGCGTCAGTCATGTTCTCCAACACACTTCCAACTTCTCTAGCCCCAGACCTGCATGGGGCCCCAACCACATTTGTGCCTACATTCTGACACTTAGTAGAGATGTTAAGCAAAAGTAAAAAAAAAAAAAAAGGAAGGAAGGAAGAGAGAGAGAGAGAGAGAGAGAGAGAGAGAGAGAGAGAGAGAGAGAGAGAGAGAGAGAAAGAAAGAAAGAAAGAAAGAAAGAAAGAAAGAAAGAAAGAAAGAAAGAAAGAAAGAAAGAAAGAAAGAAAGAGAAAAGTAAAAAAAAAACCCACTTTGAACTGCTGGGGGAAAGATTCAGAAACCACACATACATGGATTAAATGAGCAAACCGCTGCCTCATGCGCCCTGAGTGGCCTCTCAGCTTTTCTGTAATCAGCTTTGAAAACACTAACAGTGCTTCCTTCTTTATTATTTCAAATGTTCTGCTTTGACATTAAGAAGGAAAGAAAGGAAGGGAAGGAGCGACAGAAAGGGGGAGGGAGGGAGGGAGGAAGGGAGGAAGGGAGGAAGGGAGGAAGGAAGGAAGGAAGGAAGGAAGGAAGGAAGGAAGGAAGGAAGGAAGGAAGACCGACCATTTCTTTCTGCTGGTTCTCATTCACATTTTGGGCCATATTGTCATACCAGATGCCTTCCATTTTTTGTAACACAGTTGGGAAAGATGCTTTCTCAATTTGTGTGCCCATCAAAAATATGCCAATTTTATGTATTCTGTCTTGATGAGTTACTAAATTTATATTTTGCTAGAATCAGAAAGTCAGTATTCTAAGAAATGAGTATGTTGGAATTTTTAGTATCTAAGTGAAAGCACGTAGTGTTTATAAATGTTAAATCTTTATTGCTTTTTTTTTCTTTTTAAAGTAAAATTTTATTGAAATTCCTTACATAGAGGAGAAAATGTATTTTGAAGGGAAGTGGGCAAACTTTTCAGTGTGTGGCAGGGATGCTTTGAAGCACAGCAAGAGGAGTCTTCATGCCTTTGATGAAAGTCGAACACATGTAAAACAAAATGTCAGAGAATGTTTTCAAGTATATAGGTAAAACATAGCTGGCTTTTTAACAGTTTATATTAGATATTACTTGGGTAAATGTTTTGTCAGGTATTTTAAATATTGCTTCAACGAACATAGCTTAATCTTGGGGACGGCACAGATTTTAAAATGATAATTCCTATTGTACATGACCAACCCCAGTGAGAAACCTAACAATGTTAAAAATCAGTCTCCTTAAGGCAATTTTATCAGCATAATTTTATGAAGAAAATCAAGGTGGGATGTGCCTGGGCTCAGAGCCAGAGGAGGAGAGTCCAGTCTGGAGTTCCCTGAAGCTGCTCTGAAATCAGTGCTGTTTTCAACTACAGGGGCCACAGTGTCCCTTCAACCTTATATGGGTAGCTTAAGTCTCTGGAAAATCGCTGGACAGAGAAACCTGCAAAGGAAAGTGTTTAGCAGCGTGAGACTAATCTGACATGCATGCACTGATGTGGTTGTTAGCAGTGCTGAGCAGCCTGAGGTTTGTGGGTTCTGCCATTGCAATAAATGCATGGCAGAAAATGAATGAATGGGGCTTCACCATTCTCATTTAGTTTGATATAGGAAGTATTTCACTTGCAATGGTTAAAAAAAAAAAGAAGTCAAGATAGCTGAGGTAGTACTGGTGATAACACAATTTCAGTCATAAAAAAATGAGTACATTTTAACAAGTGTGTAGTCATTATCATGGAAGCATAAACGAACATGTGAATGAAGAAAACAGAATTAATATTTTAATTAAAAAAATAAGACATGCCACCCCCACTTCTGAAAAAAGAAGGAAAATAGGGGATCACTGTGCACATGAAAGTTCCAATGTCTTTGCCACTCCAAGGGAACATAGTGAAACTTTTACAAACCCAAAATTAATGAAGAGTAAATAGTAAGTCTAGGTACCAGTGTATTGAACTGTGGATCATGACATAACTGAACCTGAGGGTCATGGAAATTTCAGCAACAATAAAACACTCATTGGGCAAAATGATTTCAAAATGAAGTGCATTATGGTCTGAGATATTCCTGGTTGCTGTTGTCTGCATGGCATGGCAGGACCACTGTAGCCTGGCTTCTGAACTCTCAGCCTGAGTACTTTGTACCGAGGGTCGTACCTTCATATCACCCAGTACCCAAAACACCTCAGCTCAGAGTCAAGATTAGCTTTAGGTCAGCAAAGCCTATACTTTTGACATCAGACACCTTTTATTTTGACTTTTTCATTGGCTTCTAAGGCATACTTTTTCTTGGTAAGCCAAATATCCGCATAAACCAAATGTGTGATGGAGGAATTCCTTGGTCACTGAGCCTTGTTCCTTGGATACTGTTTTGGGGATTTGTTTAATGTGAGTGAAATAGATTTTAACATCAGACTTACTTTATACAAGGTTAACTGCATAAAATTGCAATAAACTCTATGTGCTGCATCTGTACCTCTTTACAGTTATCAAGTGAGAGAGATGATTTTTTTCTTGTGCTATTTATTTACTTTGCAATCATTCTTAACTATTTTTTTTATTTGTTGGTACCATGGAGAACCCCATCTAATTTCCTGCATCATGTGCCACTTAAAGTTCCTTGCTGTCACTGACCTTCTCTTCTAACTCATCGTGCTTTCCATAGAGTCAGTGTGGGAAGTGATTAGTCTCCTTCAACAGTTAAGTTTCTACTCAAAGATGCTTTCTTCTTTGAATATGTAGCAGCTTGTTTTTATTAGGATATTTTGGAAGTTGTGTGCGTGTATATGTGTGTGTATGTGTGTGTATGTTTATGTATTTGTATGTTTATGTATTTGTATGTTTATGTGTATATATATATATGTGTGTGTGTGTGTGTGTGTGTGTGTGTGTGTGTGTATGTGTGTGTATGCACTTGCGTGTACCTGTGCCACATCATGTGTGGCACAGGTCAGAGGACAGTCATAGGTTTCAGTCCCCTATTTCTGTCTTGTTTATGACAAGGTCTCTTGTTCAGTGCTGCACATGCTAGGCTAGCTGTTCTTGGAGCTTGCAGAGATCCTCCTGTCCCCACCTCCCACCTCATTACTGAAGTGCTGTGGTTAGTGTCTGGATTTAAATGGTTTCTGGGAGTCCAAATGCAGGTTGTTGTGCTTGCCTGGAAAACGTTTTCCCAATAACCTATCTCTCCAAACCCTATAGATTTTATTATAATAAAAAAAAATACCAGTTAACATTTCCAATGATTTGTATTTGATTTTACTATAGGATGAAAAATTGCATTTCCAATATAACGAAACTAGGAGGCCCAGCACTTTCTTTTAGGGGGGGGCTTTTCCTTTCAACTGTGAAATATTGGTTGAGATATTTTATGCTAGTTTTGTTTCTCATTCCCATGTAAATGTAAACAATTGTAATAGACATGTGGTCTTTTAGATAGTTTAAAGGTCATGGCATCTTTCTGCTGTCACTTGCTTTGATCATTATCCTCTTTATTAGGATCAATTGGAATTCAGTTTGCTGAAGCCTCAACTACCTCCCATGCTCTCACTAGCACCACCACATGATAATTTGGCAGCCCTTAATGCATATAGCTGACCTATGAATTCATATTATATAACAGTTCAGGGGAACAGTTTCCTGAATGAAGGGATTAATGGACAGGCTGGAGCTATTCAGTGATTAGGTCTCTGGAAAAATTCCAGAATTACTTTACTGTATAACGGAGTACTTGCCTCTCTGAAGCCAAGTCCTTTTAAACATGGCGGATATACTGGACATTCCTCTTCCTCTTCAGATGATAGCCCTGCTTTGCCTCAGCTTGGATGTTAGTTCTGGTTCTTATCTTCAGACAAGAGGGAGTCCTTGATCCTACTGAATGGTGGCTATGTCATGGCTCAGGGACTATCTCCTGGTGCTGTCACAGATTTATGGCATCTGCTTACTCATCTGTATCTGGCCTCTGGCACTGTTCCTTCACGTTTGTATTCCTAATTTCTGCTGATCAGCCTTCAGCTATGCTCTGAATAGTGAGCTCTGCTCAGACCTGCTTACTTCTGTTATTCCTCCTGAGCCCTCTTATGGGCTTCCTGTCTGTTACTAACAGTCTCCTCTTGTATCCATACCATACTCACCATTAGAAAACTGTCTCTCTTTTAGAAATCTACATCTTTTTCAACCACAACTCACAGTAAAATTTCAAATTTGACCATCAGTCCTGACCTCACTGGCCTATTCTGACACCTTTTAAAATGATTGAATGCTTGCTGAGTCACGTAGAGGTAATGCAGAGCTCATTGATGCCCACAGTGACCCCTGGATGTTTGTGACCCCTGGATGTTTGTGAACCTAACTGCAGGATAGCAAAGCCTCCCTCCAGAAAGTCTGCAGCATTTAATGGTTAAGGATCTTTCCTTTCATCACATTTGCCTGTTGAACTCTGGAAATGTAGTCATTCAGATTGTGCTGTAAGTATACAACCGTGTGCACACCGAATCCTAAAAGCTTAATGCAAAGAAAGGAATGTGAAATATATCAGCATTAAGCTTTTTTATTGATCTTATGTTCCAACATTTGGGTTAAGTTAAATAAAATATTAAAGTCAATTTCACTTGTCTTTTTAAATTTGTATTTCCATTGGTCAGTATTGATTTACAGCAGGGATCTCAAAACTCCAAACTCTTATGTCCACAAGGCTATGGAAGCAAGGGTAGATAGAGTGCAAAGAACATGGTCACTCTATGGTAAACCAGGGAGTTCATGTTTGTTCCTACTTTACCTATACTTGTTATTCAAGGTAGAAATGACAGTTTTCACATTACTTAGTATGAATGAGAAATTCAAGATTTTGTGCTAAGTGTTAAGATTCCTGAGTTTTTGGCTGTTCATATATTTTCAAAACTATCACAAGCCAAATCAATTATATATCGGGTCTAAATTTACCCATGAGTTTCAACTTCTGGCAAAGAGAGCTGATCCTACATCAGTGCTTGGTACAAATTGTCTGGATCAGAGTAGGTTTGAACACATTGTGCTTGAAGCTTACTAGGAAGGAGTTCCTTGGAGTGTACCAGTCAAGAGAATTAAGTATTAGAACGAAAGTCAGAATTCAGTGGGGTGAAGTGCAAGTGAAAAAGAGGATGTGGTCACAGCAATAGTCAAAAATTAATCCTATGCAAGGATAAAAGAAAGTGGTCATGTGGGTACAAAAAAGATGACATTAGAAGACTCTATCATTGGAAAAGTGTTGTTTCGTGGGCATCACTTGTTTGGGTTGATGAGGTAGAGCCTCTGGAGAGGCAGAGTTTGAACGTGACAGAGAAGATGGCATAAGGTCCTTAAGGTCGTGGCTTGGTGTGGCTTTCACAGACTAGTAGTAGGTCACCTTACTTAGTCTCAAGGCAGAAGATGGATCCCTTGCCGGTTGCAAATGGACAGAGACAGTATGGATGTAAGAAGACAGGAAGATTGTCAGCTTGGTGGCAGCATTTTGAAAATGGTCTACTCTGCCTTGTTTTGCAGTGTGCCTGGGATTTGGACACAGGGAGATGGCGAAAGTGTGTCTGTAGAGGCGCAGAAGAGCTTGAGCTTGAGTGTTTTATCTAGAGATCTATTAGATTAATAGTAGAGAAGCCAGACGTAGGGAAGGGGGATGCAGGAAGAAAGGAAGGCTGTCCGGGTGTGGGGGTGGAGGAATGAGTTCTACAGCACACAGGGAGTCCTGGAGGAATTCAACAAGGGAGGATGTGGGTCAAGGTGAGCCTAAGAAGAGTGAGGCTGGAAGAAGTGGAGACCTCAATGAGAGCCTGGAGTTGTTTTCCTAAGGATGGAAGATAGAAATATCTGAGAGAGCAAAGGTCTGTTTGAGCTTCCAGGGCAGAAAGGATTAACATGCCAGCATGTTTTCCTCTTTACTTGTAATTTTGCTTTTCTTTGTTCACTTTAGAAATGCTTGTATTGAAAAGTGTTTGGGGGAGGAGGATGGACTTTGAGTTTGCATTCATGCAGAAAGGCTGAGGAAGCCAGGCCCCTGAGCCTGCCCTGTCTAAGGAGTGCAGTAGCTCCTACTCTTTTTGTTTTCCTGCTTTGTTTTCTGAGGCAGTCTTGCCATGTAGCTAGTATAAACTGGCCAGGAACTTGCTTCAGAGATTAGAGGCATTTCTACAATGTCTGGCTTTCTAGATCCGATTTTCGATAGTTATTTAGGGGTCTTTCAGATGAAGTAATGATCATTCTCTCTAAACTATTAGGTAATAACAAGAGGGCTAAGCATTGAAAGCATACGTTGTTTACAAAATTGGGCAAAACAAGAAAATTCTATAAATATTCTTGTCAATTGAATTCTTAATGTGCCTCATGGACAGATTGGCAAAGTATTTGGAAAAACAGTCATAATTAAGGAGTTTTGAATGCAAAAGGTCTCTTGAATAATCTTAGTTATGGCATGTGCATGAAGCATGCTAAAATATAATCTCAGGTAAAAGACAAATGGCCAGTTTCTAAAACTTACGAATAGGTTTTCTCTCAACATAGCAAAAATATTTTTCTAGACCCTCAAGCCATACTTGGCTCTTCTTCCTGTATAAAGATGTAAAATAGCTTTTGATAAAATAATAACTCAGTTTTTTCATAACTGCCTTTGAATAGTATTTTTAATGCACCAAATTAGAATTCTGACTGTTCCCCAAAATATCTTTGGAGATCAGAATAGGTCTTTGAGACAATTCCTGTGTCACCACAGAGCTCTTGCCAAGCTCATGTGCCCTCTGTACCAGTGAGGCTGAGAGTAGGTGCAGGCTGCAGCTGGACCCCACTCCTTTGTTTGCTTTTACTTCTCTGCATTTGTTTCATTTTCTTAATTATAACTATTTCTTGTTTAAAAATTTAATTGATACAATATGTAATAATGGTATATATACACTGTATATACATATATATGAATATATATATATGATACATTCTATGGATTTAAACAAATAATGATTAAAGACGAGATGGCTCAGCTTGTAAAGGTGCCTGCTGCCAAGCCTGACCACTTGACTTCCATTCCTGGAATCCACATTGTGAAGGAAATAATATATTGTGGCAAGTTGTCTTTTGACCTCCACATAAATGCTGTGCCATATGTGTACACACATGCGCACAAAAAATTGAAATCCCCCCAACAATCAAATGTGTACCAATCAAAGCAATGCATTCTGTCACTGTGAATATAGATCATGGCTTTGTGTTGGGGACACATCTCTTTTGAGGTATCAGGAAGTTATTCTAACTAGTCAGTTGCCCTATTGAACTGTAGAACACTAGAATGCCTATATAATGCTAAGTTTGACCCATTAGCCAGGTTACCTTTATCTTCTCACCCTTCTATAACCACCATCCTGCTCTCAATTCTATGAGTTAACTCTTCTTCAACTCAAGAATTAACTTGTCAGTGGTGATGTGCATATCTCACACATGTATCATGCAAATATCCCATCTGTTATGTGTGTTTCATACATGCTTCATACAGTCTCCCATCTTTTTTGCAGCAAATGACAAGATTTCTTTCTTTTTGTGATTTTTGTGATGGTGAGAAAGTCTCACATGTTGTGCTGGGATCTAGCTGTGATGGGTGACTTGGCCCAATCCTGTCCCACTTCATATAAGTGCCGCTGTGACATGCTGCTCTGAGGGTGACATGGCCCTTGGAAGGGACCAGAAGATGGCAGTTTCCCATGCCCCATGTCCAGTGACAAGTTTTTCAAGGGAGATGGGGTTTGGTACTTTGTACTTATTCCTCCCTATCTGACATTTACCATCTCCAAGCTTTTCCTAATAAGCATTTGTCAGAAATGAGGAAGTGGTTTGTGGATTTTCCTGTGAAAGGCCTTTGTGTATCCTGCATGTCCCTCCAGGCTAACTCTACTGAATTTGTTTCCTTCCCTGTCTTCCAGCCAGCTTGCCCATCAGCTCTTTTACTTCTCCTTTTCACTTGAGAAACAGGCAGGGGAAGTAAGGCAAAGGCAATGAGTCTGTTTTCCTGTTGTTTCATGGTGAAGTTTAAATAGTTCCTGTGGCAAATTCTTTGTACACATGTGCACATGCATTTACATATAAACATGCATTTACCAGGCAAGGTTTATGCAGTACCTCAGGTGGCCCTCAGACACACTGTCTTTCACATACAGTAGCTAGAGCAGCAAGGATTGTCCTTGGATCTGATCTTCTCTGTAATTGCAAAGTACTAAATTTCAAATGGTTTTATGTTCTGAGCACAGCTACATAGACTAGCTCATTTGAAGAGAAAAATTGCATTTGTGGCTTAGTATGGGGTGTTTTTACAAAGAAAATGGAAACTCTCTCTCCAACTGTGAACTGACCTGTAAGGAAAACCTTTTCTTCAGAAGCGATCATGTTCCTATGAGGATGTGTATGGCATCATGGTGAAGATCTTGTTGGATTATTCTCCAGTCCTTGCAGAGCCAGATGCCACAGAGATTAATATGTCCCAACAGCATTTTCAAGCTTGATGTGCATTTACCTCACAAAATTATTCTTATAGATAAAAGTAAGGATGCATTTTGGTGAGTCCCTTTATTAATATGTAATTAAAGGAACGCTAATAACTTTAGGATTATAAAGATACATTCATGTAATTAAAGGAGGCTTCTCCTCTAGAGCCTGGAAGTGAGGACCAGGAAAGCACTGACTTAGGAGGACATGGTCTAGAACAGCAGACGCTCAGACTGTGGTGACCAGAGAAAGTTCTGTCTTCTGTTGATACTGGCACACTGATTTGAAAGATATTGCTGGCTATAGCTCTCCATACCCAAATACTTCTGGGAGAGAGCTGGTCTCTCCAGAGTGCTGACATGTCTGTGAACATAGGTAAGACCACCACTTTTGCTCAAATACCTGGCCCAAGAGTGACCCACCCAGAGCCATCAAGGCACAGGAACCAAGAAACAACCAGGGATATGATCCTTACAGTTTCCATCTACACCACTGATCTGACCCCGTGCTACAGATCTCTATACCAAAATTCTTCCCTCCTGGAGAGAAATGGTCTCCCAGGAGTGCTGACACACAGGCTTACAGGAGGGACAAGCCACAGTCAGAGACAGCAAGATCGGCCAACATAACAGATAAGCATATGGTGAGAGGCAAGGGCAAAAACATAAGCAATAGAAACCAAGGCTACTTGGCATCATCAGAACACAGTTCTCCCATCACAGCGAGTCCTAGATACCCGAACCCACCAGAAAATCAAGACTGATTTAAAATCACATTCTCATGATGATGACAGAATACTTTTAGAAGGACATGAATAACTCCCTTACAGAAATACAGGAGCTTCACGTGGTCTGTGAATTGTATTTTGGGTATTCCCAGCTTCTAGACTAATATCTACTTAACAGTGATGCATACCATGTGTCTTCTTTTTTATTGAGTTACCTCACTCAGAATAATAATTTCTAGTTCCATCCATTTGCCTAAGAATTTCATGAATTCATTGTTTTTAATAGCCGAGCCGTACTCCATTGTGTAAATGTACTACATTTTCTGTATCCATTCCTCTGTTGAGGGGTATCTTGGTTCTTTCCAGCATTTGGCTATTATAAATAAGGCTGCTATGAACAAGTGGAGCTAGCTGATGCTCAAGAGGAAGGAAGACCAAAGTGTGGATATTTTGGTACTTCTTAGAAGGGGGGAATCAAAATACTCATGGGAGGAGATACAGATACAAAGTGTGGAGCACAGACAGAAGGAAAGACCATGTAGAGACTGCCCCACCTGGGAATCCATCCCATATACAGTTACCAAACCCAGACACTATTGCAGATGCCAACAAGAGCTTGCTGACAGGAGCCTGAAAAAGCTGTCTCCTGAGTGGCTCTGCCAGTGCCTGACAAATACAGAAGTGATGCTCACAACCAACCAATGGACTGAGAACAGGATCCCCAATGAAGGAGGTAGAGAAAGGACCCAGGGAGCTGAAGGGGTTTGCAGCCCCATAGGAGGAACAACAATATGAACCAACTAGTACCTCCAGAGCTCCCAGGGGATAAACCCACCAACCAAAGAATACACATGGAGGAACCCATGGCTACAGCTATATATGTAGCAGAGGATGGCCTTGTCAGACATCAATGAGAGGCAAGGCAGGTAGGGGAATGCAAAGACAGGGAAGCAAGAGTGGGTGGGTTGGTGAACAGGGGGAGGGGGCATAGGACAGGGGTTTTTGAAAGAGAATAACATTTGAAATGCAAATAAAGAAAATATCTAATAAAAAAGAAAATATAATAAATAAATAAATAAATAAATAAATAAATAAATAAATAAATAAATAAAGGAAAACCCAGATAAAAAGTTAGAAGCCCATAAAAAGAAAACACAAAAATCCATTAAGGAATTGCAGGAAAACACAACCAAAGAGGTGAAGGAATTGAATAGAAACATCCAGGATCTAAAAATGTTGATAGAAACAATAAAGAAATCAGAAAAGGAGACTACCCTGAAGATAGAAAACCTAGGAAAGAGATCAGGAGTCATAGATTCAAGCACCACCAACAGAGTACAAGAGATAGAAGAGAGAATCTCAGCTGCAGAAGATACCATAGAAAACATAGACACAACAGTCAAAGAAAATGCAAAATGCACAAAGCTCCTAACCCAAAACATCCAGGAAATCCAGGACACAATGGGAAGACCAAACCTGAGGATAATAGATATAGAAGAAAAAGAAGATTCCCAACTTAAAGGGCCAGTAAATATCTTCAAAGGAACTATAGAAGAAAAATTCCCTAACCTAAAGAAAGACATGCCCATGAATATACAACAAGCCTACAGAACTCCAAGTAGACTGGATCAGATACTCCTCCTGTTACACAATAATCAAAACACCAAATGCACTAAACAAAGAAAGAATACTAAAAGCAGTAAAAGAAAAAGGTCAAGTAACATATGAAGGCAGACCTATCAGAATTATACCAGACTTCTCACCAAAGACTATGAAAGCTAGAAGATTCTGGGCAGATGTCATACAGATCCTAAGAGAACACAAATGCCATCCCAGGCTATTGTACCAAGCAAAACTCTCACTTAGAATAGATGGAGAAACCAACATATTCCTTGACAAAACCAAGTTTATACACTATCTTTCCACAAATCCAACCCTACAGGGGATAATAGATGGAAAACACCAACAGAAGGAGGGAAACTACATCTTAGAAAAAGGAAGAAAGTAATCTTTCAACAAAACCAAAAGAAGACAGCCACACAAACATAATTCCACCTCCAACAACAAAAATAACAGGAAGCAACCATCACTATTCCTTAATATCTTTTAACATTAATGGACTCAATTCCCCAATAAAAAGATATAGACTAACAGACAGGATACAGGATTCAGCATTTTGCTGCATACAGGAAACCCACCTCAGTGACAAAGACAGACACTATCTCAGAGTACAGGGCTGGAAAACAATTCTTCAAGCCAATGGTCCCAAGAAACAAGCTGGAATAGCCATTCTAATAGTGAAAAAAAAATCAACTTTCAACCAAAAGATATCAAAAAAGATAAGGAAGGACACTTCCTACTAATCAAAGGAAAAATCAACCAAGAAGAACTCTCAAGTCTGGACATCTATGCTACAAATGCAAGGGCACCCACATTCATAAAAGAAACTTTACTACAGCTCAAAGCACACATTGCACTTCAAATAATAATAGTGGGAGACTTCAACACCCCACTCTTATCAAGGAAACAGAAATTAAACAGAGCCACAGTCAAACTAACAGAAGTTTTGGACCAAATGGATTTAACAGGTATCTATAGAACATTTCATCTTAATACAAAACAATGTACCTTCTTCTGAGCACCTCATGGCACCTTATCCAAAATTGACCATAACAGACCTCAACAGATACAAGAAAATTGAAATAATCCCATGTATCCTATTGGATTACCACGGACTAAGCCTGGTCTTCAATAACAACAAAAACAACAGAAAGCTCACATACATATGGGAGCTAATCAACATTCTATTCATTAATATCTTGGTCAAGAAAGAAATAAAGAAATTAAAGTCCCTCTAAAATTTTATGAAAATGAAGGTACTACATACCCAAACTTATGGGACACAATGAAAGCAGTCCTAAGAAGAAAACTCATTGCTCTGAGTGCCTCCAAAAAGAAACAGGAGAAAACATATACTAGTAGCTTAACAGCACATCTGAAAGCTCTAGAGCAAAAATAAGCAAATACACTTAAAAGAAGTAAATGGCAGGAAATAATCAAACTCAAGGCTGAAATCAACCAAATAGAAACAAAAAGAACTATACAAAGAAGCAACAATACCAGGAGCTGATTCTTTGAAAAAATCAACAAGATCGATAAATCCTTAGCCAGACTAACAAGAGGGCACAGAGGGAGTATTGAAATTAACAAAATCAGAAATGAAAGGAGAGATATAACCTCAGAACCTGAGGAAATTCAAAAAACCATCAGATTCTACTACAAAAGCCTATACTCAATAAAACTCGAAAATCTGGATGAAATGGACAATTTCCATGACAGATACCATGTACCAAAGTTAAACCAAGATCAGATAAACCATCAAAACAATCTCACAACCTCTAAAGAAATAGAAACAGTCATTAATAGTCTCCCAACCAAAAAAATCCCAGAACTGGATGGGTTTAGTGCAGAATTCCATCAGACCTTTAAAGAAGATCTAATACCAATACTCTTCAAACTATTTCACAAAATTGAATTAGAAGGAACACTACACAATTCATTCTATGAAGCCACAATTATGCTGATACCAAAACCACACAAAGAGCCAACCAAGAAACAGAACTTCAGACCCATTTCCCTTATAAATATCTATGCAAAAATAATAATATTCTTGCACACCAAATCCAAGAACACATCAAAATAATCATCCATCACGATCAAGTAGACTCCATTCCAGGGATGCAGGGATGTTTCAATATCTAGAAATCTATCAATGTAATCAACTATATGAGCAAACTAAAAAAATAAAAACAAAAACAAAACAAAAAACCCCACATGATCTTTTCATTAGATTCTGAGAAAGCATTTGACAAAATCCAACACCCATTCATGATAAAAGTCTTGGAAAGATCAGGAATTCAAGGCCCATACCTAAACATAGTAAAAGCAATATACAGCAAACCAGTGGCCAACATCAAAATAAATGGAGAGAAACTTGAAGCAATCCCACTAAATTCAGGGACTAGACAAGGCTGTTTACTTTCTCCCTATCTATTCAATATAGTATTTGAAGTCCTAGCCAGAGCAATTAGACAACAAAAGGATACCAACGGGATACAAATTGGAAAGGAAGAAGCCAAAATATCACTATTTGCAGATGATATCATAGTATACTTAAGTGACCCCAAAAATTCCTTCTAAACCTTACAAACAACTTTAGCAAAGAAGCTGGATATAAAATTAACTCAAACAAATCAGTAGCCTCCCTTGATTCAAAGGATAATTGGGCTGAGAAAGAAATTAGGAAAATGACACCATTCAAAATAGTCACAAATATTATCTTGGTGAAAGATCTATATGACATGGACTTCAATTCTCTGAAGAAAGAAATCAATCTGGGCAGTGATGGTGCATGCCTTTAATTCCAGCACTTGGGAGGCAGAGACAGGCTGATTCCTGAGTTTGAGGCCAGCCTGGTCTACAGAGTGAGTTCCAGGACAGCCAGGGCTACACAGGGAAACCCTGTTTTGAAAAACCAAGAAGATTCCACCTCACACCAGTCAGAATGGCTAAGATCAAAAATTCAGGCAACAGCAGATGCTGGGGAGGATGTGGTAAAAGAGGAACACTCCTCCATTGCTGGTGGGATAGCAAGCTTGTACAACCACTCTGGAAGTCAGTCTGGTGGTTCCTCAGAAAATTGGACATAATACTACCAGAAGATCCAGCAATACCTCTCCTGGGCATATACCCAGAAGAAGTTCCAATTGGCAATAAGAACACATGTTCCACTATGTTCATAGCAGCCTTATTTATAATAGCCAGAAGCTGGAAAGAACCCAGATATCCCTCAACAGAAGAATGGATACAGAAAATGTGGTACATTTACACAATGGAGTACTACCCAGCTATTAAAAACAATGAATTTATAAAATTCTTAGACAAATGGATGTATCTGGAAGATATCATCTTTGGTGAGGTAACCCAATCACAAAGAGGTCATTAGATATGTACTCACTGATAAATGGATATTAGCCCAGAAACATAGAACACCCAAGATACAATTTGCAAAACACAAGAAAACCAAGAAGAGGGAAGACCAACAGGTGGATACTTCATTCCTCCTTAGAATAGGGAACAAAATACCCATGAAAGGAGTTACAGAGACAAAGTTTGGAGCTAAGACTAAAGGATGGACTACCCAGAGACTTCCCCACCTGGTGATCCATCCCATAACCCGCCATCAAACCCAGACACTACTGCATATGCCAGCAAGATTTTGCTGAAGGGACCCTGGTATAGCTGTCTTGTATGAGGCTATGCCAGTGCCTGGAAAATACAGAACTGGATGTTCACAGTCATCTATAGGATGGAACCCAGGGCCCCCAATGGAGAAGCTAGAGAAAGCACCCAAGGAGCTGAAGAGGTCTGCAACCCTATAGGTGGAACAACAATATGAACTAACCAGTACCCACAGAGCTCATGTCTATAGCTGCATATGTAGCAGAAGATGGCCTGGTTGGCCATAATTGGGAAGAGAGGCCCCTTGGTCTTGCAAACTTTATATGCCCAGTACAGGGGAACGCCAGGGCCAAGAAGTGGGAGTGGGTGGGTAGGGGAGCAGGGCGAGGGGAGGGTATAGGGGACTTTTGGGATAGCATTTGAAATGTAAATGAAGAAAGTATCTAATAAAAAAAGAAATGTGAAAAAAACAAAAAAGAAGAAGAAAAAGAAGGAGAAGAAGAAGGGAAAGAAGGAAGGAAGGAAGGAAGGAAGGAAGGGAGGGAGGGAGGGAGGGAGGGAGGGAGGGAGGGAGGGAGGGAGGGAGGGAGGAAGAAGACCTAAGAAGATGGAAAGATGTCCCATGCTTGTGGATTAGCAGAATTAATACAGTAAAAATGGCCATATTCCTGAAAGCAATCTACAGACTCAATGCAATCCCCATCAAAATTCCAACTGAATTCTTCATAGAGTTAGAAAGAGCAATTCTCAAATTCATTTGGAATAACAACAACAACAACAACAAAAACCAGGATAGTGATAACTATCCTCAACAATAAAAGAACTTCTTGGGGGGTCACCATCCCTGACCTCAAGCTGTACTATAGAGCAATAGTGGTAAAAACTGTATGGTATTGGTACAGTTACAGGCAGGTAGATCAATGGAATAGAATTAAAGACCCAGAAATGAATCCACATACCTATGGTCACTTGATTTTTTACAAAGGAACTAAAAGCATCCAGTGGACAAGACAGCATTTTCAATAAATGGTGCTAGTTCAACTGGTGGTTAACATGTAGAAGAGTGCAAAATGATCTATTCTTATCTCCCTGTACAATGCTCAAGTCCAAATTGATCAAGGACCGCCACATAAAACGAGATACACTGAATCTATTAGAAGAGAAAGTGAGGAAAAGCATCGAACACATTGGCACAGGGAAAAACTCCCTGAACAGAACACCAATTGCTTATGCTCTAAGATCAAGAATTGACAAATGGAACCTCATAAAATTGCAAAACTTCTGTAAGGCAAAGGACACTGTCAATAGGACAAACCAGCAACCAACAAATTGGGAAAAGATCTTTACCAATCCTACATCCGATAGAGTTCTAATAGCCAAAACATACAAAGAACTCAACAAGTTAGACTCCACAGAACCAAATAACCCTATTAAAAATGGGGTAGAAAGCTAAACAAAGAATTCTCACCTGAGGAAACTCGAATTGTTGAGAAGCACCTAAAAAATGTTCAACATCCTTATTCATCAGGGAAATGCAAGTCAAATCAACCCTGAGATTCCATGTTATAACAGTCAGAATGGCTAAGATCAAAAACTCAGGGGACAGCAGATGCTGGCGAGGATGTGGAGAAAGAGGAACACTCCTCCTTTGCTGGTGGGATTGCAAGCTTGTACAACCACCCTAGAAATCAGTCTGGCAATTCCTCAGAAAACTGGATATAGTATCACCTGCAGATCCACTTATACCACTCCTGGGCATATACACAGAAGATGCTCCAACATGTAATAAGGACATATGTTCCCCTATGTTCATAGGAGCCACATTTATAATAGCCAGGAAGTGGCAACAACTCAGGTGTCCCTCAAGAGAGAAATGGATACAGAAAATATGGTACATTTACACAGTGGAATACTACTTAGCTATTAAAAACAATGACTTCATCAAATTCATTAGCAAATGCATGGAATTTGAAAATATCCTGAGTGAGGTCATCCAGTCACAAAAGAACATGCATGGTATGCACTCACTAATAAGTGGATATTAGCTCAAAAATTGGAATATCCAAGATTCAATTCACACATGGTATGAAGCCCAAGAAGAAGGAAGACCAAGTGTGGATGCTTCAGTCCTTCTTAGAAGGGGGAACAAAATACTCACAGGAGGAAATATGGAGACAAAGTATGGAGCTGAGATTGAAGGAAAGGTCATGCTGAGACTGCCCCAGTTGGGCATCTATCCCATATACAGTCACCAAACCCAGAAACTATTGTGGATGCCCAGAAGTGCTTGCTGACAGGAACCTGATGTAGCTGTCTCCTGAGAGTCTCTGCCAGTGCCTGACAAATACAGAGGTGGATGCTTGCAGCAAACCATTGGACTGAACTTGGGGTCTCCAATGGAGGAATTGGAGAAGGGACTGAAGGAGCTGAGGGGGTTTGTAGCCCCATGGGGAGATCAAAAGTGTCAACCGGCCAGACCCTCTGGAGCTCCTGGTGTCTGGATCACCAATCAAAGAGTACACATGGAGGGACCCATAGCTCCAGCCACATGTGTGGCAGAGGATGGCCTTGTTGGACATCAGTTGGAGGTGTGTCTCTTGGGCCTGAGGGGGTTCGATGCCCCAGTATAGGGGAATGCCAGGGCAGGAACACAGGAATGGGTTGGTGGGTTGGGGAGCACTCTCATAAAGGCAATGGGAGGGGTCATGGGATAGGAGGTTTCTGGAGGGGAGACCTGGGAAGGGGATAACATTTGAAATGTAAATAAAGAAAATATCCAATAAAAGAAAAATTGAAAAGGAAATATATATAAAATTTGTTTATTAATTGTATTATGTATTATAAAAAGAAAGATATTGCTTATATGATGTTACTCTTCTATTTGTCTTTTAATTATCTCTTAAGTTAATTATGCCTGAGTGACATATTTATGAATTTGTATTTTAAAAATTACTTTTTTCAGTGGGTGGGGGAGTGTGTGGGGGACTTTTGGGATAGCATTGGAAATGTAAATGAAATAAATACCTAATTAAAAAAAAAGAAAAAAATTACTTTTTCTTTTAGGACTATATATCTAATATGAATTTCAAGCAGAATCACAAGTATTATTTGCATTTGTACTAGAAAGTTTTAGATGAACTAATTTTATATATGAACTTCTTGGTTAAGGATCAATATGGTAGGGTCCAGTCTATTGTGGGCAATGCATCCATGGGCAGGTGGTCCTGAGCAAGTCATGGAAAGGAAGCCATTGAACATCCTTCTTTCATTGCTTCTGCTCTAGATTCTGCCTACAGGGTCCTGACTCTAAGGCCTGCTTGCAGGGTCTTGCCTGTAGTTTCCTGTCTGAAGTTCCTGTCTTCAAGTCCTGCCTGTATTTCCTTCCTTAATTTTGGTGGAGGTGTCCCGAGCTTGTGCCTCACCAGCAAGAACACACTCGGACAACCGGATTCTTCTGCAGCAAGCTTTATTGCTTCATTAGGAGGAAGACCCCGAACCCCGGAAAATGGTGCTGCTTACATACACCTTGGAGTGGCGTATCAGCACCTAATTTGTTGTTTGCCCATCGACTCATTGCTACGCCCTGGGATGGGCAGTGACTTGGCACAAATTCACTCTTGCACCTGTGCACATTACTTGTTTACCAGTTAGGCACAGCGGAAGCTGGCGCCATCTTGTAATGGCGATTGCTCACGGCTCTCCACATGGAGGATGAGTTGTAATTGGGAGCTGTCAAGCAGCAGAGCTTGGGCATTACTAGACATCTCATACCTACCAAAGCCATTGTCTCTAGGAATACCAGTGTACTATAATCAGAGAGGCTGCATCACTGAACCAGAATCAAGTTCAGGACTGTTCCCGATATGTTGCTCATGGTAAGCCTGACCTTTTTTAACAACAGCCAAGCCAATAGTTCCATGTCTCACCACATTGTTTTGGAGACACTTTGAAAAATGGGACATTGTTTGTTCGATAAAAGTATCTAATAAATGAAGATGGGTTTATTTATTTCTTTTCAGGCTCAGTTAAGAGGCTTAAGTTTTCAGTTCAGATTCTGTTGTTAAACCCCTATGAGAATGAAACTACTAGCGTAGCAGTTTCCATCTCTAGACAGAAAATAATGTAGTTTTCTGAGCATCTAGTTCTTTCTTGAAGATTTATAGTCACATAGAGAAGGCAGTGTTCAGGAGCTTTTAGATTCATTTCATGTGAATCAGTAGAGAGGAAATTCTTCAAGCTATCCCAGCTTCTCAGGGCAGAGTGTGGATTTGAACTTATGTGGCTGGTGACAAAACTCAGAACTCTAGCTATTGTGTTTGTGTGGCTTTCTCCAACAATGAGTAGCTGCTCAGTGTACTCATGAGTATTATCATGTAGCTACTTTCTTGATATCTTGGAAATGGAAAACAATTTTGTTAAGATGTTCTATATTATGGATTAGTCCTAGATATAAATATATATAGCTGAAAGATTATTCAATCCAATAACAATGGTTTTAGCAACTCATCTCTTCCCCTTCCACAGATGTTTATGAAATGTCTAACGGGCGGTAGGTATAGCATCTTGGTAATACTTTGTTAAATAGACAAGAGTAGTTTCTGCTCTTATAGAGCTTAGGATATAGTAGACCATCTACTACATCTCACAATACTATAAAAATCATTACCAATTATAGTTGCAAAAGGCAAGACCTGTACTGATGATCTTAAGATTGTGAAAGATCCCAATCTTAAGAGAAGGTCCCAATTAGAGTCTGATATTTAGAACTTGTATAAAACAAATATAAACCTAAGTAGATGCAAATCTCCCTCCTCTTGGAAAAACTGTATGGACAGCAGATAAAGGCAGAAAAGGCCATCTGATGTCCAATGCCTAGGAACCAGATTCTCTCAGATAGCACACTTTATAGCCTAGGGGGAGCTGTAGATAAGATTTAGCTCAGTGATCCAAGTGTTAGAGCTGTGAAACTATTTTTATAGTGTAATTATTTTTTATTATCATTTTAAATGTGCATTCAGCTTTTCTCCTGAAGTAAGTATAAAGGAAAGGAAGAACTTTGGCAAGAGGTTCTGTGAGGAGGGCTATACTTTAAAGTTACTGTTGTTTGGTAACTTTGGAAGATCCTTGTCTCATAATGTCATGTCATTTCTTATTTTTTAAATTAATTTCATCTTAATTAAAAATATATATATTTAAAATTACATATATATATATATATACACATATATACGTGTGTGTGTGTGTGTGTGTGTGTGTGTGTGTGTGTGTGTGTTCTTCTCTCTTTTTACCCTACAGGTAACAGGAGACAGAGGTTTTATAATCTTCTGTCTGTTTTCTCAAACATAAGGTTTAACTTTTGTATTCTTATATATGGCTGATATTCTCATTTATGAAGCTGATTTGCAGGAATACTCCCAATTAGAAAAGGAAACCTTGAAGTACATAAGAGCTCACTAGCACATTTATTAACAGTGCCACAGCAAGGGAAGAAGAGACATAATGATGTCTCATAGTTTGCAAATCAACCAAACCTTAAGTGGCAGCATGAGCCACCCTGCCCAGGAAGGGCATTTTAGCAGGTCCTGTAAGTTTGACTGCTCATAAATTGTATCAGCAGTGTCCAGATTACCAGTCTGTGTGCTGTGCTCTTCTTAGCCAACTGGTGTGGTGTCCAGCAATCAGAAAACACAGGTTCCCTAAAACCCAGTCTGACTGCCATCTGGGGTAGGAAATGGCATCTAGTAAAAAGAACCAATGACAGAAGCCATGCCCATGTTAATGGGGTAATAATAACTTACATAACTTATCTATGTTTATTTTGCATTGGGAGAATGGGATGCAGTTTGTTTGTTTATTTATATATTCATGCTTGTTTGGTTTGGTCGTTTACTATTTTACTGGAGTTATAGCACTGTACTTTTCAAACAGGGAAGGGATAGTAGTATTTCTCTTTGGTTACATAGATTCTTTTCATAAATTAATGAATGTAGTAGTATAGCCTCCATACGAAAACCAAAATCTATACAAAATAAAAATGTGTATCATTCTTTCATTGAAAGAAGATCATGACTTCTACTCCACAGAGTCCTAAACCCTCAGTTGGTACCTCAATGTGTGAAGGAAATCAGTGGTAATTCTCATAAAATTAAGAGAGTTCCATTACCTAACAGGAGTGGGGGTGTCTCTGGCTCTTTTGTCCTCTCTAGGGATTCTTTCCCCACTGCTGGGTTGCTTCATCCAGCCTTGATGTGAGGGGTAGAAATGTAATTACGTCCTTAAAACAAATGAAATAACCTCAGGCTTGGTCAGGCCTAACTCTAAGCCTAGATCTTTCCTTGGGGTAGCAATCTAGGAGAAGGTCCCTGAGGTGAGATGGAGTGCAGACCTGGAGAGGAGTGCTTGGTATGCACACTGGCCTGTGGCTGGGGGTGGCTGCATGTGTCCTGCCAGCTGGACATGGCTCAGGAATGAAAGGAGCACACTGTAATTTCTGTCACGATAAGGGGTACATTTGAGAAGTGTTATTAGATGGACAGATTAGAGCCCAACTATCAGGAGCGACATCATTAATACTCTTCTTTTGCAGACAGTGGCGTTCCAGTCTTCCTGGATTGGGCTTCATGGGAGGGTGGTGGTGACTCACATCTGGAGAGGCCAGGAGACTGGGTCCAAGGCTCTACATTTTACCTATTCAGCTCCTTCCTTCTTCAGGAATGCTATAGGCAACTTTGCTCCCCAGTAGGCTGTTACTACACCATGACTGTTACCA
Organism: Mus musculus; assembly: GCF_000001635.26. Taxonomy (NCBI): domain Eukaryota; kingdom Metazoa; phylum Chordata; class Mammalia; order Rodentia; family Muridae; genus Mus; species Mus musculus. The sequence continues at coordinate 76,409,394 of NC_000079.6, forward strand.
TTTTGCTGTTGCTTCCTTGGTCAAATGAAGCTGTAAGAAGCTAGCATTCTAACTTGCTCCTGGACCCTCCCCCGTTCAGGAAGTCGGGGGCTGCCTGTGCTTCCTAGATAAGTTCTCCTTTGCACAATTTCTGTGTATCACATCTTTAAGTGGAAGGTCTTAAAAGATTCTCTTGTGGTTATTTCCTTTGTGTGTGCCTTATACATGGTAGATACTTTTATGAGTGTGAAATTGAGCTGAGTGCTATACAACTTTCTTATAATGAAGAAAGGGTCTTAATTTTCAAATTATTAGATACAGTAGAATGCTATGACATAAGACATCCTCATATTCAATTTTATGTATTTACTGAAGTGTTTTAAGGAGCCTAATATAACTGTAGTTTAAAGTATTTTGTGTGCCTGAGCATTTCCTGAATTGCTACAACTACTTTACAGAAATGTTTCTTTTTAAGTCTTAAACAGATAGACAAAAAATGCTGCAAATATAAGTATTCTAACTCAGTTTATGTTCCAGTTACCAGCCATTCACATAGTCCTGCGTTGGATTTTTGTGCTGAGTACTGATTTAGGAGTTTTTATGCACCTAATGTTATTTATATTTTACATTTAATTTCTCTTCACTTTGTAAAAACAGGTTGAATAATTGAGAATATTAGAGACTTGTATATCTTTTTTATTTGATTGTTTGTTTTGAGACAAGGTCTTATGTAGCCCAGGGTAGCTTTGAACTAGGTACGTACTTGAGGCTTTGGACTTTTGTTCCCTGCCTCAACAAACCAACTGCTAGGGTCACCACGCTTAGCCATTTGTTGGTCATCTTTAAAGGTTGGTTTGTTTGTTTGTTTGTTTCCAGAATCCTTACCCTATTGGAAGTTAGAGCTGGAAGTAGAAGGTTCTTCTTCCACTGGCCATTTTGGACTCAAAGTAAATTATATGCTTGCAGAAGATTGAATTGTAGCATTTATCTTTAAGAACTATATTTCTCTCAAATAAGATGATCTTGTGAAGGCAAAGACCTGACCTTCAATTGGATGATAGTTGGATGCTCTGTTCACATTCTCTTGTGCTGGTACATAACTATGTCTTGGCAGTTCACTGTGGGCCGCGGTGGCTTCACAGATACTATGCTTCCACGGGGAATTGCCATTGACCACAGGAAACTATCTGCATTTGATTTCAGGAAATAGCCTCAATAAAGCTGTGTCCTCCAAGGGACAATAACTGTGTGACAGGTTTATAAAGGCCTAATTCTCATCCTCAGTTTGGAGCAACTGCAATTTCACAAATGGAAAATTCTCCATGTCTCTGGGGAATTTCACCACCCTGTCCATAAACAGGTCTACCACATTGTAGATAAATTTTTGGTGGCTAGGAACTCAGTCAGCACAAATGTCATGGAAACAGTGGCAACAGTTGTGAAGAGCTTGGTAACAGATGAACATTTCGAAACAATCAAGGGAAGTTTTGTTGGCAGGGTTACACTCAGGCTTGAAATAACATCCATGGGAGTATAAAAAAACAGATATGACAGAGAAGCTGAGCATTAGGTGGCACCAGAGTACAGTGAAGTTAAGTGTAGATTCACAATACTGACAAAAAAAATCATTAAACAAAAAACATTTTTAAACAGCCACTAAACACTAGTGTGAGGAGAATCCTCTTTGCTTTCAGCTGTGAGATCACACAAGGCTGCAGAAACTTACTATCAGAGCACCTGAAGTAACTAAAGCTCACCATAGTTTCTCATATAATTTTCCACGCAAAGATCAGGAAATGGCCTTTAGTTATCAAACATGACATCTATGAATTAGAAGAGTTGTGTTAGCCACTGTTCTATTGTTGTGAATAGACCCATATTCAAGGCAACTCTGATAAGAGGAAGCATGTAACTGTGGGCTTGCTTTACAGTTACAGAGGTTAATCGATTATCATTATGGGGGGTGGTGTGTGTGACACCAGGCAGGCAGGTGCTAGAGCAGTCACTGAGAGCCATATCCTGATCTGCAGGCCAAGAAAATGACAGCTAGACTGGGCTTTTGAAAGCTCAAAGCCCACCCCTAGTGACACACTTCTTCTAACAAGACCACATCTGCCCCAACAAAACCACATCTCCTAATCCTTCTAATCCTTTCAATCAGTTCCACTCATTCAAATATATGAACCTATGAGGGCCATTCTCATTCATACCTCCATAGGAGCGGTGGGTGGGTGTCCATTGCCTACATGTCCTTTTAAGCAGTACCTCGTCTGATGCCCAGCAGTTGCTCAGATATTTATTTATTTATTTATTTATTTATTTATTTATTTATTTATTTATTTATTTATTCATTCATTTATTGAATAAAGGAATAATGGGCAAGACAGGAAGTTCAGTGAGTTTTTTCTTTCCATTATTTTTTGCATCCTTTCTGGAAGTTTTTCTTTATATATATTTTTCTTAATGGGATTTACCTCAGGAAAATTACCCCAGTATTTCTGGATGTCAGTTGCTTTGAGTTGCTACTGTCAGTAAGCACACTTGAGAGAGAGAGAGAGAGGGAGAGAGAGAGAATAGGATGGGCTTCTGGGTATCTACTGCAGGCACAAGATCACACATGTAATCTAAAACACATGCAGAGTTTTTCACTGCTATGCAAACTATTCATGGAAAATTGAAAAGTATCTAAATTTCTAATAACTAGAAATAGTTAAATAATTATAATAAATATTCCATTATTACCTCAATAATTATTAAAATTTATATTTTCTCTGTAAATAGAAGTTCATAAAATAGGGAGGAAAAATGTGAAAAGTAAAATTTTTATTTATTGATGAGTTTGGGAACTTTTGGATCTTAATATTTTTCTGGTTGTTTTAGCACTATAAAAGTCTAAAAAGAAATTGGTTTCAGTTTCATAAAAATCAAATCAATTTTCACTTGTTTTTGTCATCTTTTCTAGAAAATTCTATTTGCATAATTGATATATAAATATATATATATATGTCATAGCTAGAATTTTACAGACTGTTTTAAATTACATTTTATTGTTTGACTACATGTATGCTCTATGTTTTCATGCTGTATGTTTATTTATAAGATGATGGGCTTCCTGTTAACATCTTAATACATACATAATCTCTTAAAACTTTATATACTTCTCTTTGCTACTCATCCTTTCTTATTTCCTAAGAGTTCTTCTGTGTGTGTGTGTGTGTGTATGTGAAAAATCAGGTGTCCATAGGTGTGTGGACTTATGCCTCAGTCTTTGATTCTACTGATTAATGTTTATGTTTTATACTAGTAGCATGCTATTTTTATTACTATAACTCTGTAATAAACTTGATATCTGGGCTAGCAGCACTTCTAATAGTTCTTTTATTATTGAAGACTATTTTAGCTATTCTGTATTTTTTTGTGTGTTTCTTTATGAAGTTGAAGAGTATTTTTTTTTAAATTTGATGAAGAATTGTATTGGCATACTTTTGATGGGGATAACACTGAATCTGTAGATGGCTTTTGGTAAAATGACATTTCCACAATATTAATCTTACTGATCCATATGAGTAAGAGAACTTTTCATCTTCTGCTGTCTTTTTGAACATCTTAAAATTTTTATTAAGCACACCTTTCATTCGTTGTTTCCAAGTTGTTGCTATTGAAGACCACTGTGAACAGTGTTATATCCTGGATTTTTTCCTCAGTCTTTTTGTCATTTGTATAGAGGAAAGCTACTGAGTTTTATATGTTCATTTTGTAGCCTGCTCCTTTGCTGAAAGTAATTTTCAAGTGTAGAATTTTTCTGATGAAGACAGTAGGGATAGATATAGATATAGATACATACACACAAATATATGTATCATGTTCAAATAAAGAGACATTCACTTCTTCCTCTCCTGTTTGTATCCCCTCGGCTCCTTATTGTTCTGGGTAAGGCTTCAGTTACTGTACTGGGTAGGTATGGGGAAAATGAGATTCCTTAATTTATTCCTGATTTAAATGGAAAAGCTTTGAGGTTTTTTTTTATTGATTTATTCAATTTTTTATTAGCTCTTTGTGAATTTCACATCATGTACCTTAATCCCACTCATCTTCTCACTGGGTACCCACCCTCCAACCTTGCAACCTCCAGGCCCAACAGAGAAAAAAAAATCTCATTGTAGAAGCTGTACTGTGTCATTGTGTGTCCCACAGAATGTCCATACTTCTTTGATTGCAAATGTTAATCTCAATGACTTGTTAGTCTGCTATGAAGTCTCTAGCTTCTGCTACTCTCTCAATATTGGAACCTCACTGGGACTCCTCTCAGATGTCCTGTACTTGCCTTGTACTGCAGCTGGCTGAGGGCAAAGTCAGTTCTGCTCTTGTGCCCCCAGGGCCATCTCTTCCAGTTCTGCACAGCCCTCAGACATGTCCCTGTGTTGCAGCCCAGACCAGAGACCTGGTTGTCTTTTGGTGGTAACAAATTTCTGCTGATCCAGAGCCACAGACCAGGCATGGCCCCTGGTGGCAGCACAGGACAGGACTCTACCATGGTCTCAGGTGGCATCACCAGCTACTCACATCAGGCTGATCCTCACTGCCCTTGAGTCTCCAGTTCTGTTTCTCTTCGTTGTGCCTACATCCTTCTGTTCCTCTTCCATTTCTCCACCACTAACTTGCTCCTCTTAGTGGCACCTAGGATCTCTGAGTGTCTGGGATCTTCTCAGGAGTGCTCTCCAGGGTGCTACACCCATTTATGCAGTATGGTGGTGGGCCATCTCCAGCATGTTCTGCTCCCCAGGCCTGTCTAGCACCCCAGGCTAGCACAGTTCCAAAAACAGTCTATGGTTTAAAGTGCTCAGCTTTACAAAATTGACAGAATCATGCTGGGTAGTGGTGCTGAATACATTTAATCTCAGCACACTGGAGACAGAGGCTACTGGATTTCTGTGAGTTTGAAGCCAGCCTGGGCTATAGAGTGAGTTCCAGGATAGCCAGGGCTGCACAGAGAAACCCTGTCTCGAAAGAAAATGAACACAAAAACAAAAACAAAAACAACTACAAAGGAACAAACAAAATTGACAGACCTAATGACAATTTTCATTACTTCTTGTAACTCTTGTGGCAGCATCTTCATTGGCAATATTTCCCAATGAATCATACAGTGACTTCTGATAACTTTTGGTGACTCATTCAGTACCAAACGATGTCCGTATCGACATCATAGTGTAGCTGGAGTGCATCTGTGCAAACACCATGAACTTTTCCCCAAAAGATTGATCTTATACTCTTTCAGAAATATGCCAAATGTGTCAAATATATAATGTATAGTAGTTGTTGTTTCAAGAGGTTTGCAAAAACAAGATTCATCTTTAAAGTTGCCATCATTAATATACTTCACAAAAGCTAGTGACTGGGAACACTTTGCAATGTCTGTAGACTCATCAAGAAGCTGGATACTAAATATTGGAACTGGAACAGATTTCATTCCCCGGATTACCTGATCAAAAGTATCAAGACCAGTCACCTACTCTTCTGTGGACAGAGGAAGGAAGGAAGGAAGGAAGGAAGGAAGGAAGGAAGGAAGGAAGGAAGGAAGGAAGGGAATGGCATTCAAAGGTGTAAAAAATTCATCTCAGATTATAACTCAATGTCTTTGGCTTCTGACAACAGCAAATTCCAGCAATAGTGTGATGCTTCATAGCTCTGGTGATTCTGAGTGCCACCAAATATTAAGCTTCTGTGGCTTAATATGGCTGCTGTGTTGTTTGTGAGACTTGCTGACAGTGTCAAGTTTGGCTATTTTGAATCTGTCAGCTTTCTTCTAAAATTGTTGATATCCTAACCCACAGAGTTTGAATACTTGCTATGAAAATGGTGTTTTAGTTTGTGTGGCTTCATAGATTCTGCTGACAGAACTTCACAACAAATAAAACATTGAAGTTTTTCAATTCCTGTGTAGTTATTGAGGAAAAACCATATTGTAAAAATACTCACTATATATTTTTTAATAATGTTCTCTACACAGTCCATTATCATGGGATTGTTTTCTAATGAAAATAATATAGAAAAGAATAACTTTAATAATACAAAAGATAATACATGGCATAGTTCAGTCAACACAGTCTATTAAACTTTCCTAAGATTTATCATTCTATTTCAGATATACCTGTTATTATCACAAGGGGGCAGTATTAACATCAGCCACAGTTGAATATAAAAAAGACCATTCAGCACCCAGATTGAGTTCTTATGGTGTACACACACACACACACACACACACACACACACACACAATTTTTTGCAGTACTTGATGACTTTACAATACATGATTTTCCATTTACCCAATAATTATAATTTATGACTTCTTATTTTTACATCCAATACTGCTGCTAATCTTCTACACGTGTGACTGATCCACATAAGGACATTATGACTCCAACCTGTGTATTTGTTTGGGATATATGTAATGGGTTTGGCATGACATCATCATGCCAGGTACTCATATGTGTGTATATCTCCTAGAGACAGATAGTGGAGAAGTGCCTCAATTCCTAAGCTCATCAAAAATATATGTTTTCCTATGGTCTTAGGTGACTCCCATGAAAGGGTCATTTGGGCCCCCAAGAAGTTATGACACATGGGTTGAAAGTGCTGTTTCTTGGATGCAGGAAAACGATGAATCTTTTTTTTCAGATCCATTGTTTGTGTCTTTCTATTGGGGAATTAGGACACTTAACATTGAGTTATTTATAAACAATGTTTATTGACACCTTTTATGTTGTGGTGGTGGTATTAGTATTTTGTACCTCTTTTGATGTACTATTCTGGGATTTTTTATTCCTTGTGTGATCGATAATTTTGCTAGGTTTTGGGCTGGTATCTGTCATTTCTCAGAGCTTACAGAACATTTGCTCTGGGCTTTCATCTGACATTTTGGCTTTCAAAGTCAATACAGGTGTTATTCTAATGGACCTGTGTGACTAGGTGTTTTTAGGCTGTAGCTTTTTATAGCTTTCTTTGTTCTGCACATTTAATGTTTGATTATTATGTGTTATGGGAATTTTTGTTTCTGGTCCTATCTTTTTGGTGTCCTCTATATTTCTTAAACCTTGATAGATATCACTTTTTTTAGATTGGGGAAATTTCTGCTATGGTTTTGTTAAAGTATTTTCTGGGCCTTTGACCTGGGTTCTTCTCCTTCCTCTATACCTATGATACATAGGTTTGCTCTTTGTATAGTGCCCACATTTCCCGGATGTGTCATGCATGGAGTTTTTGAGGGGTTTGCTTGTTTGTTTTAACATTTTCTTGAGCTGTCCATTGCTTCTAACTTGTCTTCAAGATTCGACTTTGTCTCTGCCCTGTCTTTGGCTCTGTGAGGCTAATCTCTTAGGTTTTGGTTTAGCATACTAAGACTTTCATTTCTAATTTTTTTGTAGTTTGGGTTTTATTAGTGATTCTATTTCTTTGTTAAATTTTACTTACTGCCTTGAAATATTTTCTTTATTTTTTTTCAGCACTTTGTGTTTTGACAGTCTTCATTAAGGCATTTTTTTCATATCCTCTCTAAGGTCCTTGAACATATTCATAAATGCTGTTTTGAAGTCCTTGTTCCACGCTTGTTAAACTGCTTTTCTCAGGGCCTGTCATAATACAGTTGCTATCTTCTGGAGAGGCACATTGTCTTGACTGCTCATTATTGTGTTTGGGGCTGCGATCTAGGCATCTGGAGTTATCATGTGTGAAGTGTTTCTTGGTACAAATATCTGACCTTGTCTTTGTTGCATGAATGTTTCACTCTTTGCTATTGTCCAGAGTGGATCCTCAAAGAGTATGGAGTCTGTAGGGCTCCTGGTACAGTGTTCCTGCAGGGAGGTGGGTGATACAAAGGCATGGAGATGGGCTAGGAGGAAAGACTTAGTGGCACAGAGAGAATGGGGTGAGGGTGGGGGGCCTTGGCTGAACCAGGAGGTGGAATCCCCATGGAGGGGTGGAGGAGGGGCTCCTGTAGGTAGCTGCAGCATGCTTCATCACAGAACTTTATTGGTCACAATCCTTTTATCATTTAAACTTTTCCTTATTTGAAATGTTTAGTTAACATCTTCTTTCCAGCTGTCAGCCCCTGAGGGGAAGCAGGTTTCCCTGCTGTCTGATCCTCATCTATGATACTTTCATCTACATGCATTTGCATTTTCTCAGTTGAGATTTCCTCTTCTAAAAGGACTCTGAATTATATCAAGATGACATAAAATTAGCCAGCACAGATTTCTTTGGGTTTTTGTCTTCTTAGCCTTGTTTCTAAAACGTTTGGTATGTCAGGGCCTAGTAAATATATTCACTAACAACTCTAAATATGTAAAGTGGGCAGAACAGGAATGAGGAATAGCTAAATGTAAGGAGAGTGGCAGAGAGGCAGGGAAGGTGCATTGCGAACCAATTGAAAGGCATGATAGTGGTTCTGAGAACCAAGAAGTTTTTATTTGTGAGCAGGAGGCAAAATGAAAAAAAAAAAAAAGCTAGATATGGTCCTGGCACCTGTATGAATGTATGGGAAAAAATTTTACATTTAGTATATTCCAGAGGAAGAGGAGGCTGAAGCAGCTCATGATATGGCAACAGTACAAAGTCTTTCATTTTTCAAGTTGGAGAGGCAAAGATTGGAAGGTTAATTACTTTTCTTTTTGCTATGATAAAATACGATCGACTATGGCTCACAGAATAAGAATGTGTCTGTCTGTCATGACCAGGAAAACACAGTTAGCAGGGCTTCTGGTGGTGGTAACCAGAATGTGAGGGGCCTGGCTACATTGTTGTGAGTTGGGAAGAAAGATCTTGACCAGAAAGCTGATGTGGACCATAACCCTCAAGTCCCAGCCCTGCACCTCAATGCCCAATAGCTTGGCCCCATGCCCAAATGGCCCCACAGCTTCTAAGGACAGTGCACAGGTACGGCGGACACAAGAGCCCAAGGTTGACGTTTCATGTAAAACCACACTCTAAGGAAATGGAGCCCAGTTAGGAGGTCACCCAACTAAGTGGGAATGAAATACTTGTCTTCTCCTACCAGTTCCAGTCGTTGGTCAGATTGGCACTGGTCAGCTGACATCTGAGATGAACAGGGGAAACAAGGGGTGGATGTCCAAGGGAACAAGCCCAGACCAGAATGCTGTGTCCTGTCCTGTCACTAGCAGAGTGTAAATTTCCCTCCCAGAATCTTATAGGGAATACTTAATACCTGCTGGGAAAGAAACAGTCACTTAATTCTATTCTATTCTTTCCTCTTCCTTTCTTCATTTATTTTCCAAGAAATATCAATAAATAAATGAAGGAAGAAGGCAGAATGGGATGAGAGCATGTCCTCTCTGTGTGGCCTTTGGAAAACATATCTGAGCATCAGACTTCCAAGTGTTATCTGGCCTTTTAAGAGCATCTTTGCTTTTGAGTAGACATCAGATCCTGAGGCTCCTGATGAACCACCTTTGCTTGTGCTGGCCTTTGACTGAATGCCAAATGCTGACCAGGAAAAATCCCTGAGGAGTTCAGGCCCCAGAAGAAGGACTGGGAATTAGCTTTCTTTTCCAATTCCTTCTTCACTTGACCCTCCTTTTAAAGCAAGATTTGTCCTTTTGTTCTCTATTCTGCTGTTTAAAACAGAAAGCATGAATCACAATTCCTAATTTTATGTTTTCTAAGAAAAAGATGACCTCAGTATGTAGGAGGCATGGAGGTCCTTGTGCTCATATCTAGGAAAACCAGGATGTTAAACACACAGTGTTATCTCTTCAAAGGTAGAGATGTATAACCTGTTTTTCAGAGATGTATAACCTGTATTCCACCCAAAAATCTAGAAGCAAACATGGTTGACAGCCCAGTAAACTTTGTGCTGTCTGTGTTGCTGAGACAATGCTGGTCTTCTTCCACACCCATATTATGAGCTTGCCAATTTACAGAACCTATCTCTATGGAAGATGTCACATGTACTTTACAAAGAATTTCAATGTAGTCACGTCTTAAGATTTATTTGGCACATGGGATTGAGTTAATTATCATCAAGAAAATGTTCACCAAATCGTACTGTGCTTGAATATACCTAAAATAAACTACTCGGGATCAGACTCCTGAAATTAGAACCAACACTGGCTACTTAGTCATGTTAAATCAAGCTCTTCTCTTGTCTTCCTCAGACTGTTACTCTGGCCATGGTGGTAACAAACACCCCCTCCTCAGCCGTCTTCAGTGTACCTTCCTAGCCTCAGGCTCTAGCATGTTACCTCACGAGTCACACAAGTGGCAGTGGGTCAGTGAATGTGGGCACCATCTGGTTTTGCTTTTGAGTATTAAAGTTTGGTGTCTCCTTTCTTTCCAAGTTTTTTTTTTTATTATTATTATTTGTATTTTCAATATGATATTTTTATTGATTCCTTGGGAATTTCACATTATACATTCCAATCACACTCCTTTTCCTGTCCTCTGTCCTCCTGACTAACCCTTGTGACTCCCCCACCCTGAAACAAAACAACAACAACAAAAACATAAGTCCAATTTGTGTTATCTACAAATTCACTAGACCATGGTCAAATATTTCAGTGACCTGTCCTTTAAATAGAACTGGGTCCTTCCCTCCCCACACCATTTCCAGAAGCCATCAGAAGTGGAGAGAGAGCTACACTTCAGCATCCTTATCACACTTTTTAAGGGTTCTCTTCAATGGCTTCCTGTTTAGGCTGTTATTTCTTTTTTTTATGAATTTCATTTATTTATTTTTTATTAGATATTTCCTTTATTTACATTTTAAATGTTGTGCTGTGTTCAAAACCAATGTAGACCAGGACTGACCAGAAGGAACCTAAGCCGCTAGTTGGGCAGGTTTCCTGTGTCCCTGCTCCTGCTGGCACAGGGCCCTCACTGTAGTTTTGGAACAGATGCTATGTTCCACTCAAGATCCTGGGCATGCTAGGGAGCCTATGGCGTGGAGAGTCCTCTGGGGACTGTGAGTTCGTGCCTAAGGTGGCCAGGGGGCTGGAAGGAACCCGAGCCACTGGTTGGACAGGTTCCCTGCTCCTGCTGGCACAGGTCCCTCATGGTTCTGTTGGAACAAATGTTTTGTTCAACTCACCAGTGATCCTAAGGTCCTGGGCTTGCTAGAGGACCTGCAGTATGGAAAGTCCTCTGGGAACCCTGAGTTCGTGCCTAAAGTGGCTTTTTTTTTTTTAATGGAGAAGACATTGGAGAATAAATTCTAAAATAATCTTTTTGACCCTTTTCAAGTTACTCAAGTCCTACCAATTTTTTTCAAATCTAACTAAAGTCTAACTTTTTGACCTTTTCTGTGGCTATTTCCTTTAATTTCCTTATATTTAATTGCTTATTGAAGAATGGCTATCTCAGGCATTGGGTTTGCATATGGGTGCTATTAGAATGTGTTTGTTTAGCTTGAATTTACTGTATAGAAAAAGCAACTTATTTACCATTGGGTAGATCTTTGTAACAACAAGATCTTTGTCTAACAACCTACCACCCCATTAGTGTTTTAAGAACAATGACTTTCACACTTTTATTGATCATATACTTATCAGGAAATGCTTTTTTATGTCAGATTTTATACTCACATTCATGGCCACACATACTTAAAAGGCCAAGATTTTCAAGACACTTATTAAGATAATCTCTACTGACATTTTTCATCCTATCTTTCAGTTGTAGCAGACTTTTGTTTTAAAAAAAATTCATGGTACACTAATGGATTATAACTCACAATTTGAGCAAAGTTATTGATAAATGTTATAACTGTTATACAAGTTAGTGACACAGTGCTCAGTGGCCAGTAGCTTAGCTAAAACACAGAACTTAGACTGGGCTCCACAACTCTACATTTGATTGGTTGTGGTTTTTTTGTGGTTTTCTATGTCTGCTGCAAAGAGAAGTTTCCCTGATAAGGGGAGAGGACTCCGCTTATCTGTAGGTATAAGGATAAATGTTGAGAGTGTAGTTAGAGATGATGCTAGTTAGTAAAGGGGCAGCTATAGGTTCTCCTTTAAGGTCCATGACCTTCCTATCTCTGAGGAGATGGCTAGTTTTCCCAGTTCCAGTGACATGAGTTCTGTCTAGTTGAAAGGGTCTTGAGTCTAATTAGGGATCTGTTGGTTATTACCAAGGTATGTGTGCCACTAGTATATCCTTAAGACAATAATAGTAGACATGCTAAAATGGAGTGGGGAAAACCTAGTAGGCCTTAACCCTAAACAAAAATTTCAGACAACTGAGGAATGCCAAGAATAGTAGAAATAGTCTTCCCCCGAGAAGAGCACATCAATTAGCTCTCCAATTCCAGCCCTGAAAGCAGACACACGAGTAACATCATTGAGACTGAAGAGTCATACGTACTGGTAACGTCATAGAGACTGAGTAGGTTATGTTTAGGAATATATGCATGTAACAACAATTAATGAAAAGAGGGACATAAATTTCAAAGGGAGCAAAGGGGGTATATAGGAATGTTTGAAGGGAGGAAAGAGAAGGGAGAAATGATGTAATATATGATAATATCAAAAATAAAAGAAATTATTGAAAAAACATCCCAGAATTGCTGACTGCTGGATACCACATCAGTTCATCTCCTTTCTGCTATTGGGATATCTGTACCAACCTAACAATCACTGATTTGGCACTTATAGTGTTTTGGGGTTTAAACTGCATTTCTATTGCCTTTAGTCCTAATTAAAAACTTTACCTGTGACAGATCTTGGTAATGAACTCTACAGCCAGTCCCACAACACCCAGAACAAGCTCCACGCCTAAGCACTCTAATATGCCCAGAACCACAGGATTCCAGGATCCCAGGATCCTAGGAGCTTAGTCACACCAGGATCTCAGGATCACAGGATCCTAGAATCACAGGATCACAGAGACAGCTAAATTCTGAGTATTTATGACACAAGCAGGATGACAGGAAGGACAGGCTTCAGTCAGATATAGCGAGGGCAGGTGGCACTAGAGATAATCAGATGACAGGAGGCAAACATAAGCACATAAGCAACAGAAACCAAAGTTACTTGGCATCATCAGAAACCAATTATCCCACCATAGCAAGTCCTGGATACACCGTCATACCAAAAAAGCAAAATTCGGTGTAAAATCACTTCTCATGATAGTGATAGAGGACGTTAAGAAGGACATAAATAACTCCCTTAAAGAAATACAGGAGAACACAGGTAAATAGCTAGAAGATCTTAATAAGGAAATATTATAATCCCTTAAAGAATTATAGGAAAACACAATCAAACAGGAAAAGGAAATGAACAAAACCAACCAAGATCTAAAAATGAAAATAGAAACAATAAAGAAATCACAAAGGGATGCAACCCTGGAATTAGATAAACGAAGAAAGAGATCAGGAGTTATATATACAAGCATCACCAACAGAATACAAGAGATAGAAGAGAGAATCTCAGCTGCAGAAGATACCATAGAAAACATAGACACAACAGTCAAAGAAAATGCAAAATGCACAAAGCTCCTAACCCAAAACATCCAGGAAATTCAGGACACAATAGGAAGACCAAAGAGAGAAGAAAGAGAGAAGAGAGAGAAGATTCCCAACTTAAAGGGCCAGTAAATATCTTCAAGAAAATTATAAAAGAAAACTTCCCTAACCTAAAGAAAGAGATGCGCATGAACATACAACAAGCCTACTCCAAGTAGACTGGACCAGGAAAGAAATTCCTCTAGTCACATAATAACCAGAACATCAAATTCACAAAACAAAGAAAGAATATTAAAAGCAGTAAGGGAAGAAGGTCAAGTAACACATAAAGGCAGACATCAGAATTACACCAGACTTCTCCCCAGAGACCATGAAAGCCAGAAGATCCTGGAGAGATGTCATACAGACCCTAAGAGAACACAAATGCCACCCCAGGGTACTATACCCAGCAAAACTCTTAATTACCATAGACAGAGAAACCAAGATATTCCATGACAAAGCCAAATTTATACAACATCATTCCATAAATCCAGCCATATAAAGGATAATAGATGGAAAACACCAACACAAGGAGGGAAACTAGACCCTAGAAAAAACAAAAAAGTAATCTTTCAACAATCCTGAAAGAAGATAGCCACACAAACATAATTCCATGTCCAACAACAAAAATAACAGTAAACAACAATCACTTTTCCTTAATATCTCTTAACACCAATGGACTCATTCCCCCAAAATGACATAGACTAACAGACTGGATACATAAACAGGACCCAGCATTTTGCTGCATACAAGAAACACACTTCAGTGACAAAGACAGACACTACCTCAGAGTAAAAGAATGGAAAATAATTTTCTAAGCAAATGGTCCCAAGAGACAAGCTGGAGTAGCCATCCTAATAGCGAATAAAATCAACTTTCAACCAAAAGATATCAAAAAAGATAAGGAAGGGCACTTCATACTGATCAAAGGAAAAATCTACCAAGATTAACTCTCAATTCTGAACATCTATGCTCCAAATGCAAGGGCAGCCACATTCATAAAAGTGATTTTAGTAAAACTTAAAGCACACATCGTATCCCACACAATAATAGTGGGAGATGTTAACACCCCACTCTTATCAATGGACGAATCATGGAAACAGAAACTAAACAGAGCCACAGTGAATCTAACAGAAGTTATGAACCAAATGCATCTAACAGATATTTATAGAACATCCTAAAGCAACCTTCTTCTCAGCACCTCATGGTACCTTCTCCAAAATTGACCATATAATTGGTCACAAAACAGGCATCAACAGATGCAAGAAGATTGAAATAATCCCACGCACCCTATCAGATCACCACAGACTAAGGCTAGTCTTAAATACCAACAAAAACAATGGGAAGAACACATACACATGGAAGCTGAACAACACTTTACTCACTGATAACATGGTCAAAGAAGAAATTAAGAAAGAAATTGAAGGCTTTATAGGGTTTAATGAAAATGAAGACACATCATACCAAAACTTATGGGACACAATGAAAGCAGTGCTAAGAGGAAAAGTCATAGCTCTGAGTGCCTCCAAAAAGAAACAGGAGAGAGCATATACTAGCAGCTTAACAGCACACCTGAAAGCTCTAGGACAAAGGGAAGCAAATACACCCAAAAGAAATAGATGGCATGAAATAATCAAACTCAGGGCTGAAATTAACCAAATAGAAACAAAGAGAACTATACAAAGAAGCAACAAAACCAGGAGCTGGTTCTTTGAAAGAAATCAACAAGATAGATAAACCCTTAGCCAGACAAACCAGAGGGCACAGAGACAGTATCCAAATTAATAACATCAGAAATGAAAAGGGAGACTTAACAACGAAATATATCTTAAAAGAGTTATTCTGTTTTTTGAATTTTAACAGTTGAAAATATCAAAATCATGTAATAAAAACATCATGGAAATATAGATAACTTTTCTCACTGTTCTTGAAATTAGCATTTGCTTAAAGTTTAACTGCAAAAGGCTTTTTACTATTTTGAAATTTGTAAATTATACTTACAGATAAAATAATTTCTGTCCTAGAAACACTGATAATGTTTTTTAAATAAACTGTTGTTAGACAATGTACACAGATATATAATGTGGTTTAAATACTCTCTATGTCAGGTGGTATCATGTAAGGGCTTTTGAATATATTTCTTAATGATTCATTTTTAATATTTTATGCTCTTTTACTATGCTTAATTCCCAAAGAGCATTTTGTATGTTTTGAAACAAATTTAGTATTCAACAGTAGATATAGGATCCTCAGTTATAGATAGTATTAAATATTCATTGATGATATTTTTAGGGTATGAAAGGATATGAATATAAAAGTTGAAGAAATTTTTTATTATTTGATTCTCAATATTATTGTGTTTGATGTATAAAATGCATTTAAATAATAAGAAATTAAAGAAAAAATAAAAACCAATAAAACTTTACCTGTGCTTTGTCTTCTCTTGTATTTTGAACATCTTGTTGTGTGTATGCTCATGTTCCACTTGTGGATCATCAGAAGAGATGAAATGCTTCATTAATTTTTAAACTTGTGGGTAGGTATAGTTCGTGAGTCAGTTGGTATGGAGTGGAGTTCTGATTTGCTACTTATTTGGTGTGTGATCTTAGGTAGATACTTAATCTCTCCATTTCTGTATTTCTTGTTTGGAAAATGAGATAATTATAGTAATTATCTCAAGTTACTTTGAGGATTAAATGCATGTAAGCTCGTAGAACAGTGGGTCACGTGTAGTAAATCCTCAGTAAATATATATGCTGTGCTTACTGCTGTCAGCATCATCCTCATCATTTCTGGTTAATTCTGTACTTAGTTGATGGAGAAATATCAGTCGAAACTGTAGCCATGGATGTAGTGTTGAGAAAAACCCAGTAAAGAAGGGCGATATTTGGAGCCTTGTTAGTTTTTATTGAATGAAACGCTGTGGTGTTATGGTTTGGAATACTAAATTATTGATATTTTTATTGACTAGATTTTTTTCAGCAGTAGTAAACTTACCTGAATTGCATTTTTAAAATTCAGGAATTCATTGCCGATTCAATAAAAAATTAATATGATAGGTATTTTGTGACCAGACAACAAGTATATTTAGCTGTCACAAAAGCTGCAAACATGGGGCTGGAGAAAGGGCTCAGCAGGGAACAGCTAGATGCTCTTCCAGAGGACCCAGGTGTAGTTCCCAGAACCCACATGGTAGCTCACAACTCTCTGTAACTCCAGTTGCAGAGCATCTGACAACCTCATACAGGCACATAGGCTAGTGGAGCACCAAAGCACATAAAGTACAATAAAAAATAAATGATATATAAAGTTCTGCAGATTTCACAGTTAACTCTCTGTCACTCCAATGGTGACTTGTGGTTTTAAGACTAGCAAGTATGAAGTGTCCTCTGTGTTCATCTATCACAATTTTCATATGTACTGAAATGAAAGTTCTTCTTCCCAGACGAGCTAATCATCCTTTCTTCTCCTGTTAAAATGGGCGTGCATATGTTTTTCTTAGCACCGATGCCTTTATTGTATCCTAATGATATGCCATAATGTGACAGGGATTACATTTACTTTTGTTGCTCTGTTGGCAACACTTTGCAAATACTTTGGGAAAAGCAGAGATTTATTCTGCAAGGATGGCCAATGCAGTAAGGATATTTGTATAATGCTTGTGTTTGCAATGCATTGCTTGGATGAACCACCGGCATTATTTTTTATTATTATTTGGACTTGTAATGGACCTTTTATTCTTTTGTGTGGGATTATTAAACTTCTTGTAGTCAGAGGTTACAAGATATAAATCTCCAAATTATACCAAGTAGTCACCCTCCTTTGGTAATACGTTTAGAAGTTTATGGATAAAGTTGTTATGCAGTGTACAAGTAAAGATGAATATTTTAGAAAGAAGGCTCGCATGTCCAAGTCAGTTATTGGAATGATATTCAATTAAGAGATTGTGTATTATGCGTATTCTCCCTTGCCTTGGCTTTGGATCTGCAGTCTCCTTTGTCATCTTCTCTACATACTGTATATGAGCTGCAGGTTTTCATCTTACAACTTGGGCCAGGAATGCTTTCCCTGAAAGATTTGTGCATTAGTCAGCATTGGTCCCAGGTCACAAACTATTTGTCAAAACAAGCTTGAATGTAAGTAAAGTGACCCTTTTCTGCATAGGTATGCTGTTTAGTAGGTAGGTTGCCAAGTTATCATCAAAATCAAACTATATTTTCCATAGTACTGACTCCTCAGAATTAAATTAGCCCGGTTGACATGTGGGATGCCACATTTATGATTTTATCTAGGTCCTCCCATCTGTTTATTATCTGTCAAAATAAAAGTAGAAAACCATGAGGATTAGGATATGTGTAGGCAAACAGGAATGGAGTTTTTGTAATGGGAAAACATGAACATAGAAAGATGGATGGAAACCCAGCTGTAGATGCTCAGATTGCAGCTGGCATCGAGCTTGAAGCAATCAAACACAGACTTAAAACAAGATTTCTGTATTTTGATTTGCATCAGAATTCTCTCTTCTAGTTGAAAGGCAGCCTTTGTGGCCTTGGTTCAGTCAGCAGATAGTCTCTGGGAGCCTCACATTTGCAGTGTGGCTACAGGCCTATGATAACCTCATAATGACAAGTAGCAGGCTTCTTTCTTCACCCCCTAAAGCTCTGCCTCTATTGGCACAACCTCCTAGGCTTTCTGAAGGCTGCGCCCCCAGAAGAGCAGAATCCTGAATTCACTTTATATATATTCCTTCTTCCTGAATCAGAGATGTAGGTTGTCTACTGTCCTGAGCTAAAAGCAGTATCAGCTTACATCTCATATTTATAGTTATTTTCCCTTGCTTAGTATTCAGTTCACCTCATCCTTTCTCATCAGAGATTTTTTTTATGAATGTGATATATTCATTACTTAGGCTGTGTTTCATTAGGGACAGATGTCTAGCAAAGCCAGATTTCCCCCTACTCTTACAGCAAAAAGAAAATCAAGGTCCCCATACTTTGTATTATATTTTTTGCTCATTCACATATACTTAATAGAAATAATTTTTACAGGGAATCAAAGACCTCCTTATGGAGATGGCTTTATCTTATTTTGTTAGTGCTTTTTAATTAATTAATTATTTATTTTGTTTTGTGGTGTGTGTGTGTGTGTAAGAGAGAAAAAGGGAGAAAGAGAGAGAGAGAGAGAGAGAGAGAGAGAAAGGGAGAGAGAGAGAGAGAGAGAGAGAGACAGAGAGAGAGAGAGAGAGAGAGAGAGACAGAGAGAAAAGAGAGAGAATGCTTACAGAGATCAGAAATACCTAAATACCTATCAGATACTCTGGACCTGGAGTTATAGATCTACCTGATGTGGGTGCTGGAAACTAAACTTAGGTCTTTGAAGGAATAACAAGCGTTCTTAACTACTAAGCCATTGCTCCAGCTCTGTGGAGGTGGTTTTTTGTATAAGCAGTCAGATTATTGTTTTATTACTGATTTATTTTATGTGTTACAGGAGTTTTGTCAAAGAAAAAAGCAGTGCCATGAAACCTCCAGTTCTTAAAGATTTAGCTAGGTTTCTGAGAGTTTTCTAGTGGTTAGCATCTTTGAAAAGCTGCTGTTTTAGCAAGAGTCTCTAAATTACGAAATTATGAGAAGCAGAAAGAATAATAAAATAATAAAATAACTAGAAGGAATAAGCTTTATAATCCTGGTCCTGTTCATAATAACATAAAAGTTAAAAATACCCAGCACCCACTATGAGATAAATCTATGAGTGAATTGAAGTATAACAGAAAACTGCTCAGGAATACAAATTAATTCTTTAATGAATCTCTAAATCATTTCAGTCACTGAAAAAATATAGATACTCCCATTATATATATAGTATATATATTATGTATAAACATACTCTATAATATATGTAATGTAATGTGTTATATGTAATAAAATGTATGTTATATATATGATCTTCATATATAAAACTTGCAAAAAGAAATTAAATCAGTGGTAACAAAACAGATCAGTTCAGGGAAGGAGCTGGGGCTGGTGAGAGAACAAAATGGCGACAAAGGAAATTGCTGGAGCCACTGAAGAATTTTTGTTTTGGTGGATGGATGGCTTTGCAGGGATGTACTGTTTGAAGCCCACCAGCTGCACAGTTTTAAAAGAAATGAAAGTTATCGTGTGACAATAATGTTGCACTAGTTTTCTTTTTCAAACTATCTACTCTTCAGCCCTTTTTCAAGGCTCAGAGCTTGTCTCAGAATAGGGAGCAAAAAGACTATGAGTCAGAGGTCAGAGAGGTCAGAAGACCAGAGACACCACCACACCCACAGAATCCCAGCTTAACCTCCAAGCCCAGGACAAGCATGGCACTGATTCTCTTCTTTCTTTTAAGCGATGCCTCCTGTAATATATATGGGAAATGAGAATGAAATAAAAGGTGAAGAAGAAGAATAATAAATTAGGAAAACTTAGCTCTTGGGGTTTGAAGATGAATCTCTTCATTGCTTAGGTAAGATTTGCGTGAAGTTTGTGCATGCTAAATGTGCCAGTGCAGCTCTGTTTGACTGAAATGGGATAGTTCTCTGGAGATTTCTTCCTCCCTTGCAGCCCTGCTATAGGCGTTTCGATTCAGGGCAGCGTCTCTGCTCTTCACATTTATACTCAAGTCTGTCCTTTTATTTTCTCTGCCTATTTTTATTCAATGAGAGACAGTGGTTGAGTTTCCTTTTTTGGTAAGTAAGTAACTTGCTAGCTTTCCCGACTGTTTGTCTTTGTAGAGTCGCACTGTAAGTTTTCCCCAGAAAGGGATATGACTCATTTCTCTATGGTAGCATGTAGGTAGGTGTGTGATGACTACTGCTGCCAGGTAGAACGAAGCTGTAATTTGCTGTCCAAGTGGAACTGCACAGCTACTAAAACAGAAGGATTTCAGTTTTCCTCAGAACTTAAAGTGAAGGAGAATAGTAGCTGCTGCTAAAGACTTTGTGTTATAAGGGAGCTCTGAGCAAATTAAAATGTACATACTAATGAACTTGCTTCTTGTCTAATGTGAGAATGGTGTGTTTTTTGAGTGGCTCTGACATATTGGCTTGGGATTATGGGGTGGCACTGGGGCATAGAGCAGGCCTGATAGGAAAGATCACATAGACTTGCGTGTAAAACTTCTGACCTCATGATTTCATAGAACTCTCCCATCCTCAGTATTCTTCAGTCTGCTGTAGTATCAAGAAACGAGGAAATGAGTTGCACAGTTATCAGCCTCTGCAGACTTCTTAATTCTCTAAAAATAGTAGTATTATCCTCAGTTGGAGATGAGAGAGAGAGAGAGAGAGAGAGAGAGAGAGAGAGAGAGAGAGAGAGAGAGAGAGAGAGAGAGAGAGAGAGAGAGAGAGGCTGAGTTGCAATGCCACATTTTCTTGCAGGGCAGCCATCATGCCACAGCATAGGGACCTTTCTTCTTGCTGTGGCAAGGCTAATGCCAACACTATAGGTACAATTTTCATATGTATAATGATTTTTAAATTTGAAGGTTAGCAATAAGTAGAAGATAGTTAGCTAATTAAAATTTCCTTTTACTGATAGAGCCAGATCTCATGGTTCATGGTAGTTCATGGAACAGCGGCTAATATTAATGCATACTTAATGAAGTTAACCAGAAGAGTAAATTACAAACTGTAGGGTAAGGCTATTACATTTAAAATTCTTCCTTGAGGTATGATTGTAAAGCCATTCATATTTTACACCTTGTAATTGTCTAAATGTTCATCTTTTGTATATGGCTAGTGTTGAATCCTCCTGGCTTTTGCTAGGTAAGTGCCATACCATTGTGTTCCATCCCCAGATTGTGAATCTTACTTTTTGAGATGAAATTATTCTTCTGTTTTCATCTTGGATGTTAAATGCCAAAAAATGTAAGGGAAAAAGAAATAGATGGACAGGTTGGATACATATGAGGGATAACATTGTGAGCTGGCAACTTTATGAAGCACATATATGCTTTGGATAAACATGATTATACAGTTAAAAAGTTACACAGGAAAAATGTGTAGAGTATAAAGGAAGATTAAGCTGAAATGATAAACTATAGTCTGCAGAGTTCTTTACGACAGACAGCAGACTCTCCATGAGGAAACACTACACAACAATCCCAGGATCTGTGAGCAGTGCCCTCATTTGGGAATAATAAAGCATCAGTTAGGTGTGAAGAAGAAAAGTAAGGTGCTACAGAGTGAGCCAATCTATCAGAGGTGACCAGGCCTTAGCAGAGCAGCCTTGCAGCATGACCGCCACAGGGAAATCCAGGGAAAATATGTAAAGTAATTTTTAAAGTGGAAGAAGCGAACAATTTTACATTAACACAACTAACACAATTTTGCAGTTGTTTTTGCAGTTCTTAAATCCACTTGTTATGGCAAATCAAGTTCAGCTGTAGCTTGATTTCATGTGAACTATAGACCTTGGCCACAGACTAAGGAGAACAAAGGCTCTAAGGGGTGAGTGAATCAAGACTCTTGTCATAGTTCTTCTATTGCTGTGATAAAACACCCTGACCAAAGTCAGTGTAGATGAGAAAGGGTTCTTTTAGCCCACAGTTCTAGGCTTTAGTCCTTCACTGTGGGTACATCATAGCAGGGTGACAAGCAGTAAGTCATGTCACATTCACAGTCAAGAGCAGGGAGAAGTCAACACATGCATGCATAGTGCTCAGCTTGCTTTCTCTACTCTTATACAATTCTGGGCTCAAACCCAGGAATGGTGCCACTGACTGTCAGGCTGGGTCTTCCCACAACAATTAAGGAGATCTATAGGCTCTCACAGACCTGTTCCTAGGCCAAACCTTTCCAGATAAGTCCTCATTTGTTCTCTTTCTGTAGGTGATTCTAGATTGTGTCAAATTGGCAATTAGCTATCACAGATATGAATTCTCTTTGGGCTTGGGCAAGGTTTTTTCATCCTGGAAGGTGAATGGAACTTCACAGTAAAGGTGTGCTGATATAGAAGATGGTGCAGAGCAGTAGAGGATGAAGCTGGGACTGCAGGCAGTGAGACCGTAGAGGAACTGGGACATGTTCAGGTCTCTTGAGATTTAGAGAGACGTGGCTTCTCAGTCTGCACCATTTAGTGATGGGCTGAGTGGCTGTCACGTATAATAGAATAGAGTATCAAGAAGCTACTGATAGTGAAGAAATAAGGAAACTCAGGGCTGGTGAGATGACCCAGACATTAAGAGCACTGACTGTTCTTCTAGAGGTTCTGAGTTCAATTCCCAGCAACCACATTAAGGGTATCTGTTGCCCTCTTCTGGCATACAGGTATACATGCAGCAGAGCACTCATATATTCAATAAATAATTGGAAACATTAAAAAAAAGAAATAAAACTCATACTGTTTCAAAATTAGTAATATTGATGATGACTGGATTTGAAGGGAGTCTAAGATGTTGCCTAAGCTTCCTGGAGGAGGATCAAGCTGTGGTGAGGTTAGAAACAAGAGAAGCTTGTGATAAATTGAGATGATGTTTTATGCTCCTAGCTTTATGCTAGGAACATGTGGCCAGTGAGCTAGAGCAAAGGCATGTGTCTAGTATGGTCAGACAAACATGGCAGAGATAGATATAGGTATGGTGGTAGGACTAGGGACAAATGGTGGAGAACAGTCAGGTGGTGAGAGTGTCCTTGGGGAGGTGGTAAGGAGAGGGGAAATGCTGGAGTTAGGAGAAGATTTTAAGCAATAAGTTGGTAGATGAACAGATTTCTTGAGAAATAAGGAGTTGAAGCATTACGACTGGCCCTTTCTGATGTCTAAAAAGATGTCTGTGAAGCAGGAAGAGCCAGAACAATGGGCCTGGCAGCTAGCTAGGGATGTGCTCTGAGTAGACCAGTGGACCTTGGGTAGGTGAATGAGAGCACAGAGAACGGGGCATGCGATTGCAGGGACCTAAGTTAAGACAAAAGAATTACAGATTTTAGTGATACCACAATGGCTTCTGTGCTGGGATTTGCCTTGGGAATGGGAAAATGATGTAAGCAACAGACCAAAGCAAGGCTGTTCAGCCATCCAGAAGGCGCTTCTACTCTTCTCTTTTGCTGGTTCTGATGTCATGGTACATGTGGCTTTGTATTACCTAAGATCCCCATACATGCTGAACTGCTCTGTGAAGTGCCCTCTCCTCTGCATGTGTCATTTCCTAGATATTTCCCCCCTCTCAGTTCTGTCATAAAAACCACTTTCTCAGCAAAGGAGTTCTTTCCTGACTACCTTTCAATCTACATTAGCTCCCCACTGTTATAGACTCTCAGTGCTTGTACCTTGCTTGTTCCTTGTACCTTGTCTGTAAGGGCATGAGATAACACTGTCAACAATCTGTACATGAAATGGCCAGGATGTACAAAGAAGAGCCCTAGGGAATTTAAAACCCAAACGACTACTCTTTGTGCAATCATTTGGTCTTCATTGCAGATGTCTGGAAAGGCCTATTGTTTATTTATATTGTTTTCCACAATTCTGATAATGTACACAGTCAGAACTGTAGCCACTAACCATGTCTTAGGGCACCACATTTAACTAAACTCCGTATTAAAATCTATAAATATGAAAATAAACAGACCATAGAGAACAGTGAGTAGATTTGAGAAGGCTTTCCTAGTTTCCATGGCTTTAGCTCTCTAGGGTGTCTGGCTATTCATAACATTTTCATAATTTTACCACTGGAGGGCTCAGTGCGTTTTCAAATGTCTTTTCTGGGGATCATATTTTATATTTATACAATAGTGGGACTTTGAGACCAAGATATCTCTCCTCGTTTGAGAAACCTGTTTCAGTATATGGCTTGGTGCCCACGAGTATGGTTGCCATAGGCATAATGCTTTCCATAAATGCCCTCAAAGATGTAAACTTCTGTTACTGCTACATGCAAAATGAAGTATTCCTGGGGAGCTCTGAATCGGAAACCAATGCTCAATGAGCATCAAGTCCAACTCAGTGAACTCAAGAGTTTTATAGGATTTGCTTACAGGTTATGGGTGAAGGGTCACTTAAAGGAGCAAAAATGACTCAGAGACAGCAGCATTACCAAAACCCATCCTAGCATGGGTAATAACTCAGAAAGCTGGGAACCTGGAGTGCACTGCACAGTCTTCAGGCAGCTCAACAAAAGAGGCCCATTCATGGTCAGAAATATTTCATGGTGTCTATAGGGTTAGGCATTTTCATGGCGGTCTTTTTAACTCTGCACCCAAAGGAGGTTATTCAGGTTTTAAAGATGTTGAAATTTACAGATCTTTATGAAGATATTTAAACTTCAGTGAACAGAACTTGTTGTTTAAGTAGTCACTTATCAAGGGAGAATAGACATATGCCCCTCATAAGAGGGAGAGGCAAGCAGGCTTACAAAACCAGAAATGCACAGATCAGTTTTACTCAGTGACCTCAGATCAGAAACATTTTCTTATATTTTCTTATCCTCATGTAATCTAGTGCTTCATAAGTAAGTTTATTAATCATATTTAACATTGAAGTTTGCTGCTTTCCTTTTGACTTTTAATGATGGGAATGGTTTTTCTCTGCCATGTGCTCTTGGCATGAGAACTGTCTTTCCACAGGCCTGAAGCAATGACCAAACAGTCATGATTCAGGAGTTCCAAAACTCTGAGCCAAACGCACCTTTCCTTTTTTTACAAATTAACTATCTCAGGGATTTTATGATAGTTATTGTACTGGCTGGTTTTTATGTCCGCTGGACACAATCTAGAGTCATCAAGGAGGAGGAAGCCTCAATTGAGAAAATGCCTCCATGAGATCGAGCTGCAGGGCTTTTTCTTAATTAGTGATTGATGGGGGAGGGCCAAGCCCATTGTGGTGATGCCATCCCTGGGATGGTGGACCTGAGTTCTATAAGAAGGCTGAACCCCTCATGAGGAGCAAGCCAGTAAACAACACACCTCTATGGTCTCTGCAGCAGTGTCTACCTCCAAGTTCCTGTCCTGACTTCCTGTTATGATACTTGTTATATGGGATTGTGAGTGAAATAAACCCGTCTCCCCTGTTGCTTTTAGTCATGGTATTTCATCACAGCAATATTAACCCTAACAAAGACATTATATAAAAATGACTAACAAAAGCCAGTGAGAAATATCTTGAGGACTAATGGAAAATCATATAGCTAATCATCAGGAGACTAGTGTCCATGGCTAGCTCCAGGATCATCAGGAGACTAGTGTCCATGGCTAGCTCCAGGATAATCAGGAGACTAGTGTCCATGGCTAGCTCCAGGATCATCAGGAGACTAGTGTCCATGGATAGCTCCAGGATCATCAGGAGACTAGTGTCCATGGCTAGCTCCAGGATCATCAGGAGACTAGTGTCCATGGATAGCTCCATGATCATCAGGAGACTAGTGTTCATAGATAGCTCCAGGATCATCAGGAGACTAGTGTCCATGGCTAGCTCCAGGATCATCAGGAGACTAGTGTCCTTGGCTAGCTCCAGGATCATCAGGAGACTAGTGTCCATGGATAGCTCCAGGATCATCAGGAGACTAGTGTCCATGGATAGCTCCAGGATTTCTGCCACATGCTCTGTTCTAGTTTATGGTAGTACTTTTTTTCTTCCTGAATATGTAATATGTGTTTTGAGCCAAAATCTTAAAGGATAGCACTGAAACCTATAAGTGACAACCTATAACTGACAGGTTTATCTCATTTACATGACTTCCATGATGACTAGGAAGCATTCAGGGATAATATCAAAATTTTATGTTTCTGAAGAAGCCAATGAGAAAACACTGTTGGCTGTGACTTGAAAGTATACAACCAACAAAAAGCAGGGGTATGGGACTGTAAAAATGCCTCTCAGAATGTAGCAGCCAATCAGTTATCTGCTTCGTTTGCTTTATGGTTTAATACAATGTAAGTGTAAACTAACAGAAGAGTCAACACCTTTAATAATAAATAACATACTAATCAGCGACATGCTCAAGACCAGCGCCTACGTGCTGTTAGGATGGAGCCTGAGAAAGAAGCTCTGGAGGGTCTGTATGGGAAACCACAGTTCCTGTGACTTATCAAACTGATGAATTCTGTTGCCTCCGATTTTCAGTCGTGAGGAGATTCCCCTTGCTTTTTATCTCTGCTTCTTCCGTTCTGTTTGGTTTGTAATGTATGCTTTCTTGCACTGTCTACCGCAGAAAGTACACTCACAATACCAATGTGAGCATTTGGATCTACATATCAACCATGGTTTTCAGATTAGTGCAGCATCACCAAGTAAGGTTTAGTTAAGTTAAGGCTCTGACTAGCACCTGAGAACAAGGTTCTGGGAGAATGTGAATTTCTAAAGTCAACTTCTGCATTTGTAGGCTTGTTTGCTGTCTTTCAGTGAGCCTGTCAAGGGAAGATGTCCACTGTAAACCTTCTTCCCAACTTCTGCATGACCCAACAGTCCCTAAAGTAAAACAGGAGAAGCCTGGGACCAGCAAACTATACTTTTCAAAAGGTGATATTGAATATTATAATTAGTAATCTTTTCATAATACTTTAGTAATGAATCAAAGGAGCTAATGGACATTTCCTATGAATTTAGCATTTACTTTTGTCCCTATGGAATTCTACTTCAATTTGCCAACAAATAAAACAAAACACTTCTCCCTCTTCAGACATGGTTTTTTGCTGTTGGAAAACACCACAAACTTCAGCAAATGCTTTCCAAGGAAGCAGAGACCAGCCAGAAGGGAGCCCAGCAGTGGGGCTTCCTACCTTAGTCATGCCCAGAGGAGCAGGAACAATTCCTTATGGCCACACCAAGGTTATCTGAGCATAGTTATTATCTTCTGGGTAAGCTCCAGGGTAGTTGAATCCATCCCATATCCCTAATGGCCTATTATGCAGCTACTCTCAGCAGATATGTTCAGGGATTGAGAAATGGCATGAAGTCTTCCTCCAGACTGTCTGTGCCATGAGTATGTCTAGACTTCCTATTTTTGGTCTGATATAATGGTGCTTTGTCAGTTTGGGGGGATCATAGCTCAAGGAACGGGCTGCAATGAGTGAGGTGCCCAAGATGATTGCCACAGAAGAGAGAGAGGGCTGTGAGTGGAGGCCTCCCCAGAGAAGAGCACATGATCAGTTGTCCGGTGCCAAAGTCAGCCTTGAAAACAAGTCACATTGTACAGATTAGCAGGCTATATTTAGGAATATCTCTACATATACATATATGCATAAAATAACAATTAGGGAAACAGAGGCCAAGGATCTGATGGAGAGTGGAAGGGGTATATGGGAGGGTTTCGATGGAGAAATGTAATTACATTGTAATCTCAGAGAGAGGGAGAGGGAGAAGGAGAGGGAGGGGAGGGGGAGGGGGAGTGGGAGGGGAGAGAGAGAGAGAGAGAGAGAGAGAAGAGGGATGGAGAGAGAGAATGAATTTGGTAGGAATGTTAATTAATGGAAAGAGGCTGAGACCACAGCTCTAAAACTCTTCATTAAAACCCCACAACTGAATGTGGAGATTGGGAAAAAACTGGCAACAGTAAAAGGTTTCTGAGCACATAATAGCCAAAAATTAATTCAAAACCAATACGTAATGAGTACAGGATGTTTTTGACAGTGCTAACTCACGTACAATTATGCAACTTCACTGAAGCCTTGGTGAGCAGAGCATATAACACATACACACACACAAACACATAGAGAGAGAGAGAGAGAGAGAGAGAGAGAGAGAGAGAGAGAGAGAGAGAGAGGGAGAGAGAGATTGTTATACAATGCCCAGAAAAACTACCTGAAACTCCTCACTTTAGATTTGAGAATATTTTATATTATGAGCTGGAGTTTTTAATGTACTTACAAAGTATAGAAACAATGATTTGATTTTGGAGAACAAAGATCTTTATAACATTCATGTGAAGTGATGTTCTTTTTTTTTTTTTTTTTTTTTTTGATTTTATGAGACAGGGTTTCTCTGTGTAGTCCTGGCTGTCCTAGGACTCGCTCTGTAGACCAGGCTGGCCTTGAACTCAGAAATCCGCCTGCCTCTGCCTCCCAAGTGCTGGGATTAAAGGCGTGTGCCACCACGCCCGGCGAAGTGATGTTCTTAACAGCAAATGAGTATAAGATCAAAATATTAGTCAACTGTGAAAAATATTGAAGGTGTTCTACATTCTACAGTATCAAATATCCAAACAACATTTAATTTCTTTTATGTTAAAGGAACAAATGCATCCATCTCATTAGCATGCAAATTCACTTTCATCTTTAATCAATGGCAAAATTATGTATATCAAGTAACTGTTTTAAAATGCAATTTTTGATTTGTTATCAGTAAATTTTGGATCCATATACCTATTGTCTAAATAGGTGTACCTGGAGTTGAGGAAACATCTTCTGGGCAGAAACAGCTTATGAGCAGAGAATATATCAGAAGCCCTGGTCCAGACTGCAAGAACTCTTAGGAAGCATTGTAATGCTATGAAAAATGACTTCAGTAAGAAGGCCATTTTAAGTCCAGTGTTGGTGGTCCACACCTTTAATCCCAGCCCTTGGGAGACAGAAGCAGGCAGATCTCTGAGTTTGAGGCCAGCCTGATAAAAGAGAATTCTGGGATAGCCAGGACTACCCTGTCTCAGGACAGGGAGGGGGGAGGCCATTTCAAATCTTAAATAGTGAGAGATTTTTAAAAAAGAGTAAAATATGATTGATCACATCACTTTTCCTTTTCTCCCTCCAACCCCTTGCTACCTTGCCTTGTTCTCTTCCAAATTTATGACCTCTGGCCTTCTTTCCTAAATATACTAATACAACCTGCTCAGTACATATAACATGAGTTTTATGTATATGATTTCAGGGATGCCCACTTGCTATCCAGTAATCAATCAGGAGACTCTTCTTTTTCACTCTTAGAATGACTAGTTATTTAGAGTACTTGATCTAGGACTAGGTTCCCAGGAGATTTTCCCCTTCTGTGTTAGCATGCCTGTTGTTGTTATCTCTGTTCAGATAGCCATGCTATTGGGACTTCATGGATTTAACTTCTCTGCCAATTCTAGAAGATGCAACCTTATAGTAGATATCCTAGAACTCCAGCTTGTATAACTTTCTGCCCCCTCTAAAATGTTCCGTGAGCCTTAGGTGTGGGAGTTGTGTTGTAGATGGATGAGTCAGGGCTGGGTACCACATAATCACTTATCTTTGATATTTTGATCACTTGTAGTTTTCTATAATGGTCTGTGGTGAGGGGTGAAAGCTACATATATCTATTAGTATAAGGATAAATATTTAAAATTGAATTCAGTTTGGAATCATTCCTGCTTAGTAAAGTGGTTTGTCACTGTGTTTTATCACAGAAATAGAAATCCTACACACCACCTGAGGAGAAAGGGATTTTTTTCCTTTCCTTCCTTTCTTCTTTTTCTTTCACTTCCATATCAGAGTCCACCATCGTAAAAAGTCAAGGTAGGAACTTGGAGGCAAGAACTGTGGAAAGGAAATTTGTGGATAAGTACTCTGCATTGCTGTCTCCGTCTGAGCAGGAAAAAAGGATCATCTCCAAGAGCTGCGAGGACCAGAGGCTGAGCCATGCCAGAGCATCTGTCCACACCCCAGTCAAAAGTAATGACAGCGGGATCCAGCAATGCTCTGAGGATGGACGAGAATCTCTACCTTCCACGGTGTCAGCCAATAGCTTATATGAGCCTGAAGGAGAAAGGCAAGAGTCTTCTGTGTTTCTTGACTCTAAACATCTTAATCCAGGACTTCAGCTTTATAGGGCTTCGTACGAAAAAAACCTTCCCAAGATGGCTGAGGCTTTGGCTCATGGAGGAGTTGGGAGTAGTATGTTCTCTGAGATCCACAACCTCATGAGTCCAAGTGGTTGGGTAGGTTTCCAGTATCAGGCATAATATCCCTCTCATTGAGCAGCCCTTACATCCAATAAGAGAACAGTTGGTTACTGTGAAGATACGGGTGCTGCTATTGTACCCTTAGGGTTAAGTTATTTTTCCATCCTGATCATTGTTGCAGTTCATAGAAGCATAGCAAGGTTGTACTGTTGGTTGCTTCTCTCCTTAGGAAGTTTGGATAGCAATTTTGGATACCATGTTCTACTGCATTTCTGTGTGTATTGTGTGTCGTATGTGCCTGTGCTTGATACCTCTAAGGCTGATGGTGGAGTATGGATTGCACAAAGGATTTCTAATATGAATGCCACATCCATTTTGTGTTTGTGATTTTTAGACTGGAGATAAATGGTAACAATGTCTCTCTCTCTCTCTCTCTCTCTCTCTCTGTGTGTGTGTGTGTGTGTATTTTAGGAAGAAGATAAATGGTAGCTTTATAAATTTCCTCTTTTACTGAGGAGGGAAGTTCTTTTTGTGATTGTTCAACAGTTTTCAGCCTTGGAATTTTTGGTCACAATTAAATTACATGCCATCATTTTATCCAGTTATTAACAGACTACAAAGCAATCTCTGTGTAGACCAACTACAGTTGACCTCTTGGGACTAGGTGCTTCACTGCCAGCTGTCCTTGAAGGTTGTAGGTAGCAAAGCATAACATAAGGTTGTTAATTATGATAATTACATTTTTCAAGATCTGAGAGGAGAAACCCAGGTAAAATGATGAAGGTGCTTGGCTGGTAACATTATTTTCTTAGATCTGAGATGAGAAATACAACATGAAAAAGAATTTAGAATTGTTTTCAGAATGTTTAGACAAGATCATGGTATTGTGCATGGATCTTCTTATTGATATGTTTTATGCATAAATTCCCTAAAGATCTGAGGGTAGAATCAGTTTATATGGGAGGAAGGGAGCAGGAGGGTAATTTAGCCTTGCCAGAAGGTAAGATAAATGACATTCAGCCTTTCCTTCATCATGATGATAACAGGAAAGGTCATTACCATGGAATTATCTAAGAACTTTATTCAAATGGCCACAAGCTTTGAGACTTGTATGTTCAAAAGTACAGTCAATGTATTCTATTTTTGTGACCACACTCTTATGACTTAGTTTTAAACTATACTGTGTATAACGTTAAATGGAAGCTTATTAACCATGCAAATAGCACCTTTCAGAGAGGTTTCTTCAGTATGCATTTCAGTTTTCTATAACTGAGCAATGATACGAAAGCATAGTAGTATAAGACCGTGTCTTTCCATTACTTTACAGTCCCACAGTGAGATGTGGCTCATTTCAGCTCCCTGGGGAAGTCTAGGTTCACTGTTTATTTCTGGCTGGGCTGAAGTCTGTATGTAGGGTTAGGCTTTGGGGTGAAGGCTCTAAGTACTAACTTATATGTAAGTTCAAAGTACTGGTGGTAGAACTGACTATCTCAAGGTGATAAGGGTTAGGAGTCATGTCTTGGTAGCTATCAACCAAGGACTACTTTGAGCCCTACAGGCTCTCAGGGTTTTTGCAGCATGTCCATTGGCCCATCAGAATCCTCCTTTACATCCGATCCCTCTTATGTTGGATGCCTCTCATTTCCCTTTCTGCTCCCAGTTTGGGAAATTGCTTTTAGAGTGTGCATGTAATTAGGTTAGATGCACTTAGATAATCTAAAAGCCAAGAGATTAATAAGCTTAATTACAATGAGAATCCCATTTGCCAAACCACATATTTTATTATAATAATGGGCATAGCATGAAGACCATGGGGTGGATATAGGAGGGACAGCTTAAAATTCTCACTATAGTGATGTCTGGGGTAGAACACATATATGTGCATCTTTAAAACTCCTCTAAGATGTTGGTACAGTGCACAGATTGAAAGACCTGTGAGCTAAATAGAATCTCTTCCCATTGAAAGGGGTACTAGGGAATGTGAAAAGCATAAGTGTGTAAAGCTTCTATGAGCTAAGTATGTGGCCTTAGGTTTTAGGAAGGGCTTTATTTATTTGTCTCTGCTGGACATCAATCTTTGTGCTAAGTACACTCAGTAGTGTTCAGTTAAACACTTAGCCCTATTCCAGTTTTTGAATTATGTTTATTTTAGTCTTTAAATGACATTTCGGAAATGTGCAAATGCCTACTATGTGCAAAGATAAATAAAGTTCCTGAAGAGAACATCTTTTGTCATTGTTACGTTCCTTAAGAAGCAGCATCCAGACATCTATTCCTTACCAATTTTTTTTACCACAAACATTTTGAAAGTTTGCTTCTATTTAAGATCAACATTTCCAAGTGACATTAAATCCAAGTTATGGTGAGAATTTCTCATCACATGTCAATGAGAGATTACGAAGATTAAATATAGAATTTCAGCTTAGAAAAAGGTGTGTGGGGATGTTCTTACAGCTGACAGTGTCAGTTTGCATCAAGTTCACTCCTTAAGTAAAATTTAAGTTTTCAGAAACTGTGTTTTTTGCACATATGCTGATTAGAAGTGAGATTTGGGTACTTTTATGGCCAGGACCTGGAAATTCTGGTACTGTGAGTCCACCCTCTTAACTGGACTCTGTGGTAGGAGGTGTGGTGTTGTTACAAGATGTATGGCCTTGATGGAGGAAGTGTGTTCCTGGGGCTGGGCTTTCAGGTTTCAGAAGCCAGCACCAGGCTCAGTGTTGCTCTGCATGTAGATCAGGAGATAGGTCTCAGCTCCTTCTCCAGCACCACACCTGTCACTGTGATGATTACGGAGTAATCCTTTGAAACTGTAAGCCAGCCCGCAATTAGGTGTAGCTAAAAGCGTGGGCTCTGGAGAAAGATGCCTGGTTTCTTCTCAACCCTGAAACACACAGGCCTTGGGCAAGATCTAGTTTCCATTCTCCAACTGTGATATGGGCTCCATAGTAAGACATATTGCACTGCATAATCAAAGGAGTTAGATGCTATCATACACATTCTTAAACACGCTGAACAGGGATTGTCATGTGGAAAGTTCTAGATAAGTGTATGGTAAATTTTAAAAGGGCCTCTGCCTGTCTATGAGCTGTTGCATAAGCCATGTGATTGTGTCTGCTATCAGCAGTCTTGGAGCATGTGGCTCAGATGTGCAGATCCTGTTGCTTTCCCTTTTAATGGCAGGGGGAAAGTGACTAGTGTGATGGTGAACACAGCTGGGTGAATGTATTAGGAGAGAGAGGGAGAAGGACATGTAGGAGCCACTTCTCTAGGCTTTTCCTCCTGGGGAAGCAAGCCTTCCCAAGTGCTGTCCCCTTAAGCTTCAGCCTGCAAAAGGTCTCCTGAAGGACCACCAGTAACCCTGCCCAATTTTATGTCTTATCAGTGAGGCATAATAAGACCCAGAGAAAGAACTTGCAAATGCTTTGAGATGTAGCGTAGAGGAGTGACTGCAGATATACTGTCAAAGATTTTAGTTGAGAGCTAATCAACTGATTCCACCATATAGAATGTGTGACTTATTAGTGTTCTAGGTAAGTGACTGGCTCTCAAATTCCATCATCACTTCACTCCTAGGCTCCAAGTGATATTTCCAGAGCTCTAACCTGAAGCTAGTTATCGTTTTGTAAGTCTTTTTTTCTGTGCTCATGTCGGGGAAATTCGCCTGCCCTGTTATTGGTCAGCTCCTGATATACTCTAAATTTCCTGGGCTTCTTGGCTCCTCTTTCCTTGAAGCATATCAGAGCCCTGAGCTGGGTGTCTGTTTTCCACTGTCTGCTCCCCTCTTTCTAACACTCAGTTTGAGGTTTGCTTTTCAGCCCCAAAACAAGCTCACTTTCTTGTTCTCCTCCTCCTCCTAGATGTTCCATTGGGAACTTAAAAAAAAATTATGTTTAAATCTTTCCTATTGTCCAAAAAGACCGAGATCAACACCATTTTCTTTCTTTTTTCCTAGGGTTTTTTTAAATTTTTTTTTTTTTTGAGAATTCCTACACTGTATTTTTTTTCCAATTTAATCTTGCTCATGTGTTTATTGTTATAAAAGGGAAAGTACAATAGTTCCTCCTGCTTCACTTTTTTTAAACACATATCAATCTCTAGCCTGATCTTGGCAAAGCCTGTGTGTTTTGACAACCTCAACCCTGTCTACCAAGAAGACTGGAATTTGTGCCTTCCCTGTCTGTGTGCCTGGGAAGAGATTTAAGCATATATGTGCCTAAGTTTTCATGATCAAATGTCAGTCTTTTTTTATCAAGGTAACTCAGAAACCCTACTAACTCCTACAAGATTTGGTCAAACACTTATTACATGAACCATAAGGACCTGTTCACCTG
This sequence comes from Mus musculus, assembly GCF_000001635.26. Lineage (NCBI taxonomy): Eukaryota > Metazoa > Chordata > Mammalia > Rodentia > Muridae > Mus > Mus musculus. Next base: position 76,444,026 of record NC_000079.6, read on the forward strand.
GTGGGGCTTTTCCCCAGAGCATCAATGTGATGCTTGGATGCTGACATGATTTCCAGATAGACATGATCTCTGTGTAAATTTCTAACCGAATTCCTACACTGTATTTTGATTTATTAGCTTGACTCCTCCAGCTCCTCTGAGATCTGCTCTTGCTTCCCTAGACACCCAGCTTTGATCCTTTTCATTTCCCCAGTACATGCAACTGATATGAGCCATATCTCTTAGATATATGTCCTCCTACCAGGGGCTACCCCCTTAAAGTGAGTCAGCTCTCCCTCTCTCATCAGTTGTCAAGAGCACCTTATATGGGGTAGAACTTCACACCCATCTTTGCTCTGCCTATTGGGATCATGTCTGGCTTGAGCTTGCATAGACCTTGTACATGCTGTCACAACAGTTGGGATGTTCAGTCTCTCTATTTTTTACCCCTTTGCTTTAACTACTGTAATAACAATTTTATAATCTTATGATTTCTTTATTTTATGTTTTACTTCCTTTTAATGCCTGTTTATCTTGTCTGCCTCCCTCTACTGTAATGCTTGGTGAGTAGAGGCAGCTGCAAAGTGCTTTCCATGATATCTTATATACAATATGTTTTAGGTATGTATTTGAAAGAAATAATTTGGTCTTGCATTTTTGAGCTCTTGAAGCATGTATTTTATACCTTATAGTTCTTGCATTTTCACAGTCTGATAAGTCCTTTACACTCTTTTGTTGAAATGAAGATTTGTTATTTGTTATTTGATAGTGTCAATATAAGTTAATACCCTAGTGTATTATATGTCCTTTCACTAGGCTCTTCATCTTTGGGCAGGTATATAGTCCTGGTCTATTATTACTTCTAAGTATCTAGTGGTCTGCTAGTCTTCTGTATATACCATAGTACACCATCTAACCCATAGATGTTCTTATTTTCATCAATAGGTTTTCAGGACAAAACTTAAAGGTGTTATCACCCACTAATGCCCCTCTGCTTTACATGTTTGGGGGTAAGACAGAAATAAAAGAACTGAGGAGTAGAAAAATACAGTGGTGCCTAAGAAAGTAGAATTTCCATATGAAAATAGCTAAAACCGAGTTTTCGGAGGATTACCCTGCAGTTTATAAAGTATTAATTTCTCATTTTTCCCCTAAACTAATTAAATGAATCTGATTAAATTTGTTTCACTGGATTCCAAGACATGGGTTCAGTGTGTTTGCATGAGAGGCAGGAAGGCACAGATAGGTAGACACAGGCTGGCAGGCATAGACAGGAAGGCAGGAAGGCAGGTACAGGCAGGTACAGGCAGGCACAGGCAGGCAGGCACAGACAGACAGTCATAGGCACAAACTGGCAGGCAGGCAGGTAGGCACAGACATAGGTAGGCACAGACACAGGCACAGACACAGGCAGGCACAGGCATAGACAGGCAGGCACAGACAGGCAAGCAGGCACAGACACAGGCAGGTACAGACGGGCAGGCAGGCATAGACACAGGCACAGACAGGCAGGCACAGAACACAGACAGACACAGATAGGCACAGGTAGGTGGGCAAGTGCAGACACAGGTCAGCACAAAGGCAGGAGGGCAGGCAGTTGGGCGGGTGGGCGGGTGTCCTAGAGACCACCTGCAGTATCCCTTCTCCTTTGCACTTGCTAATCTCATCCATGAGTGGCTGGAAATTTCAATATATATATATATTTAGTCTGCTATTTGTCTGAACTTTCACGGCTGCTTTGTTGTTTATCTTGTAGAATGGAATGTTCTTTTTGTCCTAACTTCAAAAATTACACTAAATTATTTTTTCTTTTGCTTCAATCTCATATTGATATGAGAATATTTTGAACTGTAACTACTATGCAAAAGCATGTTTTTAGATTGGAATTTTGTTCTGAAAAGGTATGTCTTAATTTTAAAAGTAAACATTTTCACAAAAGAGAAAGGAAACCTCTAATCTATAAAAATTAATAAAACCCCATGGACACTAGACAATAAACCCCAGCAATTTATTGCTTCTCTTTTATATAGTAATTATTATTTTTAAATTTCTTATTCATTATTTTATTTATTTACATTTCAAATGTTACCACCTTCCCAGTTTCCCATCCACAAGCCTGCATCCCCTTCCCCCTTCCTCCTCCTTCTATAATGGGAGTGCTCTGCCACTTGCCCACTCCCACCTCAGTGCCCTAGCATTTCCCTAAGCTGGGTTATCGAGCCTCCACAGGACCAAGGTGATACCCTCCCATTGATGCCAGATAAAGCAGTCCTCTGCTAGATATTCAGCTGGAGCCATGGTTTCCTCCATGTGTACTCTTTGGTTGGTGGTTTAGTCCCTGGGAGCTATGGGTGTCTAGTTGGTTGACACTGTTGTTCTTCCCCTTGGGGTCCCTGCAGTCAGTCTGATGGTTGGCTGTGAGCATCTGCATCTGTATTGGTCAGGCTCTGGCAGAGCCTCTCAGGCTCCTGTCAGCAGGCACTTCTTGTCATAAGCAGTAGTGTCTGGGTTTGGTGTCTACAGATGGAACAGATCCCTAGGTGGGACAGTCTCTGGATGACCTTTCCTTCAGTCTCTGGTCCACTCTTTGTCCCTGTGTTTCCTTTTGACAGGAGCAAAAAGGAAGAAAATAAAGGATTTCTGCAGGAGTAGAAAAGTAGATTACCAGTTCATAGGCGTGTATTTGATTCTATAGGGACTAGATAGTGCTGAACGCTGCCTTCTGGATATCCTTCCTGTGCACATAGGTTATACTGGTGATTCACCTTCTTCTTTATTGTCTTATTTAGAGTCTAATCTCCTAGCTTTTCAGCATATGCAAAGCTGCCAGCTGACTTTCAACCCAATGAATAAAAAGTCTATATGTGTCATACAAATCTTCTCTTCACATTATTTTGCCAAATGGATAGCCCACAGGATAATGCAATGCTTGTCCAAGACAAGAAGAGATGACATAAAAGATTATGGGTTGCTCTTATCAATTAAATTTGTACAATTAAACTCCATATAATCAATTAATTAAGTACAATTAAATTTGTAGTTAAACGATGTAGCTCTGATAACTGATTTGAGAAAAGTGGAATTAAAAAACTAACATTAAGAGCAAGGTTTTTATCAATACACATTCTAAATTCTAGATGACAGATCAGAGAGGTGAGGGAAAGGAAAGGTAAGAAGAAAAAAGGCTGGGAGATCACATTGTGATTAAGACAATGAAGAGGAAGTAGGAACTCCACACCTATGAAGTCAGGAAGGACATTTAGAAGGCAGCAGCCTGCACAAGTCCCTTGGAATCTATGTTGAAGACAGAAGGGGACATATTCTTTCCCACTTGAACTTGGAACATTTACTACTTCTCACAAGATTGATAAATGACAGTTCAGCAATTTGAAAACACTATGTAAATGTGTATCTATGCATGTATTATGTTTTAAAGCTTTTGCTGTTAGCTATGGAAGAGTGTGCAAAGTTGTAGACAGCTATCTTAAAGTTTCTTGGATGGTGTCAAATCCCAGGCCTACCACCATCACCCACTTTGAAGTTGGGTGATCCCACACTTGCCATGAAAATGTGTGGTGGGAAAGTGGATGAACTAACTATCCAAACCTCTACCTTTATTGCTGTCTCCGAATACAGGCAATGAATAATCTGGTGGCTGTGGTGTTTTCAGAAGGCTTTAAAATAGTAGCCAATGAGAAGATTGTCAGTGCTATTAATAGTAAGTTGAGTCTACAGAGAAGACAGAGGAAATGTAGCATACAAGAACTCATTATTCCTCTAGAATGAAACACCAGTTATCTATTTTTGCACACTTATCTGAGAAACAAAGACATTTTTCCTTTTTATAAGTTCTGTAACTGATGGGTTTAATTTTGAGGTTCAGTTGCTATTTCTACCAAAAGCCTGTAACTGCCTTTGCTAGCATTCAGGAACAGGTTCTGATGCATGTTCCATTCAGGAGCAGGGTCTTTTGTATGGTCCATCAAGGAGCAGGGTCTGACATATATGTTCCATTCAGGAACAGTTTCTGGTGTGTATTCCATTCAGGAGCAGGTTCTGATTCGTGTGCCCACCATTTATTAGCTATGTGAACTGGATCAAGTCACTTAAACCTTTTGGCCTAAAACATAGAGCTAATAATTAGTTCTCGTGAAATTTTCATGCAGATTAATAGGTGAGTACCTGGCAGATGTGGTTATAGATCAGTGGTGACTCATCACACATGAATGAAGATAGCCAATAATCTGTATAGAGACTGTTCATTTAATTCTTTCATTTGAGAAAGGAAGGGAATAGCTATCTGTTTTGACACAGATGTATCCAAACATGAACTCACACTTTAGACTGGATTCCATTGAATCTGACCTTCTGATAGGCATGTTTTGTGATATGTTTGGTCAGAAAACCTAGTATGAGAATAGAAAGATATGGTATAAAAGAATGTGATCCCCGCCAGGGTATAAGATGTGTCACTGTTCTATTGCTGTAAAGAGACACCATGACCAAGGCAACTCTTATAAAAGAAAGCATTTAATTGGGAGTTTACTTACAGTTTTAGAGAGCTCGTTCATGACCATCACAGTGGAAATCAGACAGGCTGGAGCAGTAGCTGGGAGCTTTACATCCTGATCTATAGGCAGCAGCCAGAGGGATGGAAAGATAGAGTTGGGGGAGGGGCTGGGATTGTTTGGCATGGGCTTTTGAAACCTCAGAGCCAACTCCAATGACCTGCCTCCTCCACAAAGGCCATAGCTCCTAATCCTTAAACAGTTCACCAACTGGAGACTAAGCATGAAACTATGAGCCTATAAGGGTCATTCTCATTAAGCCACCACAATAGTCAACAGAATGAGGGAATAACTGGGTCAGTTTTGCAGGAAGAGCAAGAGACAACACAAGCCACACCCCAGAAGTGGCCAGATGGACACAGGGTAGTGTGTACAATCAGTCAGACTCCTTCTAAGGTTCTGCTCCTGGTCGGAAGGGAGTCCAGACAGGTCCTGGTCTCCCAGCCAGCTTTATTTCTTCCATGAGGACTGAGCAGGAAGAATGTTTCATGAGTTATTCAAATTATTGTATGGCCTTCAGTTTCTGTGTTTGTAATGACAGAGTTGCCTGCTTTTGTTATGTGTCATAGCTGGCATTCGCTTACTAAATGTATGTGTATAGGATTTGATTTTAAAATAAATCTGGAAAGAAAGTAAGAAACTGTGCTAGCTAAGCATCTCCCAGTGGGGATGAGGCTCAATCCCACTGCTGAAGGGGCTAGCCAGCTAGCCAGAACACCGTGGATGTGCCCCTCACCCTCTCAAAGGCACATAGAGACTGCCAGGGGGCAAACACATTCCCTCAGCTTCTATGATGTTTTGGTTTTGTCTGCTTTATGTTGTTTCACTCTAGAGACCAGGCTGTCCTGAAACTCACAATAATCCTCCTTTCTTACCTCCTAAGTATTGGAATTAAAATATTGATTGTCTTTGAAAAAAAAGTTGTATTAGTGCCAGTCCTTGGTTAGAATCAGAATTTTCATTATCAGTGATGTAGACAAAGTCCACAGAAGGCCCCTTGCTCAGTGAGTGAGGTCTTTTCTTTCTATTCTGTCTTCAATGCATAGCATGAGTTCTACCCACCCCACATTACAGAGTTAAAGCTCACAAATTTAAATGCTAATGTCATCCAAAAATCACTCTTGAAGTTACCCTATTTAACTATTTTCACATGATACTCTAGGAGGGATTGAACGAGGCACATTTTGCTAAAAGTGGCTCATTGGTATCATAATGATTGTTAAGTTATTTAATTTTTTTTAATTTTTATTTATTTTTTATTAGGTATTTAGCTCATTTACATTTCCAATGCTATACCAAAAGTCCCCCATACCCACCCACCCCCACTCCCCTACCCGCCCACTCCCCCTTTTTGGCCCTGGCGTTCCCCTGTTCTGGGGCATATAAAGTTTGTGTGTCCAATGGGCCTCTCTTTCCAAATGCAGCATCTTTGTATTTGAATTTATTTAACAAAAAGATAGAGAGCTTCCAAGCAATGTAATGTACATTAATACTGTGGTTTTCATTGATCAGGACAATACATTTATTGTTGTGTCTGGCCAGTAGATCACAACCTGGGTTCTAGCCTGGAAAGGCATTTTGGAAACCTGGAAGAGAAGAGGGGCTGGGCTGCGTGAGATAAGGAAGGAACCAAGACAAAGCTCTCTGCTCAAGGTTCAATTTTTACTATTTCGGCACTCAGTTATAAAGGAAGGGGGAGGGGCCCAATTCCTGCCAAATAATCTTGGAGTCCAGTAGCAGGGTGATCACATGATGGCTTCGGAACAGCAAAGTGGCAGGTTCCAGCAGTAGGCGTGGCAGAAAGATTGAGTGGGAAGCTCCACCCCTGAGCAAGCAGGTTTCAGGCTGGGGGAGGGGAAACTACATCTCCTCTCTGTTGTTAATAAAAATAAAAATAAAAATAAAAATAAAAAAGAAGGCTGGCCTGAGGCAAAAAAATTAATCTATGCTCAATAGTTCTGCCTGAATTCTTAGGGCTAAAGAAAAAAACCTGTTCCCTAACTTTTCTTATGGTAAACTGTATCTGGCTAAGACTGTCCTTTCTATCCTAGTAAACAACTAACAGAAAAGCCCTAAACAGTAGGCTCTGACTTTATAATGCTAATTAGTGCTGAGTAGGTAACTTCCTAGTTGAATTTTAAGTAGGACGTTGGAACCCTGGCGAACTTTGACTGAACAATTTTGAAATACACTATATTAAGAATAACACTGAGTTGATATTCCTCCGCATTTTTGGATGACAGGCGGGAAACAGGGAGAAGGGGGTAAGGACTGGCTCCGTAGTACAAGGCCAATTGGTTTTTTTAGGGTGGGAGGCTGTGAAGGGTTTGCCCTTCCAACAGTATGGTCTCCAACCTCTCTCCCCCCTATTAATTAAGTTTAAAAAGGCCACACTCAACTGAGGTGATCAAATGATTTTCTCATCCGTAGATGAGTGGGCTTTTAACCTTGGCTTGGGTGGACATTGACCCGATTCCTCCCCTGGGTGCTATCACAACCCACACCTGTGGATCTTGGTATCTTTTGGGGAGGGGAGGCAGAGCCTTAGATATTTTTGTTTTTTAGCTGTAAATAGATACCAACCTCCGTCAAACCGGGTTTATCCCACAGGAAACTCAGAAATAGTCAAGCTGGACCTTCCCCTGCAGTAGTTCTCTGCACCAAGCTATACCCATACTGTATTCGTATGATCACGAACCAGTATGCACAGTTCTGAGTACTGTGCAGCTCCTAAAGGAGAATTGTCAACCTCAGATTTAGCAAGGCCTAGGCAAGAATTATGTCATTAGTAACACCACGATTTGTGGCTAAAATAGGAGCTGGAAGTCTTTCCTCCTCATCTCTGCTATTCCCATAGCCTGAGGAACTAAGGACACCTTGCAGTAACAGCAAGGGTGAAAAGCCAGAGGCCAGCTAAGGGACTAAGCTCATCTATCAGACTAAAAACCAATCTCTTTTAATATTAGAAATATCTGCCTTACTAGCCCTCTTGGTAAACCTAAATTTCAACTCAGACTGAAAGCCACGTGCTGGAATGTCCTGGGAATGAAGATAGCAGTTGCCACCTGTGTGCTCTTGGGGGCGGGGGATGCACATCCGGCTGGAGAATGTTGATTAACCTGCTTGAAAAACAAAAGATCTAGACAATGAGAAAGTAGTAATGCAAATTTTCTTTTTGGGGAAGTCCAGGTACTTTATTCAGTTGCAAATTGTAAGGCTAGGGCTAGTCTCAGGCCTCCTGTGGGGGAGCTGGCTCAGAGAGTAGCAGGAAAACAGCTTTCTTGGGAGCTTTAGTTTCCAGCTGAATTTTAAGCAAAAGAGGAATTTTAGTCCTCAAGGTGATACTTATAAGAAGATTCAGAATCTGTGTTCATCTGACAAATTAATCTCTCTGGCAGCCACCGTGCTCTATCTTCATCTCGTGAAAAAACACAAACCGAGCCACTTCCCCAGATTAGAACCGGATCTGGACCCTTCTATTCGCTAGTCAGTGGATCCTTCCATTTTACCAATGCATAAGAATTAGAAGTAACTAGATGCCAGTGGTGATCCACTGCAGACTGACCTTTAATATCGGTTGCAAAATATTTAGAACAAATAAGGTAAAGGCAAGATGAGCCTTTGGTGACCTTGGGGGATGTGCTCTGAATTAACTTTGCTAGGTAATTTAGAATATAGGAATCTCTAACATTGGACTGAATATTAAACCATTCTAAGATTGAGTTAGAATGACTGGTCACACTGAAGAAAAGAGAAAAATCATTATGACTCTATTAAATGACTAATCTTACCAAGTCAGTATATACAGTCTCTGATGAACTATTGCCATAAAACATGAATTTAGTTTTTTAGTCATTTCAATCAGGACACTGAGTCAACTTACCTGCCAGCTCGACACACGAATTAACTAATATGCTTCTGCAGCGTTCTGTGGAGAGAACCTGTTTTTTCCTTTCCTAATAAGGTAGCTGTTTTACGATCAATCTATAAGCCAATACATAGATCCTTTTAAGATACTATAAAGCATTTATTAAATTTTTTGACATTTAAATTTCAAATTTCGAAAATAAAGGTATGATTTAAATAGTGTGCATGGGAATGCACTAAATAGTATGTACGGGGATACAATTTCTCTCTTTTTTGTCTTTTAAGAAGTTAAAGTTTTAAAATTTCACAATACCTAACCTTTTGAATTAATAGCTTGTTGACAAAACATTTTAAATACTTGGCTGTAAAGGGGCAGTGACTAATTGCACTTTCAATCATTTTTCTTAAGGAGCAGTTGTAACTAGAAAGCTTGCAAAGTTATTAAGAGTCACATGTGCATAATTTATTTATTAACTAGAAATATGCATAAGCAATTGCAAATTTGAGAATTAATAGTATCTGAGGGATGAACAATTTTAAGCAATTGTGAGCTCAGAGATATGGCATTGACTATTAATATACAAATTAAGGTTTGATTGTTCGTATTTTAAAACATCTACAGCACACAACTAGATTATTAGTGTTGGAACAGGGGAAACTGTGTGTCTTAAGACTCTGCCCCATAGCAGCTAGTTGGGCCCATGTGGGCCAACGATCGGCTGGGAGGATGAGAAAAATGACTTTACAATAATGTTTTTTCTGGCCAAAGAATTGTCTTGGGCACAACTAAGCCAAAAAATTGTCTTGGGCACAACTAATTTTTAATTACCAATGAATATAATTAATAACAATTATAAAAGCTTTCTTTATTTTTTGTAAAACCTTTTGTAGTAAACTAAAACCCTAAGTAATAAAAGGATATTGTCTCTGAATCTTTTGGGTGAGAGCAAGGATTTAAGGTAAACTTCCTTTGAGAAGCATTAGTTAATAAAACACTTTCCACTTAGGAAACAATATACACTGAAAGATTAAAACTCTTGGCTTCTTGTATAGAAGCAGAAACAATAAAAATTCTTACATAATGTAAAGTTACATTAGCCATACCTAGAGGCAAAATTTTCTAGTGATTACCAGTTCACCAGAAGCAAAACTCTTTAAATTTAAGCATTATTTTAAACATCTGAATAGATGTGCAACACTGTTAAAAAGAAATTTTCTTGAACACAGGGAAAAACTTTCTCAGGCACTGTTTGCAAAACACAAGAAGGCCACAAGCCACTCTGGGGCTGCCCAGAGCCCTGTATTGACTCAATCTTAAATACCTTTTAATCTGAGCATCTTGGACCTCCTGCAATAAGGACCGATTCTAGAGGAACAATATAACAGTCTACGCCTCTAAATTTTGATACTCTTTCTTAAGATGACTTACAGTTAAAACGTTCTTCACAACTTTAGTGTTGTGAAAAAATTGCCCATATTGCAGTTTCCTGTCAGGCTGCAACTATAGCCAAACTGATTATCTAATCTATTCACAAAGACAAACATAACTAGATAACTTTGTCACAGTTTTGTATGAAGTGAGCTGTATTAGCGCTTTCAAAAGATGATTACTCTTGTAATAATCTTAATTAACAATATATGGGTGAGTAGAAAATCTTAAATTTGCAATCAAACTGCAAGCTGCAGTCAATGGAACACTGGCAGTTTTAACCATAATTTTTAAGTTTCTTGTGCAAGGTTAGGATAATACCTACAACCTTGGGATAGCAAAACCCAAGTTTAAAACAATTTATCATCTTTAAAATCAATATTAGAAGCATTACCATCATATTACGAAGTTTGGCTGCCAATTAATACCTATGAATAGCTATTAAAGCAAGCTTTAATGCTTTAATAAAGAGGCATTGCTTTAAATCTTATCTTAAATTTTACTATTTAGGATAGGAACCACATTAATTATTATCTAAACTAGAAATATCTTTAGAGACCCAGCCTTTTGGCCTGCCTTATGCCACATGTTGGAAGGACTCTAAACTTGAGTTATCAAATTTAACACTAACCATCTGTAGCAATGTAACAATTATTAATCTTAACCAATAAGTTATGAGCTGATTGTGAAAACACTCAGAGCACATTATCAATAAAAAAGAACCAAATGAAGCAGTTAATTTTAGACCAGAGAATATTAATTTTTGTAGCTACAATCATACAATAAAAGGCTTTACCATTGTCAAACACATTAATCATGAACCATTTATCAGCTTTTTTACTCCGAAACTAAGAGGCTGTGCACTCGCCCTTTTTTCCTAAAACGAACAGTTTTTCCAGCAGGGGCCCTTCTGCCATGTGTCTGATTCCTGGCTGAAGCACATGGCAGCTCTCGGCTTTGCAGATAAAGTTTTTTATACCATCTTTATTATCCAACATAAAACATAGAACATTCATTCATACAGACTGGACACGAACATACATGAATTGAACATGAGAACAGATTGGTGCACCAGACATTAGACAAGACACAAAAGGGGGCAGAGTACTCCTGCTATAAGGCCCAGAGAGAACAAAGCATGGCACTCCTGAAATTTCTCTCTGCTTTTTGGGACATTTTCCTCCCTCATGATGCAGTTTTTATTAACTGCGGCAATCTGCCTGATTATTAATTTCCTTTTAATAAACCCTTTCTTTTCTTATGCCTGAAAATGTAGCTTCGGAGAGCCACGGCCTACCGCCTGTTATAGTTTCCAGCTCCTCTTAAGCTTTACTGCTGAACCTAAGTGAACCAGCGCTCGGGTTTAACGCTGTCTCAGCTTAGCCCATACCTTCTCCGGTATGAATTTCCTTTATCCTTTATTTCATGGAGCTCCAAACCAGCAGTGCCTCTTCCAAAAATCCTTTGATGTTTCTCAGTCCCGCGTTGGTTCGCCAAATGTTGTGTCTGGCCAGTAGATCACAACCTGGGTTCTAGCCTGGAAAGGCATTTTGGAAACCTGGAAGAGAATAGGGGCTGGGCTGTGTGAGATAAGGAAGGAACCAAGACAAAGCTCTCTGCTCAAGGTTCAATTTTTACTATTTCGGCACTCAGTTATAAAGGAAGGGGGAGGGGCCCAATTCCCACCAAATAATCTTGGGATTCCAGTAGCAGGGTGATTACGTGATGGCTTTGGAACAGCAAAGCGGTAGGTTCCAGCAGTAGGCGAGGCAGAAAGATTGAGTGGGAAGCTCCACCCCTGAGCACGCAGGTTTCAGGCTGGGGAAGGGAAGACTACAATTTATTATTATCAATTGTGCTAATTCAATTTACACACACACACACACACACACACACACACTGCACCTGTTCTCTCACTGTTCAGAAACATTGAAAAGTCAGAATAGCTCAGACAGAAAATTCCATATCTACAACTGCAGCCATACTACCTGGAAAATATTTTCCTGATTTTTGTGTAAAAGAGACTCAGAGTGAGGGTGACTCTTACAGGTTTGGATTCTAGTGCTGTCACCCTGGGAAAACAACTTCTAAAGCAGAGGTTCTCAATATGTCAGTGGCAGTCCTTCTAGGACTTGAATGACCCTTTGACAAGGTATCCTGCATATCAGATATTTACATCAGTAGCAGAATTATAATTATGGAGTAGGTATGAAAATGACTTTATAGTTGTTGGCCAACACAGCATGAGGAAGTGTATTTTAGAGTCACAGCATTAGGAAAGTTGAGAACACTGCTCTATTAGGCTCATAGAGAGCATGTGCTCAGCAAACATCCTGTGTCACCTAAACAAATGAAACCACTAATTGGTGTGGTGAAAGCCAAAGAAGACTGTGTTTTAGGACTGAAGTGATTTAATATCAAAGATGGGTGTAAAGTTTGTAAAGGATGCAGGCTAGAGCACATGAGATAGAAGCATAGTAGTGTGATGTATGTGCTGTGTTCTCTCACTGTTACTGCAGACTCTAACCATATCTGCACATGTGCCCTGTTAGTCATCCTTGGAAGCAGAAGGAAAACTCAAAGTCAACTAGAATGTCCAGCAAGAAGATTTATTTCTGTTTCTATCCATATGCAAAATCTGAGTGGACAGATGGGTCTGTCCATGAGAAACAAATTTAGGCTCAAAAACTGCTTAGGATGGGGTAAGTTGACTTGCAATAAACTCCAAATGGAATTTTATATTATTTAGTTATTATAAACATACAAACCTGAACTTTTTGTTGACATTTTAAAATGACTCATGATAGTTCCTCGCCCTACCCATTTATGGCAGGCATCATATTTTTGAGAATACCACTTTCTTTTCAAATAATGTTGGTATGTTAGTGGTTTTAATACAAATTATTCTGCTTTGTAACATCTATTCTGGACAACATCTTTTGGCACTTGGAAAGTTCCATTTTGGAGCCAGCAAGATGGCTTAGTAGGTTAATGTGTCTGCCTCCAAGCCTGGCAACCTGAGTTTCATCCCTGAGACCCACATGAAGAGAACTGACTCCAGCAAACTGCCTTCTGGCCTCCACACACACTCATGACTTTCTGCTCTGTGTACACACACACACAGACACACATGTATACACACACACACACACACACACACACACACACACACACACACACACACACACACTTTCTTCCACAAGGTTAAAAATGCTTTGCTCCTATTTTAACCATACTATACCTTCTTTTTTTTTTTTTTTTTTTGTATAATTCTTCCTCTCTTTGGTGAAGTGGTTTCGACACTTCTGTTCAATGCCATCTGTGAATCAGCTAGCTATTTACTTGCTGGCTGGATCATTAGGGGAAAATGTTATGGCAATAATGCTTTCTTTACATGCCACTTACACAGGAAGCTGAAAGTGCACTGTATTAAGTGACTTCTACAAAGTAAGTGGTGGCACCCATAGGAAGCAAACGATTGTATATTTAGAGAGCATCTCAGCCTTAACATGGTTTCTCTTAAAGAGGAAAGAGTCCAGGATGCTGGGCTTCAGCCTTGAGATTGAAACTAGGTGTCCTTGGTGTGGGTTGTTGTAGATCCTGAAGGCTGTGAGAGGGCACATGGTAGAGGTGGTTTCATGTCCTTGATAAATGAGTTTCATCTTTTTGTTTCCTCTGTGCCTCAAGACTTCCTCTGACTTCTGGCTTTTAGCCATTTCACAGTAATTAATACTGTAATATATTGGCTTTCTTCCATTTCTCAATGGTTAAAACACTAGAAGGAGAAGGAAAAGAATCAGATAAAATGAATTATCAAGGATGATTTAAAAAGTTACTAGCATGCCTCTTAAAAAAACATGTGAAATTATGTTTTTTTTAAATGTCTGTGCATGTGTCCAGAGACCTGCAGACTAAGCAAGGAAAAGTGGATCCATCTTCATTACTGATTTTGAACATTTTACATTTCTTTTTAAATAGTGTTGTACTGGGGCCCAGAAAGGCGGCTCCATGGGTAATAACACTTGTTGCTCTGATAAAGAAGCCAGGCTCTGTTCTGAGCACCTGCTTGGCAGCTCACAGCGCGTGTAACATTAGTTCAGGGGTTCTGGAGCTCTCCTCTGATCTCTGTAGGCTACTTTGTGCACACAGGCGGTGCCTACATCCTCTCAAGTTCACACACATATAGATCAATATGTAAAAAAAATAATGTTTTGGGGGTAATAATTAGGCCGTGCTTTGCCAAACAGGATAAAAACCTCTTCTATAACCAGTTTACTGTCTACTAAGTGGCATTTGTAATTGATAATTAAGGAGCTTTAGCTTTGCCCAAGTGCCCCCCCCTTTTAAATTTTGTTATTGGTTATTTTATTTATTTACATTTCAAATGTTATCCCCCCTTCCCAGTTTCCCCTCTGAAAACTGCCTATCCCACCCCTACCCCTTGCTCCCCCACCCACCCATCCACCTACTCCCATCTCACCACCCTAGCATTTTCCTACCTTGGGGCATTGAGCCCTCACAGGACCAAGGGTCTCCCCTCCCACTGATGCTGGATAAGGCCATCCTCTGTTACATAGCTACTTTGTATTCCTGGTTTGAATAAATACAGAACAGTTATAGGCATTTCCCTCAACAAATTTTTAGGACAAATTTTGGGAAAGTACACTATTTATTTGCTTTTAAATTGCTGGCCAGGAAACAAAAAACTATGAGGTTTTTGCTATTGCCTCAGGTGACTGTTGTGGCTTAGGGACATGGACCCATGGACCAGAGGGTAACAGCTGCTTTGGTCTCCACTGTGTGTACTGTACTGAATAACACTGAGACATTAGGGCAGTATGGCATGCTGGCTTGCAAGGCAGTTGCATGTGTGCATGAGCGTTGTAGCACTGAATGCATATATATATGTGCATGCTCACCCATGTGGGTATATGTGTAGGCCAGATGTAAACACTGGGTTCTTCCTTTACCACTTTCACATTATTTCTATGAGCCCATGTCTCACTGAAAGTGGAACTTGCCATTTCAACTAGATGAGCTCTCCAGAGATTCTACCCTACCCAGCACTGTGACTTATAGATGCAAGCCTCCATGCCTGGATTTTACATAGGTGCTGGGAATCTGAGCTCAGGTCCTCACACATGTGCATTGTGTACTACTTCCTAGTTTCAAATATTAATATTTTAACATATACACATGAATCTTTATTATTTCACCCAGGGATTTTCTTTTAGGTCAATTCAACTTTGTAATTTAAATAATTTTAAAGGGAAATTAGGAAATCAGTATCCTTTCTTAAAATAGAAGCTATAGAAATTAACTGGACAAAACCCAAAAATGACATATAGCTTCAGATGCTACTGTTGCCTAGAGGCTCAGTACCCAGGGATCTATCTTCAATTTAAATGTAAATAGAGAGCTTCCCCATTCAGTCACATCACATCAAACTGGACTTCCTCTCTTTGTTTTTAGAACTTCAAAGTGAAAAACCCTTGACATAACCAGAATTTAAAGACTTTATTAAATTTGTTTACTTGCAACTTTAAAATTATAATTACATTATTTCCCATTTATCTTTTCTTCCAGCTCCCTTGCTCCTTCTCAAATTCATAGACTTCTTCTAAAATTACTATTGTTACATATGTGTACAAGCACATAAATGCAACCCAATGAATCTGTTTAGGGTTGACCACTTAGAACAGCCCACTAGTGGGCTTATTTCTGGGAAAGACTGATTTTCCCTCTCTGTGTATTCCTTAGTAGCCTAGAGTTCTTTGTTTAGGGGTGGGGCCCTATGAGAGTTCTCTTTTCCATGCAACATGTCTATTGGTGTTTTCATTGTTCAGGACTTCCTTAGGCAAGCATTGTTGAGATGTCCTAGAATAGGTTGCTTCTCTGCTGTCTCTAGGAAACACAAAGACAGATTTTGTGGGCTTCTGACTATTATATTCTTTCTGACCCCTCTTCTGCAAGGTTTCCTGAGTATTAGGTGTGGAGGTTGTGTTATAGATATATCATTGAGACTGACATCCCAGATTTTAAAGTTTTTAGTGCAATGTAACTATCTTCAATGGTGTCCCAGACCACCTATGGAAGTATCCCATGCTTTGAGGAATAACACAAAGCAAATGAAGAAAAGGAATCAGATAACCTATTTTCTGTCTGTCTTCCATTTCTCCTCTCTTCCTTGTCCATCTTACTATGTACCTAAAATAGACTATACCATATGGAATATAACATAAATCCTACTCCTAATCAACTTCACTCTTGATTATAGATTTTCCTTTTCAACCTGTTTGGTCACGCATCTACTGTCCCTGTTAAAAATGTGGTGGGAGAATAAAGCTGATAAACGAGGGAGACTAAAGTCTCATGCAAGAATGAAATTTATTTGAAGCATCCGATGATTTATACTCTAAGGGTTAAAAAAAAAAGTCCCACAAATAAGTTCTCGTGGACAAGCCTGTGACAGAAATGTGTCTTTTTTCCATTGAGGCATATAAACAAATAACAAGAGATAGTTGTAATGTATAAAGTAATCCACTCCTGTCCACAACATCTGAGAAGGGCAAGAAACACATTCCAAGGAGAATTCTGTGGTTTGGGGGGTGTTCTTCAAAGCACCCAGAGTTCCCCTCACAGGGCTCCCTACTTGGACCATGTTCAACAATTTACTTTTACCTTCTCAAGATCTTTTCATCTTTTAATTTTCTCTCATTTCTGTCCCAGTTCACGGCAACCTAGTGTTAGGGACTAGAAACTCTTGGGGTCCCTCTCAATTCTGACATCAGTTTATTCCCTTTGCCTGATGTTCCCTTGTGTTAAAGAGCTATCATGGGCCTCTGTCCTCCAGGTCACTGTCTAAGGCCTGGGAGCTAGAGGTCCCATCTAATGTCCTAAATCCTTATCATTCTGTTCATTGTGCTGCTGCCATTGAGTGGCTTGCTTGATTTGGATTCTAGAGTGTGCTATATGGCCCCAGCCATATACTTACAGCCTGGTAGAACTACGTCACTGAATGTGGTTACTACAGAAGGCATTCATTCACCACTACTGTTTGGTGTACTCAAAAGTACTTTTTAAGGATTCCTTGTAAAATACTGTCTATGATATTATTACCAAGCCTCATAACTTCTATAGAGATAATCCCTGTGAACTCTCCAGTTCACAGCTAATTGTTCCTGTTAATCACAGTAGATTGTGACATGGATTGTCTGAAGATACAGAGATTGAATTACAGATCATGGCCTCAAGTCTCACAGTCAGCCAGAACCAACTGCCTTGAAAACTTTCTTCTTTATCTCTTTGTATAGCAAATATAAAGAATTATCCTAGCTGGAACAGAGAACTCCCTGGTTGTATTTGTGGTTCTAATTAGACTTTGGTTAAATTATATCAAGATCTATAATCCTCCTTTGTTACCATTTTAAATTTAGAAATTTTATTTTCTTCTCCACAGGGAAGAAAATTCATAGAAACATGGCATGAACAGTTTAATAATGATGTCGACATTAAATTCCAAGAAAGAAAAGTTGCTATTTACAGTATAGGCTATGAATATTTGGAAACAATACCAGGAAACATGAAGTGCTAGAGTGTGTGATTAATAAGTATTTTTAAAGTTTACGCATAGCATTTGTGACTGTGCATCATATGTCTCACTCTGACTCCTTTACTGTACATGTCTTCTGTGGATTCAAGTAGGATGCTGCCTGACCTTCAGTATCCTACTTGAATGAGTCATGTACTCTCTGGGTAGTAATAAAAATTACATTGAATAGAGTTGAAACCTCCTTTCTACTTCATCTTTTTCTTCTAGAGGCAGCCTTGGGTGAGATGACACTAGCTGCACTCTTGTACATTGCTAATGATAGTAATTTCCAGATGACATCTTTGAGGAACTTGGCATGCAAGTCAGGAGAGGGCAGTATCACAATTTAGAACGAAAGCACACTAAGTATATGTTTGCTGCCAGATGACCCCTACCCCAGATTAAACAACATGCTTATAAAAAGCATTTAAAATTCTGCCCTTTCAATTGTGTGAGAATTTTTGTCTTTGATACATGGCTGCTTTTGAGAGCTTTGTAGCATCTGATACCTTTAACATTTCATGGACTCCACTTAAACCTTAGAAGTAATTCAGGTAAACATATCAGCAGTTACCTGTCAGGCTTGGGAGATTCACCACCCTCTGAGCTGTAGAAATGTCAACAGCACATGTAATTCAAGAAATAGTCTCAGGAGAATATTCTTGTAATTCTTATTATTATCCTAAATAATTCTCTGGAAAGGCAGATGGAGATTTTTCCATCCAGTTCCTTGGATCAAAGCTCAGGCTTCCATGGATGCATCATAGCAAGAATTCCTGGTGATATTAGTAGCTCCTAGTTGTGCCAGAACACTTTAAGAGTCATCTGTAGTAGGAAGGGCATTGCCACAGGGTATTTATAGTCTTAAACAACCTTTATATAATGCTTCATATAGTTCTTTCTTTACCAGAAAAGGAAACTATTTATCGTAGTCTCTGTCAGTTTACCATGACAAAGTGTTTATAACAAATGCCACAGTACCAGAGTGATAGCAGTGAATTGAGTTGGCGGGGGTGGGGGACATCTTGGAGGGATTTATTTTGAGATTTAGCTATAATTTAGAGTAGAATGTGGCATATAAATTCCAAGCAAAAGGAATGCTGGGATCAAAGCCCCAAACAGAAAAACAATCATGTTCCATATGGGTGTGTGATTATGGCTATGGGTAAAGAAACAGGTAGTTAGAGTTGTGTGAGCTAAGACATTTGGGATTTTTTTTTATAACTGTTTCTTTGCGAAGTACACGGTAAAGAGGGAGCTGTATTGGATACTTAAATTTGATTGTTACATAGAATTGTTGGAGTAGCATGAATCAACCTTCATTAAATCCAAGTTAAGCTCTACACCTTATGCTGAGAAAATGGATAGCAAAGATATTTGTCTCAATCATTTCCTTCACCCATAGCTACTTCATATACTATCTCCATTCCCATGTAGCCCCATCCAATCTGAGACTGGTCTTGAACACACAAGTACATTTGCAGAATCAGGTTCAGTTCCATTTGCTTTTCTCACTGACACTTGAGAGTGGCCTCTTCTCCTACCTCCCATGGAAGGGTCAGACTTAAGCAGACTTAAGCATTAGTTTCTCAGGTTGTCTCCCTCTCTTTCTCCCCCCAGAGCATCTCAGACAGAGCAAGCTCATCATAGCATCTGAATGTGATACAAATATTTTCTCAAGAATTCAAGCAAAATATTTTCAAGAGCAATTTAGTTGTCAGGAGCAAAACCACCAGTCTGTGTGAAGATGGGGCCATGGATAGAGATTATAGGCAGATCAAAGTAATGAGCAGGGGAGAATAGCCTCAATCCAGGAATAGTCTCCAGACAGCCCTGGAAAGAAGTTTGGGGACAGTCTAATGGGAGGCACCATGTTTCTGGTTCCCAAAGGTTTCAGTGGACCTGACATTTCCTTCCAGAAGACCTGCAATCTTTTCACAGGGCTTCTCCTTTGACTTCTTTGATTCTATCAGCAATCTCTAACAAAAGAACTGGTTGGTGTATCTGCATGCATGTGGATGCCTATATTGATATCCAGAATCATCCTTCATTGATCTTCTACATTATTCATTAAGGCAGGCTCTCTCAATCAAATTTACAACTCACCAATAAGGTCAGTATTGCTATCCAGTTTACTCTAGGGATTCCTTCTCTCTGTCATCTGAGCCTGGACTTACAGTCAGGCATTCCTTTGAGTTTGTGGCTATCTGGACTCTGGCCCTCACACTTGCTTGGAAAGTACTTTGACTTCTGAACAATTTTCCCAAACCTGAACTCTTTTAAAATTGAAAATTTCCATAACCTCTGATGTTATTGCAAGCTTAGTCTGCTAAAACTAAGTCCATCAGTTCTACCAGCTTACCTACTCAAAATTGCTTTAGTAAAACAGACATAAGTGCATTTCTTGGTAAATCAAGGGTCTTCTTTAGGGATTCTTCAGAAAGGCCTAGTAAAAAGGCCATAACATCATAGTTATGGGGACTAACTATGTGTATGTATTTTGGTTTTGTCACAAATAACATCACACTTTCCTCATCTGCTGGATGTGAGCTAAACATGGCCCTAGATGGTTTGTTATAGTGGGCCCAGGGGTACTGCAAAGCAAGTATAGATCACAGGAAAGCTGTTGCTACCACAGTTGATTCAAGAAATCCTAAGATAAACAGTGGAAGAGAAGGGACTCTGGCAAATGTCAAAGGAAATCCCATCACCAACACCTTATAATTTTGTTTTATCTCATGAAACTTCTCTCTGCAATAGAAGTATAGATCTTTTCTAGAAAGGGCTTGTTTAAATCTGAGCTATGGATGACATCTCCATCAGTTGTCTGCTAACCTACATCTGTGTTTGAGTCACAGTCCCTTGGAAAGGTGAGGTAGATGAGGTTCTGTAGTGTGATTATATGGAAACCCCCAGGAATCTATATAGAATCAGTAGTTTTCAACCTGTGGTTTGTGGTTTGTGGGTTGTGACCCCCTTGGGGTTGAACAGCCCTTTTACAGGGATTGCCAAAAACTATTAGAAAACACAGATATTTACATTATGATTTATAATAGTAGCAAAATTACAGTTATGAAGTAGTAACAAAAATGACTTTGTGGTTGTGGACCACCACAACATGAGGAAGTGTATTAATGGGTCATAGCATTCGGAAGGTTGAAAACTCCAGACCTAAAATATTGGGAGTGGTTCATGTTCTAGATGAGAAAGCAACAAGATGTGAGGGTGAGAGGCTCTAGGTAGCATCTGAAGGTTAAAGCTTAAAAGACGGAGATGGATGCAGAACATAATGTATACAAAGAAATGGGGACTTGTAGGATGAAGAGAATCCTACTTTCTCACACAATTACTTCACTAATTTCCTTCTATCATATTCTGCTTATTTTATTAAAGAGCTGGGGATCACTGTTTTCTGAGCACTAGCTATAATCCAAGCTCCACACAGCCACCTTCAGATCAACCTGCCCAAAGATCCTGAGGTGATTTGGTGCTGCTGCCTGAGAGAGTGGTCCTTTGTAGTCTACTTGGAATGAACTCTGAACACATCAGTTATAAGCACTCTAGTGGTTGTGGAATCAGAAAGCATATCCACTAGGAGGACTTGAGAGAGCATATATAAAGTTGCTATTTACTGCAGCCAGATACATCTGTTTTTGATAGTTTATTATTTTCTTCTCCAAGCATACTTTTCAAAAGAGAGGGAAAATGGATTTCAGAAAATCTGGTTGCTGGGGAATTACTCTGCTAATGAAAACTCTAAGTTTCAGGTTTGGGAGCTTTACAAAAATTGTTAATTATATACGGCAAGTGGTTCTCTGGCTACAGTTCTAGCATCTCTACATAAGTGCAATCTGTTTTCTGCTTCCCAGATTCTTCGGTGTAGATTAATTTTCATGCTGACTTTGCATTAAGATATATGTGAGTGTCCTTTGCATGTGATGCACGTGGGTTGTTTGAATACAGAATGTAGTAGTTCAGACCATTTGCTTTGAGACCAGGGACTACTATCTCCTCTTGCCAATAGCTGGTCTAGTACTGAACCCAACTGGTACTGTGATGTGTGTTTACAGCTTGAAAGGATTTGAGTGGAGAGCTTGAGAACTTTGACTCAAGTTAAAATTTGCTGTGATTTTCTCAGCACAAATAATCATAAGATAATGACCTTCTTTAGGGTGGTACATAAGGCATAGTCAATAGCTCTCTACTTATACTATGTGTTTTTTTTTAAATGTGTTTTTTGTTTTAGTCAGTGTTCTAAATGAGCCATGAAAACATTAATGTTCTTTGTTGAGAGATTTAAGAATCTAAGAAGATTTATTTTTTTGTATTAGAGAACAGAGATTCTAGTTATATAGTTAACATTAAGATAAATTTATGAACAATAAGGATCAGTAAGTTTGACTTTTTTCTTCTTTTTTAATATTTTTATTAGGTATTTTCCTCATTTACATTTCCAATGCTATAAGTTTGACTTTTAATTGAATATAATAATTCTCTAAATGAAACCTTTAAATTATATAACATTGTAGCTTGCTACTTTATGGACTATGTATTATCTGGAAAGTGGGAAATGGATGATTTATGTGACATATGTGAAAACACTAAAAATGAAGGTAGTAGATTCCATGTGATTTAGAGGGAAATTTCTGTGAACATGGTCAGCGTCACTGGAGGATAGCTCTACCTCCTTCTGGTTGTGAGTTATTACATGACATCATCCAAGTATCCATCCATTCCAAGGAAATTCATGGAATGCATGCCTGCGATGTCTTAGGCATTTTGTGATCTGTGCTGTGGCTATTTGTGCTATGTGTCTTTATAGTTTCAAGAGAGTTTTTCAGTTTTCCTAAACAGTTCTTTATAATGTCATTGATTAGCAGTGGGATTTGGTTATCTGAATGACTTTATCCACAGGGAACTCAGTGTTCTCCTCCCTCCCTGCTTCTCTAAACAAAGCTTATTGCATTTGGAAGTCAAGTATTCCTGGGTAGGACATTTGTGTTTAATGTTTGTGCTTTCATTTTTATCCACTGTTGAGATTATTTCTTATGCTGTTGGGACAAAGGGAGAAATTAGCTATTTTTCTTGATCCCATTTTGTTGTTTCTTATAAAATTTTTCATTTTAGCACCCAAGTGGGAAAACCAGGAAGATCTAAATTCATGTTTACAGAGTCTATGACAAGCTTAAAAAACAGCTCTCAGCATGTAGGTGAGAGGCTGCAGGGCATTCAGGGATAGTAAACTGAGACCAGTTGATCCACCACTAGATCATAATAATAACATTGGCCAAGGGTCAGAACCGGACAAAGGCTCTTCTTTTGCCCCTGTAGCTTATGAATTCTGTATTAAACTCACGCTCATTATTTGAATGTCTAGAAGTAGAACGGACAAAGTTATTTTGTGGTACTGTAATAAAACATGAAACAGTTGCTTTGTTTATTTTATTGCTATAATTTAACCTTGAACATTTCTATTAAGATATGCTTGATTTCTTATAGCTTCTATGCTAAGCATATTATCTAGCAGCGAGGTAAAAATATACTTTTTTTCCTGAAGTAAGTCTGATGTAGTATAATGCCCTATGCCTCCTGTTAGTGTAATGTTGCATTTTTAAATGTAAAATGTATTTTAGTATGTAATGGTAAGGTGCATTAAATATTTGTGCTGTGTTTATATGCTAAAAGCTGTGTGGATTGGAAAGGATTGTTATCTAGTGGGGATATTATACTATAAGGTAAACAGGGGAAATAAATGCAATAGTTTTACCAAAAAAAAAAAAAAGGAAAAATAGCATAGCATAGATTTTTCACTAAGGCATTGACATTGAGGTGATATTAAAAAGAACATTTTAGAAAGAACAATGTATAAATAGTGTCTCAGTCAGGGTCTCTATTCCTGCACAAACATCAGGACCAAGAAGCAAGTTAGGGAGGAAAGGGTTTATTCAGCTTACATTTCCATACTGCTGTTGATCACCAAAGGATGCAGGACTGGAACTCAAGCAGGTCAGGAAGCAGGAGCTGATGCAGAAGCCATGGAGGGATGTTCTTTACTGGCTTGCTTCCCCTGGCTTGCTCAGCCTGCTCTCTTATAGAACCCAAGACTATCAGCCCAGAGATGGTCCCTTGATCACTAATTGAGAAAATGCCTTACAGTTGGATCTCATGGAGGCATCTCCCCAACTGAAGCTCCTTTCTCTGTGATAACTCCAGCCGTGTCAAATTGACACAAAACCAGCCAGTACAGATAGGAACTGAAAAAACAGTTAAGAGTGGGGATTTTCCAAGTGTGAGTATGTGATGGGGTGGTCTCACAGAGATGATTAAAATGTAGCCGCTGTCAAGTTATAGGTATTTGGGGAAGTAGAGGAGAGGAGGATATATGAAATTAACAGCTGGTGCCAACAGAAAGGAATCAGGAGAGAAGGAAGTAGAAAGGGAATACAAAAGGACCAGGCACAGAGAAGACATGGAGAGCCCGAGGTGGTGGCCTAAGTTGAGACAGTTAGAACTGCCCTATGAGTAATACAGATGGATTCTGGTGACTGACTTTGGAACAGAAACAGGAGAGAGAGTATCAGTGGCACCTTTTGATAATTTACCTAGTAGCTAGAAGTATAGTAGTATTGTAAACTAATACAGGAAATGCTGGAAGACAACACTGAATAAAACATTCACATTTGGTCATGCTATAGGATGGAGAGGATTGGTGAGTTTTGTGGAACAATCAAATTCAAGAGGAATGGTCAAAACAATCCCCATGCAGGCTAGCTATATGAAGTGCCTTCCTTAAATTGAAGCAAACAGATGCATATGGGACGATTACAAACGAAAAACGCAAGAGGAGACAACAGAGGGCAGGGACATGAGAAAAATCTCTAAACAAACAAATGGCAAACAGCAGAATGTTACAGGTTGGAAAAGTAGATTTACCAACTGGGGATTCATTGGCTTTCCCTTAAAGGAGCCCCGGGAACTTTCAAGAATTTAATTACTAGATAGTTGAACAAAACATCTCTGTGCTAGCTGATCTTGGTTGTCAACTTGACAAACTTGGACGAAAGAACCTCAAATGAAGAAGTGCCTTCATCAGGTTGGCCAGTGGGCAAGATTGTGGGGTGAGGGTCTGGGGCAGGGGCAGGGGCAGAGCATTTTCTTGATTGTTAATGGATAGAGGAGGGCCCATCCCACTATGGTCAGGACCACTCTTGTATGGGTGGTCCAATTTTGTATTAAAAAAACTAGTTGAGCGTGAGCCATAAAAAGCAAACCAGTAAACATCATTCTTTCATGCTCTCTGCTTCAGTTCGAATATTCAGGTTCCTGCCTCAGTTTTCTACTTTGGCTTCCTTCAATGATGAACTATGACCTGAAATTACATGATAAAGCAAGAATGTCTTCCCCCAAGTTGCTTTTTGTCATGGTGTTTATCATAGCAACAACAACAACAAAAATGCAACTAGAACCTTTCATTTGGAGAAAATCAAAATGAATGACTTCCTAGAACATGACATGGTGCATCTCCTTCTTTGTCCCTTGGTCGCTCGCCCTGAAATCCTAAAATCCTGCCTCTGTCTGCCCTTCCTGAGCCATTGACTGTCAGCAATTTTATTCACCAAACAAAACCAGCTAGGGTCACCATCCCTCAGTGTCTTATGTGGACTGTGGATTTTCATGTACACAATTTTGGGTGCACAGAAGTCTGGAGCTCAGATCCACCTCCTGAGTCCTGGGATCAGAGCCCTTCGTGGAGGCCGACTCTCCTCTGACAGGGAAGGTGCCCAGGGGTCTGGTTCTCAGCTCTGCCTCCTGGCTGAGGATGAAGGCCACAAGGGACCCTGTCCAGAAACCTCTGTTGCTTCTGCCTCCCAAGTGCTCTCCTGTGTAGACTGGTCTCAGTGATCCCAAAATTCTGGCTGTGCTAAGGGGTCTGTGGTGTGGAGAGTCCTCTGGGGACCTTGGGACCCTCTGCTGAGTTCGCACCCAAGATGGTGTTGGGCTGGTGCCGACCAGAAGGAACCCCAGCTGCTGGTTGGGAGTGTTTCCTTTGTCCCTGTTCCTGTTGGCACAAAACCCTCCTGGGTTTTTTGAACAAATGTTGTTTTCCACTCACCAGTGATCACAAGATCCTGGATGTGCTAAGGTGCCTGCAATGTGGAGAGTTCTCTGGGGACCTTGGGACTCTCTGCCGAGTTTGCACCCAAGATGGTGCAGGGTTGGCACTGATGAGAACGAACCCCAGCTACTGGTCATAGGGTTTCCTTTGTTCCTGTTCCTGCTGGCACAAGATCCTCCGGAATTTTTTGGAACAGATGTTGCATTCCACTCACCAGTGATCCCACGATCCTGGGTGTGCTAGGGCTCACTGAGTTTGTGCCCAAGATGGCGCAGGGGTAGCGTCTACCAGAACGAACCCCAGCCACTGGTCAGGCAGGTTTCCGTTGTCCCTGTTCCTGCTAGCACAAGACCCTCTGGGTTTTTTGGAACGGATGTTGTGTTCCACTCACCAGTGATCTCAAGACCCTGGGTATGCTAGGGTGCCTGCAGTGTGAAGAGTCCTCTGGGACCTTGGGACCCTCAGCTGTCGAGTTCGCGCCCAAGATCTTTTCGTCTTAGGTGTAGTGCTGTGTTTTAGATGTGTCATTTGGAAGTAGGCACCAGAGTTAGTTACTCTCTTCATTTTGGTGAGCTATGGGCCACTATAATAATCTCCATCTGCTGCAAAAAAGCAGCTTCTTTGATAAGAGGTATCCTAGTTAATGTTGTTTGCTTCCTTAGTGTTTTATTGCTATGACAGAACATCACCAAAAGTACCTTGGGGAGGAAAGGGTTTATTTATCTTATACTTGCATCATATTCATCATCAAAGGAGCTCAGAGCAAGAACTCAGGCAGCAACTTGGATGTGGGAACTGTTTACTACATGCTCTCTATGACTTGCTCAGCCTGCTTTCTTACACATCTCAAGACTACTTGTCCAGGATTGGCAGTGCCCACAGTGAGCTGGATCCTCCTGTAGCAGTGAATTTAATTCACTCTATGCTTCTGGCAGGTTGTGCTTCTAGCCACCCACCAGAGCCCTCTGGATTTGTGAATGAAACATACATGCACACCAGCTTAATTTTGATATGTCTTGACTAGCTCAATGGTTGGGCACGTCTCAAATCCCTGCAGCCAGCAAACACTCCCCTCTGGCATTCCCGACTTAACACCTAAATCTATGTTTTATCTTTGGTGCTCTGGCTCCTTCTGGGTAGTCCCCTATCTTTGCTGCCCAAGATGCTTCCAGGCAGCCTTTCTGGGGCTCTCTTTCCTTTTTGTACTTACATTTTGGTCTTTACTCCCTCCTGTTTCTTTTCAGCATGGTCTGTCCTATCCCTTCTCATGGCAGACCCTCTCTCTTCCCTGTGTACATCCCCCAGGAACATAGAAGTCTTGCCTCTTTCATTCTGCCTAGCCATTGGCCATTGGTTCTTTAATTGATCAATCAAAATCCAATTGGGGACAGGGACCTTCAGCATTTGGACATGCAGATTCCTGATTTGGGTCACCAAACTAAGACAAGCGTTGGAACCAATTCCCAACATCCTCTCACATCAATTATTAATCCAAGAAAATGCCCCACAGTCTTGCTTACAGGTGAGATTTTCTCAGTTGACATTTTCTTTTCCCAAATGACTATACATTGTGTCAAGTTGACAAAATATAGTCAGCACAATTAGTGAGAGCCATCCTTATCTGTTGTGTATAAATATTTATATTATGTGATGTTAAGAATGTGTTTAAAAATTATATAGATCTTATAAGAGAACCTGTAATTGCCATTTTCCTAAGCCAATTTTGAACTATACTTTAGAGTCATTAATTTTATGTGAATAGTTAATTTTCCCAGGATCCTGTTCAGAAAGACTACTTTTACCTTTGAATTTTTCCTGATACACCAGTAAAAAATTTAATTGGCCATAAATGTGAGAATTTATTTATAGATTCTCAATTCCAAACCACCATAATTATTAAAACTTTGTGGCAAGTTTTTAATATTTGTGAAGTACAAGGACTTCAAATTTCTTGTTCTTTCTCTATATTGTTTTTGGCATTTGGGATCCTTATAGTTTCCACAGAAAGTTTAGTAACAGGATTTAGATAATGACTGTGTACAATCAAGCTTGGAGATTGATTCCATATCACTGACATTAATGTTTCTGAAGATGGGATATCCTGTTTATTTAGGTCTACGTCATTTCTTTCAACAACATGGACAGTTTTCAGAGTGTACAATTTGTGCTTGTTTTGATGAGTTTTTATTTTTTAATTCCAGGCTCTTTTAAGTGTTCTCATTGTGACTATCTAGGAATCCAGTTATATTTTATATATTGTTGTATCTTGCAATTTTAATAAATTTATTTTTTCTAATTGTCTTGTAGCAAATTTCTTCAGATTGTCTGTACTTAATATCATGTCATTTTCAAACAGAGATTATCTAATTTCCTTCCCATCTGGGTGCATTAATTAATTTTATTTGTGTCCCTGACAAAAGCTTACAGTATAAAGTTGAATGTAAGGGAAGAGAGCACACACACACATCCTCTCTTGTTTCTGACCATAGGGAAAAAGGAGGATTCCTTTGTCACGAGCTCCCTCCCTGTTAGTCTGACTTACTGGCTGTTTCTTTCCTGGCTTGATCAGGAATGCCATCCCTTCCTTTCTACACAAAAGTGGGGAATCCTTCCTCATTCTCTAAGACCACTTTATTTATTTATTTATTTTTTGCTTGTGCCTTTATTTTTTTTCCATTTTATTAGGTATTTAGCTCATTTACATCTCCAATGCTATACCAAAAGTCCCCCATACTCACACCCCACTCCCCTAACCACCCACTCCCCCTTTTTGGCCCTGGCGTTCCCCTGTACTGGGGCATATAAAGTTTGCAAGTCCAATGGGCCTCTCTTTGCAGTGATGGCCAACTAGGCCATCTTTTGATACATATGCAGCTAGAGACAAGAGCTCCGGGGTACTGCTTAGTTCATATTGTTGTTCCACCTATAGGGTTGCAGTTCCCTTTAGTTCCTTGGGTGCTTTCTCTAGTTCCTCCACTGGGGGCCCTGTGGTCCATTCAATAGCTGACTGTGAGCATCCACTTCTGTGTTTGCTAGGCCCTGGCATAGTCTCACAAGAGAGAGCTATATCTGGATCCTTTCAGCAAAATCTTGCTAGTGTATACAATGGTGTCATCATTTGGAAGCTGATCATGGGATGGATCTCTGGATATGTCAATCACTAGATGGTCCATCCTTTCGTCACACTTCCAAATTTTGTCTCTGTAACTCCTTCCATGGGTGTTTTGTTTCCTATTCTAAGAAGGGGCAAAGTGTCCACACTTTGGTCTTCGTTCTCTTGAGTTTAATGTGTTTAGCAAATTATATCTTATATCTTGGGTATACTAAGTTTTGGGCTAATATCCACTTATCAGTGAGTACATATTGTGAGAGTTCCTTTGTGATTGGGTTACCTCACTCAGGATGATGCCATCCAGGTCCATCCATTTGGCTAGGAATTTCATAAATTCGTTCTTTTTAATAGCTGAGTAGTACTCCATTGTGTAAATGTACCACATTTTCTGTATCCATTCCTCTGTTGAGGGGCATCTGGGTTCTTTCCAGCTTCTGGCTATTATAAATAAGGCTGCTATGAACATAGTGGAGCATGTGTTCTTCTTACCGGTTGGGACATCTTCTGGATATATGCCCAGGAGAGGTATTGCGGGATCCTCTGGTAGTACTATGTCCAATTTTCTGAGGAACAGACAGACTGATTTCCAGAGTGGTTGTACAAGCTTGCAATCCCACCAACAATGGAGGAGTGTTCCCCTTTCTCCACATCCTTGCCAGCATCTGCTGTCACCTGAGTTTTTGATCTTAGCCATTCTGACTGGAGTGAAGTGGAATCTCAGTGTTGTTTTGATTTGCATTTCCCTGATGATTAAGGATGTTCAACATTTTTTCAGGTGCTTCTCTGCCATTCCGTATTCCTCAGGTGAGAATTCTTTGTTCAGCTCTGAGCCCCATTTTTAATGGGGTTATTTGATTTTCTGGAGTCCACCTTCTTGAATTCTTTATATATATTGGATATTAGTCCCCTATCCGATTTGGGATAGGTAAAGATCCTTTCCCAATCTGTTGGTGGCCTTTTTGTCTTATTGACGGTGTCTTTTGCTTTGCAGAAGCTTTGCAATTTTATGAGGTCCCATTTATCGATTCTTGATCTTACAGCACAAGCCATTGCTGTTCTATTCAGGAATTTTTCCCCTGTACCCATATCTTCGAGGCTTTTCTCCACTTTCTCCTCTATAAGTTTCAGTGTCTCTGGTTTTATGTGGAGTTCCTTAATCCACTTAGATTTGACCTTAGTACAAGGAGATAGTAATGGATCAATTCGCAATCTTCTACATGATAACAGCCAGTTGTGCCAGCACCATTTGTTGAAAATGCTGTCTTTTTTCCACAGGATGGTTTTAGCTCCCTTGTCAAAGATCAAGTGACCATAGGTGTGTGGATTCATTTCTGGGTCTTCAATTCTGTTCCATTGGTCTACTTTTCTGTCACTATACCAGTACCATGCAGTTTTGATCACAATTGCTCTGTAGTACAGTTTTAGGTCCGGCATGGTGATTCCACCAGAGGTTCTTTTATCCTTGAGAAGAGTTTTTGCTATCCTGGGTTTTTTGTTATTCCAGATGAATCTGCCGATTGGCCTTTCTAATTCGTTGAAGAATTGAGTTGGAATTTTGATGGGGATTGCATTGAATCTGTAGATTGCTTTTGGCAAGATGGCCATTTTTACAATGTTGATCCTGCCAATCCATGAGCATGGGAGATCTTTCCATCTTCTGAGATCTTCTTTAATTTCTTTCTTTAGAGACTTGAAGTTCTTATCATACAGATCTTTCACTTCCTTAGTTAGAGTCACGCCAAGGTATTTTATATTATTTGTGACTATTGAGAAGGGTGTTGTTTCCCTAATTTCTTTCTCAGCCTGTTTATTCTTTGTGTAGAGAAAGGCTATTGACTTGTTTGAGTTTATTTTATATCCAGCTACTTCAGCGAAGCTGTTTATCAGGCTTAGGAGTTCTTTGGTGGAATTTTTAGGGTCACTTATATATATTATCATATCATCTGCAAAAAGTGATATTTTGACTTCTTCCTTTCCAATTTGTATCCCCTTGATCTCCTTTTGTTGTCTAATTGCTCTGGCTAGGACTTCAAGTACAATGTTGAATAGGTAGGGCGAGAGTGGACAGCCTTGTCTAGTCCCTGATTTTAGTGGGATTGCTTCCAGCTTCCCACCATTTACTTTGATGTTGGCTATTGGTTTGCTGTAGATTGCTTTTATCATGTTTAGGTATGGGCCTTGAATTCCTGATCTTTCCAAGACTTTTATCATGAATGGATGTTGGATTTTGTCAAATGATTTCTCAGCATCTAACGAGATGATTATGTGGTTTTTGTCTTTGAGTTTGTTTATATACTGGATTACATTGATGAATTTCCGTATATTGAACCATCCCTGCATCCCTGGGATGAAACCTACTTGGTCAGGATGGTTGATTGTTTTGATGTGTTCTTGGATTCGGTTAGCAAGAACTTTATTGAAGATTTTTGCATCGATATTCATAAGGGAAATTGGTCTGAAGTTCTCTATCTTTGTTGGGTCTTTTTGTGGTTTAGGTATCAGAGTAATAGTGGCTTCATAAAATGAGTTGGGTAGAGTACCTTCTACTTCTATCTTGTGGAATAGTTTCTGAAGAACTGGAATTAGATCTTCTTTGAAGGTCTGATAGAACTCTGCACTAAACCCGTCTGGTCCTGGGCTTTTTTTGGCTGGGAGACTATTAATAACTGCTTCTATTTCTTTAGGGGATATGGGACAGTTTAGATGGTCAACTTGATCCTGATTCAACTTTGGTACCTGGTATCTGTCCAGAAATTTGTCCATTTCGTCCAGGTTTTCCAGTTTTGTTGAGTATAGCCTTTTGTAGAAGGATCTGATGGTGTTTTGGATTTCTTCAGGATCTGTTGTTATGTCTCCCTTTTCAGTTCTGATTTTGTTAATTAGGATGCTTTCCCTGTGCCCTCTAGTGAGTCTGGCTAAGGGTTTATCTATCTTGTTGATTTTCTCAAAGAACCAGCTCCTTGATTGGTTGATTCTTTGAACAGTTCTTCTTGTTTTCACTTGGTTGATTTCACCCCTGTGTTTGATTATTTCCTGCCTTCTACTTCTCTTGGGTGAATTTGCTTCCTTTTCTTCTAGACCTTTTAGGTGTGTTGTCAAGCTGCTAATATGTGCTCTCTCTAGTTTCTTTTTGGAGGCACTCAGAGCTATGAGTTTTCCTCTTAGGAATGCTTTCATTGTGTCCCAAAAGTTTGGGTATGTTGTGGCTTCATTTTCATTAAACTCCAAAAAGTCCTTAATTTCTTTCTTTATTCCTTCCTTGACCAAGGTATCATTGAGAAGAGTGTTGTTCAGTTTCCACGTGAATGTTGGCTTTCTGTTATTTATTTTGTTATTGAAAACCACCTTATACCATGGTGGTCTGATAGGATGCATGGGACAATTTCAATATTTTTGTATAGGTTGAGGTTTGTTTTGTGACCAATTATGTGGTCAGTTTTAGAGAAGGTACCATGAGGTGCTGAGAAGAAGGTATATCCTTTTGTTTTAGGATAAAATGTTCTGTAGATATCTGTTAAGTCCATTTGTTTCATCACTTCTGTTAGTTTCACTGTGTCCCTGTTTAGTTTCTGTTTCCATGATCTGTCCATTGGTGAAAGTGGTATGTTGAAGTCTCCCACTATCATTGTGTGAGGTGCAATGTGTGCTTTGAGCTTTACTAAAGTTTCTTTAATGAATGTGGCTGCCCTTGTATTTGGAGCATAGATATTCAGAATTGAGAGTTCCTCTTGGAGGATTTTACCTTTGATGAGTATGAAGTGCCCCTCCTTGTCTTTTTTGATGACTTTGGGTTGGAAGTCAATCTTATCAGATATTAGGATGGCTACTCCAGCTTGTTTCTTCATACCATTTGCTTGGAAAATTGTTTTCCAGCCTTTCATTCTGAAGTAGTGTCTATCTTTTTCTCTGAGATGAGTTTCCTGTAAGCAGCAAAATGTTGGGTCTTGTTTGTGTAGCCAGTTTGTTAGTCTATGTCTTTTAATTGGAGTGTTGAGACCATTGATATTAAGAGATATTAAGGAAAAGTAATTGTTGCTTCCTGTTATTTTTGTTGTTAAAGTTGGCATTCTGTTCTTGTGGCTGTCTTCTTTTAGTTTTGTTGAGGGATTATCTTCTTGTTTTTTCTAGGGCATGGTTCCCGTCCTTGTATTGGTTTTTTTCTGTTAATATCCTTTGAAGGGCTGGATTCGTCGAGAGATAATGGGTGAATTTAGTTTTGTCGTGGAATACTTTGGTTTCTCCATCTATGATAATTGAGAGTTTGGCTGGGTATAGTAGCCTGGGCTGGAATTTGTGTTCTCTTAGGGTCTGTATAACATCTGTCCAGACTCTTCTGGCTTTCATAGTCTCTGGTGAAAAATCTGGTGTAATTCTGATAGGCTTGCCTTTATATGTTACTTGACCTTTTTCCCTTACTGCTTTTAGTATTCTATCTTTATTTAGTGCATTTGATGTTCTGATTATTATGTGTCGGGAGGAATTTCTTTTCTGGTCCAGTCTATTTGGAGTTCTGTAGGCTTCTTGTATGTTCATGGGCATCTCTTTCTTTAGATTTGGGAAGTTTTCTTCAATAATTTTGTTGAAGATGTTTGCTGGTCCTTTGAGTTGAAAATCTTCATTCTCATCCACTCCTATTATCTGTAGGTTTGGTCTTCTCATTGTGTCCTGGATTTCCTGGATGTTTTGAGTTAGGATCTTTTTGCATTTTCCATTTTCTTTGATTGTTGTGCCGATGTTCTCTATGGAATCTTCTGCACATGAGATTCTCTCTTCCATCTCTTGTATTCTGTTGCTGATGCTGGCATCTATGGTTCCAGATTTCTTTCCTAGGGTTTCTTTCTCCAGCGTTGCCTCACTTTGGGTTTTCTTCATTGTGTCTACTTCCCTTTTTAGGTCTAGTATGGTTTTGTTCATTTCCATCATCTGTTTGGATGTGTTTTCCTGTTTTTCTATAAGGACTTCTACCTGTTTGGTTGTGTTTTCCTGTTTTTCTTTAAGGACTTGTAACTCTTTAGCAGTGTTCTTCTGTATTTCTTTAAGTGAGTTATTAAATTCCTTCTTTATGTCCTCTACCATCATCATGAGATATGTTTTTAAATCCAGGTCTACCTTTTCAGGTGTGTTAGGATGCCCTGGACTGGGTGAAGTGGGCGTTCTGGGTTCTGATGATGGTGAGTGGTCCTGGTTTCTGTTAGTAGGATTCTTACGTTTACCTTTCGCCATCTGGCAATCTCTGGAGTTAGTTGTTATAGTTGTCTTTGTTTAGAGATTGTTCCTCTGTTGATTTTGTCACCCTTTATCAGTAGACGTGGGAGACTAGCTCTCTCCTCTGAGTTTCAGTGGTCAGAGCAGTCTCTGCAGGCAAGATCTCCTCTTTCAGGGAAGGTGCAGAGTTATCTGGTGTTTGGACCTCCTCCTGGCTGAAGATGAAGGCCCAAAACAGGATCTTTCCCAGGAGCTGTGTTGCTTTGGCCAGGAAGGTGGCCCGTTGTCTGGAGCTGAAGATGGCACTGCCTCAGAAGCTCTCCGGCTCTCGCCTGTCCCAGAAACGGCTGGCCTCTGTATTCCACACCCTCACCCATGCAGCCTGCCCCCCGCGGAGTCCCGGAGCCAAGGAGGCTCCCGCGGCCGCAGGGGCCTGAGTCAGAAACCTCTTGAGCTGGGTGGACCCCTGTGCTCTCACCAGGAAGGTGGCCGGTTGTCTGGAGTTGCTGGATTTTTTAACATGCATTCATTTACATACTAGTCTAATTGACTTTCTTAAATAATATGTATCTATGCTAATTTATAAGATGTATAAGTAAAATTGAACTATATTATTCATGAATTTGAAGATTTTACAAAAAATAATATAATGTTTTCTACTTCAGATTGGGAGGCCTGAGTATGTATATCAGATTCTCTTCGCTGTAACATACAGACACAGTATGGGCATGTTACATTCATTTAAGAGTCAGAAAAGTAGACATACAGAATCTTAGAGACAGTTCACTCTGCTTTTTATAGTAGCTGGTATAGTTTATGACTCATAAACATAAATGGTACAAGATAGTACTATTTATTTGAGGAAAGATAAAATCACAAATAGAAAATTTTCCTAACCAAAAATATATCTCAGGAAACAAAAAAAAACAATTAAAAATTAAAATAACTATATCTGAGAGATTCTGAAGTTTATCCTATACATAGAATCAGATGAACTTAAGATAAATTGAGAGAATAATCTGAAAGTTAAACTTATAGTTACCAAAATAAATTAAATGTCTGAATTAGATGAAGTAAGAGTCTAGAAAAATCCCTGCAGGAATTAATAATTTCGTAGGATTCCTATGGCTATGACCACAAACCTGGTGATAGCTGAAGCTACCAAGGGTTTGTTGTGCTGTTCTTCTGGGGCTGGTAGTGGGAGGTCAAGTGGTCAGCGGTGTTTGTTCCTTCTGGAAGCCCTCAGGAGCACCCACCTCATCCCTTGCCACATCTTTATGGCCACTGAAAGACTTTGACATTCTTGACTAGAAGATGCACCACTGTGACACATGTGTTAATCTTCAGCAGCATCCCCTGTGTGAATGTCTGCTTCTCTTGTTCATAAGAACCTGCTATTTCGTCACCATCGATTGTAACTTGTGGTGGGTCTTATTTAAAGAATCCCAATCTTGATAAGAGTAGGTATCTTTAGGTAACCACCATTCAGTTTACTATATAAACATATCAATAGAATGGAAGGCTTGAGAGCAAACGTGGTTCCGGACCCAAGACATAATCTCAGTGAGTCAACACTTCCAGGCTCCTGAGACAATGAGGTGGAATGGATTCAGGTTTATCAAAATGTAAGCTATCTTGTCATGATCATGGAACATTTGTCTAGGGTTTCAAGGCAAAGAATAGGGACAGGGGAGCAGGGGAAAGGAGCAATGAAATAAAGGAAAAGTTTGTAAGCTTACTCAAGATTACTTGTTGATTTTTAAAGAATCTAGTAGGTACTGACCAGATAAATAAACACAACACAACCAATAAAGGAAAAATTCGTTGGCATATTCAGGAGAATTTCTCTACCCAAAGGAAAACTTTCAGAGAAAATGGCTCATTATTAAGAAATGTCACAAGTGTAAATCAATGATCTCTTCTTATTATTATAGAATAGCAATAATTTAGCCTTCAGAAAAAACATAATTATGATGAGCTAAAATAAAATAATGCTTCCTTGGGAATGAAACTGAGGAAACTATCAGGGTGAGAACCTGTCCCCTTTCTATACTTTGGTACTTTAAAGGATTATCTTTATAATTTAAATATTAAATGTGAATTATGAAAAGCAGCATATGGCAGTGCCTCTGAAGCCTTTAGTGCAACATGAATCAACAAGGGATCTTGCAAACTTCAGTTCTGATTTAGCAGGCCTCGTGTGATGTCTGCTGCAATGTCTGATTTGAAGTCTGGTGTGATATCTAGTGTGATGCCTCGTGTGATGTCTGGTGTGCCTTTGTCACAAGCTCTTATGCTGTGCTGCGCTGACAGTCCAAAGAATTTACCTTGAGAGGCATACACAAGTGCAAACTCAATGACAGGGACAGGCTTTTGTCTTGCTCATTGTCTGAAATTTTGGTGTGTGACAGATTTACCCATGAGTATATTAAAATGTAATTGCCTTGGTTCTACTGGAAGGTGTTCCAGTTCAGAGGTTTAATACCTACTATTTCAATAAAAATTTACCCTAAATTTTAGTACATTATGAAGTCTGTGTGATAAGATAGAAAGATTACATTTTAGAGGCATTATGTTACATAATATAGGTTTCTTACATGCATTCTTTCTCAGTGCAGTTGTGTATCTTTGCTCAGCATTTTCCTTATTGATCCACATCCTTCCCATTAGGTACTGATAGTTACCATTATACAGTGTATTTCTGTGAGGTCAATGTTTTTGGATTCTTCACATAAGTAAGGTCATGTGGCAGTTGTCTTTTGTGCATAGTTTATTTAATTTAATAGAATGTTCAGTCTCAGCATTTACTTGTAAAGTCCTTATTTCTCTACCCATCTGTAGATGGACACTTGGTTGGACCAGTATTTAGCTATGCTAATAATGCTGCATTGAACATGGGAAAGCAATTGTTTCTTTGATATACTAGTTTCATTTCCTCTGATTGTATGTCCACTGGAGTGATGACTGGATCTTAGGATCGTATTAGTTTTGATTACTTAGTAACCTGGATAATACTTTTAATAATGGCAAGGAAATTAGACCCAAAGTCTTCATTTTAGCTTCAGGAAGATTCTTAGGACAAGGGCTTAAAGTAGCCACATTCTTTGCTAAAAAATATCATAAAAATGATCTTCCAGTTACTAATACTGTAATTGCCTTGGTTCTACTGGAAGGTGTTCCAGTTCAGAGGTCTGACAGCTACCATTTCAATAAAATCTACCCTAAATTTTAGTACATTAGGAAGTCTGTGTGATAAGACGGAAACTTGTAACTTCTTGAAGTGGGCCTCCTTGGTTCACATTGTTATTAGCATTGATGTTTTCCAAGTGCCTCCTAGGATGGCCTGTTTATTCCTGGTTATGGCATTTAACCACTCCCCTAGTGCAAAGTGGCAAAGTCTTCCACATTCTTCTGAAAAAAAAAATAGCACAGTTAGGCCTGTAACAGAAATCTACATTTCTGTTTCCAACTTCTGTTTTAGTTACTTTTCTATTGCTGTAACAAAACACAACAACTAAGGCAACTTACGAAAACATTTAGTCTGGTTCTCACAGTTGCAGAGGCTGAGAGTCCATGACCATCATGGTGGGAAACATGTCAGCAAGCAGGTAGGCCTGGCACTGGAGCAGTAGCTGAGAGCTCACATCAATGATACACCTCCTCCAACAAGGCCACACCTCCCACCCTTCCCAAACAGCTCCACCAACTGATGCCCAAGTACTCAAACTTATAAGCTAACATATACACAAGTGACCAACTTGATAGTCTTTTTTTTTTTAAATCCCACTGAATGTACTGAAAAACAACCTTATTAAAACATGAATAAGCTGGGAAAAAGTTTTATTTAGTTTACTTTAAAAAGTGACTGTTAGGACAAGTATAATTCTTTATCATGGTAATTCCATGACTCAGCCCAGTGGCATTCACAGTAGACTCAGTAAGCAAGTATGAAGTTTTTCCCATGGTTGGATACTTTCCACTCCAGCTTTCTGCAGCAATTTCCACCTGCCAAGTTCTTTATTCTGAAACTCCATGCAAAGTACCTGCTCTTAATATTCATCCCAGAATATCACCCTTATACAATCCCCTCATATCATTCTTATCTATATCGGTTTGTTTCTTCTTTCTTTCTTCACTGTCCATGTGGTATTCCTGCAGGCTGAACACAACATATTCACCCTTGCATTCTCATATGGTGGCACTATGCTTAAGAGACTGTGTTAAAGATGTCGGGCAGATCTAGTTAAAATTTTATTTCTTCAACTCCCAGCTGTGTGTGTTTTTTGGGGAAAATTGCTAAAGATATTCAGGGCTTGGTTTCCTTTTCTGTAAATACAAAATATAGATTTTAAAGAATTGTTTGGACAAAAATTTGGATAAGATTAACTTTAATTTCTCTATTCTTGTCTCAGTATAAATAATGAAATGCCAACAGCTTGTATGAGATCAAGTAAAATTAAAGTGTTATTTTTGTCTAAAATGGAATCAAAGGTCTTTTATTTTTCCAACATAGGAAATATGTGACTTGATTAGCTTTCATCTAGCTATAGTTCTTTTAATTATTCAGCATAAACTTAGGAACTCACTGCAAAACAAAGTCCTCTTTCTAAGATATTTGTCTGCACAGCCACTTAAGGTTTGGCAGAGGGTGTAGTACTTAGTCTTAATTATGACAAAAATATCCAGGAACGAACTGGCATGCTGAGCTCAGTGGTCTCCTATTGAGCTCAGTGTGCAGATTTCAAGGTATGCGACCAAACATAAGGCAAATAATTAGACCTTTTTTTTTTTGTACTACAATGTCACAGGTCGATTTATTCTCTTCTGAAGAACTTCTACTTAATAAAATAAGGTTATGAGGGCATCTACAATCTGCAGTGTATTAGAAAAATGACTTTTAATTCTCTCTTGGGAATCAAGATACATTCTACTATACAAAAATATATTCTTTTCACCAAGAGGTACCTTGATGCTATTGAATTCTGAACTGAGGAGTCATTACCTGCCTTTAGCCTAGTTGTGTATGAGCCTTCTCTCAGATTCTAAACTGCTCCAATCCTGTATCTATGGGCATTTGGATTCTAATCACAACCTTTTATAGTACCTGGCTGTCTACTGACACTCATTGTGCTGTCTGCTCCTGAAACCCTTTATGCTCCCTCCATTTCTTCTCAATTTCCGGTGCATCATTTGATTCCACGTTTTCCTCTGGAGAAATACAGGCCACCAACTGCTCTGTGACCAGGGTCTGGAAAGCTCCATCATCCATACATTGCATCTTTGCCTTTTATCAAAATAGTGTTGCCCTCACTTCCTGTCTATCTTGCTGCCTCCTTGCCTAACCTCCTTTTAGAAATAGATGTGAAGTATTGCTTCATTCCTTTGTAAGAAGAATTTTTTTCTATTTTTTAAATTATCTTTTTCTTAAATATTTTAAAAATATAATTATATAATTTCCATCTTCTTTTTCCTCCCTCCCTCCAACATCTTCAATGCCCTCCCTCAAATTCATGGCCTCTCTTTCTATCATTATTAGTGTGTGTGTGTGTGTGTGTGTGTGTGTGTGTGTGTGTGTGTGTGTGTACAACTACTGGGTATATTTAGTGTTGGTTATGTGTATGTGAATTCAAGACTGATTGATTAGTATTGATAACTAATTAGGAAGCTCATCTGTGGAGAAGATAGATTAATTCTCCCCTTTTAAGTTGTCC
This sequence comes from Mus musculus, assembly GCF_000001635.26. Classification (NCBI taxonomy): domain Eukaryota; kingdom Metazoa; phylum Chordata; class Mammalia; order Rodentia; family Muridae; genus Mus; species Mus musculus. The sequence goes on from NC_000079.6 coordinate 76,483,604, forward strand.
TTAGTTTTCTGTAGTGCTTTATCTAGGAGTGGAGCCCCATGAGATTTCCCAACAATATGTCACGTCTATTGCTGTTGCCTCCATCCAGCTCTTGTTTAGGTAGTCATATTGTTGTGGTATCATTGGTGTAGCTTCTGTGTCATTTTTAAAAGACAGTCTCACAGCAGGCTTTCTGGTCCTGTCTCCAATCTTTCTCATCCATTTTCCACAATGTTCCCTACACCTTAGTTCTAGGGATTGTGTTGTAGACATATTGAATAGAAATAGGAATGGGTACTCTAGGATCAGTTGGCCTCTGCACTTTCAGCAATTGTAGGTTTCTGAAACCTGAATCTGAATCTTCTTTAATGATGAATAAGAACTATACACACACACACACACACACACACACACACATGCACAATGGTATAAGGAAACATTTAAGAAGCACTTTAAAAGTATGCTGGCTTAGTAAAGTGAATGTTATCAGGAAACTTATTCTCACAACCCCTCTGAGCCTCTGGGTATGGTAGTAAACATTGTGTGTAATTGCTTTCTATGGTCAAGTTGACTCTGAAGCAAAACTTGAGGCTGCTGCACATGTAAGTCTTTCCCAGAAACATCCTAACTAAGGACCCAGTTCCTGCTACCAACCCTTCAGACTTCCTGGTATGTGTATAACGATGAGCTGTGAGAGGTTCTCCTTCCCGCTTCTGTGCTTGGCTGCCTGCCAACACCCATCTCAGGACAAAGGCCTTTAAGGCTTGGCTACATTCCACATCCTTCTCCTTCTGGTGCCAAATCAAGCAGCCCACCTTTGTAATCTCTCTCTCAAAGTTCTCCAGAAATTTCTCACTGCCAAGGCCTCTGCCCTTAATCTCAAAGCCTTTCAGGCTTGCCTTTCTTTCCTTCCTATCACTCTGGTTTCCTCTGGTCAGTACTCCCCTTGTACACAGGTCTGTGTTGTTGTGGGTGCTGGTCTATGTGTTTAAAAGGTACTACTCCATGCTTCCTTTCTGCCTCTGTCCTCAGCCCAGGTTAAAGGAAGCTCTGGGTGGGGCTCCAGTGTGGGGGACTTTTGGGATAGCATTGGAAATGTAATTGAGGAAAATACATAATAAACACACACACACACAAAGATAACATTCTCGACATAAAGTTTGTTTCATGTGACTGTCAGAGAGTCGTTATCCCAATGATTTTAGTTGAAAACAAGTATTTGCATCTCACATATTTTAAAAACAAATTTCTAAAATGGAAATTTCTAATGGAAAAAAAAGCCAGAGAGATTCAGTATTGGAAAATGGCCTCTGATGTGGTTTTGTGTCATATGTGGTTTTGTGCCCAGCAGGACATCCCTGTCTGCTCATGCATTCACACAGCTTCATGGTCCTGATCCCCAGGGATACAGCATGCATAAGTCAGGCTGTGGATGCAGGCTGTGGATGCAGGCTGTGGATGCAGGCTGTGGATGCAGGCTGTGGATACAGGCTGTGGAATGCCTTCGACACTACATCTACAGTCTTTGGTGATGGCTCTTTTTCTTTCTTTCTCTTTTTTTCTTTCTTTTCTATTTTTTGGTCTTTCAAGGCAGGGTTTCATATAAAGAAGGGTTTCTTTGTTGTCCTGGACCTGCTCTGTAGAGCAAGCAGGCCTCAAACTCAGAGGCCTCTATCTCCCCATTGTTGGGGTTAAAGGCATGACCCACAAGTCTTTGGTCCCTACATTTCTGGTACATCAAATCAGCTTAATGATGGTGGCCATTACAGATTTTGTTTATTCAATAAATCTATAAGTTAAAATTTATCTTACTATTCTGAAAGTTTTTAAAAAAGATCATAAAGTCAATCCATTTACCATTGTTTTAATATAGCTGGGCTTCAAATGAAACAGGCCATTTCTTTTTCTTGTTGTTATACATAACAATCACATTGGGTTTTTTTTTTATTATTTAATTTTATTTCACAGGTGTTGGTAATTTATCTGTGTGATAGTGTTAGAGCCCCTGGAATTGGAATTACAGACAATTGTGGTTGCTGGGATTTGAACTCAGTTCCTCTGGAAGAATAGTCAGTGCTCTTAACCACTGAGCCATCTCTTTCCAGCCCTCATGTTTTTAATTTTAATCTGCTCATTGTGTGTGGTCTAAATCAATGGTTCATAAGGAATACCAGAGCAAAACACTCCACCCAGGTGTTACCTAATATTAAAAGGCTTTCAGTGAGCTTGCTGATAAAGGGGTTGTATAGCCATCAGAATAAATTCATTTTTCTTAATCACATTCGCTTTCCTGTTTGATCTGTCTGTTGGGTTCATGTCAAGCTTTTCTATGGGACTGTAGTCTGTTCTCCTGAGACAAGGCTGCAGTAAGATAGAAATCCTTTGAGAACTATGAAGTACCATGCAAATACATCAGACCAAGCCACAATGGGTTTACAAAATTATACTTTTCTTTGGGTAGATATAAGGGTGCTGTAATTAGAGGTTCACAAAGTAGGGAAAACCTACAAGAGATGAAGTGGGGGCGCTTTTGTCTTTGCTTGTTGACTGCTGTGGTTGTTTGACTTTATATTTCCTTTGGTCTTACTTACCCTTCACTACTGTGTTATAAGTTTCAAAACCATGTCTTGTTTAATGGAGCATGTATTTCTTGCTTCGTCGTGTTTCATAAGAACCATGCGTAGAATTGGAGAAGCCGAGTGAAATGTGGTGAATTTTGCCTCAGGTAGCCCACCCCACCCAGAGCCCAGCTTTACATCCACGTTGCCAAGTCCAGCTGCAGCATGAGGTACAACCTTAGCTTTCTCTGGAACACAGCTTCTTTGTGCTTTCAGAAAACACTGCCCAGAAGTTTTTCACCTCTGTGATGCTGGTCTCTTCTTAATCACTGCTAATATCTTAGCTTTATCTCAGCAGCATCAATTGTACCAGTAACCCCAGAACTGCAAGGCCAAAGCCACTGAGTTCTGCTGCTTGCTGAGGCTGAAATATCCCTTCCTTATTCTATTACATCATCACCAGCTTTCTGTATTCTAAGCCTAAGCTGTCCTGGACCTTGCTCTATAGATTGACCTTGAACTCAAAGATCTTCATACCTCTGTCTCCTAAATCCTGAGAATACATTTATGTACTAACATGCCTGGACCTAAGCTTTTCTCTACTTGAAACTTGCTCTGTACCAGGCTGGCCTAGAACTCCAAGATTTGCTTGCTTATATCTCCTGGGATTAAAGGTCTGTATTACCATACCTAGATCTAAGCTTTTCATGGCCACTATTCCTCAAGAACTAAATCAAAACCTGTGTCCTCCACTTCTCGGTTATAGTTCATTCCAGGGTAAAAGACCAAATTTAAGTGATATAACTTTCTGTGCAAATGCATAAACAATAAGCTTAGCTTGGTGGGATCTTGCCCTTGAACACAGGATTTAACTCCATTCCATTTCCTGGTCCCCCTTTAATACTCGAACCATATATTTTGTATTTTTCCTTTCTAAGCTTGCTATGCTTGATTAAAATGCTCTTCATGAGAATAAACTAGAGGACAAAATCTATGGGCTATTTTGAGACTTCCTTTGTCAATGCAATTAATCTGAATCTCTTTTCCTTAGTCTCAGGCAGACTCTTCAGACAAGGACAAAAATCTCTAGGCCCTATACTAAAGTTCTTCTCTGAAATCTCTTACAGACCTCCACAGTTAAAATTACTCTCAGCACTGCCATCTTACATATTCCTACTAGCATGACCCATTAAGCACCACTTAAAGCATTCTACTGATTTCCTAAGTTGCAAGGTCCACATTTCTCCAAAGAAAACATGATCAGGCCTGTCATAACTATGATCCACTCTGGATACCAACTTCTGTTTTAGTTAGGGTTTTCATTTTTGTGAAGAGATACCACAATCAAGGCAACTCTTACAGGTTCAGAGGTTCAGTTTATTGTCATCGAAGAAACCATGGCAGAGTCCAGGCAGGTGTGGTGCTAGAGAAGGGGCTGAGATTTCTGCATCTTGATCCAACAGCAGCCAGGAGAAGGCTGCTAGCTACGAGGAAGATCTCAAAGCCCACCCCTAAAGTGACACCCTTTTCCAACAAGACCACACTTACTCCAACAAGGCCTCTCTCTGGACTAAATATTCAAACCACCATAGTGGGTTTAAGGAAAAGTATACGTTGTAGTTATGAATTATACTGGTTTAGTAAAGTGGTGATCACTGTTTCTCCTCCTTTGCTAGTTCTGTGTAGTTATAGTGTCTGGTACCAGAAATAAGTTTCCTCTTGTTGAGAGGATCTTATGTCCAATTAGAGAGTTGTTGATTACCATGAGGGTTTGTGTGCCACTATTTCACCCTTAGGATTATCAAGCCATGCTGGCCATTAATATGCTTCATTAGGCAGTGTATCTGTACAGGGCTGTTGTTTGTTTGCCTCCTTTGGAAGCCTGCATGGTTCCTTCAGATATCAAGAAAGCTTGTCCCTAGGGAGAAGACATTCAGGTAAGTTACAACTTAGGAGCCTCTAGACCTTGTGTCTGAAGTGCATTATATCATGAAAATTAATAAGCTATCCACACTACTGCTGGCAAGGCACTGGCAGACAGGCCAACCTGTTCTCAGCAGACTCAGTGCTCTGAAATTTCTCCACCCAGCTTGATAAGTTCCTGCTGCCATGCACATCCCATGCTTTCAAATTCTGGTGGCTGGCTGGGGTGCCCTGCCACTGTACCTTTCTCTGGAATCCAGCTGAGTTGCCTCTGGGAAACACTACACAATCTTAGTTTAGAACAGGCAACATTATTATTGGGCACAGCAACTAGCATCCTAATTTGTAAGCTATTCTAAGTTATAAATTCTCTGGTAGCAGATCCCAGCGGATCTGCAGTCTGAACCAGGGGCCTCTGCTACCTACATTTTACCTCTATGATCTCTCCTGTCCAAAGGGAAGTCTTCTTTCTCCTGCCTCCCTCTTCCTCTCCCTGAAGTTCTGCCTACTCCTTGCCCAGTGATTGGTCCCTTGAAATCTTTATTCATTAGGGAAAGGTTCTGCCACAGTGCATGGTAACTTCAACAGTTGGCTTGCTTTCTACCTCTGTGGGTAACCAAGGGCAATAGAAATAGCAATAGCCTGTTATGTCTCTAGGACAATGCTGGCCAATAATTCAAGAGGGCTTCTCATGTCTGGAATTGGGGTTTTTGTTAGATGATTTTTTGCTAATGGAGGGAGTATTGTCCACCAGATAGAAAAATTTTTGAACTATATATGCATATTTCTATGCCTACTTACTTCAGATACTTATTCAGCTGTGAATAAAAACAAATCATAAAATTTGCAGGTAAATAGGTGGAATTAGAATATATCATACTGAGAGAGTTAACCTAGTTCTAAAAAGGCCAATATTCCATGTTCTCATTCATCTGAAACTTCCATGTCCAAACCATCAGATATGAGTATATATTCTGGAATAACTGTAGAAACCAGAAAAATAAAAGAGGCCATTGCTATTTAACTATCTACTTAAAAATACCTATAATACTCTGTAGGTTTTAAAGAAAAGGTACAACAGAAATGTCCAGATAACTTTCAAATATAAAAATGGCTGTAGCTGTCTATCAGCTTGGCTAACAGTACTAGGTCAAGAAATTCCTTCTTCTAACGTGGAAGCCTTTTTCTTTTTAATATTATGAGAACAAATACCTCACAGGTTGTTTTAAGGCCAAGCAGGAACAAATGCCTTGCAAATTAATGGAAAAGCAAAGTAGAAAATATACCTTGCAGGTTTAGAGTTCTGTTTATAGCTAATACAGTTAAAAAGAAGTTCCTGTTTGTTCTATGCTAAATTCTAAGAGATAAGTTCCTGTTTGTTCTGTGTTAACTCCCTGTTAATTAATGCTTCAATTTGCAATCAAGATAAGTTACTCCTCTGATGTAAACTGCTTATAACCCCGTATTCCCAATTCCTTCCTTTGTTCTCCTCCTATTTCTTCAAGGGGTCAGTGGGGGCTGCTCTCTCAAACCCTGCCAGCTCAGCAGTTCTGGGAGCACCAGCTTACTTTAATTTGGACAATCAGAAAGACTTGGTCTTTTTTTCCCCTGAGAACCTCAGGATTAGCAATATTTCTCTGAAATGTTCACATAATTTTAATTCACTATTGGGTTAGGATTTTGAAATTTTGTGAAAAAGAATGTTCTATTTTTGCTAGATATTTGATGAACTCTTTAGAAGATATGCATGCTTTATTTTGGCGAGTGTTGATTTTTTTGGTCCTGTCATTACCTCTATGCTTTTGGGAACACTCACTGATTTATTCTTATTCTTATTCTTATTCTTATTCTTATTCTTATTCTTATTCTTATTCTTATTCTTATTCTTATTCTTATTCTTATTCTTATTCTTATTCTTATTCTTATTATTTTATTTTTAATTTATATTTTACTCTCCATATTCCATTCCCCGTACCCGCATCCACTTTCTGGCTGCTCTACATCTCACACCCCTACCCACCCCACCAAGTCTCCAAGTGGATACCCTCAGCTTCTTTCAGGATTCCCTAATTCAACAATAGGGATCATCAGCTTCTGTCCATTGTTTGGGTGTAAATATCTGCATCTGACTCTTTCAGTTGCTTGTTGGGTCTTTTGGGGGAGGGCAGTCATGATAGGTCCCTTTCTGTGAGTGCTTCATAGTCTCAGTAATATTGTCAGGCCTTAGGACCTCCCCTTGAGCAGGACCCCACTTTGAGCCTGTCACTGGACCTTCTTTTCCACAGGATCCTCTCCATTTCCATCCCTGTAATTCTTTCAGACAGGAACAATGATGGGTCAGAGATGTGACTGTGGGATGGGAACCCTATCCCTCACTTGATGTCCTGTCTTCCTGTTGAAGGTGGGCTCTATAAGTTCCCTCTCCCTACTGTTGGGCATTTCATCTAAGGTCCCTCCCTCCCTTTGAGTCCTGGGAGTCTCTGACCTCCTGGTCTCTGGTGCATTATGAGGGGGTGGGGTGTCCCCCCAACTTCCTCTATTTCCTGAGATTGCCTGTTTACATTCTTTCTGCTGGTCCTCAGGACTTCAGTCCTTTTCCCTCACCCAATACCAGATCAGGTTCCCCCCCACTTCTTCCCCCCACTGCCCCCCAACTCTGTCCACTTTCTCTCCCAGGTTCCTCCCTCCCTCCCCACTTGAGATTGCTTTCTTCTCTTTCCCAAGTAGGACTGAAGTATCTTCACTTGGGCACTTCAGTTTGTTGAGCTTTTTGAATTCTGTGGACTGTATCATGGGTACTCAATATGTTTTTTGTTTGTTTGTTTTTGCTAATATCCACTTATTAGTGAGTACATACCATGCATGTCCTTTTGGGTCTGAGTTACCTCACTCAGATAATATTTTCTAGTTCCATCCATTTGTCTACAAAACTCAGGATGTCCTCCTTCTTAATACCTGAGTAGTATTCCATTGTGTAAATAAACCACATTTTCTGTATCCATTCTTCTGTCGTGGGTCATCTAGGTTGTTTTCAGCTTCTGGCTATCACAAATAAGGCTTCTATGAACATAGTAGACCACATGCCCCTGGGGTATGGTGGGGCATCTTTTGGGTATATTCTCAAGAGTGGTATACCTGGGTCTTACGATAGATCTATTTCCAATTTTCTGAGGAACCTCCAAATTGATTTCCAGAGTGGTTGTACCACTTTGCCATTCCACCAGCAATGGAGGAGCGTTCCTCTTTGTCCATATCCTCTCCAACTTGTGTTGTCACCTCAGGTTTTGATCTTAACCATTCTGATCTGTGTAAGGTGGAATCTCAGGGTCCTTTTGATTTGCATTTCTTTAGGTTCTTCTCAGCCATTCTAGATTCTTTAGTGGTGAATTTTTGGTTTAACTCTATACCCCAGTTTTTGGCTGGGATGTTGGTTTTTTTTTGGTAATTAACTTCTTGAGTTCTTTATATATTTTGGATAGTAGCCATATACCAGATGTGGGGTTAGTGAAGATTGTTTCCCAATCTGTAGGTTGCCGATTTGTCTTATTGACTATGTCCTTTGCCTTACAGAAGTTTTATGAGGTCCCATTTATCAATTCCTGATCTTAGAGCATGAACCATTGGAGTTCTGTTTAGGAAATATCCCCCTGTGCCAATGAGTTCAAGGCTCTTTCCCACTTTCTCTTCTATTAAATTCTGTTAAGGTTTTATATTGATATCCTTGATCCACATGGATTTGAGCTTTGTACAAGGTGACAAATATGGGTCTATTTTCATTCTTCTACATACAGACAACTAGTTAGACCAGCACCATTTATTGAAGATGCTTTCTTTTCTCCATTGTATATTTTTGGCATCTTTGTCAAAGATCAAGTGACCGTAAGTGTGTAGTTTTATTCCTGGATCTTCAATTCTTTTCCATTGATCAACATGTCTGTTTCTGTACCAATACCATACAGGTTTTTATCACTGTTGCTCTGTAGTAAAGCTTGAGGTCAGGGATGGTGATTCGCCCAGCTGTTCTTTTGTTGTTAAGAACTGTTTTCACTATTCTGGGTTTTTTGCCTTTCCAGATGAATTTGAGAATTGCTCTTTCCGTGTCTTTGGAGAATTGTGTTGGGATTTTGATAGGGATTGCATTGAATCTCTAGATTGCCTTTGGTAGGATGGTCATTTTTACTATGTTAATTCTGCTAATCCATGAGCATAGGAGATCATCTTCAATTGCTTTCTTGAGAGACTTGAAGTTATTGTCATATAGGCCTTTCACTTGTTTGCTTTGAGTTACCTCAAGACATTTTATACTATTTGTGGCTATTATGAAGGGACTTGTTTCCCTAATTTCTTTCTCAGCCTGTTTAACCTTTGTATAAAGGAAGGCTATTTGATTTATTTGAGTTAATTTATGTGTGGCAACTTTGCTGAAGTAGTTTATCAGCTGGAGAAGTTCTCTGGCAGAATTTTTGGGGTCATTTATATATACTATCATATCATATCATATCATATCATATCATATCATATCATATCATATCATATCATATCATATCATATCATTAATCATGGTGAATAATGGTTTTGATGTGTTCTTGGATTTGGTTTGCAAGAATTTTATTGAGTATTTTTGACTCATAAGTGAGATTGGTCTGAACTTCTCATTTTTGGTTGGGTTCTTATGTGGTTCAGGTGTCAGAGTAATTGTGGCTTCATAGAATGAGTTAGGTAGTGTTCCTTCTGTTTCTAGTTTGAGGAAAATTGGTATCGGGTCTTCTTTGAAAGTCTGGTAGAGGGGGCTGAAGAGATGACTCATTGGCTAAGAGCACTGACTGCTCTTCCGAAGGTCCTGAGTTCAATTCCTGACAACCACATGGTGGCTCACAACCATCAGTAATGAGATCTGGCACCCTCTTCTGGAGTGCCTGAAAACAGCTACAGTGTACTTACATATAATAAATAAATTAATTAATTAAAAAAAACAAACGTCTGGTAGAATTCTGCACTAAATCCATCTGGCCCTGGGCTTTTTTTTTTTTTGATTGGAAGGTTTTTAATGACTTCTTCTATTTCCTTGTGTGATGTGGGCCTGTTTAGATAGTTTACCTGCTCTTGATTTAACTTTGGTATGTGGCATCTGTTTAGAAAACCATCCATTTCATCTAGATTTTCCAGGTTTTTTTTTTTTGAGTATAGGCATTTATAGTAGGATCTGATGGGTTTTTTAATTCCCTCCGATTCTGTTGTTATATCTCCCTTTTCATTTCTGATTTTATTAATTTGGATACTGACTCTGGACCCTTTAGGTAGTTTTGCCAGAGGTTTATTTATCTTGTTAATTCTTTCAAAGTACCAGCTTTAAGTTTTGCTGATTCTTTGTATTATTTTCTTTGTTTCTATTTGGCTGATTTCAGCCCTAAATTTGACTATTTACTGCCTTCTCCTTCTCTTGGGTGAGCTTGCTTTTTTTTGTTCTAGAGTTCTCAGGTTTGCTGTTAATTTGTTGGCGTTTCTTTACCTAGTTACTTTACTATGAAGTTTCCTCTTAGCACTGCTTTTATTCTGTCCCATAAGTTTGGGTATGATGTGTCAACATTTTCAGTAAATTCCAGGAAGTCTTTAATTTCTTTCTTTATTTCTTCCTTGACTAAGTTATCATTGAGTAAAGAGTTGTTCAGTTTCCACATGTATGTGGGCTTTCTGTAGTTTTTACTGCTATTGAAGACCAACCTTAGACCATGGTGATCTGATAGGATGCATGGTATTATTTCAATCTTCTTGTACCTGTTGAGGATTGTTTTGTAACCAATTATCTGGCAAATTTTGGAAACGGTACCATAAGGTGCTGAGAAGGTGTATTTTTATTAGGTATTTACCTCAATTACATTTCCAATGCTATCCCAAAAGTCCCCCACACACTCCCCAACCCACCCATTCCCACTTTTTGGCCCAGGCATTCCCCTGTACTGGGGCATATAAAGTTTGCAAGTCCAATGGGCCTCTATTTCCAGTAATGTCTGACTAGGCCATCTTTTGATACATATGCAGCTAGAGTCAAGAGGTCCGGGGTACTGGTTAGTTCATCATGTTTTTGCACCTACAGGGCTGCAGATCTCTTTAGCTCCTTGGATACTTTCTCTAGCTCCTTCATTGGGGGCGCTGTGATCCATCCAATAGCTGACTGTGAGCATCCACTTATGTGTTTGCTAGGCCCCGGCCTACTCTCACAAGAGACAGCTATATCAGGATCCTTTCAGCAAACGCTTACTAGTGTATGCAATGGTGTCAAACTTTGACTATGTAACTCCTTTCATGGGTGATTGTTTCCAATTCTAAGAAGGGGCAAAGTGTCCACACTTTGGTCTTCGTTCTTTTTCAGTTTCATGTGTTTTGCAAATTGTATCTTATATCTCGGTTATACTAAGTTTCTGGGCTAATATCCACTTATCAGTGAGTACATATCATTTGAGTTCTTTTGTAAATGTGTTACCTCACTCAGGATGATGCCCTCCAGGTCCAACCATTTGCCTAGGAATTTCATAAATGTATTCCTTTTAATAGCTGAGTAGTACTCCATTGTGTAAATGTACCACATTTTTTTGTATCCATTCCTCTGTTGAGGGGCATCTGGGTTCTTTCCAGCTTCTGGCTATTATAAATAAGGCTGCTATGAACATAGTGAAACATGTGTCCTTCTTACCGGTTGGGACATCTTTTGGATATATGCCCAGGAGAGGTATTGCAGGATCCTCTGGTATTACTATGTTCAATTTTCTGAGGAACCGCCAGACTGATTTCCAGAGTGATTGTATAACCTTGCAATCCCACCAACAATGGAGGAGTGTTCCTCTTTCTCCACATCCTCGCCAGGATCTTCTGTCACCTGAACTTTTTATCTTAGCCATTCTGACTGGTGTGAGATGGAATCTCAGGGTTGTTTTGATTTGCATTTCTCTGATGATTAAGGATGCTGAACATTTTTTCAGGTGCTTCTCAGCCATTCAGTATTCCTGAGGTGAGAATTCTTTGTTTAGCTCTGAACCCCATTTTTAATGGGGTTATTTGATTTTCTGAAGTCCACCTTCTTGAGTTCTTTATATATATTGGATATTAGCCCCCTATCTGATTTAGGATAGGTAAAGATCCTTTCCCAATCTGTTGGTGGCCTTTTTGTCTTATTGACGGTGTCTTTTGCCTTGCAGAAGCTTTGCAGTTTCATGAGGTCCCATTTGTCAATCCTCAATTTTACAGCACAAGCCATTGCTGTTCTATTCAGAAATTTTCCCCCGGTGCCCATATCTTCAAGGCTTTTCCCCACTTTCTCCTCTATAAGTTTCAGTGTCTCTGGTTTTATGTGGAGTTCCTTGATCCACTTAGATTTGACCTTAGTACAAGGAGATAGGAATGGATTGATTCCCATTCTTCTACATGATAACCAGCAGTTGTGCCAGCACCATTTGTTGAAAATGCTGTCTTTCTTTCACTGGATGGTTTTAGCTCCCTTGTCGAAGATCAAGTGACCATAGGTATGTGGGTTCATTTCTGGGTCTTCAATTCTATTCCATTGGTCTACTTGTCTGTCACTATACCAGTACCATGCAGTTCTTATCACAATTGCTCTGTAGTAAAGCTTTAGGTCAGGCATGGTGATTCCACCAGAGGTTCTTTTATCCTTGAGAAGAGTTTTGTTATCCTAGGTTTTTGGTTATTCCAATGAATTTGCAGATTGCTCTTTCTAATAAGTTGAAAAATTGAGTTAGAATTTTGATGGGGATTGCATTGAATCTATAGATTACTTTTGGCAATATAGCCATTTTTACAATGTTGATCCTGCTAATCCATGAGCATGGAAGATCTTTCTTCCCGTGTTCGCGACCGGCCAGGAAGAACGCAACAAACCGGAATCTTCTGCGGCAAAGCTTTATTGCTTACATCTTCAGGAGCCAGAGAGCCAGAGAGCCAGAGAGCAAGAGTACAAGAGTGCAAGAGAGAAAGAGAGCAAGAGCAAGAACAAGAGAGAGCAAGAAAGCAAGAAAAAGAACAAGAACAAGAAAGCAAGAGAAAGAACAAGAAAGCAAGAGAGAGAAAACAAGAGAGAGAGTGGCAAAACCCCATCCCTTTTAAGGAGAATTATCCTCCGCCTAGGACGTATTACTCCCTGATTGGCTGCAGCCCATCGGCCCAGTTGTCATCACGAGAAAGGCAGAACACATGGCGGGAAAACTGCCCCTGCACGTGTGCAGATTATGTTTACCACTTAGAACACAGCTGTCAGCGCCATCTTGTAATGGCAAATGTGAGGGCGGCTCCCAACATCTCCCCCTTTTCTTTTAATAAGAGCAATAGGCCACCCATATTAATGAGAGTGGAGATAGAGGTCAAATCCCCAGTGTGCAGGTAAAGGAGCCATGTACAGGATTAGCTCTTAGGCTCACAGGCTTTTACCCAGAGCAACCCTGACCTGCTCCCGTGTCGTTTTTCCTGGGGGAAGGGAACTAGGACACTGAACCTTCATGAAAGATGACATGTCTCCCTAGAATAGGCTCATATATGCCGCAGAGCCCTTCTACTGCAGTGCTTAGCCGTGCAACTCTCTCGGGCTGCTGAAGCACACTCACTCTATCCCGTGCAATGAGACTAGCCTCGTGGGGTGCAAGAGCTGAATGGCCAGCGACCTATTGCTTAAGCATAGATAACCATATATCAGGGGAAGCACCATGTTCTAGAGCTGCAAGTGCCTGGGCAATAACCACCTTGTCTCTCCTAGTTTGGGCCTTAAGCTTACAGACCAACCAGAGAAGCAACACTAATCCACAGCAAAGTATATCTCCAAATAATATCAATCCCACCCATTCTTTAAAGAAGGAAAATGCTGAGGAGATCCAATTGGGTAATCCTTTGATCAGGGACAGGTCCAAGCGCGTGGAGTTGACCTGAAGTCTCAATTCCCGAAGGGTCTGTTCAAATTCAGCCGTCCAATTCTGTAACATATACTGAGAAAGACTTTTTGACAAATTAGCTACCCTAGTAAATTTCTCATACTGAATGGAAGTAACGCATAATGAGAGGTCCCCCAAGCTCCCGACAAACCCTGAGCCAGTCTTGTAAACCTTTGTTCTTTCTTGGGGCTATGGCCGCTCTGCATTCCTGCGTGGCTTGCTCATAAATAAGCTATTCTACCAGAGGTGCGGCTTGCTCTGAATCTCCAAAAATATGCTCTGCTGCCTCTGTCATTCTGGCCACAAAATCTGAGAAGGATTCCTGAGGTCCCTGGACGATCTTTGTTAGTTGTCCAGTGGCTTCACCTGCTCCAGAGAGCGCCTTCCAGGCCCTAATAGCCTTTTCATCTGATTCAGAACTATTAAGAACTGGCTCCTTGAGCTCACCTAGTGATGAGTATAGGCTCCTTCTCCTAGAGACCTCCGCTAATTGATCTTTTTTCTTTTCTTTTTCCTTCTCCTTCCTTCTAATCTCTCCCCAGGTATTCTTACCTGACCTTAACTTTTCCTCGAGTTCAAGACCCGTGGAAAGGCCTGTATACTTATTTTGTGCGCCATGTTTCCTCTTTGCTCCTACTCTCTCTCCCCGCTTTACTTCTGATAGATTGCCCTGAATTTCATCCAGAATTTTCAGCCCTGCCTTAACCACTTGATAACATGTGAAAAGGAACAAAAAGGCTCCTAACACTAGAGAAAGTTCAAGGCCAAACATACCTTGTAAAGCTATTTCCCACTTTACTTCTGATAGACTGTCTTGAATTTCGTTAGAAAGTTCAAGACCAGACTTACCTTGTAAAGCTATTTCCCACTTTACTTCTGATAGACTGTCTTGAATTTCGTTAGAAAGTTCAAGGCCAGACTTACCTTGTAAAGCTATACTTACGGGTACCCTGTTCCCCAGCTGAAGAGTTCTGAATTCACGCAGTTGAATCCTTCTCAACAGTCTGTGTTGCGGGAACACTTCATTTCCACCATTCCCCAGCTGAAGAGTTCTGAATTCACGCAGTTGAATCCTTCTCAACAGTCTGTTTTACGGGAACACTTCATTACCACCGTTCCCCAGCTGAGGAGTTCTGAATCCACGCCGGATCCTTCTCAACAGTCTGTTTTACGGGAACCTTTATGACCGTGACCCGCAGTTCTGGTTCCGGAATGAGGGATCTTCCCTGCGCCGGTGATGGTAACCGTCCCAGGTCTTCTCGTCCCGGGATTTCTCGTCCCAGGTCTTCTCGTCCCGGGTTTTCTCGTCCCGGGTCTCAGCACCAACTCTTACACGCGTTCTTGCGACCGGCCAGGAAGGACGCAACAAACCGGAATCTTCTGCGGCAAAGCTTTATTGCTTACATCTTCAGGAGCCAGAGAGCCAGAGAGCCAGAGAGCAAGAGTACAAGAGTGCAAGAGAGAAAGAGAGCAAGAGCAAGAACAAGAGAGAGCAAGAAAGCAAGAAAAAGAACAAGAACAAGAAAGCAAGAGCAAGAAAAAGAACAAGAACAAGAAAGCAAGAGAAAGAACAAGAAAGCAAGAGAGAGAAAACAAGAGAGAGAGTGGCAAAACCCCGTCCCTTTTAAGGAGAATTATCCTCCGCCTAGGACGTATTACTCCCTGATTGGCTGCAGCCCATCGGCCCAGTTGTCATCACGAGAAAGGCAGAACACATGGCGGGAAAACTGCCCCTGCACGTGTGCAGATTATGTTTACCACTTAGAACACAGCTGTCAGCGCCATCTTGTAATGGCAAATGTGAGGGCGGCTCCCAACATCTCCCCCTTTTCTTTTAATAAGAGCAATAGGCCACCCATATTAATGAGAGTGGAGATAGAGGTCAAATCCCCAGTGTGCAGGTAAAGGAGCCATGTACAGGATTAGCTCTTAGGCTCACAGGCTTTTACCCAGAGCAACCCTGACCTGCTCCCGTGTCGTTTTTCCTGGGGGAAGGGAACTAGGACACTGAACCTTCATGAAAGATGACATGTCTCCCTAGAATAGGCTCATATATGCCGCAGAGCCCTTCTACTGCAGTGCTTAGCCGTGCAACTCTCTCGGGCTGCTGAAGCACACTCACTCTATCCCGTGCAATGAGACTAGCCTCGTGGGGTGCAAGAGCTGAATGGCCAGCGACCTATTGCTTAAGCATAGATAACCATATATCAGGGGAAGCACCATGTTCTAGAGCTGCAAGTGCCTGGGCAATAACCACCTTGTCTCTCCTAGTTTGGGCCTTAAGCTTACAGACCAACCAGAGAAGCAACACTAATCCACAGCAAAGTATATCTCCAAATAATATCAATCCCACCCATTCTTTAAAGAAGGAAAATGCTGAGGAGATCCAATTGGGTAATCCTTTGATCAGGGACAGGTCCAAGCGCGTGGAGTTGACCTGAAGTCTCAATTCCCGAAGGGTCTGTTCAAATTCAGCCGTCCAATTCTGTAACATATACTGAGAAAGACTTTTTGACAAATTAGCTACCCTAGTAAATTTCTCATACTGAATGGAAGTAACGCATAATGAGAGGTCCCCCAAGCTCCCGACAAACCCTGAGCCAGTCTTGTAAACCTTTGTTCTTTCTTGGGGCTATGGCCGCTCTGCATTCCTGCGTGGCTTGCTCATAAATAAGCTATTCTACCAGAGGTGCGGCTTGCTCTGAATCTCCAAAAATATGCTCTGCTGCCTCTGTCATTCTGGCCACAAAATCTGAGAAGGATTCCTGAGGTCCCTGGACGATCTTTGTTAGTTGTCCAGTGGCTTCACCTGCTCCAGAGAGCGCCTTCCAGGCCCTAATAGCCTTTTCATCTGATTCAGAACTATTAAGAACTGGCTCCTTGAGCTCACCTAGTGATGAGTATAGGCTCCTTCTCCTAGAGACCTCCGCTAATTGATCTTTTTTCTTTTCTTTTTCCTTCTCCTTCCTTCTAATCTCTCCCCAGGTATTCTTACCTGACCTTAACTTTTCCTCGAGTTCAAGACCCGTGGAAAGGCCTGTATACTTATTTTGTGCGCCATGTTTCCTCTTTGCTCCTACTCTCTCTCCCCGCTTTACTTCTGATAGATTGCCCTGAATTTCATCCAGAATTTTCAGCCCTGCCTTAACCACTTGATAACATGTGAAAAGGAACAAAAAGGCTCCTAACACTAGAGAAAGTTCAAGGCCAAACATACCTTGTAAAGCTATTTCCCACTTTACTTCTGATAGACTGTCTTGAATTTCGTTAGAAAGTTCAAGACCAGACTTACCTTGTAAAGCTATTTCCCACTTTACTTCTGATAGACTGTCTTGAATTTCGTTAGAAAGTTCAAGGCCAGACTTACCTTGTAAAGCTATACTTACGGGTACCCTGTTCCCCAGCTGAAGAGTTCTGAATTCACGCAGTTGAATCCTTCTCAACAGTCTGTGTTGCGGGAACACTTCATTTCCACCATTCCCCAGCTGAAGAGTTCTGAATTCACGCAGTTGAATCCTTCTCAACAGTCTGTTTTACGGGAACACTTCATTACCACCGTTCCCCAGCTGAGGAGTTCTGAATCCACGCCGGATCCTTCTCAACAGTCTGTTTTACGGGAACCTTTATGACCGTGACCCGCAGTTCTGGTTCCGGAATGAGGGATCTTCCCTGCGCCGGTGATGGTAACCGTCCCAGGTCTTCTCGTCCCGGGATTTCTCGTCCCAGGTCTTCTCGTCCCGGGTTTTCTCGTCCCGGGTCTCAGCACCAACTCTTACACGCGTTCTTGCGACCGGCCAGGAAGGACGCAACAAACCGGAATCTTCTGCGGCAAAGCTTTATTGCTTACATCTTCAGGAGCCAGAGAGCCAGAGAGCCAGAGAGCAAGAGTACAAGAGTGCAAGAGAGAAAGAGAGCAAGAGCAAGAACAAGAGAGAGCAAGAAAGCAAGAAAAAGAACAAGAACAAGAAAGCAAGAGCAAGAAAAAGAACAAGAACAAGAAAGCAAGAGAAAGAACAAGAAAGCAAGAGAGAGAAAACAAGAGAGAGAGTGGCAAAACCCCGTCCCTTTTAAGGAGAATTATCCTCCGCCTAGGACGTATTACTCCCTGATTGGCTGCAGCCCATCGGCCCAGTTGTCATCACGAGAAAGGCAGAACACATGGCGGGAAAACTGCCCCTGCACGTGTGCAGATTATGTTTACCACTTAGAACACAGCTGTCAGCGCCATCTTGTAATGGCAAATGTGAGGGTGGCTCCCAACACCATCTTCTGAGATCTTCTTTAATTTCTTTCTTCAGTGACTTGAACTTCTTATCATACAGATCTTTCACTTCCTTAGAGTCACGCCAAGGTATTTTATAATATTTGTGACTATTGAGAAGGGTGTTGTTTCCCTAATTTCTTTCTCAGCCTGTTTATTCTTTGTGTAGAGAAAGGTCATTGACTTGTTTGAGTTAATTTTATATTCAGCTATTCAACGAAGCTGTTTATCAGGTTTAGGAGTTCTCTGGTAGAATTTTAGGCTCACTTATATAGACTATCATATCATCTGCAAAAAGTGATATTTTTACTTCATCTTTTCCAATTTGTATCCCCTTGATCTCCTTTTTTTGTCTAATTGCTCTGTCTAGGACTTCAAGTACAATGTTGAATAGGTAGGGAGAAAGTGGGCAGCCTTGTCTAGTCCCTGATTTTAGTGGGATTGCTTCCAGCTTCTCACCATTTACTTTGATGTTGGCTACGAGATGATCATGTGGTTTTTGTCTTTGAGTTTGTTTAAATAATGGATTACATTGATGGATTTCTGTAAATTAACCCCTTCCTGGAATAAAACCTACTTGATCAGCATGGATGATTGTTTTAATGTGTTTTTGGATTCAGTTAGTGAGAATTTTATTGAGTATTTTTGCATCGATATTCATAAGGGAAACTGGTCTGAAGTTCTCTATCTTTGTTGGATCTTTCTGTGGTTTAGGTATCAGAGTAATTGTGACTTCATAGAATGAGTTGGGTAGAGGACCTTCTACTTCTATTTTGTGGAATAGTTTGTGCAGAACTGGAATTAGATCTTCTTTGAAGGTCTGATAGAACTCTGCACTAAACACATCTGTTCCTGGGCTATTTTTTTTTTTTTTTTTTTTTGGTTGGGAGACTATTAATGACTGCTTCTATCTCTTTAGGGGATATGGGACTGTTTAGATCATTTACTTGATCCTGATTTAACTTTGGTACCTGGTATGTGTCTAGAAATTTGTTCATTTCATCCAGGTTTTCCAGTTTTGTAGAGTATAGGCTTTTGTAGAAGGATCTGATGGTGTTTTGGATTTCTTCAGGATCTGTTTTATATCTCCCTTTCAATTTCTGATTTTGTTAATTAAAATGCTTTCCCTGTGCCCTCTAGTGAGTCTGGCTAAGGGTTTATGTATCTTGTTGATTTTCTCAAAGAACCAGCTCCTCGTTTGGTTGATTGTTTGAATAGTTCTTCTTGTTTCCACTTGGTTGATTTCGCCCCTGAGTTTGATTATTTCCTGCTGTCTACTACTCTTGGGTGAATTTTCTTCATTTTTTTCTAGAGCTTTTAGATGTGTTGTCAAGCTGCTAGTGTGTGCTCTCTCTAGTTTCTTTTTGGAGGCCCTCAGAGCTATGAGTTTCCCTCTTTAGAAATACTTTCATTGTGTCCCATAGGTTTGGGTATGTTCTGGCTTCATTTTCATTAAACTCTAAAAAGTCTTTAATTTCTTTCTTTATTCCTTCCTTGACCAAGGTATCATTGAGAAGAGTGTTGTTCAGTTTCCACGTGAATGTTGGCTTTCCATTATTTATGTTGTTATTGAAGATCAGCCTTAGTCCATGGTGATCCGATAGGATGCATGGGATAATTTCAATATTTTTGTATCTGTTGAGGCCTGTTTTGTGACCAATTATACGGTCAATTTTGGAGAAGGTCCCGTGAGGTGCTGAGAAGAAGTTATATCCTTTTGTTTTAGGGTAAAATGTTCTGTAGATATCTGTCAGGTCCATTTGTTTCATAACTTCTGATAGTTTCACTGTGTCCCTGTTTAGTTTCTGTTTCCATAATCTGTCCATTGATGAAAGTGGTGTGTTGAAGTTTCCCGCTATTATTGTGTGAGGTGCAATGTGTGCTTTGAGCTTTACTAAAGTGTCTTTAATGAATGTGGCGGCCCTTGCATTTGGAGCACAGATATTCAGAATTGAGAGTTCCTCTTGGAGGATTTTATCTTTGATGAGTATGAAATGTCCCTCTTTGGCTTTTTTGAAAACTTTGGTTTGGAAGTCGATTTTATCCGATATTAGAATGGCTACTCCAGCTTGTTTTCTTCATACCATTTGACTTGAAAATTGTTTTCCAACCTTTCACTCTGAGGTAGTGTCTGTCTTTTTCCCTGAGATGGGTTTCTTGTAAGCAGCACAATGTTGGGTCCTGTTTGTGTAGCCAGTCTGTTAGTCTATGTCTTTTTATTGGGGAATTGAGTCCATTGATATTAAGAGATATTAAGTAAAAGTAGTTGTTGCTTCCTTTTATTTTGTTGTTAGAGTTGGCATTCTGTTCTTGTGGCTGTCTTCTTTTTGGTTTGTTGAGGGATTACTTTCTTCCTTTTTCTAGGGCGTGATTTCCGTCCTTGTATTGGTTTTTTTCTGTTATTGTCCTTTGTAGGGCTGGATTCGTGGAAAGATAATGTGTGAATTTGGTTTTGTCGTGGAATACTTTGGTTTCACCATCTATGGTAATTGAGAGTTTGGCTGGTTATAGTAGCCTGGGCTGGAATTTGTGTTCTCTTAGTGTCTGAATAATATCTGTCCAGGCTCTTCTGGCTTTCATAGTCTCTGGTGAAAAGTCTGGTGTAATTCTGATAGGCCTGCCTTTATATGTTACTTGACCTTTCTCCCTTACTGCTTTTAATATTCTCTCTTTATTTAGTGCATTTGTTGTTCTGATTATTATGTGTTGGGTGGAATTTCTTTTCTGGTCCAATCCATTTGGAGTTCTGTAGGCTTCTTGTATGTTCATTGGCATGTCATTTTTAGGTTTGGGAAGGTTTCTTCTATAATTTTGTTGAAGATATTTGCTGGCCCTTTAAGTTGAAAATCTTCATTCTCATCTACTCCTATTATTTGTAGGTTTGGTCTTCTCATTGTGTCCTGGATTTCCTGGATGTTTTGAGTTAGGGTCTTTTTGCTTTTTCTATTTTCTTTGATTGTTGTGCTGATGTTCTCTATGGAATCTTCTGCACCTGAGATTCTCTCTTCCATCTCTTGTATTATGTTGCTGATGCTTGCATCTATGGTTCCAGATTTCTTTCCTAGGGTTTCTATCTCCAGCATTGCCTCACTTTGGGTTATCTTTAATGTGTCTACTTCCCTTTTTAGGTCTTGTATGGTTTTATTCAATTCCATCACCTGTTTGGTATGTTTTCCTGCAATTCTTTAAGGGATATTTGTGTTTCCTCTTTAAGGTCTTCTACCTGTTTAGCTGTGTTCTCCTGTATTTCTTTAAGTGCGTTATTAAAGTCCTTTTTGATGTCCTCTACCATCATTATGAGATATGCTTTTAAATCTGGATCTAGCTTTTTGGGTGTGTTGGGGTGCCCAGGACTAGCTGGGGTAGGAGTGCTGCATTCTGATGATGGTGAGTGGTCTTGATTTCTGTTAGCAGGATTCTTACGTTTGTCTTTCGCCATCTGGTAATCTCTGGAGCTAGTTGTTATTGTTGTCTCTGGTTAGAGCTTGTTCCTCAAGTGATTATGTTAGCCTCTATCAGCAGACCTGGGAGACTAGGTCTCTCCTTAGTTTCAGTGGTCAGAGTACCCTCTGCAGGCAAGCTGTCCTCTTGCAGGGCAGGTGCCCAGATATCTGGTGTTCGAACCTGCCTCCTGGCAGAAGTTTTGTTCCACTCACCAGAGGTCTTAAGATCCCATGGGGGATCCTGTGGGCGTGCTTGCAGGTGTCGGGAGTCTCTGCGTGCAAGGAACCCGTGGTGCTGGTGTAGACTGGAAGGGACTTGTGACCCTGATCAGGCCGGGTTATCTGCCTCCCTAGTTAATGCAGTCTCAGGTCCCGCACAATTGGATTGGAGCAGACGCTGTATTCCACTCACCAGAGGTCTTAAGATCCCGTGGAGGATCCCGTGGGGGTCCTTGCGGGTGTCAGGAGACTCCAAGGGCAAGTAACCCCGGTGCTGGAGTGGACCGGAAGGCAAAGGTGTATTCTTTTGTTTTAGGGTGAAATGTTCTTTAGACATCTGTTAAATCCATTTAGTTCATAACTTCTCTTAGTTTCACCGTGTCTCTGTTTAGTTTCTGTTTCAATTACCTGTCCATTGGTGAGATTAGGGTGTTGAAATCTCCCACTATTATTGGGTGGGGTTCAATGTGCGTTTTGAGTTTTAGTAAAGTTTCTTTTATGAATTTGGGTGCTCTTGCATTTGGGGCATAGATGTTCAGAATTGAGACCATCTCTTGGTGGATTTTCTTCTTGATGAATATAAAGTGTCCCTCTTTATCACTCTTGATAAATTTTGGTTGAAAGTCTATTTTATTCTATATTAGGATGACAACTCCTGCTTGTTTCCTGGGACCATTTGTTTGGAAGACCTTTTTCTATCCTTTTACTGGGATAGTGTCTGTCTTTGTTGTTGAGGTATGTTTCCTTTATGCAGCAAAATGCTGGATCTTGTTTGCATATCCAGTCTATTAGCTAATGTCCTTTTATAGGTGAGTTGATCGAATTAATATTGAGAGATATTAAAGAGAGATGATTGTTGGTTCCTGATATGTTTGTTTATGTATGTGGCTTTATGTGCTCTCTGCTTTTGACTTTGTTGTGAGATGCCTAATATGTTGTCCTTTCTTTGGTGTAAGTATCTTCTGTGTATTGGAGTTTTCATTCTAGGATCCTCTATAGGGCTGGGTTGGTAGATAGATACTGTTTGAATTTGGTTTTGTTCTGGAATATTTTGGTTTCTCCATCTATGTTGATTGAGAGTTTTTGCTGGGTATAGTAGCCTCTGCTGGCATTTGTGTTCTCTTAAGAGTCTGCATGATCTCTGACCAGGCCCTTCTGGCTTTCATAGTCTCTGTTGAGAAGTCTGGTGTAATTCTGATAGGTTTACTTTGTATGTTACTTGCCATTTTTTCCCCTGAAGCTTTTAATATTCTTTCTTTGCTCTGTGTATTTAGTGATAATTATGTAATGAGAAGATTTTCTTTTCTGGTCCCATTTATTTTGTGCTCTATGGGCTTCTTTTATCTTTATGTCATCTCTTTCTTTAGGCTGGGGAAACTTTCTTTTATGATTTTGTTGAAGACATTTTCAGGTCCTTTGAGCTGGGAATCTTCATTCTCCTGTATTCCAATTATCCTTAGATTTAGTCTTTTCACTGTGTCCTGAATTTCCTGAAAGATTTGGGTTAGTAGTTTTTTATGTTTTTAATTTTCTCCGACAGTTGTGTCAATCTCTTCTACCATATCTTCTACATCTGAGATTCTCTCTTCTATCTCTTGCATTCTGTTAGTAATACATCTGTAATTCTTGACCTCTTTATTAGGTTTTCCATTTCCAGGTTTGCCTCCATTTATGTTTTCTTTATTATTTCTACTTCCACTTTTAGGTTGTGGATCACTTTATTCAATTCCTTCACCTGTTTACCTGTCTTTTCCTGTATTTTTTTTTTCCAGTGAGTTATTGATATCCTCCTTAACGGACTTTTTTTCTTCATGAGATAGGTTTTTAGGACAGATTACTGATTTTCAGGTGTGTTGGTGTATTCAGGGCTAGCTGTGGTGGGAAACGTGGGTTCTGATGATGCCCATGCATTTTGGCTTCTGTTGCTTATTGGTCTTAAGCTTGCCTTTCACCATCTGGATATCCCTGGTGTTTGTTGATCTGGGTGACTGTATGGAGTCTGCCTCTTTTGTCCCTGGGTTGTTTCAAGTTTCCTGGTAGGCTTGCAGCCCTAGCTGTATTAGACCACCTGTGAGGCCTTCCAACTGGGGCCTCTTTACAGGGGCAGAAAAGCTGCTGATCTGTTGTCCTGGCTGCAGTAGATCTCCTGGGATGCCTTCAGACTTTTGGGTATTCAGTGGAACAGTCAAGCTGTTGTTCAACTGTGCTGAGTACAGCCAGTCCTCAACTGCTCTGAGTGCAGCGAGTCCTCTAGGATGTTTCTGGATACGGATTCTTCATGGGAGCAGACCAACTAAGAGTCTGCCCCAGCAGCAAGGACTAAATGGAAGGAGTTGTAGGGATGGAGGGAAGGGGAGTGGTATTGTGAAAGGTGGGGGTTTTGGTGGGTGATGGGTCCTGAGGTCCACCAGGCTCCTAGCAGCAGCTCTGGGACTTGAGGGCCAGGGGTGGTGGTGTGTGTGATGGTGGTGGGGTGGTTCTTACCAACTGCTCTGAGTGCAGCAGGTCCTTTAGGATGGATTGATTTATTCATATGTTGCCCCTTCCTTGAGCCTTCATGAATGTGCTGATGGATAAAGCAGTGAACGGAACACAGTGAGTCTAGCATAGCAATGGAATCTAACAATGGGCCGCTGGGCTTTTCTGAGTGAGTTTTTTGTTTTGTTTTTGTTTTTGTTTTTGTTTTTGTTTTGTTTTTGTTTTTTGAGACAGGGTTTCTCTGTGTAGCACTGGCTGTCCTGGAACTCACTCTGTAGACCAGACTGGCCTTAAACTCAGAAATCCACCTGCCTCTGCCTCCCAAGTGCTGGGATTAAAGGTGTGCGCCACCACCACCCAGCCTGAGTGAGCTTTTAATTTTCTTCCTGTCGTTCATCTGTTTTTGCTATTTTATGAGAGATTGCCTTGGCTTCATATTTAAGTATTATAACTGATTTGATTTTAATTTCTGTCTCTTTTTTCTTCTTAATTTCCTGATATGCTTGCCTGTGCTCTGATTAACCCCTTTTCTGGAATCTTACCTTTGATTCTTATCTCTCTCTCTGAAAAAAGGTCTTATTTTTAAAACACTTTTTCTATTATCTGCATAATTAATATTCATCATTTGCTTATTGTGAGTCTCTGTTATGTTGTTAGTTTCCCCTAAATGCTTGAAGATCCCCATATGTGTATTCATGTTTAAGCACTGAAATTCTGCTTAGATACCTGTCTATATGTGTGAGTTTCTCACATTGTAAGCTGTTCTATAGGCCAGGTATAGGACAGGAAAGAAAGGAGAGGAAAACATGAAATTGAACCTGTAAATGTTGGGTTTCTTATTTACCAAGATGAGCAAGTGTAAGCTTAATTCTGAGCACCTAGACGATATTCATGTCTGAGACAAGTCTTTTGTAGTCACTCCCTTTAGGCTTAGGGTGCAAAGTCTCTGTTTTTATTTTGTTATGCCTTCCTTTGTTAAGATTCATTTTACTTTTAATGACTGAACATTTGTCTGTTGCCTCCACATGCCATATCCATTGCTAATGTAATTAACTTCTTGTTTTCTGAATATCAGAGTTACACAAGAGCTCTAGCTAATTATTCTTGGACAGTTCAGGGGATTGCTGAGTTCTATTCTGAAGTCATCTCCAAAATGTGTCACTTGATACTGTATGTTCCAGGGTGTTGGTGGCAGTTGTATCCTTATGTTCTTCTCCTTTTCCTCCTTCTTCTCTTCTGTCCTCATCCTTTTCTACTTGAGTAATACTGAGTTTTTGACATAAAGCATATGGAAGGGGTGACACACATGAAACACCATAGCCTCTCTCCATTGCTTCCTTTTCCACTCAACAAGTATGTGTTCTGAGTGAATTATGAACCAAACACCTCTGAGCAAAAAGGAGTGCTCTCTCTCTTCTGAGTAAGTCTGCAATCTTCTGGATAGCACAGGTGCTGGTGCCAAAGAAATGCTCACGGTGAAGAAAGTTATCTGAGCCTGGGAGGCAGTTCAGAGAGAGGCTTTTTGTTTTTATTTTTGGTTTTGGTTTTTTGGTTTTTTTGTTTGTTTGTTTTTTTCATCCTGGTGTTTTGGGAGAACAGAATACTATACTTTTAAGAACCCTCCCAATGCTGGAAAGAGTTTTAGAGTAATTGGAATTACTGTTAATAAGAAAGCAAGAGTTATAGTGGAATTATGCAAGATGTTCTTAAATGCTTTCATGCAAAACACAAATTCTTGCTGCTTTGTTTCTGGAGAGGGATGTTTTGATCTGAACACTTATATGTTTAGACTTCTGTGTTGGAGGTCATTTAAAACTCTCGGAAAGGAATAAAACAGTGAGATAAATTGGATAGTAAAGAAGAAAAAGAAAGGAAACACATTTAAGTCAATTTTCCCAGTGGGGGAAAAGTGTGGAAAGCCAGATCTCTAGTTGTCTGAGCAATTTTCACCTGTGTGTGAGACTGCAGAAAATAAGAGGCAGCCTTCTGTCATTTCAAATGTGTCAGAAGAATTCTCTTCTTAAAGCATACCTGGGAACCCAGGTGCCAATGCTGGCCACAGAGTACATCAGCTCTCCCAGAAACTGAAGCAGGCTTGTCAAATGCTCACAACAGGTTATGGGAGCCTTGATCAGGAGCCTAGTTGCCACAGGAGGATGTGCCCCAAGGTTATCACAGGTCCTATGGAAGAGGTAAATCTAGCAGTAGGGAAAATGCACAGTGCTGAAGACTGTGGTTTAATAGGTAGCTGTCCAAGATGGACAGACACAGGAGGTAAATTGACCAAATCCAAGATTTCACAATTATGACTTTTCTTTTAATTCAGATCAGCTATGTTTAAGAAAGCAAGGAGCTTGAAGCCTGGACAGGGTAACATAGACCATGACTGGTATTCCTTTCTCACTGAGGTTTATGCAGGCTTCAGGGCTGTGACATTCCAGAGTAAAATGTGTCTCCTGGAGGTCTTCACAGCAGACTGGAAGATCCTCTGAAGAATGCCAAGTCATGTGTGAATTTATATGTACCTAGCACATGGACTTTTCAAAGAAGCTCATGTTTGTGAACTTTGTTCTCATGATATAAATTTGTTTGGATGCCTTATGAGAGGTTTTTAGTACCAGGAAAAAAAGTCTTTATACAAACCACCTAATAAATTATTTCTCTGCTGATGAAATGAGGCAATTCAAGCCAGATTGGATTATATTAAACACAGGTTTATTAGGAAGCTGCTCTCCAGGGAGTTCACCTGCCCTAAGGACCAAGGCCAGGAAAATTACCAGGAGCAGGGGGAGGAGAGGGAAAGATAGAGAAAGCATGCACAGGGAAAGAGGAAAGGGAAGAGAAGAGAGGAGGGAGACCAAAATGTCTAGATTATATACACAAGAGCCTTTAGGGGAAGGGCTGGACTAGAAAATTCAGAGTCAGGGGCAGGTTGTGCCAGGTAGAGATTGAGGGATTCTGGGAGAACATGGAGGTCAGGTCTCCTTTAGTAAGTAAAAAATGTGCCTCAGCTCCTCATCCTAGAATCTGAAACTAAAAATCACCAGTTGGTCAACTGTGTTTCTATGGATATCAGAAATTATACAAAGAGTAAGGACATTAATATATTGGTACTAAATCACACCAAAGGACAAGTAAAATTTCATGGAATCATTACTGTCTTGCTATGGAGTCATTGCTCTGTTGCTATGGGATCATTACTCTGTTGCTATGGGGACATTATTCTTTGGTTCTATGGTGAGGTACAAATGATGGACATTACTCCAAAAGGGACGCATTCCCTTTCTTTTTGTAGACTTGACTCTGGGTCGGAAGTCTCTATCAAGCAATGAATCAACTTCCCCAGTCTTTGCTGAATCTAGACAGAGTTGTGTAATCACTTCTCACCAATGTCCTTGGATGGAAGCCATTATGACTGGGCCAGGGCAGGGAAAAAGCAGGTGTGTGCACCCTTGTGTTCATCAGATTTCTGATACACCAAAAACTGAGATAATTAACTTATAAAGACGAAGAGAAAATCTTTACTTTTGCCCGTCTTTGGAAGTTTCCATTTTGACTGTCAGTACATCATGGTACAAGTATTTGAAGGGCAAAGTAAGTGACCTTGCATCTGAAATACATACATACACACACACACACACACACACACACACACACACACACACACACACACACACAGGACCTGCTCCTAGGTTTTGTGGAGAAGAAGATTTATTATAGATAAAAGGAAGAACATAGTCAGAGGCAGGGATATCTGGGAGAATCTAGAATAAACATGACCAGACTGAGCCAGTGACACATAAGGAAAATGGAGAGGGTAAAGGCTGACAGCCATGAAGGGTAGCCTGGACCAAGAGCCTGGCATTGCCAAATTGGCTGGATTATATAGGGAAGGACAGCTAAAGAAAGAGCTGCTAGATCCTGAACTGGAGAAGTTTAGGGTACGGGATGGGGTATGTCAGCCACAAGGGCCTGTATCAGGAAATGAGGGATTCAGGGGAAACCTGCCAGCTGGGTCTTCTTTAATTTGTAAAACTAGGCACCTAGCCTATTTTTGTCTCAGGGTTTCAGACCTAACACATCCAGGAAGAAGAAAAGAGAAGAGGAAGGGCAAAGCTCCTACATTTTCTTCTTGCTCCAGTGACCTAAAGACCCTGCTCTAGGCCCCAGTTTCTAGAGTCACTCCACGTATCATTGCTACCACTCTGGTGATCATTCGAGACCCAAATAGCAATATTTCTTTTTCTCCTACCAGCTGGATGTAGGTTAGTCCTTCTAAAATCCCTTTGCTAAACGTAAGAGGATGAAGCTAGGTCTTTGGATGACTGTGGAGAATAAAAGCTTGTCCACTATAAGCACTCACATTCAACCCCAAGGAATAGACTCCTGTGGTGTCAGTGACCAACACCACGACGACTAATTTCTTTTATGTAGAAGAATTAAGGTGAACAAAAACTAAGCCACTAGTAGTGTAAGATACCTGGATGATTTTGAATTTTAATTAAATAGCATATAATGAATCTATTAGTCATTTACTATGGTAGTACATTTTATTAAAAAATTTTAGATCTTATCCGTTTGTGTTTTCTCTTGTTTTAGTGACTTCTTTATTGCTGTGTCAAAGCACTATAACCAAGGCCACTTATAAATGAAAGCATTTAACTGTGCACGTGATTACAGTTCAGAGGGTGAATTCATAACTCTCAGAGCAGGGGGCATGGTAGTGATCAGCAGGCATGGTGCTGGAACAGTTGTAACAACAACCCCAAGGCAGAGACGGCTAGGGAATGCTGGAAATGAAGCCTCAAAGCAACCAGTTTCCTTAACTGTAGACCAGATTTTATGTAGCTAAGCATATGGAGTCATTCCCATTCAAAGTGCCATATGTCTACATGTGTGTCCGTGCTACATGTGTGTCCGTGCAACACATGTATGCTTTGTGACCTCATGGTCAGAGGGGGCACTGAGTTTCTTGGGATTAGAACTACCAATGGTTGTGAGTCATAAATGTGGGTGCTTAGCAACAAACTTAGGTTCACTGTACGAATGCCAAGTGTTCTTAACCATTTCTCCAGCCCCAGTAGTACACTTTAAAATATTTATTAATCATTGGAGATGACGAACCCTGATTGCTAGCCCAGTTTTTGGAGTCATGTTTTTTAACTCTGTTTTTTGAGTTCTTTGTATATTCTGGATATTATTCCTCTGTCAGATGTACAGTTGGCCAAGATTCACTCCCAGTCTGTAGGCCTTTTCTTCAGTTAATTGATTGTTTTCTTAGCCACAGAGAAGGTTTTAGTTTAATGATGTCCCATTTGTCAACAGTTCGCCTTCCCTTTTTGGCAAGTACATTCCATTCAGAATGTCCTTTCTTGCATCTATATTTTGTAGGGACTGCTAGTGCTTTTGTTTGTGTGTCTGAGATAAGGTCTCTCATTGACCTGGAACCCATCAGAATAGGGTCTGCAGCCACTAAGCATTGCATATTTCTTCTGTCTCTGCCTTCTCAGTGCTGAGCCACTGTGCCCAACTTGTCTGTTTGCTTTTTAAATGGGTCTGGGTGATCTAACTGAGGTTATAGTTCTTTCAAGGCAAGTCATTCAAAATGGAGTAGCTTCTTTGTCACAAATAAATAATTTTCCTAAGGAGTACAAGTGATTTTTTTTGCTATGTTAATGTCATGAAAATATATTGGTAAAATATACAGCTATTTCCAAAGAAATTTCTACAAAACTTGTGAACATCATAATTGTATTATACCAGGCCTGTGTTATATCTTAGTTATATTATGCCATAGCTGTATATCATAGCTGTATTATACCATAGCTATATTATACCATAGCTATATTATACCATAGTTACATATCATAGCTTTATTATATCTTACCTGTATTTATTATGCCATAGCTTAATTATATCATAGCTAATCTTATTATAACATAGCTGTAATATACCATAAGCCGTATACCATAGCTATAGCTCCTCCTTCTATGTATAACCACAAAATCATGTATGAACTCAGATGTCCAAGCAAGCAATAGATGAGTTGGAAAAATTTCAAATACTTATCAGCTAGAGAATGTCTGAGTGAACTGGCATTGCAGCACTTTAACTAAGGCTCCTTAACACAAATTAAAGCTTTCAAAGAAATTCCTTTCTAAAATAAAAGCATGTAATCACGAGGCATATTTAAATTTATAAAAATTCTGTGACCATAGCTACCATTTTATTAAATTCTTTTTCTTCTCAGAGAAAGCCAAGGCCCCCAATGTGATTAATGTGCCCAAATACATTAAATCCCGCTCATATGGATTTCACATGTTCACCTCTTTCTTATCAGAAAGATTCTTGTATTTATAGAAAACTAGAGAGGAAAAAAAGATCAAAGTCAATTTCATTTTTAAGAGAACAAGATTGATACTTAATTGCTTTGAACAAAAAAGAATAAGAAAAAAAAAAAAAAGGAAAATTAGAGCCCCGATGGTATGACACCTCCTCTGCTAAGAGCCGAATAGAGCCAAATCAGTGCTTCAGATAATCGTAATCACGCCTTACAGGCTGATGTATTGTTGCTTCAGATAATCGTAATCACGCCTTACAGGCTGATGTATTGTTGCTTCAGATAATCGTAATCACGCCTTACAGGCTGATGTATTGTTGCTTCAGATAATCGTAATCACACTTTACAGGCTGATGTATTGTTGCTTCAGATAATCGTAATCACACTTTACAGGCTGATGTATTGTTGCTTCAGATAATCGTAATCACGCCTTACAGGCTGATGTATTGTTGCTTCAGATAATCGTAATCACGCCTTACAGGCTGATGTATTGTTGCTTCAGATAATCGTAATCACGCCTTACAGGCTGATGTATTGTTGCTTCAGATAATCGTAATCACGCCTTACAGGCTGATGTATTGTTGCTTCAGATAATCGTAATCACACTTTACAGGCTGATGTATTGTTGCTTCAGATAATCGTAATCACGCCTTACAGGCTGATGTATTGTTGCTTCAGATAATCGTAATCACACTTTACAGGCTGATGTATTGTTGCTTCAGATAATCGTAATCACGCCTTACAGGCTGATGTATTGTTGCTTCAGATAATCGTAATCACGCCTTACAGGCTGATGTATTGTTGCTTCAGATAATCGTAATCACGCCTTACAGGCTGATGTATTGTTGCTTCAGATAATCGTAATCACGCCTTACAGGCTGATGTATTGTTGCTTCAGATAATCGTAATCACGCCTTACAGGCTGATGTATTGTTGCTGTCACTCAAAGCTGTAGGAATTTTGTCATCAAAAGTGAACCAAAGGAAGGTTTATAATGCTCTCATAAAAAAGAATGGATTTTTAATGTCAAACTAATGCCAAGCAAGAACCACAGAACATTTGGCAAACATTATGTAGGTAACTCAAAAGGTCACAGAATATGTCACCCTGTTTGAAACCTGGCCTTGTTCATCTAGCAGTTAGTGGTCCTTTTCCTGGGAGGCATGCATTACACCAGGACTTGGCATCAACTGAGCATCTAATTAAAAGTCACTCTATTTCACTGTGCTAAATAGGAAACTCCTTAAAAATAAATACAAGTTTCAGAAGTTTCAGTCAAAATACAGGCAAAAAATGTATATAAATTCACATATAAAGAAAATACACATTGATATGCAATATTTAAGCTTTAAACACATTTTAAGTCAACCAAATATGCACCTGAATCTTTTGATTGCATAAACTTCTCAAAGACCATATTTGCTATATTTCTTTCTAGTTTAGACTATTTTAACAATTGGATGTAGAATTTAATCCCAATTCCTTTCAATATTGTATCTTTTCTGGGAACCAGAAAGTACTGACAGATGCTACTCTCATGTTTTATGTAATTCCAAGGAAAAGCAAATGAGTTAGTGATATCTTTTGCTCACAGACTAATGGTGTTGCTGACACAGATTCTGGCAGGTACAGTGAAACAGGTCATAACTAAAGCGGGGAGCAATCCACAATTATCCTTTGCTACCAAATGCTTGTGTCTTCAGCTTTCACAGTGCCATGATGCATCAGGCATTCTGCTGATATTGTAGGTGATATGTCTGTTTGCAATGCATCTACTTTGGAATAACCCTTTAAACCTGTTGGACTCTAACTGACATAATAGATTTTTATAAATGTGGCAGCTTGACTGTATGCCTCCCAGCCCTTACAAACCTGTACTAACAACAGACTCCTCTCCTACTGTTAAGTTATTAAGACCAGTGAAGATGGGTGGGGAAATCTTGGGAAATGAGTTAAGTTTTTTTTTAAAGCTGTTTTATTATCTCTATCAAATGAAGAAGCAACTCCCTACCTTGAAGAAATGAACTTCTGCTTACAATGAGATGCCTACAATTTACATTTACAGTTTACATTGTAATTAATTAGAACATAAGGTGAACACAATGAATTTTTTTCCCTCTGAAATATCATCAATGTGATTTTTAGCCCACTTAAAACCATACACATTTTTGTAAAGTGTCTTCTTTATACCTGTCTTCAGTCTTCAACCAGGTCTTCAGACTAATCCAGGTGCCTGATTAGCCTCTCAAACCAAACACCATCTTAGAGAATCATTGTATGTAGGAGGAATGAGTCAACCTACCCTGAGTGTCAGCCCATATGACTCATGCATATACAACAGCTGCATCTACATTTTACAACCTTAAGATCTGCCTGGCACATGGAAACAAATGACCACAGAGTGCGTGACCAGAACAGCCAAATAAATGGTGCCAACTACATGGAGCAAGATATCATGGACCACTGGGGTATGGGTAGAGGGCATAAAGGCACACCCCAATCCTGCAATAAATGAGTCTGCCTCTGATTTTCACGTAACTCCTGAAATCTGTGTCCTTGATTCTGTGCCTTCTTACCCCCTACCCCCAAGGATCATCCAGAGGGGCCAAGGGCTATGGCAACAACTGTATTGTTCTTACTAGCTAAATGAACTCATTCTAAAATTCTGTCCCACCTCCATATTTTTCTCTATATAATACTACAAAAGAGTCATATAAGAGCACAGACTGTGAAACCAGACAGCCTGAGTTCAAGACCCATCTCTGTAGCTTTCTAATTTATGATCCTGGAGAAGTTACTTAAGCTTTCTATGCATTGGGTATTAAATCTGCCTCTTGGTGTCTGAGGATGGAATTTTGGAGCTCTCAGAACATGGAAAATGTCCTACCAATGTAATTAAATGCCAGCAGGAGAGGAAATCTAGGTTGACTATCCTGTTAGAAATTCGTAGTTAGGTTTTATCAGTCAAGCAGGCTGTTGGTGGTCTTTATCGGTCTGTCTGATCTCTCTTCCCTGCTCCCACTGGCCCCAATATTTATGTGTTATTTTAGGTTCTCCTAATTTCTTATAGCATATCTACCTGATGCCATCTGACTCTTCCTTATTACCTACAATTTATGTAATCATCTTGTTTGCTTGACCACAAAGCTTTCGTATGTCTCACAGGCTAGAGGACAGTTTTCCAGCAGCATGCACTATATCCCTCAGAGTTTGGCTTAT
Source organism: Mus musculus (assembly GCF_000001635.26). NCBI lineage: Eukaryota > Metazoa > Chordata > Mammalia > Rodentia > Muridae > Mus > Mus musculus. The sequence goes on from NC_000079.6 coordinate 76,516,954, forward strand.
TCTACCTGACTTTTCAACTTCACTCAGAGTAACTTCTCAAAGTGCCCTCCACCCATGACTACTTAGTTGCACAACCTCAAGCAGATCAAACTATTCTTGAGATTTTATCTGCTTCTACACAGATCTCCTCTATCAGCTCCTGCCTCCAAGTTCTCCTGCCCTGTGTTAGTTCCTGTCCTGACTTCCTTTGGTGATGAACAACAATGTGGAAGTGTAAGCTGAATAAACCCTTTCTTCCCCAACTTGCATCTTGGTTATGATGTTTTGTGCAGAAACACAAACCCTGACTAAGACAGTGAGCATCTGCATCTGTATTAGTCAGCTGCTGGAAGAGCTTCTCAGAGGACAGCCATACTAGGCTCCTGTCTGTAAGCACATCTTGGCATCAGCAATAGTATCAGGGTTTGGTGTCTGCAGATGGAATGGACTGCATGGTGGGGTGGTCTCTGAGTGGGCTTTCCTTTAGTCTCTGCTCCACTTAGGTATCAGCGTGACTATGGCTTCATAGAGTGAATTAGGTAGTATTCTTTCTGTTTCTGTTTTGTGGAATAGTTTGAAAAGTATTGATGCAAGGCCTTCTTTGAAGGTCTGATAAAATTCTGCACTAAAACCATCTGGCCCTGGGATTATTTTGATTGGGAGACTTTCAATGACTGCTTCTATTTCTTTAGGGGTTATGGAACTGTTTAGATGGTTTAGCTGGTCCTGATTTAAAAAATCATCTATTTCATCTAGATTTTCCAGTTTTGTTGAGTATAGGCTTTTGTAATAGGCTCTGATGATTTTTTGAATTTCCTCAGTTTCTGTTGCTATGTCTACCTTTTCATTTCTGATTTTGTTAATTTGGGTACTGTCTCTGTGCCCTTTAGTTAGTTTGGCTAAGTGTTTATCAATCTTGTTAATTTTCTCAAAGAACTAGCTCTTTGTTTTGTTGATTCTTTGTATATTTCTCTTTGTTTCTAATTATTGATTTCAGCCCTGAGTTTGATTGTTTCCTGCCATCTTGGGTTTGTTGGCTTCTTTCTCTTCCAGAGGGTTTAGATGTGTTGTTAAGTTGCTAGTGTAGGATCTTTCCAATTTTTTAATGAAGGTACTCAGTGCTATAAATTTTCCTCTTAGCACTGCTTTCACTGTGTCCCATAAGTTTGGGTATGCTAAGCCTGCATTTAGTTAACTTCTGGAAAGTCTTTCTTTCTTTTTTTTTTTTTTATTTCTATCCTGACCAAGTTATCATTAAGTAGAGTTATTCAGTTTCCATCAGTATGCAATCTCACTGTTGTTTTGTTGTTATTTAAGGCCACCAGCCTTAGTCTGTGGTGATCTGATTGAATGCACCTTTCAATTTTTTTGTATCTATTAAAGCTTGTTTTGTGTCCAATTTCATGGTTAATTTTAGAGAAGGTATCTTGAGGGACTGAGAAGAAGGCATATGTTCTGTAGATATCTGGTAAATCTATTTGGTTCTTACTTCTGTTAGTTTCACTGTGTCTCTGTTTAGTTTCTTTTTCCATGATCTGTCCACTGGTGAGAGTTGGGTTGAAGTCTCCCACTTTTATTGTGGAAGGATCAATGTGTGTTTTGAGCTTTAGTAATGTTTCTGTTGCAAATGTGGGTGTCTTTGCCTTTGGGGCATAGATGTACAGAATTGAGAGATCATCTTGGTGGATTTTTCCTTTGAAGAGTATGAAGTATGGTTCCACATCTCTTTTGCTAACTTTTGTTTGAAAGTCTATTTCATTGGATATTAGACTGGCTACTCCAGCTGGTTTCTTAGGATCATTTCCTTGGAAAAATGTTCCAGCCTTTAATCTGAAGTAGTGTCTGTCTGTCACTGATGTGTGTTTCCTGTATGCAATAAAATGCTGGGTCTCATTTGTATATCCAATCTGTCAGCCTATGCCTTTTTATTGGGGAATTGAGATCATTGATGTTGAGAGATATTCAGGATCAATGATTGCTGTTTCCTTTTATTTTTGTTGTTAGTAGTTGTCTTAGTTACGGTTCTACCGCTGTGAACAGACACCATGACCAAGGCAAGTCTTATAAAAAACAACATTTAATTGGGGCTGGCTTACAGACTCAGAGATTCAGTCCATTATCATCAAGGTGAAAGCATGGCAGTATCCAGGCAGGCATGGCACAGGCAGAGCTGAGAGTTCTGTCTTCATCCAAAGGTGGCTAGTGGAAGACTGAGTTCCAGGAAACTAGGATGAAGATCTTACGCCCACACCCACAGTGACACACCCATTCCAACCAGGTCACACCTATTCCAACAAGGCCGCACCTCCAGATGGTGCCACTCCCTGTTTCAGGATATACAAACCATCACAGTGGTAGTATTATGTTTGTGTGGCTCTTTTCTTTGGGGTTTGTTATAAGATGATTTATTTCTTGTTTTGTTTTTTGCTTTTTGGGTTTCTTTTTTTTTGAGTATTGTTTCCATCTTTGTGTTGGAGTGTTTCTTCTATTATCCTCTATAGGGCTGGATTAGTGGAGATATTGTTTAAATTTGGTTTTGTCATGGAATATGTTGGTTTCTCCATCAATGGTGATTGAGAGTTTTGCTTGATACAGTAATAGTAGCCTGGGTTGGCATTTATGTTCTCTTATGGTCTTATAACATCTGTCCAAGATCTTCTAGCTTTTAGAGTCTCTGTTGAGAAGTCTGGTATAATTCTGACAGGTATAATTCTGCCTTTATATGTTTTCTCTTATCACTTTTAATATTCTTTCTTTTTTCTGTGTATTTAGTATTTTGATTATTATGTGACAGGAGAAATTTCTTTCTGATCAAATCTATTTGGTGTTCTGTAGGCTTCTTGTGCAGTTATGACCCTCTCTTTCTTTAGCTTAGGGAAGTTTTCTTTTATGATTTTGTTGAAGATGTTTCCTGAACCTTTGCATTGGAAATCTTCTCTTTCCTCTATTCCTATTATTCTTAGGTTTGGTCTTTTCATTGTGTCCTGAATTTCTTGGATGTTTTTTGGTTAAAAGGTTTTGGGCACTTTATATATTTTTTCACTATTGTGCCAATATCTTCTATGGTCTCTTCTATTCTCTCTTCTCTCTCTTGTATTACACCTGTAACTCCTGATCTGTTTCTTAGGTTTTCCATCTCCAGGCTTGCCTCTCTTTGTGATTACTTTATTGTTTCTATTTCCAATTTTATATCCTGGGTGGTTTAGTTCAATTCTTTACCTGTTTAACTCTGTTCTTCTGTAATTCTTTAAGGGATTTATGTGTTTCCTCTTTAAGGGCTTCTACCCCTTTACATCTGTTCTGAATTTCTTTAAAAGAGTTATTTATGTCTTCCTTAAGGTCCTCTATCATCTTCATGAGATGGGATTTTAGGTCAGAATCTTGCTTTTCAGGTATGTTAGGGTATCCATGGCTTGCTGAGGTGGGAGAACTAGGTTCTGATAGTGTCAAATGGCATTGGATTTTTGTTGCATATGTTCTTGTGTTTGCCTTTCACCATCTGGTTATCTCAGGTATTAATTGCCCTTGCTATCTCTGACTGGACCGTCTCCCTCCTGTGATCCTGTGAGCCTGATTGTGTCAGAGCACCTAGGTATCATGCTGTCTCTTGTTGTGTGACATAGTTTGCAGTACCATCTCTGCCCCAGGCTGAGTTGTGGGCTCACTTTTAGGAATATCAAAATGTGTTAAACATTTTTTTTCCTTCGATCATAGCACATACCTCGAGTATCTATTGTAGACATTTCACAAATGTGTGTCATATTCTATTTCTGGTGAACTACAGATATAATGGTTAAACAGATTATGTACTTGATACAAAATAGATCATTAGCAAGTATACAATGTTTACACATGTCAATTAATGAATGAATGCATAGATGATCGGGTAAATAAATGAAAAGAGCTTAGGCAATGTCTGTAACTAACATACTAACTAACAGGTTCATGTTTGATACTGCATATGACATGCATTTATCTGGGCATTAAGCATGCAGAATTTAAAGTCCATTGCTGGTCTCTCTGAAGATGTATTTGAAAACCTGATATTGGGGGCTGGTGAGATGGCTCAGTGGCTAAGAGTGCCGACTGCTCTTCCAAAGGTCCTGAGTTCAAATCCCAGCGACCACATGGTGGCTCACAACCATCCGTAACAAAATCTGTTGCTCTCTTCTGGAGTGTCTGAAGACAGCTACAGTGTACTTACATTAAATAAATAAATAAACAAACAAATAAATAAATAATGTGGGGGAGGGTATGGGGGACTTTTGGGATAGCATTGGAAATGTAAATGAGGAAATACCTAATAAAAATATAAAAAAAATAAATAATAGAAAACCTGATATTATGCTTTAGACTTTATTCTAGATTTGTGAGGAATCTTCTATCTAGATATAACAACCCTTAGGGAAAAAAATCAGATACTTATCTTGAACTTTTCTCTAGGCACTATAACATTTTACATTTATATGATTGTAGATAGAGATGGGTTTAGACTACTTTTGTTTTCTCAAATATTATGTCATTGAACAATAGAGGTAAATGTTCACTGGAAACACAAAGATTCAGAAAAAATATTGATTAAATTCTTCTTTGAACCATTAATCAAATATTAATTACACTGTTTAACCAAATTAAATTATTTTGAAAGACTGTGGAACTAGTCTTGATAGTCTTTGCTCTTATTTTATTTATTTATTTATTTATTTATTTATTTATTTATTTTGGCTCTTTGGTGATACTCTCATTAAAATTTACATATCAGACTTCCAATTTTTACACAACTATGTCTTATAGTCTAAAAAGGTGATAGGGGCATTTAAAACTGTTCTATTGTTTTTCCAAGCGTGATGGTGAATGTCTATAATCCAGCACTTGTGAACCTCAAGTAAGAGGATTGCCAATAATCTGGTGTTAGTCTGAGCTACACAGTGTGACCCTGTTTCCACTTCATTTTGTTCTAATGTTAATGTGAACTCTAGGAATGTGAGTTGTTTTATGTTTGTATTTGTATGTATGTATGTATGTATGTATGTGAATATATATGTCCATATGTATGCAGGCAGGAAAGCCAAAGTTAATGGTATATCTTCTTCTATTGCTTCCACGTTATGCTTACAGACAGAATGCCCCACTAAAGCTGCAGTCTCCATCAGCCAATACAGCTGGCCAGCAGGGTGCAGAATCCTCTTGTCTCTGCCTACCTGTGCTGGGATTGTACGTATAAATTGCTACACCTGCCTCATTTTCTGAGTGGGGTGCTAGGGATCAGAACTCTGGTCCTTATATTGAAGTATGTGTATCACATATTTTTATAATGCTGTGCTATACGTTCTGTGATTAAAATCTCAAGTTAATATTTGCTACAGAAGAATAATATGTAGTGATAAAAAAACAGTGGAATATATTTATATTTTCAAAACATTAAAAATGGGTTGTCATAATTCATGTTCAAAGGAATGTGTGTGTTTGTAGAATCAACTTCCAGGCTTACTGTACAGTAGTAGTTCCTGATCGTCTGTAGATAGTAAGGTTCACGCTCTGTGGATAATGCCTAAACCTTGAGCCAATACTGGACCCTACATTGTCTATGTTTGCTTTTATGTACATGCAATTCATTTTTTAATGAACATCCTTTTCTTTATAGCTAATCTATTATCAACCTCATGAAGTTTGAGGTGGGTGTGATAACAAAATTGGTAGGGCTTTCTTCTTCCTTCCTTAAACCTTATGACTAGAAGATTCATTCTTACCATGAGTCTTAGCAATATTAGCATATGAATTTTTTCTCCTTAAATTGAAACTATTCTGAAATTTCCATTAAATGAAGCACTGTAAATATCCTCTTGGTCTATCCAAATTACTGTTCAAGTGCAGAGATTAGGTCTGAACCATGAGGCCAAGGTAAAAACTTTTATGTCTTGTATAAGCACTTATTATTGCAGGAGAAAGCTCAGATTTTCCATCTTGGAACCTGCATAAGAAAATGTTCTTCAGTGAATCATTTAATCCATTTTCTTTTTTTCTGAGCCATTATCATGGTGGATTTGAAGAAAGCTAATGAGAATTTGAAAATCTTCTTTAAAGCATAACAGAATATTACACTTTTGAGCAAGACCAGTTTGCATTAGGAAACAAGGACTGTGGCTTATATTGAAACTTATCCATCCTAGGGAAATCTAGTACAATTAAAACTCATAATAGAGGTTTCCCAAATAGTTGAAGATGCCATGTAAACTGGGCATTCATGTGTCAGAAGTTCTTTGTGCCAAGTAAGAAATTACCATTAACCTGTCAACATGAAACAACACAAGTATGTCACATCTCAGTGTTCAATGTCTGAGTCAAGCCTCTGCTTTTAGGACTCAATTGCAGCAGGCCATGATCCAATCCCCATGATTCTCATCTGGAGCACATGGCTCTCTTCCAAGCTTATTCACACCATTGGCAGAATTCAGTTCTTTGTGACTCTTTTCTTGTTAGTCACTGGCCCGTGGCTGCTCTCAGTTCCCAGGGGTACCTCAGGTCTGAGCCACATGGTCAGCACATAGTATAACAGCTTACATAAAGCTGGTGAGAAAGCACTCTTCAGTCTATATACAAAGAATCTAATCAAGAGGGCAAGTGGATCATCTCTGCTGCCATGCCATGGAACCTCAGCAAGTCAGCAACTATAACAAGTCTCTCTCACACTCAAGGGAAGAGTATAAGCAACAAGGATGAAGATCTCCAGGACATCTTGGAATCCTACCTCCCACCACAGCTATTGTCGATGTTGGTTTTCCACAGCTACAAGGCTACGATGCTTGAGAGATTCTAAATATCTGCTTCTCTGTTACTTTCTTTGTATATGATATTAACTGCCTCTGTCTTTGTTACAGGTTCTATTTGGGGGCTCAACATTAAACACATTTGAGAACTAAGAAATTAGAATACATTAAAGATTTTCCACCTTAAATTTATTTTCTACTTCCTACTATAAAGCAAAGGAAATACATATATAGTTATTAGATGTTAAATATACATCAAGAGAATTTTGATATTCAGAGTGTAGGTAAGCAGGAATCTGGGCATCTTGCCAAGAATCTCTCTTAATTTGTTGCATCATGTTTTAGTTTCTATGGATATGTTTAGTTCTCTGCTTTTCAATCATTATAATATGTCCTACAGTATGCCTTTAGTATCAGCTCAACATCATTTCCCCTGTGCCTTTATATACTACTAATTCAATATTTTCTAATTATTCTAATCATTATAGTAGATAAATTACATGAGATGTATAGATCTCTAAATAACAAAATCCTTCTGTTAAGAAAGAAGCCTAGAAACAGATTACTTGATTTCATCAGTAATAACTAGTGTATTTTACATTTGCATGCTGTCTGCTTTGTCTCTGCTCATATTCATTTTCAATTACATAGCTTTCTATTAACAATAACATATTCACCATGGACTCACATCTATCCCAGCATTTTAGAAACAGAGGTGGGAGATTTGCCATAAGTTCAAGGCTTAATTGAGCTGTGTAGAAAGATCTTATTTCAAAGCAAGAACAAAATAAAACAAAATGAGCAATCCAAAAATAGCAGCAACAATAGCTGTCCAGTGTAGTACCTCCACACTGTCACCCCTCTCCATTGCAGTTCTTGCACTCACATGCTGACAGTCAATGACTAATTACATTGTTAGTTGCTTCTCCTATTAAAGCAGTTGCAACTAGAAAGCCTGAAAAGGTGTCAATAGTCACATATACATATTTTAATTTTCTAAAATCAGAAATATGAGTAACATCTATTTGCCATATTGATTAAGTATAAGTCCTCGAGGATTAACACCATTATGTGGTACAGGTAGAAACTGAGGATACTGAGAACAAGTCTTTACAATTTGAATTGCAAATTCTCTAAAATTACCAAATTATTATCTCAAGCCATTACTATTTTGATGATGCAAAGAGTGAGATTATATGGCCAATTGTACTTGTGTAAGGCCTATAATCTGTCTGCTGTGATACTGCCTTAAGGGGTCTTGTCCAGGCAGTCCAGGATGAGTTTTTAAATGTCCAAGGACAGTCCTATAAAGGAACAGTATTTTCTCTTAACTTGAGTTGTATATGCATAAACAATTGCAAAATTTAAGAATTATCAGTATCTAAAAAAAGGGACAATTTCAAGCAATTGTAAGCCCTGAGCCTATATATGTTGGCTATCAGTATACAAATCAAAGCTCCATTTTCCAACATTCTAAAAACAGTGGCTACAGTACTCGGTCCAATCACCTGTGCTGAAGCATGAGGAAACCCCAAAGAACACACATACCTCCCTCCTGTAGAAGGGCCATTTACAAATACAGTAGATGTATTCCTCATGGGATGCATTGTGGAAAGCCTTATGGGGTGCTTCTTGGCAGGAATCTGACATTGGCCAAGGACAAGAAAATAAGCTACAGTCTTTAGGCTATAATAGGGAAGCAGGCCAAGGCAGGAACTTCAATCCCAGGGTGGAACAAAAGAAGTAGGCTTCAGGGAAGATCCCAGGCCTGGACAAGAAAGTGGGCCCAAACATCTTGTCATTATGACAAGCCCATTTAAACAACTGTCACAGAAGTAATCAAGGGACTTTACCTACTGCCTTGCTAGTTCCTTGTACTGCTCGTCCTCAATACCTGCATTCAATCAAACTGGCACAAAAAACAGTTTTGGAAAATTACATTTGCCTTCAGTCTCAGAATTGACTGGGGTCATTCCACAATGCTATCCAACTCCCCCCCCCCCCCGCCCCCCTTTAATCCTCACTTGTACGCTGGAGAACCCACTGACTGACTGAGTGGGCCTGGTCAAGGCATGTGTAAATTTTCAGGAAATACAAAAGCATGCATAGAAGCAAATTTTCACAACTTATCGTTTGGATAATGATTATCAATTTTGCCTGAGAAGTTTGTCGTGCAATATGCCAAATATCAGTATTCTTTAATAACCAATTTACTTGCTGTTTGAAACAAGGAATAGATGTCTCATCAGATTTTTAAGACATTCTTTCCAAAATACTTTCATGATTCTATCCTACAATTCTTTATTAACACCACAGCAGCTTCATAACAGGATGTTAAGACTTTACTTGGAGATGAGGAAAGATGAATCCATATTAATCCTCTCTTTTTCCAAAGAATTGCTGTGGGAACACTGAGTAACAATAACTAGAACAAGCTGTTAACAATTGATTACAGAAGCTTCTGAAAGAACCTAGTGGGGAAACCCCCACTCAACTCCAATTCCGCGTGCACCCAAAGAATCACGAACAGACCGTCTTGATGTAAATACAAGAGGTAGTTTAATGGTGGAGCTCCGGGTCGAAACGTATCTCAGTGGATTTGACCACGAGGTTTGAAAGCTAAGGGTTTTTATAGAAAAGGGTCTGGGGCTGGGGGGAGAATTGGCGCAGTTTCACATGACTGGTCCATTTAAATATCAGCAGACTGTACGTGCAGATCGAGGTAACAGCAGAGCATCTGGTTAACATTTAACTTAGGTCAGAAGGGCAGGAGATAGGGAGGTGCCGGGCCAGTCCAGACATTCTTGTATGTCTTCCCTATCTTAATGGCTAGTTGGTTCCTGGGATGACTTTACAGCCTTTGTTCTTTGCTCTAAGCCCAAAAAGCCCTCCTAACTAGAAAGCCACATGAGTCATGGACCTTGAATAAACTTTCTGGCTAGGGCTTTGAAGTCTTGAATTTAGTTTTCTTTCTTTCACTATCTCTACTTTCTGCAAAACTACTTGTCTCTCACCAGTCAGTTTTCATCTCCCATGTTAAAATCCAACAAAGGCTTAAGTCCTCCCGTGATTGACTTAAGGTGAGGTCTTAGCCAAAAAAACAGCTCCTGGAAGCTTTTGCAAATAATTTGAAGTAAGCAAATTACCTTTTCTTTCTTGAATTTTCTGTGCCACAATTTGTGTAGCATATAACTGAGGCCTCAAATATTGAAAAAGATATTGCCTTTGAATCTTTTCTGGAGCAACAACTACTCCAAAGTTTTAAAGCCTGTTGTATAAGAGCAAAGCCTTGTAGTAAAATTCCCTAAGAGGGATCAGCTAATAAAATATGATGAATATACACTGAAAGATTCAAAGTCCTAACTTCTTGCATTGAAACAGAGACAATTTTTTTTACACAATGTAAGTCTATTAGCCATTCCTAGAGGCAAAACTTTCCAACGATACTGCTTCCTCGGTTCTTTAAAATTATAAGCAAACACACTAAAACCAAACCCTTTAAAATTATCAGGATGCAAAGGAATAAAGAACAATCCTCCAAATCTATAATAATTCTTTATGGAGTAGGCAGGCCAGATTTTAATGCCTCTACAAAATCCATAGCCTCATTAATCTTTCTTAAATCAGAAGTTTGAAATTTGTTTTGAGCAACACCTTGTAGATCTGTAATAATGCTGTTTTGGCCTAAGAGAAATTCCCAGGTTCAGGGAGGCAAGGTGAGGGCCCAAAAACTTCCCTAGGCAGGGTCACCAAAATGAAAGCAGTGCCACACAAACCTCTCTGAGATTTGCATTAACTCAAATGTAAATATTTCTTAATCTGAGTCTATTGCCTGAGTCTATTGCCTGAGGCCTGGCCTGCTGACTCTCCCTCTTGCAATGAGTACAAATTCCAGGGAGTGATTCTACTGTCTATCTATGCCTCTAATTTTTGGACAGTCTTTCCTAAAAAGATTTATGCCCCATACTTAAAACATTCCTTATCACCTCAGCACTGAGAAAGCATTGTTTGTACTGTAGTCCCCTGCAAGGCAACAGCCAGACACCGACTGTATTTCTGCACAAAGACAATGTATCCTGATAAGTCTGTCTTAGCTTTGTGTGGCCAGTTGGCCAAATGGTAGATTAGCATTCTCATTAAGACAATTGTGTAACAAAAGAATTCCTGCTTGAGGGTCTCCAAAAATTCTACTAGCTGATTTTAGCAGTCTAGATGTGACAAGGACTTCCCTAGTCTGAAGGTGGGTAAAGGTCTGTCCTGTGGAATGTGTCCCCACCCACAAATTGGTTCCCACCCTATGGTCTGGGGAATGTTAATTAGCCTCTTCCTTCTGGAGGGGCGAGTGTTTCATGACCTTCCTAAACTTCCTGAGCTGACCTTTTCAATCTAAAACTTATGAGCCTGTTATCAAACTACAAACTGCAGCCAATGGAACACTGTCAGTTTAACTGTAATTTTTAAGTTACTCTCATAACACCAGAATGCAACCACAATTTTGGGAAGCAAAACCCAATTTTTACAGTGTAAACAATCTATTCTCTTTAAAATCAACACCGAAAGCATTATTTTCACATTACAAAGTTAAGTGTCTCCCTACTTTTGAATTGCAGTTATCGGGCCTGGCTCATTCTGAGATGGTGGCCTAGAGAATGCCAGAGCTTTGGAAAGCAAAACTCAACATCTAACAATCCAGTCTCAACAAAAACACCAAGTGAATCACCTCTATGTTAAAAAGTTTGGCTGCCCAGTTCTGCACACTAACACAAGATGGTGCAGCCTCTAATACCTGAAAGAGACACTGCGCTAAATGCTATCTTTTATAAGTCTGGTTTCTAGATTAAGAATTACATAGAATGTTAACCAATTTAAACATATCTTTAGAGACCTGTTTCCTTGGGTTGTCTCATGCTACATGTTGTAGTTCTGAATTACTCCAACCCAGAGTTTGAAGCTAATCATACTCAATAACTTATAAGCCAATAATCTATAATCAAGACATATAGAACATATTTATATCTTTAAAACCAGTCAAAACCAAAAATGAAATGGCTGCATACATTTACTTATTTAAACCAGACAAAATTCTTAATTTTTATAGTTGTAATTTCAAGAGAGGAGCACCTTGTCACCTGCTGAACCCAACAATCACAAGCACAGAGATCTTTCTAGGAAAAACAACCATCAGTTCCCTTACTGGCCCCTTTAAGAGCGGCTTTTACAGAGATGCTCCTGGCAGGGCTTTTCCAGCTGTGCTAGACTCCTAACTACAGGTGCAGGGCTCCAAAGGCCAGTTGACACCGCTTTTTATTTCTCTCTCTCTCTCTCTAAATGAGTTAAAACTAAATCAAGGGCTGAACAACCAGAAGATAAAGTTTTAACCATTTTTTCCTTTGGAACATAAAACACAGAACAACAAACAAACAAACCACAAAATAAAAACACAGACTTAACATAAAACAGTCAGTTTTGACAGCCATGGATGATTGGTGTGCCAAGGACTCAATAGCGGGGGGGGGGGGGGGCGACGACACGGGGACTAGATGTCCCAAAGGGACCCAGATATCCTACCTAAAAGACCCAGAGCCAAGCCAGAGAGGAGGCAGGATGTCTCCCAACTTCCTCCTGTCCCTAGGGGAGTTTTGAAACAGCTTATGTTCATTTTCCTTTTCTTTCACCAAAGCATCCCCAGATAGTCAGAGAGGACTGCTTTTCTCAAACCCATTCTCTCATGTCTTGGGTGTAACCTTCCACTAGTCAGGGTCCAAAGACTAAAAGCACCTATGAGAATTACCTTTGCTTCTCTAGATTTTAGCATAGCTCTAATCACATACACAAAACACATTTTACCATTACCTTGTCTTTCTACAAGGTTTATTCACCACTGGCCCAACTCTCTGTAATAATCTTGGAAAGTGCTACCTATGCGCTCCCATCCTTTAAGAGCAATGGTACCTTCAAGGGCAAATCTCTTTAACAAAAATCAAAAAATGCAAGCAAAACCATTTTTAACCTTTATCCCTCATGCCTTTAAAGCCTTTTTCAACCCTTCCATAAATAATTCATGGCTATTCAACATCTATCCCAATGATCACCGCAAACTTACCAGGATTCCTAGTTGAGACACCAGGTTCCCGCAAGACATTTTCCATACAAAATGTGTCGGCCAACCAAAACCACTGCAGTGATCTTCACTGGTCCCTTGTACTCAAGCCCCACATGCTGGGTGCCAGCTGCCCTGACCCGCAGGACTTACACAACAGGGTTCTTGAGGGAAGGGAGCTACAATGACAAATTTGGGATCAGAAGACACAAAGGAAGGAGACAAGACAAAAATTCTGTTCAATCTCATTACTCTTGGGAAACAGCAGTGCTAGGTAACACATTAATGTCAAAGGAATGTCCCCATTGTAAAATGTCCAGAAAGGAATGCCATCATTGTAAAAGGTCCTGAAAGCCACCAATCATAAAATGTTCTGAGTCAACTATGGAATAGAAGCAAGAGAGTTGACGAAGCAAAAGAGTGTTAGTTAATGGCCCAGGGACAAGTCAGAGGCTGAGATGCCAGGGGCTTCCACACCCCAACAATCTCCCTGACCCCTCATATCTAGCCTTCACCCTTGCAACCTCCCTCCCGAAATAAAAAAACACACAAGCAAGCAAGCAAACAACAACACAACAACAAAGCATAGAAAACATTTCATTGTGGAAACTGTAGTATGTTGCAGTATGTTCCACAGTATCTCTCTGTCTTTACTTGAAAATATTAGTTGCATTGAGTCATTGGTCTGGTTCGAGGTCTCTGGCTTCTATGACACCACCAATAGTAGATCCTCATCAGGACTCCTCCCATGTATCCTGGTGTTGCCCTGTGTCATGGAGATCTTGCAGCTTTGGATCATCAGGACTGACCCTTTAACACATCCTGTTTGCAAATGCTATAGATTTGGGGGTGGGACAATTCAGATCCCTGGATCTGTATCTGGGTCTGGGTGGTAGCTTATCTGGTCAGCTTACTAAACTGTCATGTAACCACTCCACCAGGTTGAGCTCTCCAGCACTGTTCTGGTGAGCCTACCCAATACAGGAGACTGGGGCAACTGCTGATCTCATGCCCTTGGGCCCTGGCTTACCTGCAAAGCTAGATCCACTGTGCTGCCCAGTCAAGGTTTTGGGCCCATTTTCTTGAATGCTGCAGCCAGTGGGTGGCAGGGCCAACTGACCTGCTCTCATGACCCTAGGTCCGGTTCTCCCAAATGCTGCAAGTGGGAGATAGGAATCATACCTGCACCGTGGCAGACTAGTGCTGGGACCATCATTCCCTCACTCTGGCCTCTGGGATGGCTCACTCACTCCCCTTTGACCAGGGCTAGTACTACTGTGCTGACCAGGCAAGGTTTAGAGCCTGCTCTCCTGAGTGCTGATGCCGAAGAACAAGGCTAGCATTTCAAAGCACATGGCCCTGTGTGCAGCTTTCCTGACTGATGGAGGTGGCATTACCTTTATGCCTGTGCCACATAGCACACAAGTGTCAAGGTCAGCTCTGCCACACTCATGCACTCTGAACTAACTTACCTACACTACCATCTCCACTGTGCTGACTGGGCAAGGCTCTGGACCAGCTCTCAAGATCTAAGCAGCCAGTGAAGGGAGGAGCCAGTTCTGCACAACCCCTGGACATCCATGTGGTCCCTGATCCAGGGACATTCCCATATTCTTGAGTTGTAATGTGATCCATAGACATGGACAGCAACCCCTGCTGCTTTGTAGGCATGGAGTCAGACATGGTCATCAGTGGCAGCTTGGGGTGGGCCCTCACCATGGCCTCAGGTATCAGGGTTGGCCACTCATATCAGGCTACTCCTCTCCACCCTTAAATCTCCAGTTCCACCTCTCTTCACAGTGCTCAAGTTGCTCCACTTCTCTTTCTCTTCCATCTGACTACCACATAGCCGCATATTGTAGTGGCTACCAATGAAGGCTGACCACAGGATCTAGTGGGGCTCTGTCTGTGCCATGCACAGGCCTGGGCATATTTTTCTATAAGTAATATTTTGTGCTATCACGTGTATCTCTTGCAACCCACAATGGGTGTAATGTGTATGTTCTATAGTAGCTATGGTCAGAGGCCAATGAGGTCTCTTCAGCACTGCTATTCTATGCTGATAGACTCTGACAGACTTCCAAACAAGATTTTGTTAAGTTTTATGCATTAAACAGGGGGTTTCACTTATGTTAACATTCATGACTGGATTCTGGGTCCACCCTGTCTGCTCATAATGCATTTCTCTCCTTTTGTCTCCCACAGTGACTGGAATAATGGGAAACACAGTTACAAATTTAGCTTTCTGGGAATTGGAGACTTTATTTGCATAGGTTGTCAGGGAAAGGTGACACGGCTCAGACTGGAATGAAATGTTTGGTAGTGCAAGGGAATTTTTCCTTCTGTAGAAATCTTATTTGAGTCCTAATTATAAACTCTATTGTAAAAAGTTATTATGTTTCCTGTTAGTTTTATTTCTTGGCTGCCAATTTGAATTAGTAATAACAATGGAAATACACGACAAAGCATAACTCCTGTTAACTTGGAAAACTAGGACAATCATGTGATGTCTTTCTAGGGACACAGTGACTATGCTAAACTCTGTATTGGAAAATAATTGAAGTTAATTTTGTACACAGCTTTCAGGATGCCCATATTAGTGATTTTAAACAGCTAATTGCATAATAAAAGGAAATGATGAGGGAAATTGTAATGGCAAATCAATCTGAATGAATGACGAAGAATCTGTGAATATGTAACTACTGTGAAAAGAGGTTTTCTTTCTATCAATTCAGTGCTTATTTTCTGCATAAGCATTTTAAAGCATTTATTAAATGACTGGTCATTATTGTTAGAAACAGAAGGTAGATATAAGTAAATGCTTAATGTATATATTTAATTCATGTTTTGTTGGAGTTTTTATTAATAACTTTTTAAGGGAATATATTTGGTGGACAACTTATTTCCTTTTTCTCTAGCATATTTTTATTAGATATTTTCTTCATTTATATTTCAAATGCTATCCTGAAGGTCCCCTATGCCCTCCCCCTACCCTTCTCCCCTACCCACCCACTCCCACTTCTTGGCCCTGGCAATCCCCTGTTCTGAGGCATATAAAGTTTGCAAGACCAAGGGGCCTCTCTTCCCAATGATGGCTGATTAGGCCATCTTCTGCTACATATGCAGCTAGAGACACGAGTTCTGGGGGTACTGCTTAGTTCATATTGTTGTTCCACCTATAGGGTTGCAGACCCCTTCAGCTTTTTGGGTACTATCTCTAGCTCCTCCATTGGGAGCCCTGTGTTCCATCCAATAGGTGACTGTGAGCATCCACTTCTGTATTTGCCAGGTATTGGCATAGCATCACAAGAGACAGGTATATCAGGGTCCTTTCAGCAAAATCTTGCTGGCATATGCAATAGTGTCTGTGTTTGGTGGCTTATTATGGGATGGATGCCCAATTGGGGCAGTCTCTGGATGGTCCATACTTTGGTCTCAGCTCAAAACTTTGTCTGTGTAACTCCTTCGATGGGTATTTCGTTCCCTATTCTAAGGACGAATGAAGTATCCATACGTAGGTCTTCCTTCTTCCTGAGTTTCTTGTGTTTTGCAAATTGTATCTTGGGTATTCTAAGTTTCTGAGCTAATATCCACTTATCAGTGAGTGCATATCAAGTGAGTTCTTTTGTGATTGGATTACATCACTCAGGATGATGATGATATCCTCCAGATATATCCATTTGCCTAAGAATTTCATAAATTCATTGTTTTTAATAGCTGAGTAGTACTCCATTGTTTAAATGTACCACATTTTCTGTATCCATTCCTCTGTTGAGGGACTTCTGGGTTCTTTCCAGCTTCTGGCTATTATAAATAAAGCTGCTATGAACATAGTGGAGCATGTGTCCTTATTACAAGTTGGAACATCTTCTGGATATATGCCCAGGAGAGGTATTGCAGGATCTTCCGGTAGTACTATGTCCAATTTTCTGAGGAACCGCCAGACTGATTTCCAGAGTGGTTGTACGAGCTTGCAATCCCACCAGCAATGGAGAAGTGTTCCTCTTTCTCCATATCCTGGCCAGCATCTGCTGTCACCTGAATTTTTGATTTTAGCCATTCTGACTGGTGTGAGGTAGAATCTCAGGGTTGTTTTGATTTGCATTTCCCTGATGATTAAGGATGCTGAACATTTTTTTTTTCCAGGTACTTCTCAGCCCTCCAGTATTCCTCAGGTGAGAATTCTTTGTTTAGCTCTGT
Source organism: Mus musculus (assembly GCF_000001635.26). Lineage (NCBI taxonomy): Eukaryota > Metazoa > Chordata > Mammalia > Rodentia > Muridae > Mus > Mus musculus. The sequence goes on from NC_000079.6 coordinate 76,534,000, forward strand.
ACCCCATTTTTAATGGGGTTATTTGATTTTCTGAAGTCCACCTTCTTGAGCTCTTTGTATATATTGGATATTAGTCCCCTTTCAGATTTACGATTGGTAAAAATCCATTCCCACTCTGATGATGGCCTTTTTGTCTTATTGACTGTGTCTTTTGCCTTACAGAGGCTTTGCAATTTTATGAGGTCCCATTTGTTGATTCTTGATCTTACAGCACAAGCCATTGCTGTTCTGTTCAGGAATTTTTCCCCTGTTCCCATATCTTTGAGGCTTTTCCCCACTTTCTCCTCTATAAATTTCAATGTCTCTGGTTTTATGTGGAGTTCCTTGATCCACTTAGATTTGACCTTAGTACTACGAGATAGGAATGGTTCAATTTACTTTCTTCTACATGATAACTGCCAGTTGTGCCAGCACCATTTGTTGAAAATGCTGTCTTTTTTCCACTGGGTGGTTTTAGCTCCTTTGTCAAAGATCAAGTGATTATAGTTGTGTCAGTTCATTTCTGTGTCTTCAAGTCTATTCCAATGGTCTACTTGTCTGCCATTGTACCAGTACCATGCAGTTTTTATCACAATTTTTCTGTAGTACAGCTTTAGGTCAGGCATGTTGATTCCACCAAAGGTTCTTTTATTATTGAGGATAGTTTTTGCTAATCTAGGTTTTTTGTTATTCCAGACGAATTTGCAATTGCCCTTTTTAACTCAGTGAAGAATTCAGTTGGGATTTTGATGGGGGTTGTATTGAATCTGTAGATTGCTTTCGGCAGGATAGCCAATTTGACTATATTCATCCTGCCAATCCATGAGCATGGGAGATCTTCCATCTTCTGAGATCTTCTTCAATTTCTTTCTTCAGAGATTTGAAGTTCTTATCATATAGATCTTTCACTTCCTTAGTTAGACTCACACCAAGGTATTTTATATTATTTGTGACTATTGTGAAGGATGTTGTCTCCCTAATTTCTTTCTCATCCTGCTTATCCTTTGTGTAGAGAAAGGCCACTGATTTGTTTGAGTTAATTTTATATCCAGCTACTGCACTGAAGCTGTTTATCAGGTTTAGGAGTTCTCTGGTGGAATTTTTAGGGTCACTTATGTATACTATCATATCATCTGCAAATAGTGATATTTTGAGTTGTTCCTTTCCAATTTTTATTCCTTGACCTCCTTTTGTTGTCTAATTGCTCTGGCTAGGACTTCGAGTAATATATTGAATAGTTAGGATGTGGGCAGCCTTGTATAGTCCCTGATTTTAGTGGGATTGCTTCCAGCTTCTATCCATTTAGTTTTATGTTGGCTACTTGTTTGCTGTAGATTGCTTTTATTATGTTTAGGTATGGCCCTTGAATTCCTGATCTTTCCATGTCTTTTATCATGAAGGCGTGGCTACTTATTTCCTAATACAGATATCTGAACTGCCTTGGTAAAAATTCTAATCTAAGCAATAGTAAAATGTACATTCTAAGTCAAAGCTATTGCTGACATAGTAAAAGAGAAGCTAAGTAGGAAGGAAAGGAGAGACAGAGCAAGGAAATTAAAGGAGGAGAACACATGGGGCCATGTAGATAACAAAGCTGAGATTCCAGGATCTGGACTTGAATGCATTCTTTGGATGCTTAGATATCTGGTGTCGGAAAGGCCCAAACACAATGAGTACTTCTAGGCCTTCTAAAAGTATGTCCAAACTCTTAGGTTGTTGTACACTTACAGCAGAGATTTAAATTCAGTCAGGAAGGAGCTAAAAGTTCTTTTTTCTTAGCAAGAAGAGCTGGGTTTGGTGGTTTCCAGCAGGACAGATTTTCTGATTAACTTTTCAGAGATTCAGGTAATTAGTGGATTTCTAAATTTCTATTAGAACAGATTTGGGTATCTGGCATATTCCCACATTCATTTGACAATTTTTATTTGGTTGGTCAAATCTTTTTTAAAAGTCTATAAGAAATGCTAAGGTTAAATTTCTCATAATAAATTCTGATCTTGCAAGAGGCAAGTTAATGAGATTTCTTTCAACAACATCTAAATGTGTTTATCTTAGATGCCAAGCTGAGTAAATGAGAGTGGAAGTGATTTCTAACCAGTTCAATCCCATCTTGGAGGATTGTTGAGAAAGAGAAATGGAATAGGTATGTGCTGTGGCCTAACATGGAAGGATAAGAAGATGTCCTGATCAGGGTGGAGGCAGTAAATGCCCTGGAGGAATTACGTGTTACTTATGCCATCTCTTTTGGGAAGCAGTTCCATCCTGGACCTATTGTTATCAGAATGTTGCCCTCTCAAATCTTCGAGATTCTATTGTGTTTTAAAAGTTACTGAATGAAATAGTATCCTTTGTGATAAAAAAGTCCTCTATCCTCTCAAAGTCCAAAAGTGCTTTGTTTTGTTATAGGTTTTTTTCCTTGCATTTACTCTAGAGAAGTAATAAAAGAAGCAATTATATCCTCATGTGCTCACCTTATTCCTGTCTCTCACTGGGCCAGAACACTAGGGCAAAGTTCTAGCTCTCGTACAAGGATGATAGTAGGCACATCTGAAAGCAAACTGGAGTTGAAAGAGGTGTCAAGAAAACACCCTTTCCCTTCCCCCAAATTTATATATTTTAAAATATGAACCAAATGATCGGTGAAACCTGTGGCTATGGACTGAGTGTGCAGGGCCCCACTAAAAGGCTCATGTACTGAACTTCCTCTCCAGTTGCTGGTGTTATTTTGGAAACTGGAGAAGTGGGTTTTACATGGAACAAGTAGGACATGAGGGGCAGATTCTTGGCTTGTGTTTTTCCAGCCGCTTTCAGTCTCTCTGTTTCTCGTCTCCTGTGGTGTGAGCATCTGTCTTTCACTGCATTCTTCTGCTGTCCATGAAATTTCACATAATTACCTGGGACAAAGCAATCTTGATCTGACCCCTCTGAAACCATGAGACAAAAATTAATTCTTTTTTTTTTCTTAGTCTTCATCCAGTATTTTATCACAGCAACATGAAAGCAAACATTATACCCTGAACCTGTTTATTCTCTCTAAAAATGGAAAACCTTTCCTGCAATTTCAAAATGTGGCTGGATCTGGGACACAGAGGCAAGAGGAAGCTGGATGTGCAAAAGCTTTCCCTCTTCTTCTTTTAATTACAGAGACAAAGTTTGGAGCTGTGACGAAAGGATGGACCATCTAGAGACTGCCTTATCTAGGGAACCACCCCATAATCAGCTTCCAAACGCTGACACCACTGCATACACTAGCAAGATTTTGCTGAAAGGACCCAGATATAGCTGTCTCTTGTGAGACTAGGCAGGGGCCTAGCAAAACACAGAAGTGGATGCTCACAGTCAGCTATTGGATGGATCACAGGGCTCCCAATGGAGGAGCTAGAGAAAGTATCCAAGGAGCTAAAGAGATCTGCAACCCTGTAGGTGCAACAACATTATGAACTAACCAGTACCCCGGAGCTCTTGACTCTAGCTACATATGTATCAAAAGATGGCCTAGTCGGCCATCACTGGAAAGAGAGGCCCATTGGACACACAAACTTTATATGCCCCAGTACAGGGGAACGCCAGGGCCAAAAAAATGAGAATGGGTGGGTAGGGAAGTGGGGGGGAGGGTATGGGGGACTTTTGGGATAGCATTGGAAATGTCATTGAGGAAAATACGTAATAAATAAAAAAAAAGAAAACAAAACAAAAATATATATATATTAAAACATTTTTGGAGATTATAATTACAACATTTCACCCTTTCCTTTCCTCCTTCTAAACCCTCTTTGTTTAGTTTTTTGTTAAAGAGTTCTCAATATTGGGAATGAATTTGTTATGTTAACTGTAAAGGTCTCTTTTAGCATTAAATTAAACACTCATCATTATAATGTGATGATCTTAAATTTCATTTTTCTATGGGTTATCATTTTAAAGAAAAGTCTACATCTGTGACAGTGACTACAGCTTTCTTTTCTTCTTCATTAACTAGTTGCTGATTGTGTTGTTGATATCAAGCTCGGCATTAGATATTGAGACAAAAGTGTTTTAAGTTTTTTGGGCTTTTCAGGTTGGTAAGACAGAGGATTAATACCACCTAATGCTGTCCTCGTGCAAATAGTTTGTGTGATCCATAATTCTGTATGCCTCAGCGTGTATTACAGAATAAGTAGCTAACAATAGAAACTAACCTCTCATGAATAGTGCATATCTTCCTGTCCACCAGGAGCTTCATTTATCCTTTTAAAGTTAACATTTAAAAAGGTAATTAAAGGCTGAGGAGTTAAGGTCTGTTTCTTTGACTAAAATCATTTCATATGAGAATTCAGATTGAGAAAGGAAGACTCTGGTCCCTGAAGTGAGAGGCACATGGCCTGGCAGGCAGCTCATGGCCACCTCAGCAGGCAGAGCTGTTCTCACCTGTGCTCATTTGCATTCAATATGGGTGCAGTGTTTAGATCTTTTTATTTTCTTACGCAATTTGCATTTGCCATAAAGAAAACCATGCAAATATCTGTAAATCTCCAACCTACTTCCTCATGCTCCCTGTATTTGAGCAAAGCCTCCTAGACTGCTGAGTCCTTGGGAACAATACAGTTCATGCCTGAGCTCTTTGCTTTGAGAAGCCGAAGCTCTTGCTATTAGCATTAACCTACCAGTTAACATTGCCATTCCTAAGACTTGCAATGTTTTTCTTAACTAATTGATTTTAAGGACTGCTTGAAAGACAACTCGAACTACCAGATACAGCTAAGACATACTTTGAAATTGAAAGTTCAAATCATACTGGCATCTTTGTAAGTAGTTCATGTCTGTATGTATATGTAGTTATATTCAAATTGATACAAATGTAGACTCTTATAAGTCTAATGCATCAAAAACATTTATAACAAATAATGAATGTTAAGATATAGTACCACTAGTTAATAATTGCCAGTCCAGTTACGTGCAATCTGCCTCATACTTTTGTGACATAAATATAGAGAAGATGACAATACACTGTGCTGAATCGAATCCAAGGAGTGGTGTCATAGGAACAGCTGGGGGGGGGGTGAGCGGCGGGAAGGACAAGAGGTACAGCTGCTCTGGTGTACTGCCAAAATGTTTCTGTGAATAGTTGACGCTTGCTCCTTGAACTGAGAGTTCAGAAGGTGATTCCTTTGACTATAGGACCTTTAGAGGCCATGCCATTTCAACAAGTTCTGGCTACACAAAGTCTCCATTTAAAGTGGTTTATTGAATAAGACATTTTAGAAAGGAAACCACTGAAAGCATAGAGCATTCATTCTCTGTAAATGTGACTGAGTTGGTGTTCTGCTGTTATGACAGTGCTTTGCAGCAGTGTCATGATCTGAAAGCCCCCACCAGCCTAGGGACTTCCAAGACTTCTGGTAATTGTAGTTCTTGGAAAATAACACAGCCTCATGGAAAAGTATAGTGGCCTACAGGTTTGTCCTTAAAAGCCCCTTCAGCAGATGGCTCAAGGCCATTAGCTGGGAAATGCCAGAGAATGGTCCTGACCAAAATCCATCTCTTGGTTAGTATTTAATATTTAATAAAGCTTGCTTTAAATTTGGCCCCAAAATGATGGAATTGGCTTTCTCCATCGAATCTCAGGATTAACACTTTCCTCTTTGATCTCATCCTAATTGGTCTTCCTGTAAGTGAGTGTTAGTGGCTTGCAGTCTTGTGACTGTGTAATACCTGGCCTGAGCTCATCTAGGATGTGGAAAGCCAAGTCCCAGGACACCAGTCCAAGGGCTAGCAGCACTTCCATAAAAGACAAAGTTCTGTGGCCAGACCCAGGGAGGACACATCTACATTTGAGGATTTTAGCAAAGGGTGCTTAGAAGAAACATGTTTCACTGGATCATCAAAAAATTGGATCTGCTTGGAAAGTGGGGAGGGATGTTGAGGCACAGAAGTGATTGTCAGTGAATGTGAAAGACTTATGAGTGTACTGTGAAGACAGCAAGGTAGTCTGGGGACAGACTTTTGGCTCTCACTTCAATTATATTGAGATGCACTCTTAATTGTAAATTTCCAACTGCAAGATCAAGCCTGTCTCTGAATATAATGTTCATATTTAGAGTACTTGATCCTTGGTAAAATGGTTTGAGACAGTATCAATGTATGATGATAGTATGCTTTATTGGAACAGAGGACTACACTGTCCATTTTTGGAACCATGTTTATTTCATAGGACTTTTTGAGTTCATATTATAAACAATAAGCTCTAATTATCATTAACATATTTAACTTGCCACCACAATATATGTTTTTGTGCTCTGAATAGTTCTAGTCTCTACATGAAAAGTTGATAAATGTTAGCATTATTATCATTGCTTCCTATATTTTCATAGTTACAGACACTATCAATATTTACTTTACAATACATTTTCCTTCAGTTTTATTTCTCTGTCTGAATATGGGAACTATGTTTGATATAATGAAATACTGATTTTCATACGTCTCAGTGTCTGAGCCTGACCTTATTTTCTAATTTTGAATAAAAAGGAAATTGTATTTTTTCCATCAGGCAAAGCTAAAGGAAAATCTTAGATAAACAGTGTAACACCAAAGTCATAATAAATTATAACTGTGGTCCAGAGGTTGTCTTATCTTCTCAACAGCAGTGACTACAGTAGCACTTTGAAGAAAGGATAGTTGTTTTAATGAATTTATTGTGCTGTGTAGTAAATCATGACAAAAACAGCTTCTACTTAATGAAGCCTACTTTATCAATGAGCCTGATCATATGCCTTGCCTTGACCAAAGAATTGCAAGTGTAGCACTGACAAACACTTTAGCACAGGAGGGTTTTTCACGGCTGGATTCAGAACAAGTACCCCACAGTTCAATTCTCTGTAACAATGCATAGTGTGAAAACTTCTTAGACCATCTGGCTATACCTGAAAGGCTAGCAGCTTGAAAAGGCATCGATGAGATCAGAAAATAAACTACCCCGCTGACCCCAGTCAAAATGGCCAACCCACTGGATTCTGAGATAGGAAGGAAGGTCATTGTTTTAAACTGCTAAGATGGCCTGGCTTTTGTAATGCTGATTTACTAAATGCTATTACTTTATATATAATCTTACTGAAAAGTTATTTCTCTGCCAGTGAAATGAACCAGTTCAAGCCAGATTAGAATACATTAAAGGCAGTTTATTGGGAAGTTGCTTTCATGTGAGTTCACTGGCCTCAAGGATTCAGATATGGGGAGTCGTTTTTTGGAGAGAGGAGGTAGTGGGAACAGAGAGAGGAAATGCACATAGAGAGAGAAGAGAGAAGAGAGGGAGAAAGAAGAGGTGAAGGAGAAAGGGAGAGGGAGGAGGGGGAGGAGGAGAGGGAGAGAACAAAAATGTCTAGATTATATAGAGAAGAGCCTCTAGAGGAGTTGCATCCCAGTCCCTGGGCTGCAAAGTTCAAGGTTGTGGGCAGATCAGGCAGGGATTGAGGGATGCAGGGAGAACCTGGAGGCCAGGTTTGCTTTGATATGTAAAATATGTACCTCAGTCCCTTCCTTGTCCAGGAGCTGAAACCAAATACTTAACTATAAAATGTTACATTGTACATATCAGAACTGAATGCAGTTAAAGATTCAAATGTCTTTAGTGAGATATATTAATAAGATATTTTGAAAATTGGAGTTTCAAAAAACATCAATTTTCAAAAATTATCCAAACATTTAATATTTGAGAAGTATCTAATATTTAATTAGTCTTATTTAAATAATAAATTCAAAGTTTCTTATAGTATTAAAACATTCAGACCAAAAATAATTAAAACATGTAACAGAAATTGATTCAAATGATGAGAAACAGATGAGTGAATGCCACATATTTTGTTAAAAAGGAGTGCGACTTTGGCCTCACCTTCTTGGTAGCTAAGAAAAGGAGAAATCACAGAAATTTATTTGAATGACTGAGCATCTCTCCTCTTCTCCTAAGAGAAATTTACTACTCGGACCTTAACTGTGGGCAACAGATGATTGAACCCCCTCAGGCCCAAGGGACATTCCTCCCACTGATGTCCAACAGGCTATACTCTGCCACATATGCAGCTGGAGCCATGGGTCCCTCCATGTGTATTCTTTGGTTAGTGGTCCAGTTCCTGGGAGCTCTGGGGGCTGGTGTCTGGCCAGTTGACACTGTTGCTCCCTCCATGATACTGATTTTTTTTACAAAAAGACAGAATACATGGGGACAGAATCATAGAATTCAAAATTTGGCTCACTCATGTTTAAAGCACTCTAAGGGGAAGAGTTGTTTTATTCTCTAATGTTGTTCTGAAGCAATGTCCTAGCTTTATCCTTGTGTGCACAATGTTAATATTTGCCTTGACATTTTAGGATGTTTTGTTCTTTAAGGATGAAAGTTTAGTGAGCTGGGTCTTGATTGCTATTGCTCTTGAAGGACAATCAAAAGTGGTCTTATGGTTTAACTACAGTTTGCTTCAGATAAAGAGCTATCTGATACCCAGATGAAAGCCCCATTAAGTTCTAACAAAAGAAAATAAAAAGATACACAAAGATCAAAGTTATCAAATAATGTAAGAATCTTTGAGATTTCTATTATATTTTTCTGAATAATATGACTAAGTAGTTTAGTCATTACAAAACCCATTAGAGTTGGATCATTTAGTCATGGGAGTTTATTTAGTATGCATATGCTAAAACAGGAATTATACTTTTTTTTCCACTGAGTTTGTTGGACTTGAACTTTTTTTAATATATTTTTATTATGTATTTTCCTCAATTACATTTCCAATGTTATCCCAAAAGTCCTCCATAGCCTCCCCCCCACTCCCCTACCCACCCACTCCCCCTTTTTGGCCCTGGCATTCCCCTGTACTGGGGCATATAAAGTTTGCGTGTCCAATGGGCCTCTCTTTCCAGTGATGGCCGACTAGGCCATCTTTTGATACATATGCAGCTAGAGTCAAGAGCTCCAGGATACTGGTTAGTTCATAATGTTATTCTACCTATAGGGTTGCAGATCCCTTTAGCTCCTTGGGTACTTTCTCTAGCTCCTCCATTGGGAGCCCTGTGGTCCATCCAATAGCTGACTGTGAGCATCCACTTCTGTGTTTGCTAGGCCCCAGCATAGTCTCACAAGAGACAGCTATATCTGGGTCCTTTCAGCAAAATCTTGCTAGTGTATGCAATGGTGTCAGTGTTTGGAAGCTGATTATGGGGTGGATCCCTGGATATGGCAGTCTCTAGATGGTCCATCCTTTCATCTCAGCTCCAAACTTTGTCTTTGTAACTCCTTCCATGGGTGTTTTTTTCCCAATTCTAAGAAGGGGCACAGTGTCCACACTTTGGTCTTAATTCTTCTTGAGTTTCATGTGTTTAGCAAATTGTATCTTATATCTTGGGTATCCTAAGTTTTGCGCTAATATCCACTTATCAGTGAGTACATATTGTGTGAGTTTTTTTGTGATTGTGTTACCTCACTCAGGATGATGCCCTCCAGGTCCATCCATTTGGCTAGGAATTTCATAAATTTATTCTTTTTAATAGCTGAGTAGTACTCCATTGTGTAAATTAGGAATTATATTTTTGCTTTCCCATACAGACTACGATGCTACTGTGCCTTCTTTAGGATGTGCTTTATGAACAATATTGTAGGAAAGAACAGATATTGTAGGACTTTTTAAAAAGGAGACAAAATATCAAACTGCAGGACTATGACCTTTCATATAGTCAAGTGAGTATTGCATTTTAGAAGCTAAATCTAATAGGCAACCATAATACACTTCTTCCTAGAACCAAATCAGTAGATTTCTGTCTCTATGTTGGGGATTGGCTAGGATCACAGTAGACCACTGATGTGATCCCCTCTCTCTGAAAGCTTGCTTCCTTCTTCTACCCACTTCTGCAAAAATCCATTTCTAGTCTTCTGGCCATCAATTAAGGACAGAAGAAGGGTGTTGGCATATTTGTGACAGTATCTGTGCAAATTGAACTGAATCCTCTTTGGAATGCTACCTTGGGTCAGCATGGTCAGTTTTTAACAAGTACCCAAACCCCTGTGAAAACAAGAGAGCTAGTGTACTAAGCATAGGCACTGGGTTGCTACATGTCTCCCAGCCAGCTGTATGGTATAGACAATATAAAAATGGAACTTTGGCCTCAGCTTCACAGCAGGATGTTAGCATGGGATGGTGAATCATAAGTTGAGAGTAGCTTTTAAGGTGACAGGAACATTTTAAAGCATTCATTTGAGTTTTTTGTTGAATCTGTACACCTTTTGAGTCAGAGTTTTCCATTTTATAAAGTACTTTGCCAATTTTGTGAAGATAGTCTGATAGACAGTGTGCACTTTCCCACACAGACCTGTCAGCTCATGTTCCCCACCACACCCACCTGCAGTTCACATCGAAACCTTTTCTGAAGAAGAGAACACTAGTCACCTGGAACCAGTCGGGTAAAAACTCAGAAGTATAAATTTGACTAAATCCTCTTATGTTTCTGAGATCCTAACTGGGCCACAGTAGCTGTTCTCCAGACAAAGATCTTCATCCTCTAGAATCCCGTGGCATCTCTCAGCTCACAGTTCTGTGTGCCAATGTAAGTGTAGTCATACCTTTGTACAGATTCCCCTTTGCAAATGCCTTTTATATGTATAAACACCCAAGAATGTCTTAGAATATACACTTATTTTTATATTATTCATGGTTTTGTTTTAAAAATCCCAATTTTATTAACATCTAAATGCTTTCTTGAACCTGTAGATGTACATCTTACTCTGAGTTTTAACTCCTTTTCTCACAAGGAACCCAATGATTTTTGCAGCAAGAGAGGGCAATGGACATTTGAAGTATAGAGGGAGAGATTCCTTTTTGTAATATTCAAGAGCCAATAGAGCCAATAGTGACAATCAAGGTTGCCTTAGTCACTATGTAGCTATGGAAGATGACTGCAAATTTTGGATCCTCATGCCTCTACTACTTGACCTGTTTTTTATGCCAGGCTTGGGATAAAATCTGGGGGACATTATACATGCTATGCAAACACCCTACCAACTGAACTACATTCCCAGTTCCTAAGGTTTACATTTGAAGCATATACACTACTGTGCTGCTTTAATGGTTAATTCTGCATAGGACTTGGCAAAAATCACCGAATGTCTAAATGTCCATTCTGCTTTTAAAATTATGTAATTTTATGTAATTGATTTTAATTGGGAACAATAAGTGGACATCTCAATGAAAAATACTTGTTCTTGTATTTTTCATTCTTCTTGCATTACATCCCATAATATATCTATTACATCTTGCATGTTATTTCATCGATTCTATGTTGAACTTTTTATTTTACATTTTAGCATTTTATAAATTATAAGCATCACACAGTGACTTGCAATAGTCTTATTTTTTGTATTGTTGATTATGTACATATAATATTATGACTCAGAATAAATGTTTCTTAAATTAACCAAAGTAAAATATTTTGATTTGGATTAACTTTTAAAATTATAGGATGACTTAGTAAGAAGGTTTCTAGCTTTCTACAGAGAACTTCAAAGAAAACAGAAAATATTTTAAGGCTTATTGCCAACATTTAAAAAAAAGTTTTAGGCCATGGTGTGATAGATATAGTTAGCATTTTAAGATATAATGTTCTGCTTTCAAATGTCACTGCATGGTGTGTGTAAGAAAACAGAGGAAAGCTTAAGCATGGTGTTTGCATAGCCAGTTAATATCATATACTTTAAAATACCAGAGTGTAGGTATTTGTTCTAGGCATAATTCCACTGACATTAACATGAAAGCTGTCTTTGGGCACCATTTAGAGAAGAGTGGAGTTATTGGGAGAGGACCAGAAGAACGTAAGTGGTAGCTACAGTATTATACACGGTGGAGAGAATACACCCTTGTCATTCTTGACATCTGAAATTTATTTCTCCTAAAACATTATAGACAAGATGGCTGTGGATACTATGATATGTATGTGTATCTTTCTTTTAAAGTATTTGTTGTGCTTTTCTACATTCATTTCAGTGTTTTATATGTAAGAGAGATCGAAATAATTTTGATAGTTTTGCTCAGACCTTTGGTCTGTTGACAGAAGCAAGTAGAATATAAACATCTAGAAGAAAAGAATAAGACGTGCCATAAGACATATGGAAGTCTTCACAATGGACATAGACCTATGAAGGTGATTTAAACTGACAACAGAAGAAATGAATTAGCCATTTGGTACCAATTGCTGAGAAAGACCATTTTACTTACTTTCTGTCCTGGGTCGTTTTATGCCAACTTGACAGAAGCTAAAGTCACTGGAGAGGAGGAATCCTCAGTTGAGAAAATGTATCCATACAATCAGGCTGTAGGCAAGCCAGTAGGATATATTCTAAATTAATGATTTATGGGGGAAGGCCCAGCCCATTGTGTGTGGTGTCATCCCTGGGCTGTTGGCCCTGGGTTCTATAAGAAAACAGGCTGCCCAAGCTGTGGGAAGCAGGCTAGTAAGCAACACCCTTCCATGACCTCTGCAGCAGCTCCTGAATTTCAATCCTGTCTGAGATCCTATCCTGACTTCCTTCTATGATAAATTGCAATGAGAAAGTGTAAGTGAAATAAACCCATGGCTCCCCAAGTTGCTTTTTGCCATGTTGTTTCATAACAGCAATAATGCTTTTTAATGTGGTGTGTGTGTGTGTGTGTGTGTGTGTGTGTGTGTGTATGTAGGGTTGTAAATTAAAAGTTCTGTCTGCAGTGAAACTCTTTTTAGCACTCTAACTTTATTATTTGATGAGTTTAATGAAAAATTAAGATATGTTAAACATTTTATGAGTCAAAACTCTGTGCTATGGAAGCATCTGCTATTTAACAACCGTAGACTGTGCTGGAAATAGATCTTTGTGTGAAGCATAAAGATAGTGAACCTGACCATTCTGTCTGACACAAGTTGTAAATTTTTTGAAGCAAACAAACAAAGCATAAGAGAAAAAAGACCTTAGTGTGACTCTGTACTCCACACTTATCTCATGGTTATTCTTCTTCAGGGAACCACTGAGAAATGCCTACCTTCATGTCACATTTCTCCAGTTCACTCCTGGGTTAAAAACATGACAGACTTCTTCTAGTGTTTAATTTTTGAGAAGCCACAATTTAAACAAGTGTAATGTAGTTGCTGAATACAAATATCCCCATTAGAGGATGGTTCTGCTTTCTTGCTGTGGCAGATTTATACCATGCATGAGGGTTGGTACTAAGACCACAACTTTACTTTCAATCAGAGCCTTGGAAAATTGACTGTGTTTGAGGACTTTGTTTACAACAAATTGTAAAGTGTCTCCAAAAGAATCTTTCGCACTCATATTAAGACTTGATGTTTTCCTTTTTGCCTTACAAAATAATGAGTCCTTTTACAGTGAGTGTAATATTTGGAAAGAGGACTGTTTTGTTAGCATCTTAAGAAAAAGTGTCCAATGGAAATACCCTTGAATTTCATGGACTTACAGAGATGTAATTTATGGCAGAAACAGAAAGTCAGGTATGCCTTCAGTAAGTGTTATCATCCACAATAGTGGTAGAATATAAAGTCCTTTTCAATGCTTCCTTGGCAACAAGAAATCCTGAATGCTAGCATACTTAGTTCTGGCATAGAACAAGACTATGTCTTGGGAGCATGATAGACAATGGAGAAATTTAGTTATAAAATTGATATATTATAGGCCATATTTATTGGCATCACCATTTAGATAGCCAGGATATTTTGCATTTAGGCAGAACTAATAAAGTCAGGGTGTTAATTGGGGTCTTTCCGGTGCTGATAAAAAATAAAACCCAAACTTTGAGTGGCTAATGCTGTGCAGGCTTCTTACTCATATAACATCCACCATGAGCTGAATTTTCCTGGAATCTGAGTTCTTTCCTTTAGGGATTATGCAATTTGCAACAGCTCTTGGGGTCTTAGTGTTCAGTGAGATAAAAGAAAAACAAAGAACAGAGAAAGCATAGCCTCCGTTCATCCACCTTTGCTGGTAATTGACTAATGTTAATAAGTGGTGCAAATGGACAGCCTGGCACCTGTGTTATGCCAAAGAGCCCTGCATTCTGTTAGAAATTATGCTCTCTCTGCAGTGACAATTGATTGTGCCAGGTCAGAAAGTGTTGTGAAGATTCGCCTTGTGATTTGCTTTGCAAATAGGTAGTGCTTTGGGGAAAGCACCTCATGCCTCCTAGCAGGGTGTTTGTAAATAACATGAGAGATAACAAGGATGTTGGAAAGGATGCTTAGTAGCTTCTACACATTGGTTGTTTTTATTATAGGCAAAGTCTGGGAACAGCCCTGTCCAGTGAGTCTGTGAATCCAGCCAACCTACCGACTCTTTTTAAATTTCGTTTTGCATAGCCCTTTTAAAAGGAAATAGGAACTTAGGCAAAAGTAATGCTAACTTGCTTTGCTTGCTTGCAAATATTTAAGCCGATACAGTATTGACATAGGGAAACTGTCTTCTGATAGAAGGATTAATTGATAGCAGAAAGTAATTCCAGAACTGTTAGATTTTGGGCTGCAGGCTTGGCATTTGGAAAAGCTCCTCTGCTAGTCAGTAGGCTGTGTTCTGACTCCATTCTGTCTTTGGTTAACCCAACGTAGAGCCTCATTGTTCTCAGCTTTACTGTCCAGCTCTGGTTTTGTTAGCATTATAAAATCTTATTAGTCTCTACTCTTCTAACTGTAGGACAGACTAGAGTCTGAATAGTAGTAGTTCATTATATAAGGAGTGGCGTGAATGTTGCTAATATAAAAAGCACTTTACTGGTGACCAATATGTTTGCCTCTTTAGAGAATTTATATTCTGAGATATATGACTTACGAGTGAAACCCACTCATAATAATAATTTCATAATTATCTTCCAGATTGGAGAATTTTCTTTCTCTCACTCTCTTTTTTCTCAATAATTATACTGAGTAGTTTATATAGTTCTTATCGTTACATACATACTCTTCCAGACGTTTGCTTAAAGGGCACATTGTTCTGTAGTGTAAAGTGGTTTTGGTGTTGAGTGAACTCTTATTAGTCAGTTCTGTGGAAATGTGTCTTTGATCCTCCTGCACATTAATGCCAGACTTGGGGAAACTTGTAAGTGCCCTGACTGAGCTCATCTCTGCCAGGTGTGCTCATGTGCCAGGTATTGTCTGTTATCACAACAGAAGCAATCTTACTGCTACTTTGTACCATTTTTCTTTTGTGTTTTCTTTGAGTGACATATTACATATTGCTTTAATTGAAATTTAGCACCTGGTATATAATAGTGACTGAACAACAGATAGCTATCCATTGTTGTGCATCTTTTCAAGATCTTCATCTTTTCAAGACTGTTAATTCTTTCGGATTTATTTTCAGTCTAGGCCCAGTCCTTGTTACAAATATTTAGTGGCATCTATGAGATATGATGGATTTTTTTGAGTACTTTGGCTAGTTTTATGCAACTTCATATAAGTTCTCTCATCTGAGAGAAAAGAACCTCAACTGGGAAACTGCCTACAACAGCAGACTGTAGGCAAGCCTGTAGAATACTTTCTTAATTAGTGATTGATGGGGAAGGGCCCAATTCATTGTGGGTGGTGCTACTCCTGATCTGGTAGTCCTGGATTCTCTAGGAAAGCAGGCTGACCAAGCCATTAGAAGCAAACCAGTAAGCAGTACTCCTCTGTGTCCTCTGCATAAACTCCTGCCTCCAGGTTCCTGCCCTGCTCAAGTGACTTTCTGATTTCCTTCAATGTTGAAAAGTGCTGTGGAAGTGTAAACCAAATAAACCCTCTCCTCCCTAACTTGCTTTTGGTCATGATGTTGGAAGACTGTGGGGTCCTTAGCTTACTGGGGGACCCCCTGAGTGAACCACACAGAGCTAGGAATCTATGCCAAAAGCAAGAGGAATTTATTGTTCTAACAAGTTGTCCTACGCCCAAAGGAGAGATGGTGACCCCCCCTACCCCAACCTGTTTGGTCAGTCTTTATACAGTTTTTTCAGAGCAGTAGCCATTAGGCACAGTGTGATTGGCATTAGGCACAATGTGATTGGCAGAACAGTGTGGCTTTTCAACTGACTGGTCTTTAGGGAATGAGGTGGGAGGGTCTGTCCTGCGGAATGTGTTGACCTGCTCGAGGCCTCCCCACCCACAGGTGGCTGATGGTCTTCTGTCCCCATCTGAAGGGGAGGGGTCTGGTGGAATTTTTCAAAAGGTCTTGAACTGACTGAGCTCGTCAGTGTTTCATCACAGGAATAGTAACCCTGACTAGGATAGTGAGTTCTGAAGAATTTTACAACACATAGATAATCGTATAAGATGCTGCTACAGGGAAATGTATCTGAGGCAGGTAGCAGTTTACTAGTTGTTAGTAAGGCCTCATGGAAAATTCAGTAAATGCTAGGAAGATGGTTTGGTTTGGAGGATACAAGTCGCTGTAACTCTGATATTTTATAATAATACTCCAACCCTTCTGTTTTGCAGTTACTGCTTTAAAGGAGACGCCTGTATGTGAGCCGGGAACACAGTACACTGACTAGCAATCAGTAACACCTTAGCTGAGAGTTGCTTTGCATGGTTGCTTTTGGTCAGTGGAGAAGGTGTTTAAGGCTTGGGACCCAGCAGGAAGCTCAGCTTCCCTGATTCAGCAGAAGTTCCTGCTTTGCATCTGATCCTTTTAAATGGCTGGTTGTTCTTCCAACTTTACCTGAAACAAAAAACATTTGAAGAGAGGGAGAACTTCCCTCCTGTCTGGCAGCCTAGGTAAGCCATGCTCTTGTTATTAGGAGAATGTGGGAAAATGAAAATCTCACTATCTAGAAGGAAAGGGAGTTCAGAGCACAGAGATCTTACCTAAATCCCCAAATTCTCTATGAAGGTGGGTGTGTCACCTTGCTTCCCAGTAGCAGTGTGCAGAATATGAAACCTGAAGTGTTCCTAGCCATGTCCCAGCCAAAGGAAATTATTTTTGAAATCATATACCAGGGGATGAGTGTCCCCCTGCTTTAAGAGTGTGAATGATCAACATTTGAACAAAGGAAGAGGAAAGTCTTAAATTTTGAGAGTTTTCTATATTTAGAGGGCTTGGAACACACAAAACTTGGGTATAATAGCTTCTACTAGTTAAGAAAAGTGAAATTCTTGAATTTCTTTTTCTCTACAGCCTTAGTATTCTACCAGTTTTATTGATTAATTTCTATTTAGTTTTTATTTTTTGCTTGGCTGCTTGCTTTAAGATAGACTGAGCTGGAACTCATTGTATAAAGAAAGCTGACCTTGAACTCACAGAGCTCCATCTACCTGTCTCCAGTGTTCTGGTATTAAAAGCATGTTGCACCATGTCAGGCCAGTTTTATTTCTAAAACACTGTATACTAATTCTTATTTTATCTTTTAATTATGATGTACTCTAATAATGTTTGTAATAAAATGTTCTTTATAATACTTATTCTCTTTTTAATAGTGTATATTAATCAGATAAAATAATTGGTTTATTATAATATTTACAAATATCTGTAAGGTATTTTGTATTATTTTTATTTGTAAATTATGAATGATACTAATATGAGATTTGGGGGAAATATCTTTTTTTTTGATGCTTCTCATAATGTGAAGGGTGCTGGCATGGCAGTTCCTTTCTTTTTCTTTTTCTTTTTCTTTTTCTTTTTCTTTTTCTTTTTCTTTTTCTTTTTCTTTTTCTTTTTCTTTTTCTTTTTCTTTTTCTTTTTCTCTTTCTTTTTCTTTTTCTTTTTCTCTTTCTTTTTCTTTTTCTTTTTCTCTTTCTCTCTCTTTTTCTTTTTCTTTTTCCTTTTCCTTTTCTTTTTCTTTTTCTTTTTCTCTTTCTCTTTCTCTTTCTCTTTCTTTTTCTTTTTCGAGATAGGGTTTCCCTGTGTAGCCTTAGCTGTCTTGAAACTAACTCTATAGATCAGGCTGCCTTGGAACCTACAGAGATGCACCTGCCTCTGCCTTCCTATTGCTGGGATCAAAAGTGTGCCCTGCCACCACTACCACCACTGCCACCACCACCACTGGCCAGTTCTTCATTTATTAGGAGCAGATGCCCTCATGCACTCTGGTGCTCCCCCCTGCTCCCTGCCCTGACCCCAGGACCGGATTCACAATGTGAACTAAGAAAATATGTTTCCATTTGGAAAGGTGAGCTGCTTCGTTGGGTATTTTCAGATTAAAAATGAATACTGACTAATGGTTTCAAAGTAAATAATTCAAGATCTGGAATTACCAAGCGCAATTATTTTTGCCATGTTTCATGCTGTCTCTGAGTTCATTTGTTTATCTACATTATAATTAGCACTCAGCCAAAGCCACTAATTAATTTCCACATTGCTATTTTCAGGACAGTGGGTTCCCAGTAAAACATTTGCTATCAGGAAACGAAACACTTTCCTTCTCATTGAATAGCTTCTCAAAGGAAATTAATCTGTGAAAACATCCAGGTCATTGTGTTTTAAGCATACTTAGTAATTTGGTTCCCCTTCTTTAATCTTCACAATGTCTGTTCAGGGCCAGTGAATAGGGCCAGTGTGGACAGCTATGAGCTGTTTAAACTACTGTGGCCAGCCTTGTCTTAGGCTTTCTGTCAAGTTCACAATTCCCAGGAGACCAGTAATGCTGTTTCATTTATCTTTGAATCTCCAGAACCCAGCATCATGTCTGAGGACCACTAATCTTCAATCAATGTTTGCTAAATAGAGACAAACAAAAACCTAAACATGAAGAGTCATAGTTCTTTGATTTTTCAAGCAATAGGATAACGAGCACAAACCAGCCCAAGTGGCCTTGTCCCTTTGGAACTCTTTGTCTCTGCTGAACAATGTTCTCCTGCTCAGTGATGGAAACCATGCTGATGGGTGCAGACAACTACCAGAAGTAGATTTAGTTACTTGGAGTTGCCTCTTCCAGAATGGGTAGATGGTGATGGTTCCTGTGCAAGTCTCTGTCTGAGCCTTTGCATCTCAGCAGCTGGCTCCAGCGACCTTGTCCTCTCCGAATCTATACCTTTGTGTTAGTAAAAAGAAAAGAGCACTGTGTCCAGACCTAGGCCAGGAATAGATCACCAATGGTTATGTCTACTCAAATTATATGCTTTATGGAGGAAAATGCTGGATCCCTACCCTAATGCCATATCAGATCACAGATGCAAAACTCTGTTTGATATTAAATTAGCTTCCCCTTGGACTGTTTTTCCTGTTAAACTAGGCATTTTCAAGAACCACTAAAAGGTTTGAACTGCCAGTTGGAGTTAGGTCAGGTTACAAGTGGTGAGAAAACTGTATTATGTATTCTTAGTGTAGAGAACCTAAGAAGGCTTAGTCATTATATTTGATTTGGATGTTATGCCTTTGGAAATAGAGTTTCTGTTATCTTAAAGATGAATCACATCAGAATGGAAGCCTGCTAGCACAGGTTGTATTTAGCCTATCCTGCCTTCCTGTCCTTCCCCTAAGGCTTTGAAAGGACATTCCATGCTTGCCTTTCAACACACTCCCAGGAATCTGTCCTTTAAGCATAATTCCATTCTTTTTGAGGATACCTGGAGTATGGAGATATTATGGAGATTTTTTTTAAATCCATGCTCAATTCCCCAGGTGAAAGGCAAAAATTCACTTAGAGTTGTATAACAGTATTCCATACCTGTATGTTATAAAAACTTTCATTTCTCAGAAAAGATTATTGCACTTTAAAGAATTTTTGTTGGAATGAAATTACTTGTCCCTTTAAGTGAATTATTTGGAATTAAATAAGATTTCAGTAACCATATAGACTATACACTGATTTATCTAACTGGTGTATTTTTGTTTGAGATTGGGGCTCATGTAGCCCAGGCTGGCCTGGAACTCTCAAAGTTGGTGAGAATGGCTTTGGACTCCTGATCCTCCTTCCTCTAACTTCCGACGTACTGATTCTATAGGCATAAACCTGCTTATTTATTTAAATTTTAAATTAAATGTTAATTTCTCAAATGTCCACTTATTAATTAAAACAGTAACCCATTGGGAAAAGTTTTTTCACCCAATTGATTTAGTAGTCAAGAGTCTCAGGTTTTATATAAAATCTTCCATATAAAGTTTAAATTGTAGCCTATTGTTTAAATTCATACATGGGTGTATTAAGACAGAGTTAAAGATAATGAATGACATTAAGTATGTAGTGCTGGCTCTGTCTTCTAACGAATAAAAGTCTGACTATTCCTTGATACAATTATATTTTATTATTATTTAATTTTCAGAACATTTCCTTAAAGGATACTTGAGATTCTGAAAATTTCATCTGGACATTTTTTCTTTTATTGTATATGAAAGTTCCAATTCAGACTCTTTTGGTGTATGATATTTGTGGTTATATTGCATCAAAATTTACCAAAACAAAGCAAAGGGTCATAACAGACAAAAGGAAATATATGGCCCAGAAAAGCTTTTAATTTTGATTGTTGTTCTGTTTCCAAATTTATTTAGAACATATGTTTAAATAATATTTCTTGTTTAGTTATATTTTATCCATTATATTTAAATTTTTGTCACATTTATGTAACCTTTATGATGTGACTCTATCATATAGAAATTGACTGTGGTTTTAATATATGCATCTCTATATCTATGTCTATATCTATCTATATCTATATCATGACAATGCACAGTAAGCATTAGTATGTCTTTTAGGATATCATGTTGTTGTGTGACAACCATTTTCTCCGATGTGATACAGTATCTAAGAGAACTGCTTATAGAGACTAACTTTTAGGCTTTTAGGGTTCAAATCCCAGCTCTACAGTTTACTAAGTAGCTCCAGGCTGCTGACAGCCATCCAAAGTATGAGACTCATTCATTATACATATCATCCTGTAGACCTGTATAAATCTACTCTTGTTTTGTTTTGTTTTGTTTTGTTTTGTTTTGTTTTGTTTTGTTTTGTTTTGTTTCGAGACAGGGTTTCTCTGTATAGCCCGGCTGTCCTGGAACTCATTCTGTAGACCAGGCTGGCCTCAAACTCAGAAATCCGCCTGCCTCTGCCTCCCAAATGCTGGAATTAAAGGCGTGCGCCACCACCGCCCAGCTTTTTTTTTTTTTTTTTTTTTTTTTTGGATAAATCTACTCTTAAGCACCAGGTTAGCATGGTGAACGTACCAAGTAGGGCACATAAATATGCAGCACTGAATGCATTTGCATTTTATTGCAGTAACAAACGTCTTTGGAGGTAATCAAGGGATTTGAGTCACCTGAGGAAACATGACAATTTTGTCTTAACCTTGTTTATTTAAATGTGTGGTTGAGGAAAGAGGCTCTTCTTATGCCAGGAAGGAGTGATGCTCAAGATGATGGGTAGACTCTCCCAGCCTAGCCAGAGATTTGATAAGTCTAATGACTTCGTCATTCTGTGTAAGAAATTTCATGGTACCTTTTAGCATGAATGTTCTTATGAAAGGTGTGTATGGAGCAGTGACACTGAACACAGTCATGGCAAGTATGTGGAGTGGTAAAGAGTAATCACAAATACGCAGCTAAGCTGAGTGCAGTATAATCACTCATGATAATAGCTATTAAACATTTTATGTTGGATTTTACTTCTTAAAAGTTTTCACTAGGAATATCTATGTTTCTTAAATTCCATCTTTTTGAATGAGGCTTCTAATGTATTATCTTGCATTGAATAAAATCTCATATTTTTGAGATTTAGAGAAATGAGGGTTTCATATTGGCCCGAAGTGGTTGTCTAACTATTGAGTTTCAACAGCTTCTATATGTTTGAACTGCAGTAGCAACTGAGAAAAGTTGGTAAGTTTCACTTTTGGGGCTTGAAAATGAGTAAGCATATAAGTAAGCATGTAGTATTTATGATTTAATTTTGTTGGGGCCAATCATATGATATAAATAACTATATTATTCCATTGATATTTGGTACCTTAAGAGTTCATGCTGGTAATTACAAGCAATGTTGTAGGAGTAGAAATGGCGGGTACTCTGATATAATGGAGGAAGAAAGCGGTAGAGACTGGAGCTTGCAGGAATAGACAGACTGGATCATATTGTATTCAGTATGCCATTCATATTTTACTCTTAAGTCTTAGTAATTTTCTCTCTGTCTACCTCCCAGGTCTGGTACTTCCAACCCTTTATACCCATAGATCTCGATCCTGTTCTCATATTGACGAGGAGCAATTTGTTTCCAATTCTGTCTTACATGTTTACCTGGAAACTCTGGAGAGCAGAAGCTGAATCTTGTTGCTTGGTGTCCATTGCTTGATGCCCCCTAGATGCTGCTCTATGATAGGAAGGGACTCAGAAATTATTGTTAAATAAGCGAACTGTTCTTACCTTACTCTACTTAAGGAGGACTTTGCATTTAGATAGTTTTCTAAGAAGCCGGCTTTACATGTTAATTCAAGTCAGAGTTAGTAGTGACTCCCACTGTCCTTGGAAGAGACTCCAAGCTCTCCATTCATGACTAGGTGTCAGCAGTGGCCCCCACTGTCCTTGGACAGCTTTTCACACAGGCCTGGCTCTTTGTACTTTCACTCCATCATCTGTCACACCTTGTCCTTTGAATATTCATTTTGGTCAGGTTTGGCATTTAATTGCACATATGTGCCACATGGCTTTATACTACCCTGTCTTTGTCTGTGCGATTTCCTCTGCTTAGAACTACTTTTATTTTCTTTACATTAAAAATATTTAGTTTTACACATGAACAAATACAGAATGTAAGAACGCAGGCAGAAATTTTGCTTGCAAAGAAAGAAATAGAAGAGGACGAATATGAAAATACTGTAGTGAAACCCACTACAATCTTAAACAATTACTGTTAATATTAAATAACTTTATAAAATGGAATGTGCTTTCTTTGCAAACATTATATACAAGTATTTCTGCAGAAATGAAATGTTTTCCTGAGATTCATGTTGGTGCTAAATAGAGTACTCCTCTGTTAATTCTTTGCTCTTCTACTCTAGTTTTATAAGTGGTGTAATTTGTAGTCTATCTAGATCTCTATTAGTGTGAGAGTTAACATGACTGAAAACAACATCAGGAGGAAAAGGCTTAAAAATAAAGGTAAAAACCTTATATCATGCAGTCATGAAGGTAAGTCAGAGTAGGAACCCACAGCAGGGCCCTGAAAGCAGGAACTGAAGCAGGACCATGAAGGTGTAATGAGAGTAATGGCAGTTGTCTAAGGGATTGTTAATTTTGTTCCCTGGCATGGAGGATTAAACAACCACAAAAGACCAAGACCAAGCTCAAGAGAAAAGAAAAGTAATAACTTTATACATTCTGGATGGGAGAAAGCTAAAGCTGGAATTCTGTTAGACAGTGATGGCTTTGGTATTTTATAGGGCCCCTTGGTTCTCTCGTGTTTCCCATCTAGATACCCACCCACTCCTGTGACTTTCTCCCATTTCTCCTTATAGAGACTTTCTTCTATGTTCCTCTAACCCTGCTCCAGGAGAATGCTGTTTACTGCTTGATTTTAATGGCTTGTTCAGCCTGCTTCTGATATTACCCAGAACTACCTGCCCAGGGGTAGTATTCACTCTAGCAGGCTGGGCCATCCCACATCAACCATGAATCAAGAAAATGCCCCACAGAGTTGTCTACAGTCTGATGGAGGCATTTGTCAATTTGAGGCTTCTCTTCCAAAGCACTCTCGCTTCTGTCAAGGTGACAAAAACTAACCAAGACACCTTCTGCACCTACCTTCCTCTTTGTATTTACAGCATACACTACAAGCCCTAGGATATCATCCGGTGACTTTTGCTCAGTTTTTAAAAGACCTTGCCATCTTATTTCTTCTTGAAGAATTCATCATCCCAGCTCTTATTCTGGGTCTTCATCATCTCTCACATAATTTTTAATATTCTATTAGGGTTGTTACATCGCTGAGTATAAATATCATATAAATGTTTGGCCCATTTCCCAACTCCATAGATCCTTGGTAACAGGGGGCAATGAATGATTTCTCTTATTCCTATGCTTGGCAAAACAGTTGCACAAATAGGGAATATTATTAGATAAATTAACCTTTTTAACAATGTATTTATAAAACGTGTGATGTGTTTGCAACATCTAGGGATGGTGGCATATCTGTTAGCTTTCTTAGTAATCCACTCCTAAACTTTGTAATTAAAAACAACCACCATTTGTTTAGCTCATGTTATATGTTGATATTGTGACAGAGCTGATCTGTGCTTGTCTCATAGTGTTAGCTCAGCTAAGTGGCTCCCCTGGAATTAGTTGATGGCTTTGATGGGTCTGGCTAGGCTAGAACAGTCTTAGCTGCTTGTCTCACATTCAAGTGGCTTCTCTTGCTTTAGCTGGGTAGCCCAGGCAAATTCAGATGGAAAGACCTCTTGAGGCTGCACACAGCATTTAGACACACACTATAAATCAGAAGAAATCACAAAGCCAGACTCCTATCAGTCAGAGGGAAGAGAAACTCTACCTTTTTACAGGAAGAGTGCAAGGTCATAGAGACTACTTTTGTGTAAATATAAAGAGGGATAAACATTGTAGCCATGAGTACAATTTGTTATGAGAGGTGAGGAAAGAAAACTGCACCCCTTCACCTTTAGGAAGCACATGGTTGAGTGGATAAAGTACAGTACTATTTATAAAGTAATACAACTTTAGCCTCCATTGAATGTATGTATTTGGTCTCTAGTGGGGCGTGTCACAGGTTTTTTTCCCCCAGCTTGTGAATAATTCAGGTTCTCCATTTCTTTTTCTTCGTAGAACGTATGGCCAGCAAAATGTATTTCTGCACATGAAATGACAGAAAGAGTACATCAATTATTAATGCATCTTTTAGCACACCTCTGTACATCCTGTACCTCTACCGTGTTATGCCCAAAGTATGCTCAGAGCCTGCCATGTGCAGTATCTAGAATACAAGTTCTCAAAAGCTCCATGTCAGGAATATTATGGTTTGGATCTCACATACACCCCCTACCCCAAAATGCATGTACTAAAGGCTTGCTCCCCATGCAGTCATGCTCAGAGGTAGGACCTCTGGCAGGAGATTGTGTCATGTGGACTCTAATTCATCAGTGCATTGACTTGTAGCTTAACAGGTTATTTGGGGTAGTACAAATTGTGGCAGGGTGGGGTCGGGGGGAGGGTGGTGATGGAGTCAGTTCACCATCACAGATGTGATTTTTATCTCTCAATCCTTCCTCTTGCTCTCTTTGCCTTCTGGCCAACATGAAATAAATAGCCCTATTCCTCTATATTCTTCTGCCATGGTAGTCTACCTTATTTCAGGCCTAAAAACAACTGAACCAGTTGATCATGGACTGATACATAGAAACTTTGAGTCCAAATAAAATGTTTTCCTTTAGTTTAATTTCTCTAGATATTTTGTCACAACGATGGAAAACAGAGTTACTTAACAAATGCTTAATTTAGTATTGAATGGGTTGAAATGGTAAAATTTCACGGTCAATATTGATGATTGTTTACCTGGCAAAGTACTATAGACAGCAAAGAAAATGGTGGTAATTTCATTATATGAAAAATACATTTGTGCATCAGGAAATACTGAAAAAGGGAATAAATAAAAATCTGAATTATGTAGAGATAAAGGATTAATAGTCATAAAATGAAAAGAGTTTTTAAGTAAATGAAAAAAAAACTTAACTGTGATGATTAGCTTTGGTTGTCAATTTGATATAACCCGTGTTTGTGTTCCTTAATTAAGGAAATTCATGTGCGACGAACAAGGCCACTGTGAGTGGCACCATTCTCTAGGCAGGGTGTCCTGCTATTGGCAGTTGACAGCTGCTGGGGCAGGGACTGTCACTTCAGGAGGGGGCACTCATAAGCTTCTCATACCTCAGTGGATAACTTTAAACTCATGAACAAATGTGTATCACTAATTGGACTTAGTTGGTTAGTAAGTTAAATAATTAGTTAATTAAATTTGATTTAAAGAAAGGACATGAAATTGTGAGGGAGCTGTATTGTGAAGGTCTTGAGAGTTGGAGCAGAGGGAGAAATGGTAGTGTTATATTTGTATATGTATGCTATCTTCAAAGAATAAATAAAAATAATTAAAAAAATATATTGGAGAAGTTGAGATAATCTCAAGCAAGGAAACAAGTGGGCATGTGTGTATTTATTGCTCTTCTGCTCTTGACTATGAGTGTGATATGGCCAGCTGTCTCATGTTATTACTGCCTGACTTCCCTATGAGGGACTGTAATATGGGGTTGTGAGCTGAGCTAAACTCTTTCTTCCTAAGTTGACAAATCAGGGTGTTTCACTATAACAACTAAACTAGAACCAAAGTTTCTATCATGGAAAGTGAGGTGGCTTTTAACTTTTGGACTGTTCTATGAAAGAGTTTGGAACTTTGGTCTAGAAAACATTTTAGTAATATGAAGAGAGATTAATGGGCCATTCTTAATGGAGTTGATAATGGTCTAAGAAATGAGGCCAGCAGAGGCTCAGGTTGTGATGTCTCTGAAAGCAACAAGGACTCTGTCAGGGATTGAGTTAGAGGCTACTTGGTGCTGTTTTGACTAAGAATCTGTGTGTGCTGATCTAGGTGGGATGGCTGAAGCAGTCCATGTGATTGTCAGAGAGATGGACACCTCTGAAATGAATCCCCAGTCCTTCACTGGGACAACAGGAAGGGCTACTCAGGTTCAGCGCACAGGAGATGATGCACCTGTGATCCAAGGGGGTTATTGGACTCTATCTCCAAATGGGAAAATGTCATCTGTTTTGTACTGGTCTTGAAGATATAAAAGATGCAAGTCTGAGGGAGTCTTGGTGACAACTGAGGCCTGGCACTGTGTCAGGGTCAGAATCACTGTAAAGGGCTTATTACAATCCTTACCTGATCTGTAAAAAGAACTAGAGTTCCACCAGTTGTTTATATCACAAAACACAACCTCACTTTGATCAGTTTCTTTCTTTATATTTTTATTCATTTAGATGGAATCTTAAATTTAAGTCACTGTTACCCCAAGTTGTAGGTGGAATTTATAATCCTAAGGAGCCTGTATAAAAGACCTATAACCCAGGAACTTTATTTACGAGTCACAGCCTAGATTTGGCAGATCTAGAGTTACATCAACTTATTCCCCGGCTACAGACTCCCTTGTTTCTTGCTGTTTCTCCTGGCCATGTGGTTTTGGTCCATGACAGCTTCTTCTTCCTGTTTTCCTCTCTTCGATCTCTCGCTACCTGCAACCCCCTCACTTGAACCGCCAGTTCCACCTTTCTCCCTCCACTGCCCAATCATAGGATCTTGCCTTTTATTGACCAATTAAATTGGGGAGAAGGTTCACATAGCGTCACTTCAAGTACGTGAGGATCTGATGTCCATGGGGGCAACCACATCTCGAGGAATCAGTATGTAGCATTGGAATACAAGCAGCACCATTCACCAAATACTTTCTGAATCTTATCTCTTCTTTATTCAAGGAACCTGAATACATCTACAAAACTCTCCTACATTTAAGCCCCAGGGAACATTATGTAAGAAGAAATAGAAAGCCTGTAAGAGTCAGAAGATAGTCCCCTTAACAGTTACATTTGCCTTTGCTACTGTGTTTTCTAGGATCCTGTCTGGATACAGCATTTCTTTCTGTATTAAATCATATGACTTGTTTATGGGAAAGCTACCAAAATAAAATACAACCTTCTTTCCATTGCTTCCAAGACCCTCCAGGGTCAGAGCATGTTCTCCTGCTCAGTCTCGACTCATCTCTAAAAATGCTGGCCTTGTTTCTGAGTCTGTAACAGCAAACACTGGCTTCTATCCAGACCTTTACCATGTGCTGATCTTTGTTCCTGATGTGGTTGGAAACTTCCCCTGGACCCTGTCACCGGTTTCCTTGTCATCTACTATGTCTCTGCTGAGTTACTTTGTCACAGTTCTAGCCCTTCTATGGCAGCTCACACCCAGCTTCTGTCAGCCACTTCTTTCCATTTCATATCAGCCTATTTTATTTTCTTGTTAGAACTTTTTATTGTTTACTATTACTTTCTCCAAAAGCGTATTTTCTAGCCATCCTTCCTAGAAGGATGGGTTTCTGTTATCTCTATTTTAAACAAGGATCTAGCACTTGGAAGTGGTCATAAATACATGCTAAGGACAAAAATATATTAACATTGATTATTTGCAAAAGGTGATATGGCAAGCAATATTTATTTTTCTGATCTTCATTTTAAAGAACTTTTATAATATGTATTATTGGACATGAATTACTAGCATTATCATAAAAATTATTGAAAATTATATACTGTCATAAAGTATGTGACTACTGGAGAAATTATGTAAAATATATTTACATATGTGTTAAATTCAAATATATATATGAAATGCAAAACCAAAAAGGAATCACAGAATTGCATAGCTTGAGCTTTTATTTTAGTTAATGAGAACAATATTACACACATTGTAATATTTTAGAATAATAATTTTTGATGGGAAGACAATCCTCTTAGAAATCTGCCCATTGTTAATTGAAGCTATGTTGATTATAAAAGTTCTATTATCAAAGTGAAGAAGACTTTGAAGATCTTACTGTCTGCATGAGAATGAGAAAAGTTTTAGTTTTTTCCACCAGTCTAATGAGGTCATTAATATCCACTTACTGCCCATTATGAATCCATTGAAATTCTTTGCCTTCCTGTCAAAATTTAATGAAAAAAAGTCGTTGGTTCACTTATGCAGACTCTCCCTCTCTTTCACTTCTTTTAAGACTCTCAAGAAAAAATTACTCCAATATGGAAGTGCTAAAATTCTTTTTGCTTCTCTAATTTTGTTTGGTTGCAATCATACAAAGTACCTGAAAACACAAAGTCAAGACACCTTTGTTTCCACAGCTAACACTGTAAAGTAGAACATAGTTTGGAGGTCATCACCTTCCCAGCTCCCTGTGTTCTGACTGATCCTCACACAAGCCAGGCCCTTCTGGCTCTGGTGCACATGTTCTGGTTCTCATCTTATAACCTCTCCCTCCCATTTGTTCTTTTCCCTCACAGTGAGTAGAGATGGTCATTGAAACATACAATACCCCATAAGCCTCTGCATGCTAAGTAACGTAAGTTCCCCACAAGAGAAATCTGTACGAAAGCCGTAACACAACAGAATCGTCTGCCCTAATCACTAAATATGAAATATTACTTAAAGAAATACAAAAAGTGAAAGTATTAAGTTTAGTTTT
The DNA here is from genome assembly GCF_000001635.26 of Mus musculus. Lineage (NCBI taxonomy): Eukaryota > Metazoa > Chordata > Mammalia > Rodentia > Muridae > Mus > Mus musculus. The sequence continues at coordinate 76,563,139 of NC_000079.6, forward strand.
GTTCTGTTTTGTCTTTTTTTGTATTTTTGTTTGGGGTGCGTAGACATTAAGGAATTGTATATGACATGAACAATGAAGAAACATCCAGGAATAAGAGACAGATAAAATTATTCTAACAGAAAACCTAGAAATTGCCTGAATTTATAATAGCCTATGGCATTACTTGAATTGGGGAATTGATTACAATTTTATATCTTATAGAAGTAGCAAAGCATAGTATTTGTAGTTTTAAAAAATCAGATGATTAAAGTGTAGGCCAAACAGTTCATCTTTGGCTTCTGAGAAGACATATGCTGCTTTCTCACAGCATGTTCCCTTTCTCATGGCTGTCTTCAGCATGGATGAAACTCGTGAATATAACTATTTCAAAATTTGAAAAAAAGGGGCTCCCTTAAAAGAAAATCAGCAATATTGTTAATTTAGTCATTCAGATTCACAGAATTTACATGCTGTGAGTCAAGATCCCATTATAGATCCAATTAAAATCCCAGGGACAAAATAATTTTGTTTTTGTTTTTGTTTTTTTGTTTTGTTTTTGTTTTGTTTTGCTTTGTTTTTTGTTTTGTTTTGTTTTGTTTTGTTTTGTTTTTTTGAGGCAGGGTTTCTCTGTGTAGTCATGGCTGTTTTAGAACTCACTCTGTAGACCAGGCTGGCCTCAAACTCAGAAATCCACCTCCCTCTGTCTCCCAAATGCTGGGATTAAAGGACTGCGTCACCATGCCCGGCTACAAAATAATTTAATAATTTATTTTCCTGATTTTTTTGAATGCATAAGAAATTGTTCATGATTTCAAAATACCAGTTTCATGGTAGAGAGACAATGGGGGAGGAAAAATCTAGAGTATGACTTGGGCAGATTTGTCTTCTAAAAATTCATGAAAAATGAAGAGAAGTAGAAGACAGGAGACAAGGAAAATGAGAAGTATTGTCTACTGCTGAGTAATACCATAGCCTGGGAACTTTACAGTATCAATCATTTATTTTGTTGGGTGAGGCTGGAGGCCAGATGGCCTCTTCTTCTCCATGCAAGCCTTTTCTCTTCAGAATAGCCTGTTTGAGTCTCTTGCTAGTTGGTGCTGTTCACCAGCAGGGCTCAGCTTGTGCCTTGGGCTGAAATCCAGGTTCTCCATACAGGCTTTCATATGCACTCTTGAGTTCCCTGTGGCACAGCAGCTGAATTCTAAAAACAGCCCTCAGGAGAACCAGGTGGAGACTGTACCAGCCTTTGGAACTAGCTTCAAATTCAAATGGTATCATTTTGCTATAGTGACAATCATGACTCCTCCTTTAGAGAAAAGGAATACAGATAACTTTTGACAGAATGAGTCAGTCACATTATGAGAAAAATACATGATATTGGAGACATTTTTGGTGCCCATCTTTAGAAATTATATCTTCTATAATTAACAGAGCAACTATAACTTAACACTTCTCATACACCAAACCTCAGTTGGCAAACTCTACTATTTTAAAATTTATGATCTAAGGCTCCTTAGGTACAGGATGCTAAGTCCAGCTTCTAAAGAACTGACCATGAGTGATATTACCAATCAGTCCTCTTCCATCCCCAGCTCCCAGGAGCAGGACATGCACGGGGAGCTGCTATCCCCAAAGTTCTGACTCCTAAGCATTAGCCTTTGAGTCAGCCTTTACATTCCACATATAAAGGCCATGAGCTCAACATCCCTAAGTGTGCCCCTAAATGTCCTTCTCAGCCTCCTCACTAAGAGAACACTGTATGTTTTTCCATTTTGTTTTGTTTCCTCCTTAATATAATATGATGGTTCTTGCACTTGACTCCTTAACATTTTCGTTATTTAAGAAACATTTAACTAGGAAAAAAAAAGAGAAACATTTAACTATTTCTTAAACATTTTCTAAAATATTTAGTGGTGTTTCTCTAAGTCTCCACCCACCAACACCCTTACAATGAGTCCTTTTCTACTTTACTGATCTCAGGATTGAGATTGTCAAGTTACTTAGATACTCAAGGGTTTAAGCAAGAGGGTTTGTGACACTTATTCCTAAGCATCTTAGGGAGGTCGGTAGTCCCTTGCCAATGCGAATAATTAGAAGAGACACTGGCTTAGACTTTTCTGAAAATCTTAGTAAAAAGCCTCAATAACGATTGGTTGAAATCTTTGGCTTAAGGCTGTTTTTGCTGTTAAGAATAGTTTGTTGTCTGAAGAGGCTAGCAGTAAAGAACTGTCTCTTTGTGTTTTAGACCCAGCAACCTGCTTTATAGCTCAAGTTTTTTCTTTTCTTTTTCCACAATAGACAGAAAAAAAAAAAGAATCCAGAAACAAACATAAAAGTGTCCTCTTTAGGTAAATGTCTATGTTACATGTTCCCACTAAAGAGTGTTGCCAGATATAATGAGGAGCCCTTTCCTTCCAGTGTCCTGAGCTTTTTATTACTTTCTTTTGAGCCCCGGTAATCGTTGGGAACCTACAACAAAGTCCTGCTAACATCTCTGGCACTTGTGGAAAGTCTTTGCATGCCCCCCTCACTGCCTGTCCCAAAATTTTCTAAGTTCCCTAGTTTTCTGTTACAGTAGACCTCACCTCTGCTTTAGGCCTACTGCTCTGTAACAAATAACCTGTAATTTAGACTCTCAAAGCTACCATTACACTTTGCTCTTAATCTTGGGAATTAGGAGTATGTGAAAGCTTTGCCCAGAAAGCCCTCGCTCATTGTTTTCCATACAATTGAATTTAGATGGAGCCTGGAGAATGAATGTTGTGGGACAAGCTAGGAAAGCTCCTGATGTCCTGTCTAGAGTACCTCTTACATTCTCTAGTCTCTGGGATTCTCCATAAAGGTCATTTCAGTGAACAAGGTAGTAGTTGCAGAACATTGTAAGATCATGCCCTGAGAAACATGTGGCAGTGTTTCTGTCAACCTTAGTCAGAATAGAATCAAAGTTCAGCTTGGTTTCAAAGGGAAGGGGAAGACATTGATGTCATCTCTAGAGGATCATCATAAAATATCAGACCTGTTTGTAAAAACTGTAGTCATTCATGGAGGAAATTACATATGGGGAAGTATCAAGGACCTAAAGTGAGTCACGAGAGTTAGAGGTATATAGCTCATAGAAAGTACGGACCATGGAGACTGATTAGATCACTGTTGTAAGAGAAGGGTTCTGGTTTAATTCTGTCTATTTGATTTCGGCATTCCATAGAAATAAGGAAGTTCAAGATAAGTTTCTTTATAGCAGAGAAGTGGGGAGTAGTTGTGCTGATAAATAGAATTTCAGCCAGGCCTAGCTTGAGATGCAAGGAACACCTTTATATAGAGATGTCTAGGAAATAGTTTATAGTTTCTAAGTTCATCTGGATAAAGCTAAGTTTATTAGTAGATTTTGAATCCTTAATGTCCAGTTTAGAGGGCCCAGTAAGTTTCAATGTACATGTAGATGTAATTCCTATTTGGGGTAGAGATAGAGATATAGGAGTACTAACATAGGGATAGTAATTAATCCTGTAATCATGGATAGAATTTCACTATGAGAATACAAAGCAGATGTCCATTTAGGCTGAGCTGAGTATAAACAGTCTAAGCATTAGGGACTGTGTTTTTAAAACATTTTACATGGTCTTTGAAAGCAAGAAAATTTGACCAAATAAACCTTGTAATCCCATAGAACAAATGAGCAGAGTGCCCTCTGATAGGCAATTGGCCATTCTCAGATGTGTCTCTTCTATGTTTTTACCTCCCAGACACCTCACATAGAGCTTCAGATTTCCTGATTTCTTGCAAAAGAAGCAGAGCCTGAGACTGACTATGAAATAGCAGTACAGAGGGGGCAGAAAAAAAAAAAACACACCAAGGAGTGAGAAGGAGAAACTAGAGAATTAGTGAAGAATATATATAAAATACAACTTCTACTTCATTTGTCAAAGTTACTAGTATATAATTTTTTTAAAATGAGGCATCAGGCAAATGAAGCTAATTTATACTTATTACCTTTTAAAAAAAATTTTCTATAATGCAGATGAGGATCATAACAAACAGTATGAGCCAAAGTAGAGACATAATTTATGTTTATAAAATATGATTTTAAAACATGCCATCTTTTAAAAAACTATAATATTTATTTTACTTTTTTATTTATCTTTCTCTCCTGGGTTACAACCCAACTGCAGTTTCTCCCTCTTCTACCCCTATTCCCCCCCCCATTCCTTCCTCTTGGTCAGAAAAGGGCAGGCTTCCGAGGGATTTCAACTAAACAAGGTATATCAAGTTGCAATAGACTAAGTACCTTCACTTCTATTAAGGGTGGTCAACACAACCCAGTAGGAGGAAAAAGGTCCCAAAGGCAAGCAAAAGAGTCAGAGACAGCCCAACTTTGACTGGTCCCACAAGAAAACCAAGCTACACAACCATAACATATATGCAGAGGGCCTAGGTCAGCCCCATGCAGATTCCCTGCTGGTTGTTTCAGTCTCTGTGAGCCCACATGGATTCAGTTAGTTGATTCTGTGGGTTTTCTTGTGGTGTCCTTAACTGTTCTGGCTTCCGCAATCCTTCTTCCCCCTCTTCTGCAGGATTTCCCTTACTTCACCTAACGTTTGGCTGTGGGTCTCTGCACATATTCCCATCAGTTAGAAGATACCCTCTTAATACCATTGGGTTACACATTTGCTTTAAGACATCTAAACTGCTTTTTAATATGAGAGGAATGAAAGGAAGCGTGGGAGCAGCGTGGGGGATGGGAAGGAAGATGATCACAAAAATAGATGAGGCTGGACCAAGAAAAACATACTCCTAGGAAGGTAACCTGTGCTTTTATAGCCAGATTAATTGTGTTAAACAATAATTGGATGTTTGTAGTGGGCAGAAAAAAATGGTAGGTGTTGTGATTTGAATTTTGTATCTCCTCTGCAGTGTAAATCAAATAAACTCCCTTCTATCTAAGTTGCTTTTGTAAGGTATTCTATCAAAGCAGTGGAAATGTACAGTGACCATCATCCTTTATTACCTAGCTCTGAGGCAAGCTGTATTTCTAATAGAAAGGTTTCTGGAAGCAGCTGATGCCCAAAGCCATACTGAAGGGAAATAAGTAGGTGGCAGGTTTTTGTTTTTGTTCTTATTTTTTTTTGTTTTGTTTTTTTGTTTTTTGTTTTTGTTTTTGTTTTTTTTAGTAGAGGAGATCTTAGGGCCCCCTGGGTTAGACCTGACTGGATGGTGTTAGTGGTCTAGGAACCAGGAGAGGTTTCCTCACTGCGTAAGTAGAAAAGTCTCCTTCATATTTATAGTATGAGTCAGAAAGTGTCATTTTTATCAAACTGGTACCAAAGTATCTTTCATCATAAAACCCAAGAATTTATGGCTCTGATAGTTGAAGTATATAGGAAATTTGACTTAAAGTAGGTAGTACCCATATCTTTATATTCAAGGCAGTTTTACTTGAAATTAAACTTCTTGGTTCTAGAAGAAAATGACTTTTAAATTACTTTGGAATTTTTGCTTCATTGTAGATTTTTCAAGTGTATTCTAATCATTACAGCCTAAAGTGCAGAAATAAAAAAAAAGTCCCTCTCTTTCTAGGTGGAGGGGTGAGGGAAAAATTATGCAGGCGTGGATTTATCCTCCTCAGATGCATCCCCTGTGCATAATTTCCTCCAGGCCTGTGCTTGTTTTATGGTGGTTACCCACAGTTCTTAAGCCCAAAAGAATTGCAGTTTGTCTAATTGATGTATAATAAAAATATTTCTTTACCTAGTGTTTCTATCCACCCTTCAGAAAAATTACAAAAGGACTGCAATTAATATTTAAAACAGTAACCATTTCACGTCTGTGTAAGAACATTATATGCAGGAGCACAGCCAGACCATCTTTTCAAGTCCTAGCCCTCATTATGCCATCTACTGGCTATATAGTTGTAGTCAAGATTTCTTTTTCTTCTTGCCTCAGCTTCCTTATCAGAATGGGGCATCTGAGTGTTTGTTTCATAACATCATTGTAGGTAATGTCAAGGAGACAGGATTAGCAAAATAACTATAATAACTTTTGGCATTTAAGTACAAAGTGCATATTTGATGGTAAAAGAAAAAATTAAAAAATGAAATAAAGCATGATAATGTGGTGGTACAGAGTGGGAGGGCTCTGACACTGACCAATGAGGTGGTGCAGAGTTGGATGGCTCTAACTAGCCTGTTTAGACATCCATTTTCTTCTCATGAAATGGAATAGCTGTTCCCAGTAATACAAGCTTTGCAAATTTACAGGGGGATTCGTAGGACCATCTCTGCTAAGCACATAGTACCATGCTGTGATTACAAATACATACTTTCTGTGAGCTTTGGGACTCGGTTCTTGGAGATTTAGATTTAATTCTTAACTTCCCATTTCCAGGTCATTTTTGGACATCTTGAAACTTGGCTAAGGGTTCTTTAAAATCCATGACCCCCGGCAGGTGCATAAGATGTAAAGTAGATTGAGCAAGACTACAATGGGCCTTGTAGGATTATTTCCATTAGGAAGTTATACTAGCCTCAACCATGTTGGCTCCAAAACCATACAAATCATCGGTTTTTAAAAGAATTGGATGTTTTCTTCATTTACATTTCAAATGTTATCCCCTTTCCTGGTTTCCCTCCCTCCCAGAAACACCCTATCACCTCCCCCCTCCCCGTCTTCTATGAGGGTGTTCCTCCACCCACCAACCCACTCCCACCTCCCAGCCCTCGATTCCCCTACACTGGGACATCTATTGAGCCTTCATAGGACCAAGGACCTTTCCTACCATTGATGCATGACAAGGCCATCCTCTGCTACATATGCAGCTGGAGCCATGTGCACTCCTTGGTTGATAAACCATTTCTCTTTAGAGCATAGCTTTCCACTCAAGCTGGTCTCGGAAGAACAAAGTTGACAACTATCATGGTCAAAATCAGTATTCCAGAGTTTCCATCTATTCAAGTGAAGCTGCTGGAGGCATTCCACACATGTCTCTAACCTACCTGCCCTCTTCTTAATTCATAATGGGAGGTTGTTGTTATGTTGTTGTTCATCAAGCCCCTTTAGTGTCAAGCAAGTTCTGCTTGAAGGCACCCTAGAAAAGATCTCAGATTCTAATCATAAAGAAGCGTGCTTAGCATGGGATCAAAAGGGCAGATTGTTCTTGGACTCAGAGATAATAGATTTAGAAATGTAGGATCTTGGTCTTCTGAAGGCTCTATGCCCCAGTATAGGGGAATGCCAAGGCCAAGAAGCGGGAGTGGGTGGGTTGGGGAGCAGTGCGAGATGGGAGGGGATAGGGGATTTTCGGAGAGGAAAATAGGAAAGGGGATAACAGTTGAAATGTAAATATAGAAAATATCTAATAAAAAAATGCAGGATCACACTGAGAAGGAAATACTGCCAGACTTAAATGCCCTGTTGAGTATTTGAATAGCAGTGTGCTTCCGAGACTGCTCTTTCTTATGTCCTTGCCTATATAGCCTGTACCTGCTTAATCTGTAAGACAGCCTGTGATTACCACACCTAAGGTTACAGACTGCCTGTGGACATACCTACTCTTTAAAAGATTTAGTGTATTGTATACTTCAGAGGGCCTGAGTTTTAACACCTACAACTATTTATATAGCATGTTTTTAGTTTTTCTTTAAAAATTCAGAGATTTGGCTTCTTCCCACATGAGGTAAGCCATGCAGGAACTGAGTTTAAACTGTCTCCTTTAAATGAGACTTGATTTCTGCCATCTATTCATGCCACCATAATCCCCTCTGGGTCTGGGGTATTCATCTACATTACCTCTTATTAATGTGTATGCCTCTAGACATTTGAGTCTGTAGTACTCTGACAATTGAAATTGCATCGATTTTTCTATGTTTTGAACTATTATATATTTTTATTTCAAAGCTTAATTCTCGAATGTAAGACTTATTCTCTTGTTTTCATATCTACTTCACTGTCACCTCCAAGTAAAGAAAACACATTTGAGCCTGTAAGTCCCTGAGGCTAGAGTGCCATAAAAACTGAAGTGTAAACCTCATAGCCTCAAGGAAGTAAGATGCTTTTAAATTTTTCCCTAGGAAATAGATGGTGTGATGGTCATTGGTAGCTATTTTTAGCTCAAAAGCCCTTTCCCCTCCATGCTAAAGAATATTAAGGATTCTCATTTTCTTGATTTTTTGGGGGCTCTATAATCTGCTCTCAGAGAATCCTAATGTCCACATATGTATTTATAAGCAATTTAGTTGCATTATCTGTAAATATATTTTATAAAATGATTTGCTTCAGTTAACAAGAGCCTATTTTTAACTTCAGTTGTGAATTATTAATAATCTGATATGCAGGGTATAACATTTGTTGAGTCTGGAGAACTATAGTTTTTATGAAATACTGTTTTCTCTAATTAATAGAGAAACTAATTGGCTCACTAACTATAAAAATGAACTTGTAGAGAGCTGGAGATGTGGTTCAGCAGTTAGGAGCATGTACTGCTATGGTAAAGGCCCCAAATTCAGGTCCCAGAATCCATGTTAGGCTCACAGCTTAACCACCCAAAGCCCTATTCTGGGATTCTGAACTCCCATACCCAGCTGCACACACACACACACACACACACACACACACACACACACACACACACACACACACACACAATTATTTTAAAGGTGCTTGTCCCTCAGGGAAACGGTTTATTTTCAAATTAATAACCTGTCTTCCCCTTTATTTCCTATTAATCTTCTAAAAAAATTAGAAATTATTTCTGAGTGATATAAGTAGGTCTCAGTAAGAAAATATAAATCTTCCCCAAGTCTAGTGTATCTCATGGGTCTATGCTACCTCAAATATGGTCATTTTTAATGACATGTGGGGAATCTAAGTTATATCACCCCTCTCTGTACCAAGAGCATATATATGTTGTTTAGGTAAGAATATTCTTCTGTATCCTCTTTTATCTATTGTTTGTTTGTTTTTGTTTTTGTTTTTGTTTTCTGTTTTTTTGTCTTTTTGAAAGAGGGATTCTCTGTGTAGCCCTGGCTGTCCTGGACTCACTCTGTAGAGCAGGCTGGCCTCTAACTCAGAAATCCAGCTGCCTCTGCCTCCCAAGTGCTGGGACTAAAGGTGTGCACCACCACTGCCCGGATCATCTATTGTTTAAGCACAGAATGTGCTGAACTTTTGATCGTAGCCATTCTGACTGGTGTGAGGCGGAATCTCAGGGTTGTTTTGGCTTCTATTGCCCTGATCATTAAGGATGCTGAACATTTTTTCAGGTGCTTCTCATTCATTCGGTATTCCTCAGAGAATTCTTTGTTTTTTTAATGGGGTTATTTGAGTTTATGGAATCCAGCTTCTTTAGTTCTTTGTATATATTGGATATTAGTCCCCTTTCAGATTTAGGATTGGTAAATATCCTTTCCCAATCTGTTGGTGGCCTTTTTGTCTTATTGACGGTGTCTTTTGCCTTACAGAAGCTTTGCAATTTTATGATGTCCCATTTGTCAATTCTCCATCTTACAACACAAGGCATTGCTGTTCTGTTCAGGAATTTTTCCTCTGTGCCCATACCTTCAAGGCTTTCCCCCACTTTCTCCTCTATAAATTTTAGTGTCTCCAGTTATTTTTGGAGATCCTTGATCCACTTAGACTTGAGCTTTGTACAAGGAGATAAGAATGGATCAATTCATATTCTTCTACATGATAACCACCAGTTAAGCCAGTACCATTTGTTGAAAATGCTGTCAAATTTTCCATTGGATGTTTTTAGCTCCTTTGTCAAAGATCAAGTGACCATAGGTGTGTGGGTTCATTTCAGGGTCTTCAATTCTATTCCATTGATCTACCTGTCTGCCCCTTTACCATGCAGTTTTTATCACAATTGCTCTGTAGTACAGCTTGCGGTTGAGGATGATGATTCCACCAGAGGTTCTTTTATTGTTGAGAATAGTTTTTGCTATCCCAGGCTTTTTGTTATTCCAGATGAATTTGCAAATTGCACTGTCTAACTCTGAAGAATTGAGTTGGAATTTTGATAGGGATTGCATTGAATCTGTAGATTGCTTTCGGCAAGATAGCCATTTTTACTATATTGATCGTGTCAATCCATGAACATAGGAGATCTTTCAAACTTCTGAGATCTTCTTTAGTTTCTTTCTTCAGAGACTTGAAGTTCTTATCATACAGATCGTTCACTTCCTTAGTTAGAGTCACACCAAGGTATTTCATATTATTTGTGACTATTGTGAAGGGTGTCGTTTCCCTAATTTCTTTCTCAGCCTGCATATCCTTCGTGTAGAAAAAGGCCACTGATTCATTTGAGTTAATTTTATATCCAGCTTCGGCATTGAAGCTATTTATCAGGTTTAGGAGGTCTCTGATGGAATTTTTAGGGTCACTAGTTCTTCTTTGATGGTCTGATAAATCTCTGCACTAAGCCTATCAAGACCTGGGGTTTTTTTGGTTGAGAACACTATTAATGGCTGCTTTTATTTCTTTAGGGGAAATGGGATTGTTTAGATCCTTATCCTGATCCTGATTTAACTTTTGTACCTGGTATTTGTCTAGGAAATTTTCCATTTCAGCCAGGTTTTCCAGTTTTGTTGAGTATAGCATTTTGTAGTAGGGTTTGATGATATTTTGGATTTCCTCAGGTTCTGTTGTTATGTCTCCTTTTTCATTTATGATTTTGTTAATTAGGATACTGTCCCTGTGCCCTCTAGTTAGTATGGCTAAGGGCTTATCTATCTTGTTGATTTTCTCAAAGAACCAGCTCTTGGTTTGGTTGATTCTTTGTATAGTTCTTTTTGTTTCTTCTTGGTTGATTTCAACCCTAAGTCTGATGATTTCCTGCCATCTACTCCTCGTGGGTGAATTTGCTTCCTTTTCTTCTAGACCTTTTAGGTGTGCTGTCAAGCTACTAGTGTATGCTCTCTCTAGTTTCTTTTTGGATGCACTCAGAGCTATGAGTTTTCCTCTTAGGGATGCTTTCATTGTTTCCCATAAGTTTGGGTATGTTGTGTCTTCATTTTCATTAAACTCTAAAAAGTCTTTAATTTTTTTCTTCATTTCTTCCTTGACCAAGTTATGATTGAGTAGAGTGTTGTTCAGCTTCCATGTGAATGTTGGCTTTTGATTATTTGTGTTGTTATTGAAGATCAATCTTAGTTCCTGGTGGTCTGATAGGATGCATGGGATAATTTCAATATTTTTGCATCTGTTGATGCCTGTTTTGAGACCAATTTTATTGTCAGTTTTGGAAAAGGGACCATGAGGTGCTGAGAAGAATATATATCCTTTTGTTTTAGGATAAAATGTCCTGTAGATATCTGTTAAATCCATTTGTTTCATAACTTCTGTTAGATTTCAGTGTGTCTTTGTTTAGTTTCTGTTTTCAGGATCTGTCCATTGATGAGAGTGGGGTATTGAAGTCTCCCACTATTATTGTGTGAGGTGCAATGTGTGCTTTGAGCTTTACTAAAGTTTCTTTAATGAATGTGGATGCCCTTGCATTTGGAGCATAGATATTCAGAATTGAGAGTTCATCTTGGCAGATTTTACCTTTGATGAGTATGAAGTGCCTCTCCTTCTCTTTTTTTGATAACTTTGGTTTGGAAGTTGATTTTATTTGATATTAGAATGGCTACTACAGGTTGTTTCTAGGGACCATTTGCTAGGAAAATTATTTTCTAGCCTTTTACTCTGAGGCAGAGTCTGTCTTTGTCCCTGAGGTGGGTTTCCTGTATACAGCAAAATGTTGGGCCCTGTTTATGTAGCCTCTCTGTTAGTCTATGTCTTTTAATTGGGGAATTGAGTCCACTGATATTAAGAGGTATTAGGAAAAAGTAATTGTTGCTTCCTGCTATTTTTGTTGTTAGAGTTGGGATTCTGTTCTTGAGGCTATCGTCATTTAGGTTTGGTAAAGGATTACTTTCTTGCTTTTCCTAGTACATAATTTCCATCCTTGTGGTGGAGTTTTCCCTTTATTATCTTTTGAAGGGCTTGATTTATGGAAAGACATTGTGTGAATTTGGTTTTGTAATGACATACCTTGGTTTCTCCAACTATGGTACTTGAGAGTTTTGCTGGGTATAGTAGCCTGTGCTGGCAATTGTGTTCTCTTAGGGTCTGTATAACATCTGTCCAGGATCTTCTGGCTTTCAGCCTCTGGTGAGAAGTCTGGTGTAATTCCAATAGGTCTGCCTTTATATTTTACTTGACCTGTTTCCTTTACTGCTTTTAGTATTCTATCTTTATTTAGTGCACTTGTTTTTCTGATTATTATGTGTTGGGAGGAATTTCTTTTCTGGTCCAGTCTATTTGGAGTTCTGTAGGCTTCTTGTAGGTTCATGGGCATCCCTTTATTTAGGTTAGGAAATTTTCTTCTATAATTTTGTTGAAGATATTTACTGGCCCTTTAAGTTGAAAATCTTCATTCTCATCTATACCTATAATTCTTAGGCTTGGTCTTCTCATTGTGTCCTAGATTTGCTGGATGTTTTGAGTTAGGATCTTTTTTGCATTTTGCATTTTCTTTGATTGTTGTGTCCATGTTTTCTATGGAATCTTTTGCACCTGAGATTCTCCCATCTCTTGTATTGTGTTGCTGATGTTCCTGATTTCTTTCCTAGGATTTCTATCTGTGGAGTTGTCTCCCTTTGGGTTTTCTTTATTGTTTCTGCTTCCATGATCTTGGATGGTTTTCTTTAATTCCATCACCTGTTTGGTTTTGTTTTCCTGAAATTCTTTAAGGGATTTGTTGTTGTTGTTGTTGTTGTTGTTGTTGTTGTTCCTCCTCTTCAAGGACTTCTACCTGTTTAGCAGTGTTTTCCTGTAACTCTTTGAGGGTTTTTTGTGTTTCCTTTTTAAGGACTTCTAACTATTTAGTAGTGTTCTCCTCTATTTCTTTAAGTGAGTTATTAATGCCCTTCTTAAAATCCTCTGCCAGCGTCATGAGATATGATTTTTAAATCTGAATTTTGCTTTTCTGGTGTGTTGGGGTATCCAGGACTTGGTGTGATGAGCTTACTGTATTCTGATGGTCTTGGTTTCTGTTAGTAAGAATCTTACCTTTGCCTTTTGCCATCTGGTTATCTCTGGTGTTAGATGTTCTAGCTGTCTCTGTATGGAGCTTGTTCCTGTAATTCTGGTAGCCTCTGTCAGCACTCCTGGGAGTCCCACTCTTTCCTGAGTCCCATTGGTTAGAGCATTCTCTGCAGGCAAGCTCTTCTCTTATAGGGAAGGTGTACAGAGGTCTTGAACTCAGATCCACCTCCTGGCTGAAGATGAAGAAAAGGAAGCAAATTCACCCACGAGGAGTAGATGGCAGGAAATCATCAGACTTAGGGTTGAAATCAACCAAGAAGAAACAAAAAGAACTATACAAAGAATCAACCAAACCAAGAGCTGGTTCTTTGAGAAAATCAACAAGATAGATAAGCCCTTAGCCATACTAACTAGAGGGCACAGGGACAGTATCCTAATTAACAAAATCATAAATGAAAAAGGAGACATAACAACAGAACCTGAGGAAATCCAAAATATCATCAAACCCTACTACAAAATGCTATACTCAACAAAACTGGAAAACCTGGCTGAAATGGAAAATTTCCTAGACAAATACCAGGTACAAAAGTTATTTCAGTAAAATTGCTTACAGAAGGCCAACAGAAAAAAAAACAAAACAAACAAACAAACAAACAAACAAAAAAACAAAGACATTGGCCAATGTGGGCAGACACACTGGAGAGTCTAATGTAACCAGCTGTCTGTTTCTGTCTCTCTGTCCTGTTTTCCCTCTGTTATGACTTTGGCATACCCTTTAGCCAGATGAAATAATCAGAGAAAACATAAACTGGGGCTCATAAAAAATGTTGATTGGACCAGAAAAGAGCTCTTAGATTTATGATATATTGCTTTGGAAAATAACAAAGGAGGGTCCATTTAAAGTGAGTATAATGTTGTAATATATGTAAGTGAAAATATTAAATTACTTTTAAAAGTAGTATGTTCTTCTCAAGTTATCTATAGAGTCTATGGATTCACTTTTATTTTATATGGCTTATTCAGTATACAAAAACCTGAGAAATGGATTGGCTTCCTCCCCGCGTCCCTATCATTCCTTTAATCTCCTTTCTAGACATAGCTATGTTCATAATTGATTGAAGTCCTGGAGACAGACTGTATCTATGAATTTGCATATGAATTTGTCTCATACCCGAGATGATAAATTTTGCTGTAGCTTGTTTATTTCATTTAACACTTAAAAGAGATTTGCCTATAGTGTATTTATAGAGCCTGATTATTAAGAACAAAATAAGTACATACTATTTCTTAGTATGCAGTATTACTCAGATTAGCTCTTTATTAATTTAACCATTTCACTGTTTATGACATGGCAAAGCCTTTCATATTACAGACAATTCTACCATGAATATTCTAGTATGTCCATCTTTGCAGCAGAGAAAGAACATGACTTAATGTATGACAAGATCTGGGAAATGTGGTGGTGGTGGTGGCTGTGGTGGCTGTGGTGGTAGTGTCCTTTATGTATTTGCTTTATGTATTTGCTTTTGGCTTTTCTTTTTCTTGGCTTATTTTATACATCATATTTTTCACTAAATATGACAACCAGAAGTTATAGGCTTAGAGTCTATAAAAATCATTTTTTTTTGTATCATCGAAGGGGAGAGGTTGTTTTTTATTGATAGATCTTATACTTACCTTTGATTCTAGTGCTATAGCTGTGTACATAGAACATGCTGGTTTTATGCTTTTGCAGACAGGATAAATGGGCATCCTAAAATGCAGATTTATACCACAGTGCCAAACTATGCTTAGTATTGATCTTTGGCAGAGTAATAGAAACTATGGCAATGCATTCCTATACAAATGTCTCTTACATTGAGAGGAGCTGGCACTTTTTCTGGACCTAACAGACAATTAATTACACACCTTGAGGTCACTTGATACTTAGGACTGCTATCCTACTGTGCACAGCTTATCTGTTTAATCTGCCTCTAAGTGATCAATGTAACAAACATTACTTGCCTTGGATTTCTCAATGTAAGCAATTTAAGCTAATGCACAGCTACAACCTTAAATTATACACTCTTCTACACCCTTGACCCAAGAGTAACACATGTATTATTTGTACATGTGTTATGATACTCAGAACTATTAGGTTGAACACTGTCTTACCAAATAAATATCCATTATAAATGTTGAAAGCATATTGCTTGGTTGTAGTACTGTTGCTTATTTAGGTCAGTTGGAGTCAGTGACTTGATCCCTTGTAAACCTCTGTTAAAGATTTCTGCAAAGTATATCCTTTATTCCTTCCCCATGTGGAGTTTTCTGTGCTGTTCAGTAAAAGAGGGAACAAAGCTCATTGTTAGAAACAGATACTCAGACATAGACATAGTCTTAGGCAAGCACAAATTCATACCCAAAAAACAGACAGGGATGATAAACAGGGAGAGCAAAGTAGAGAATTCAAATCTGGGCTCATTCTTGGTCAAGTGACACCAAGAAGACGTGGCTTATTGATTTTTGGGTAATAAGACACCCATATATTATTGGTGACTTGGGTTTAGTATTAATGCATTCAGGCTGTCTATATTGTGGTGAAAAATCTTTAATACATTACATCTGTGAATCTTGGAGTCTTGTGTGAAGAACGTGTGAGGCTGTATGAGGAACATTAATACATCAGTGAAGCATTTTGGAGCACCAAGCATGAGGGGAGAATAGCTTGAACCCTTATGAGCATATTGGGAAGATCCCAGAGACACAGACAGATACTCACCCAAGACAGACACAGGGACAGATTCACAACATTCATGCAGGCGTAGATCCAGACTCATATAACAGACAGACAGAGGACAGTGGAAGACATGGAGGGATCAAATATGGGTTCCCTCTTGGTCAAATGATACCATGAGAAGTACTTTATTGATTTCTGTCATTAATGCAAAATTGACACATTATTGGTGAGATAGATTTATTACCAGTGCACACAAACTGATCACAACAAACAACTATAATATTGTGTGTATAAATATATATGTATATATATATTTATATGTATAAATATGTGTATTTGTATGTATAAGAATATATACATATATCTTTAAGAATACACCCACCCCCCCCCACACACACACACACATCATCATCATCTTTGGGAAATGTCAAGTTCACACATCTTTAATAGTATTAAATCAGCTCACTGCAAAGAGCCAGCAAATATTTTCTTTGTCCATGTGTGACGTGATTCTCACTTTTTACTGTGGCTTTTGTCACAGAGAAGAGGCTGATTAGAAAAGGTAAATAAAGATATATGTAGTTTGTAAGAATTTTAGGTCCCCAGCAATGATGTTTTTTATGTAATTTGTACTAACAGTTTGCAAAGGGAAACTCTTCCCCTTTGAGAGTTGAGTCATATCCTGTGGATCTGAAGCAATGGGTGGTATTTAAACCTCACTGGTTCCTCCTACTTTCACTCTAAGTCTCTGCAGTTCAGAGCTGCAAGTGCTCGGTGCTGAGAGGGCGCTGCTCTCCCTTGGAGGTGAACAGACACTTATGCTGTGTTTTGCGAAGACAGCCAAGTCTGGAGACACAGCTCTGCCCAGGGTGAAAGATGATTTGGTCGTTTCTCAAGCACTATGCTAGATAGCTACAGGCTGAAAAGTTTCTGCAATTTACCACTCGTTTGTCATAAGGTAAGTGCAAGGTTTGGATGTACTCTTTAGGTTGTGGCAGCTTTAAATGCATTTGGCAGTTTCAGGATTGTGCCTCAGAAAATGTCTTCTCCCTGAGTACTGAGCATGGTAATTATGAGTCTGATGTTTGTATTTTGGGCTTCAAATGCTTTGCACCTATGAAAGACCTAATTTAAGAGATCAGTATTCTCTTGGAACTTATTTATGAAAAAAAGGCAGAACCTTGGTAATGTTGAGACTTTGTTAGCTTTACGTTGCTTTAGATTGCTTTCAAGAATTAGTTATTTCAGGGTATCAGTTTGGGGGTCTTTTTTCATTTTGTTATCATATAGTTTCTATCAAAGTCTATATCAAATTAATATTCAAATAAATAAAGGTTTTCATTCTTTCCTAAATGATTATGGTCCTTTACTGGCATAAAAAGAAGGTCTCATTAACTGAAAAGTTAAATATGAGAAGGGAGCAAAAGCCTCTTGTCCTGTCATGTGTGGACTTGGGCCTGAGTGAGAGGCTATGGACTTAGGAACTTCAGGTTGAGCTGTTTTAAAATGTGAGCTTGTTTACCACATCTTACTTTCTCTGTTGCTGCGAGACGGTCATGGTACAGGTTGGTGCATAGAGAAATCTGCGTGGAAAATGACTGACAGCTTTGTTTGCAAATTTGTTTAAGCTAAGAGGTTGGAATTAAAGATAACTGATTCAAGAAACTGACATCAAATGTAGAATTTGGGGCAGGTGTCTTGTGTCATTTAACTTCAGATGCTCATATTTAGAGCCGTCAACTTCATTTGACATGGAAGAAGTAGCTAATTTGATTTTGAGAGCTCTAGCTATAAATTTGTAGGATAGTAATGAGTTGAGTTCTTAATGTACTAATGACAGTTGGTATTATAAATACTTTCTTCCTAATTGACTCACTGTCATGCTTAGGAATGCTTCATTTCTGTTCAAATTTATATACACTATAAAACTGCTAGATTCTAACTAAAACATAGAGGTTACTTTTCACTAGAAATATAGTCAATAATTAATATTTTTGCAAAGGTCAAAGGGTTAATGAGTTGATGGAAGGAAAATGAGTTTCCTCTTCTTTAGAGGATGAGTTAAATTTATTTTAATTTCCAAGCATATTTGAAGGAGTACTTCGTACTTGAGAACAAAAGTTCTATTAGAAAATGGTACCACTATGAGAGCATTCTGAACCTTAAATAGTGAAAAAAAGCAAAGACCTACATATTCTCAAATCATGATACATGTAATAAATAGAATATTTGAGTACTAGAATATACATTATACTCTGCCCTTTTAAATATGAACAAGGAGGGAGATATTCTGATTTATCAAACACTATGCTGGAGGCAAGTCACATAAAAGAGTATAACAAAATACACTGTATTAAAGCAAAAGAATGTCTAATTAATTATGCTTTGCCTTGCTTCTGGGTTCTTATTGTGGATGACAGCGGCCAAACAAACTCTTGGCATGGATTGGAACTCAGTCTGATGTGATGTTATCAGATCCAGAGTTTCTAATATGTTATTTCCAGCAGTGTTTAACAGATCGTGCCATTGTCTGATGTGGCTGACCACAGAGGGTGGCATGGCGGTTGCCCTTGTCCTTTCTTGTGCCCCATTCTTTGGCTGTTTTCCTGGTTCCCTTCCTCTGTAGAGTGGTGGGCTGGTGGTACGAAGAGCACACACAAACAAGATAATATTTCATTTCTCAACCCACATGCTAATTTAGTTGAAAAAAATCGGTGAAAAAGATATGGGTAAAACGAGCCTGAAAGAACCTGCAGGGTTCAGGCTTGAGGAAGCCCCTAGATCTTGGGCTTTTCAATCTATGCATTTCTAAGGGGTTGTTTCTGTGTTTTATTAAAGGAGAGGAGTTTGAGATGTTAAAGATAGTCAGCACTTTACTTAGAATACAGTATGTTTCTTTTTGGGAATGGAGGTCTCATTTCTCTCCAATTTATAAATTAATTTTTCTTGTTAATATTCAAATGATATAAAGTGTTTCGCAAAGTTAAGCTCTAGGAAATAAAGAGACCCCCATTATAAGTCCCAGTGCCATTTTAATTTCAAATAACACAAGGAAAGTCATTCTCAAAAAAAAAAGAAACATGTTTATTGAGTGGCAATTCAGTGTTTTCAGCTAAAATCAATATATGCTTTGTCTCTGCTGGAAGCTAAGTCATTGGATGCCAAGCATGTTTTCCTTCTCTTATTTTTTTCTCTTAATAAGACCTTGAGATATTCTCAATGAAGAACCAAACATAGGAAAAAAATTTACAGCATGATTCTTCTGATTTCTGACACATTAGATTCTATTGTCTCTACTGAATCCTGTTGAAGGAGAAAGGCAGCATACCTGGTGTAAAACATGAGTAATAATGTCCTCCATTTTGCGTGTTTCCTCTGAACACTGGTGTACTATGGAGACCAGGCTGGTCTTGAAATTGCAGTCTTCTTATCTCACCTTGCAAAGGGCTAATCAGCTCATCTTTTTAAAGTAAAAATAATAGCAATAATGATGATGATAATAATATTCACAAAACCCTGTTGACCATGCTTTTAAGAAGCCATTATTTTTTTTCCTGTTATTTTTTTTATTACGTATTTTCCTCAATTACATTTCCAATGCTATCCCAAAAGCCTCCTACACCCCCCCCCCCACCCACCCATTCCCATTTTTTGGCCCTGGCGTTCCCCTGTACTGGGGCATATAAAGTTTGCCTGTCCAGTGGGCCTCTCTTTCCAGTGATGGCCGACTAGGCCATCTTTTGATACATATGCAGCTAGAGTCAAGAGCTCCGGGGTACTGGTTAGTTCATAATGTTGCACCTACAGGGTTGCAGATCTTTTTAGCTCCTTGGGTACTTTCTCTAGCTCCTCCATTGGGGGTCCTGTGATCCATCCAATAGTTGACTATGAGCATCCACTTATGTGTTTGTTAGGCCCCGGCCTAGTCTCCCAAGAGACGGCTATATCACGGTCCTTGCACCAAACGCTTGCTAGTGTATGCAATGGTGTCATCATTTGGAGGCTAATTATGGGATGGATCCCTGGATATGGCAGTCTCTTGGTGGTCCATCCTTTTGTCTCAGCTCCAAACTTTGTCTCTGTAACTCCTTCCATGGGTGATTGTTGCCAATTCTAAGAAGGGGCAAAGTGTCCACACTTTGGTCTTCGTTTTAAGAAGCCATTCTTCACAGGGTTTCAGAGTACCTTCTCTACTCAAGCTTCCTGTACTGGGGACTCTTCGACCTGGTCTTACAAGGCCTATGTCTATGGGATAGTCTTCAAAACTCGTTATTTCTTAGCGATTTCCATAGTACAAGTATTCCAATATTTAGCCCATGAAAATAAACATGCTTAACCAGTATTACTGTCTGTTTTAACTTTTGAAATTGTGGCTGATGCAGTAGGCTGTTTGCTGCCTTTGTTGAAAATGTCTACAAAAAGATACGTTCTCCATAGTCTTGCCTTTGAAAAAAGAGACAAAGAATACTCCCAATAATAAACAAACAAACAAACAAACAAATAAATAAATAAACCAATAAAATTCCAACCACTTCTGTTAGAATGGGCGTGCGTAGTTTATATTATGGATCTCTACTCTTATTAAGGTCAATAGCAAGAAGAAAACATGGCTTTCATAATTATAGAAGTTAGTGTCATCACTGTACCAGTGACTACAATAGACTTTTTAAAAAGAAAATTTAGCTCTAAAAGTCTGTTGATAAGATTAGAAACCATTTCCTGAAGAATTTTCTTTAAAGGTTATTTCATGTTTCTAAGAATTCAAAACATAAAGACCATTTCTTTTCATAGAAAATGTAAGTTAATGAAAACTATGAGTTACCCTCATGGACTGGCCAGCAATGTTGCAGCTTCAGCAGGTGGATGGAATTGATTGTGATGCTATCATATGACTATAGCCTAGCAGTGCTTTGCAAACAAGTTCATGTTTGCATTAATTAAAAAAACCTCTGTGAAGGAACAGTTATGCTAGGAGATGAAGGAAAATGATGTGAGGTAAGAACCTTTGTCTGGGACCTAAGGAAGGAGACCGCACATAGAAGAGGTCAAAAAAGAGTCAGTACTTGTTTGCAAGGTTGACGCCCTCTTCTTTAGCAGGCAACAATGATATATGTACCAGGTATCCCCCACCCTGGCACATCAAGTCTCTGTGAGACTAGGCACATCCTTCCCTACTAGGGCCAGACAGGGCAGCCCATATAGAAGAACATATCCCATGTACAGGCAACAGCTTTTGGGAAAGCCCCAAGCCCTTATATTTTTAAAATTTATTTTCTCACACTTATTGACTGTGGGTGTTTACCAAATATTGGTTAGTAATCCAGTGAACTCCAAGGTCAGTGAAGCAGTGTGATCCTTTTGGAAGGGTTCACAGACATCTTTGTTATAAGTACCAAGCATTGTATTGAATGTGCATTTGTTATAAACCCAAATAAACTCTGGAGATTCCCTGCTGAGCTTTAATCCCATCTTAATTTAGTATAGATACACAAATCAGGCACGGGTGTCCCTTTTCTTGAGTCATTACAGTAATGGGAAAGCATTAGTAATACATATCCGTGGCATGAACACAGCCATGCAAGCTCTGAATTCTTTGATTTACAAGTGTCTCTTTTCAAGGTGATGATGAGGACAGTCATAATGAAGACTTTTACTAGTTGTCCAGTTTATTCTTATAACTGCCGTATAACCGTGGGCACTATTATAATTTTACTCCCTTTTTACAGCCAGGAAAGGTAAAGTGTATACAAATCAAATCACTTGTCCCTAACATGATACAAAGGATGAAACCGAGTCTGGGTAGTCAGAATTCAGAGCAAGATGGCAGCCCAACTGTGTTGATGTCAGGCATTTGAATTGAGTGCTAGAAAATGATACAGAGATGTTAAGGGAATCAATAATGTTAGTACATCTAATCATTTTTGTGATGCGCACACCTTCCTTCTAAGTGATAGGGAATCATAGGCAGGGGTAGGTTGAAGTTGTGTAGGAAGTCATGTAAGATGTGGTTAGCATTTGGCAAATATGCTAGGAACTAGCTAAAGTAATCCATTCTTCTAAGTGATATGAAAAGCCTTTTTGTTGTTGTGTTTTTAGGTGGGGGATTGGCAGAAACAGTGGAATGTGTTTAAGTCTCCTGATAAGCTTGTTTTGGGCTTTGAGGGAAAATCCCTGTTGTGTCTACATTTGTGCATATACTCCTGATCCTTTCAGTGAATGCTGGAATGGCATTGTCCAAGGCCTTTATGCAGCTTTGTCTTTTTATCTGTATGGCACAGAAAGTACAAACCATGATCATAGTATTAGAAGGCCCTACAAACAAAATTAGTTTGAACAACAATATTAAAAATCATGTTCAGTGACTGGCAAACACATATTTGTTTCAAAATCTGAGAGCAGAAGCCTCCCTGCTTACACACATCTCATTAAAGTGCTCATATTTACTTGGCACAATAGAACAATAGAATACTTTCCAAAATGATGGTGGAGTCTTGGGGGCTAGAGCCAGGATATGGTGCAAGTTTCAGAGAGAGTATTAAAAGACTTATTGCTTCAAGTTTTCCAAGGGATGGGGGGAAACAAAGTTCAAGTGTAGACAATGGAGACGACTCTATTGGGAAAATTGCATGTTTGGCATTCAATCAAGCAAGCATTATAAACAAAAAGAAAAAAAATCATCTCAATCAGCACGTAACTACTAGTTCCTTGGTTGTAAACAAAACATCACACAGTGACTTTGGGAAGTCATTCCCTTCCGTGGTGTGTAAGTACTTTGTGATATGGAAGTGCACTTGTTTCCTGTGGCTTGTTGTTCTCTGGAAGTAATTTCTCTATCTTAGAAACAGTGTGTTCCTTTCAGTTGAATAAAATCCTATTGTGTATATGCATCACATTCTCACCACCCATTTGTCTGTTGATGGAAATCCAGACTGCTTCTATTTATGCCTTTATGATTGTTGTGAGAGTCAATAGGGATATGCAGGGTGTTCTTCATGGTATAGGACATGGGTTTAGGGGCACGTACCCTACCATGATATAGCTGAGTCATATGGTCATTTCTATCTTTAGCCTGTTCAGACCCCTTCATGCTGATTTCAATAGTGAATACATCAGTTTACAACTCCACCAACAGTGGGTGGTTCTTTCCCCACATCCTCACCCTTGTTTGCTTTGGGGCAGTTGGTCATTTTGACAAGGGAGAGATGGAATCTCAAAGTGGTTATAATATGTATTTCCCTGATGGCTAAAGATGCTGAACACATTTAAAATTATTTGGTGTTCATTTGTGTTTCTTTGGAGACTAGTCTCTTCAGTTTATTAGCCCATTTATTAATCAAAAGAATAAGGGGATATTTAACTCTTGCAGTTCTTGTATATGTTCTAGATATTTTGTTTAAAACTGAAAAGTAGCTCAAACTCAGGAAAATTAATAGGTTTTTTCATATTCAGAAGATCCTAGATTTTTAAATTCTATGTGCAGCTATTACATGTGGGCGTGAGTGTAGCATAGGTCATGAGACTAGAAAGGGGACCATGAGATATGCAAAAGGGTAGTGGAGTCAACCCTGAGATTCCACCTCACACCAGTCAGAATGGCTAAGATGAAAAATTCAGGTGACAGCAGACGCTGGCGAGGATGTGGAGAAAGAGGAACACTCCTCCATTGTTGGTGGGATTGCAAGCTTGTATAACCACTCTGGAAATCAGTCTGTCGGTTCCTCAGAAAATTGGACATAGTACTACCGGAAGATCCAGCAATACCTCTTCTGGCATATATCCAGAAGATGCCCCAACCGATAAGAAGGACACATGCTCCACTATGTTCATAGCAGCCTTATTTATAATAGCCAGAAGCTGGAAAGAACCCAGATGCCCCTCAACAGAGGAATGGATACAGAAAATGTGGTACATTTACACAATGGAGTACTACTCAGCTATTAAAAAGAATTAATTTATGAAATTCCTAGCCAAATGGATGGACCTGGAGGGCATCATCCTGAGTGAGGTAACCCAATCACAAAGGAACTCTCACAATATGTACTTACTGATAAGTGGATATTAGCCCAGAAACTTAGGATACCCACGATATAAGATATAATTTGCTAAACACATTAAACTCAAGAGAACGAAGACCAAAGTGTGGACACTTTGCCCCTTCTTAGAATAGGAAACAAAACACCCATGGAAGGAGTTACAGAGACAAAATTTGGAAGTGTGACTAAAGGATGGACCATCTAGTAATTGCCATATCCAGAGATCCATCCCATGATCAGCTTCCAAATGCTGACACCATTGCATACACTAGCAAGATTTTGCTGAAAGGACCCAGATATAGCTGTCTCTTGTGAGACTATGCCAGGGCCTAGCAAACACAGAAGTGGATGCTCACAGCTATTGAATGGACCACAGGGCCCCCAATGGAGGAACTAGAGAAACCACCCAAGGAACTAAAGGGAACTGCAACCCTATAGGTGGAACAACAATATGAACTAAGCAGTACCCCAGAGCTCTTGTCTCTAGCTGCATATGTATCAAAAGATGGCCTAGTCAGCCATCACTGAAAAGAGAGGCCCATTGGACTTGCAAACTTTATATGCCCCAGTACAGGGGAATGCCAGGGCCAAAAAGGGGGAGTGGGTGGGTAGGGGAGTGGGGGTGGGTGGGTATGTGGGACTTTTGGTATAGCATTGGAAATGTAAATGAACTAAATACCTAATAAAAAATGGAAAAAAAAAGCCGTGTAGCAGAGAGGTAGCAGGGAAGCTGCTGGGGAGGAAGGGACCAGCAGAAAGGGGGCAAAAGGACAGAGTGGAGAAGGAAGAGCGACAGACACAAGGTATGAAAATGCCAGAGTGAAACTTATTGCTTCCTGTAGTAATTACCAAAAGCTAATAAAAGCTAAACTTTGAAGAAAGAAGAGAGAATAGGAGAAAAGAAGGGCAGGAGGGGATCCTAACTGAAGGCAAGACCTTCCTGGGTCCCCGGAAACCTTAGGTTGAGACTTGGCTCCACATCCCTAATCAGCTAGTCCCTCTCATAAGTTTCCTTTCTCCACTTCATGTTTCCCATACACTATCCATTATTTTTGCACAATTTTGTGGAAGTTTACAGAAGATTTTGACTGCAGTTTTAGGCACAAAAATAAGAAGAAAGTTAAATAGCAGTCATGCTGGTATATGCCTGTATTAAGAG
Organism: Mus musculus; assembly: GCF_000001635.26. Lineage (NCBI taxonomy): Eukaryota > Metazoa > Chordata > Mammalia > Rodentia > Muridae > Mus > Mus musculus. Next base: position 76,588,052 of record NC_000079.6, read on the forward strand.
CATATGCAAAGTGACACAGAAGGGCTAGTTCGATGCCAACTGTGGCTACATTGTGAGTTCAAAGCCAGGCTAGGCTACATGAGGCCTTGTTCCAAAATAAAAAAAAATAAAAATAAAAAGGAGAAGAAAAAGAGGAGGACTTTAATGAAGGAAAAACAGAAATCCAAGTATCAGTTTTATATTAAAATAACCCATAAAAAGTGGTTTCACATATTAAACCAGCCATACAGTTTCCATAATATTTTACTTGACCTGAATAGTGAGCAATGCCTATTCACAAAATTTTGAATTAAAAAAATTAAAAGTGCCTTGGAGAAAAGCTAGCCATGTTTTCTCATTTTGCGAGTGGAGATAATTTTGCTGCAGGCTAGTCACATGAGTTTCTTAAGGCTGTACAGCCAGCTCCCCATAGCACAGCAGAATACAGCCAGCTCCCCAGAGCACAGCAGAATACAGCCAATTCCCCAGAGCACAGCGTAACACGGGGTTTTCAGCTGCATCTCGTGATTACTTTGCCCTGTCAATCATCGAGACCAACATCGTCTAATTTAGCATTTAAGTGGTGCTCCAAAGTTTCACTTTTTTGCTACATCTTAATTCTCCACACCTTACAGCAACTTCCTTTTAGCTAATACATAATTATCTTGTGGGGACTTTGGGGGTGAAAAGAATAGATCTTTTAAAAAATTTCCTTGCTTTATTTTTTTTTTGTGTGTGTGTATGAGAGTTTTTACTTTGCACCATTCTGCCTGGTACCTGCAAAAGCCAGACCAGGATATCAGATCCTCTGTGACTAGAGTTTCAGAGGGTTGTAAAGTGCTGAGATGTGGGTGCTAGGCACAGAATCTGGGTCCTTTGCAGGAGCAACACGTGAGGCATCTCTCCAGCCCTGGGAAAAATATATATGTTAAGTTCCACATGAAATACTTTCTCATTCCTGAAACTGTGCCATTGGCTTATTACTTAGTACTGTGGACACATTTTTCATAGAAAGAGTTCACGTTTAACCAATCTCTTACATTAAAGACTTGTTAGACTTTCTTACCTCTTCCTATTCTTCCTATTCTTAAAAACCAATGTGCATTCAAACCAAGAGAAACGTTTATAAATGCTAGCGTTCTGTTAGTAAACAATGCATATTCAACCCTTCGAGTCACCTCAACAAACAAGAGGCAGCCATGGCTAAGCAGTGCCTTCTGTAGTAACCAACCACAGTTATGGAGAAAGAAGCACTGCTGTGACTCTGTCTCCACCCAGACTGCAGCACTTAAAGGAGCAAGTCCTTTATGGTTCTGGGTGGACCATGCTGAGATATTGCTTATGGGGCAGTTCTTCAGCTTGTATCACTGTACACGTTACCCTGTGAGTCTTGATCAGCCTTCATGTGCTCAGGCCTGTGTCTCTGGGATTCGGATCCACTGGGCTTCAAATAGAGATCAAGGGTACAAATTTTCAGGAAAGCACTCATGGCATACACTTTGGTATCCTGTGGCCCAGCACATATCACTGACGTCTTTTCATTAACTTGGACAAAGCATTTGAGGGTGAGTAGAACCATTTAGGAAGATATGAGTAGAGAAAGAATTCTACAGGAGACTTCTTAAAGCACTGCCTGCAGTAGATGTTGTGATCAGCCATGTTTCCACTCAGCAACCAGGGTAAGAATCGTGTGTATATGGCAGATGTGTGGGAGATGGGGGACAGAAAAGGAGAAACGATATGCAGCCAAGCCTGAATGCCCTGATCCTCAAAGTATCAGCATCAATGAAAGCTAAGCCTTGAGTCAGGATGAAGTGAAAACAAATGCCTGAAGAAACCGAGGTTGTACTGACAAGGAATGACTTTGTCATGTTCCTAGGAGTGTGGGTGCTTTAGAGAGAATTAACATGGTCTTTCTGAAAATGAGACTTAGCTGTAGAAGAAGTCTAGACTGGTGAGAAAAGACTGTGTGTGAGATCCCTCCTAGTGGGGTTAATAGGATGAGAAATCCATGTGGCATGGGCAGTAATACAATTCACATTCTCACTAGATAAACTGGGCTTAAATCCAGACATACCTGAGGATGTAACTAAATGTTAGACACCCTGGGTAGACCTCCAGTGCAACAGGAAGAAGAAGAAGAAGAAGAAGAAGAAGAAGAAGAAGAAGAAGAAGAAGAAGAAGAAGAAGAAGAAGAAGAAGAAGAAGAAGAAGAAGAAGAAGAAGAAGAAGAAGAAGAAGAAAAGTATACTTCCAATCTTCTGGTTCACACATACTTTGTGACCTTGAGTAATGTTGTTTTGCTGTGTTGTTTTGTTTGTTTTACATTAGCTTTCTCTACCCAAAGTGAGAATGCAAATCCTCTCTATGGAATAAACAGGATGTGTCCTCAATATCTGTACTCAGCACTCTGCCTATGATCATAATTCAAGCACACAGTAGTCTAGCAGTCTGTGGTGCCATCAATTCATGTTAGACAGTCAAGAAAAGAAAAAAGCTTGCAGTGTGCAGTGGAAATCTGACTAGCAGAGTGATCTTCTGGAACGTTGCTTACAGGATCCTGTTTGTATTTCCTTGAACGTCTGTAATTGCTTTCCTGAGTGTTTATCCAGTTAAGATTAGTAGGGTAGGACTTATTGTCCTACAGAACTGACAGGACGCTGCTTAATCCTGCTTTTGCTAGGAAGTCGGGACAGCATGGATGGTTTACTCTTGGATGGGAAGGATGAGTCCAGAAGTAAAGCATCAATCTGCTGGCTGTTCTGTCAGTAAGCACACATACACATACATACACATACACGTACACGCACATGCACACGCATATGTATACACACACACACACAAACACACATACACAAACACACAAATACACATACATACACATACACGTACACGCACATGCACACGAATATACATACACACGCACACACACAAACACACATACACAAACACACAAATACACATACATACACATACACGTACACACACATGCACACGAATATACATACACACGCACACACACAAACACACACACACACATACACAAACACACACATACACATACATACACATGCACACATACACACACACACACACACACACACACACAGAAAACTATAATGAATGCCTTCATATTAACATCTCTTGGATTTATTGACATTTCTCTGGCTTTCTAACATATGAATTAGGAGCCCAACAGAGGAGTAAAATATATAACCTCACCTCTGCCATTGCCAGATTTTAATAAAACTCTAGTCAGTGTTATGACTTATTTAAGAAAAGCTTATTTGCATAGTCATGGTGACATCATTCTGCTATTCTAGCTTTTAGAAATATTAGTCAGTATTGGCCACATTTCCAGAGAGCAAAGCTCTTGTCCACAATGCCTCTACCTCACATGCACACTTCCTTTTCAGCCCTTCCCCTCCTGGCATTCAAGGGCACAGAAGTGTTTACTCAAGAGCTTATGTGCTAGAAAATATGAGGTCACAGGTAGAACTCAGAATGGACATAATACATCCTCAAAAATAACAAAATGTAAGGAAAACTGAGTGACACTGTAATGGTCTGAAAATTGCTGAGGTAAGACCCCAGACTCAGATGGTATGCAAAGACAAAGAGTGGTTATTCTGCAAAAACAACCAGCATGCAGGGGTGAACAATTATTTGAAATGGCCTTCATGCAGGGAACTCTATTGAAGGATTATGTAATGTAAACTTTTATTGGTGGGTGCTAGGGGGTCACAGGTGGTCAGTGGTCTGCATTCCTATGTCATGAATGTTTTAACCATAGGTTGAGATAGGGCTTCCCAGTACAGATGACCCATCTTGAGATAAGATACTTCCCCATTTTTGTGGTTATCCCCAGGATGTTCTTTGCAAGAGGGTTTTATGATCTTGTTCAGGATTTTATGGTCTGTCCCTGCAGCTGATGTCGTATGGCCTAATCTCTGGGACTTATGGTCTGTTCCTGGAACTGGTGCTTTACAGCCCCATTTTTCCCCCTCAAAACAGGCCTGGTCCTTAAATGGAGACAAATGGGTTTATGTTGTCCTTTCAACACATGACAAAGTACAAGACAATCCAGGGTATGATAGAGAAGCTAGTGGTCAGCTTCTTATAGTCTTCTATAAGAAAGCACCTTTAAGCTGGGACTAGAAATATGTAGAGCTAATTTTGCTTTATCCATTATTTGGGAATTAGTTAATGAAAAAAGTTAATGAAATGGATGTGATATATCTAGCACAGTGCCTAGCACAGAAGGTGTAGTGACTGAAGTTGTTAGCCTGTGAGACTGTGGCTTACAGGCTGTAGGTACTGCCTCTGGCTCTGCCTTGGTGAGGTGTAGGTTCAGCTGAGGTTAGCTGAGGACCACCGTGGCTCTGCCTTTGTGGCTGGCTCTTACTGAGTGTTCTCTGTGCATGGATTTCTGCTTCATTCAGTATTTCTTGCAGAGATGCATACCTTGTCCCTCTCCTTTCTTGTGTTCTAGTCCCCCTTTGTTTGGCTCTGGTTCTCTGCTTCCACTGGGAGTGTATACATTCATCTGGAATTCCAACCCAACAGGCTTTCTCTTGTACATGACATTCCTGTCTCTCCAGCGATGGGTCAGACTCTGCTTTGTTCCATCCTTGGGCATCTTAACTAGTCAGGCCTTGTTCACACAGTCCCCAGCTAGGATCGAAATGAGTTTAACTTCTCCTAAGGCTTTGCAGTTCCTACTTCTTTATTTTCTCCTCCTATCTCAAACTCTAGTTTTATTTGCTTGCTTGTTTTTGTTTTTTTGAGATAAAAATCATGCTATGAAATCTAGAATGGACTAGAATACACTGTGTAGCCTAACTAGCCTCTCATGTACATTCCTCCTTCCTCAGAACACCAGTCATGAGTGCTGGGATGGAAGGCATACATCACAACACTCATCTTTGTGATTCCTGCTTGCGTGCTCACTTGCAGAGTGATGGAGTTAACACCAGATGATTTCTCAAACTATACTCCAGCTCTGCCAATTTAGCCCTGTCACCAGGCCCCTTATCTCTGGTGACTGCCTTGTGGGTAGTAGATGAGATTTCAGTCCCTTGCTCCCTGGTGAAGCATGTGTCTCGCCACTGGTCAGTGGAGCTTGGGTAGCAGGAAGTGGGGAAGCTGCACTTGTCATTCTAGCATAGCCAATTCCTCCTGGAGTGTGAAGCAGGCTGTAGTGCACTATAACAAAACAGCAGCAGAGCAGAGGAGGATTGAGACTGTAGCCTCTTGGGCCCTCCCTGAATCCTTTGCCTGGGAAATGTATAAGAAGTGAAGTCTTACCTCTCCAGGGTTCTTTGGTGTGGGCGAGGAGAGGGGGTCCACCACAGGTAATAGGGATCTTCCTCTCTGCTCTGTAGTTTGGTTTTAATTAATTAATTAACTAATTAATTAATTTATTTATTTATTTATTTATTTATTTTTCGAGACAGGGTTTCTCTGTATAGCCCTGGCTGGCCTGGAACTCACGTTGTAGACCAGGCTGGCCTTGAACTCAGAAATCCTCCTGCCTCTGCCTCCCAAATGCTGGGATTAAAGGCGTGTGCCACCATGCCTGGCACATTTTTTTTTGTTGTTTTGTTTTTAATTTTTTTATTTTGCCCTGTAGTTTCTAAGGTTTGGGGCATCCAAGCTGCTGAGAGCACTGAGGGGAAAGATGATATATTACTTATCTTGTTGCTGTGACAAAATTCCTAACAGGGAGCAAGTGAAGGGAGAAAAGGGCTTTGTCTGTGTTAGGGTGACTGGATATGATAAAAACACCATGATGAAAGCAGTCTGGGAGGAAAGGATTTATTTGGCTTACACTTCCACATTGCTTTTGGTCATCAAAGGAAGTCAGGACAGGAACTCACACAGGGCAGAAACCTGGAGGCAGGAGCTGATGCAGAGGCCATGGTGAGGAGGCAGCCACACTGTGTTCACAGTGCAGAAACCTAAAGGAATGGACATCGGTATTTGACTCATTTTCTCCATTATACCCATTCTGCTACCCCATCCTTTAGGATCCTGACACCCCCACTCAGGATGTCTCTTGCCTTCTCCAGTGAAGTCTCTGTAAATGCCTTCACAGATGTGCATCTCAGATGATTCCAAATCAAATCAACTTGAAAGTGAATATTAAATATTACAGATGGTTACCTGCTTCTCTCTTGGAAACACCTTAACAATGAGGGGTCACAGAGCAGGATTTCTAGAAGAGCACACTTGGGGAAAGGTACCTTTATTGACCAAGCATGCTTTCAGATTTTAGACACATAGTCAACAAAATAGTAGCTTCTTCCTTGCAGCTGTGTCACCTGGCCCTTGTTATCAAAGTGTGGGATGTTTCTATATGTGTGACTGTTTTATCTTAACGCTGTTATATTCTCAAATGCTGCATTAACAAAGAAAGGTAGTTGTAAATTGTTTATTATACTTAATATATGCAGTGTGAATGACTTTTGTCATGAAAGACCTCATAAGACCTCACAAGCCACTGAAAGATAAAATCATTTTCATGTTAGAAATAGATAAAAGTGCTTAAGCGTAAACTTCTAGCCTTGAAGTTTATATTCTGAATAGTTTCTTATCGAGTTTCCATTTGCTGACCTTCTGAGAAACTGAGAGTTCTTGCTACTGTATTGTTACCCACCATCACCTCCTACTGGCTTTCTAAGCAGTCATGGTGGGTGAGGAGAAAAATAGGGCACATCTGAAAGAAAATAGGTGACTGCACAAAAGACAAGCACATTTCTTCTGCTGTCAAAATTAACAATGAAAATGAAGATTGAGAACATCTGCTTTAATTATGCCTGTAGCACAGGCTGTTCTGTTGTTTCAAGATTTCTGCCAGAAAAAGAGAGAAGAGATACCTGCTAGTCTATCACTAGCTTCCCCTGGAGCTAAGTCTAATTTGATTTTATTTATATAAAAAAGCTTTGTAAGTGATGTCTGTGTGTGATATGTACATACAATGCTTATGTGGTATATCTGTGGTGTGTATGTATGTGTGAGAGAGATGTGTATATATGATATCTGCATGTGATGTGTGTGTATATGAGGTGGGTGTGATATGGGCATGTATTTTGTCTGTGTGCAATGTGCATTGATTTGTTTCAGTGATATATGTTCGTTGTGTGTGCATGCCTATGTTAAGTGTGTATATGTGATGTGTGTGATGTGTCTCTTTGATGTGTGTTGTGTGTGTGATATACATTTAATATGTGTGTGCTGTATGCTTGATGTGTGTGGGGGCATACATACATGCCATGATGTACATGTGCAGATTCAGAAGACAGTTTTTGGCAGTTGGTTTTTTTTTTTTTTTTCTCCTTGTTGAGGCAAGTCTCTCTCATTTCTGCTGCTCTGTGTACTTCAGGCTAGTTGGCCCATGAACATCTGGGAAGTCTTTGTCACCACCTAAGACTTCACTGTAGAAGTGTTAGGATTACAGATGCAAGCCCCAACATCTGGCTTTCTGTGAATTCGGGAGATTGAACTCAAGTCTTTAGGCCTGTGCGGTAAGTAGTTTTACCCACTGAATTCTCTCTCCAGCTTGTCAGTGACAGTTTTAGTTCATTGGGTTTGTCATTTACAGCTATTTTTCTGTGTATGCAAAGAGTGAGTATGTGTCTGCAGGAAACTCTCTCTCTCTCTGTATGTGTATATATATATGTGTGTGTGTACATGCTCATGTATGTGTACATGTTCATGTCTATTTACATTCACAGGGAGACAAAAATGCCACTTCAGCCACCATTGTTTCTCAGGCTCCTACTTTGTTGTTGTTTTTTTTTTTCCTTGCTTTCTTGCTCAGATTTCATTTCTATTTTTTTAATCGAAAAAAAATTTAATACAATATATTCTGATCATAGTTTCCCTTCCCCAAGTTCTTCCTTGTCTTCCACTTACCCAACGATATTCCCCTTCTCTCTCTCTCTCTCTTTAGAAAACAAACTATCTTGTTTTCTGAGAGAGACTCTAACTGCAACTTAGAATTCCATGATTCATCTAGGGCATCTCACTGTGAGAACCAGGGATTCACCAGTCTCTCCTACCCCAGTTCTGGGATTGCAAGCATGTATCAACGAGCCAGGCTTGTTATGAAGTTCTGCGATCACACTTCAGACCTCATGCTTGGTGTACACTTTACATGTAAACATATCTTCTCGGCCCCCAGATATTCTTATATAAACCGCCATCAGCTGTAATTTATCGTCACTCATTTCTTTTGGGTTATCTGGGTAGCCCTGGAGTCTGTAAAATGCATACACATATAAACAACCTTTGGTGCTTTCATCTTTCCAATTTAACAATTAGACTTTAATTAACATAGGTGTTACAGTACAGAAATGAACTACTCAGGCATTTACTTATCTGGCAGATATACTCACAATTTGCTCTCACTGTGAGGTTTCCCTGTAATGACATTCTTCCTCAACAGGGATGTGGTCAGTGTAGTAGTTTGCATTGTTGTCCTTGATACATGATGTGTCTTAAAATACATATCATACACAAAAATGCCACTTCAGCCACCATTGTTTCTCAGGCTCCTACTTTGTTTTTTTTTTCTTTTTCTTTTTCTTTTTTTTACATAGTATTTTAAGGAAATACTATGTAAACATTTCATGCTAAAAATTTGCAATGACCATGAATGAGCATCCTGTATTAAAGAAGTTGATCTTCTCTAAAAATACAGACTGAGTAAATGTTTACTACAAACTATCTTGAAAAGTGAGGCTTGTCATGGAATTAGCCTCTCTGGCAAAGTGTCATTTGTTAATTTGCACAGAGAAGCTAGGACTCTGAAATTTTACACCTTGCTTCTTCTTTCTTTTACTTTCTGTTTTTGAGACAGTTCCCTATATATAGTTGTGGAACTCACTCTGTAGACTAGACTGGACTCAAACCCACCTGCCTCTGTCTCCTAAGTACTGGGATTAAAGGTGTGCACCACAACACCCAGCTAAAATTTCCTTTTAAAGAAGTAAATGATCATATCGTCTGTACGGATTTACAAGTATTTAACTACAGTAGAAACATTTCACAGGACAGAGACAGAACAACTAAGGGAGAAATGTTAGAGGAAGAGAAACTTCCAAGAGCCCTGAGTTGAGACCTTTGATGGTGAATTATTCCAGTTTCTTTTATGAGCCACAGGCCATGGGGTCACTTCCCTTTTCATCTATAGTAGGATTCATTTCTCTGTGACTATTGGAGGGTCATTGTTTTTCAATGATCAGTCGCTAGGAGCTAGAGCGATGGCTCAGCGAGTGACTGTGCCTGCTGCCAAGCCGGGTGAGCTGAGGTCTGTCCCTAGGACCCAAATGATGGAAGAAGGGAGGATCTCCCACAGATTGTCCTCTCGCTTGCACAAGTATTCCATGGCAGTCCAGAAGCACACACTCAAAACAAGTAAAATGTAACAAAAACGTTAAATATCAGTTACCGGGTCTGTATTATAGGGAGCACTGGAGCCATGCCACGGTACAGGACATGCATTTGTATGGTATCTGGGAGCCCTCTGGAATGTGAGTATAGATGAAGAAAGTGTCTCTCAGCATCAATCTGATTGGCTCTGACCCTAAGGGCAAGTACTGCCAGCCAAGATTTGAGAACTATAATACACTGGGACCTAAGTAACCCATCAACATATTAACTGTGTCTTATTTCCTTGGCATGTTGTTGTTGTTTCTAAAAAAACATTTTCAGATTATAAACATAAAAATGCATTTTTAGATTATAAATAAATGACATACATAGAAAATTACATACATAAGCACAATTCTAATTTCATCAGAGGGTGAGACAAATCAGCCATTGTAACAAATAGCACTGAGTGAATATTGTGATGGGATGGCACTCACTGATTAAATGATAGGAAATGGACATCCTTGCATGTAAATCACAGGCAAATCACATGCAAATCACATGCCTACTGCTTGCTTTGGTTTCATATGAAGTTACTAACTTAACTTGGATCGAGTAATGAATTTAAGTTGAGCCTTGAGTCTCTACTCAAAGAACGGCATTGCTGCGGTAAGAAAGTGAGAATCCTCCCTCTGCAGTAAGGCAGGGGCGCGAAGCCTGGCCCCTGCTCCTTATCTTACCTGCAGTTGTTCAACATTAGGCATTTTCCATAGTGACTCTGCCTTCATGAACCAAATGATGCCACAAAACTGCCCCTGGTGCTTTATGACTATTAAATTAGACTGTAAAATAAAAAAAATTAACATACTGCTTCTCACTAAAATATATGCAATATGTGTTGATATAGAAAACAATAATCCTGGGAGGGTTTGAAAAATTAGTATGAAAGTCACAGGTACAACAGAAACAGAAATGCCATAAACACAAGCATGTAAGCAGAGACTCCTTTTGCATACTTGACTTTTAAATCTCATCACTCATTGCCAGAATTCTCTTTGCAGTTGTGACTTCCCCAGTTCTTCTCTTCCTTAAAATGTAACCATTTCCTGTGCCTTTTCAGTCCTTCATTTCTCTACACTTGTTTTATAAGAGAGTCAGTGTGGCTAAGTCTGTATCAATCCATTGCTCATGACCAGCCTATCTGCATACTAGTCACATGGAGTTGTCATAGGGTAAGAAAGGTAACAAAGACCCAATGATCTCTTTCTGGGAATTAAGGACATAGAAACAAGCACAGAGCTAAGGAAGGGTCATCTTCAAATTCTGCTTTAATAGTTGCTAGGTAGATCCACCCACTTCCAAATAGGGCAATGCTATTTTAAGTAGAGCAAAGAGAGAAAGAAAGTACCTCTTGGTAGTTTTATTTAATCTCTAAGGTTTAGTGCACCTGCATAAGTGGCCAGCTATTTATTTAATTTTTTATTATCACATTTAAGAATAATGTTCTGAGAAAATGTTTACTACGGATGCATTTTTATCAGAAATAGTTGTACAGAATATACAGTGTCCAATGAGACCCATAAATTTGTTTAAGCAAGCAACTACCAAGTATACTGGTAAGTCACCAATAGCCAGTTACCCAGAGGTGAGAAAAATCCTACAGATACAGGGCACCAACATTTTTTCACTTTCCTCAAAGCAGGGTAACAAGGCACCTTCTTGATGACAAGTGCTTGGGACAGTTATTCCAAGGAGATTGTAATCTCATTTTGAGATTAAATGAAACTCATTTTGGGCTGTTGCCCAAAAGACTATGAGGCTAAATGTAGAGAACTGGAGAGCAGTTGGAAGTGTGAGAAGGTCAGGGCCTTTAGGATCTGTCGTCTTCTAAATGCACTTCATACTTCAAGAGAGTCTTTGTGCATTTTTCTGTTCCACCAAAGACTGTTGGGGGGTTTAACCTTCCCCCTCTCCTTTTCCAGTGCCCCAATTGGTTGCTTCTAGATAAGTTTTCTTCTCACCAGGGTCTACAGTATAGGATAGTGTCTCACTTCCTTATTTCCCTTGCATTGGAAAACATATTCCCTTATGAGAAGGTGTGAGGAATTTGACTCCAAGTGAAGATAAAAAGCTGCCTAGAAGTATAAAGTGTCCTCATTATGCTTAAGTTGCCTCTCCTGAGTATCATGTATTGGCCTTTTCCCCATTGCCTCCTCTTTCCACTCTGATCTGGGGAACATTAAACTTACCTTGATATAATTTATGTAAAATAGATACAGTGGGGATTTCCCCATCTTTACATTTCAAGGAATAGTATTCATTCAAGTCGTGCATACATATGCATTCACCAGCAGGGCTGCAGCTTCTCACCCCCACTAGGATTCTGTGAAGGGTGTAGAAGTCCTGGCATACAAATTTAAGATGAGTTGCATTGTTGAGCAGACTAGCATTGGGCCAGAAACTATGGATTCTTATGTTGCTTGTCCCATCTCCTGGAAACCTAGTTTGGGGGTTATCTTTTGGATAAAAGGAAAGCAAGAAAAAGGAAACATTCTGTGTGGCAGGAAGATCTGCAACAGGAGACACAAGCAGAAAATTCCCACAGTCTTTCTAATAGAAATCTTCTCAGCCCTTGTGTTTATTTTTATTTCAGTCTGTGTTGGTGTAGTGTGTTTTAGTATGAGAGGAGCTAACAGCTCTGAAGTACTTTCCCAAATAGTGTCTCATGTGATGTCATCACAGTTGTGGAAAGTAGGCAGAGGATTTATAGGAACCCTTATTTTGTTGATGTAGAGGATGCTCTAGAATGACTGAATTTACAAAGGTGGTGAGAGAGTATCTGGCCTTTGTGAGGCTGAAATCCAGTCATTGATTTGGTGGTGTCCTCATAATCCTGAGTCTTCACTCAAGGGACTAACAAAAAATATAGTAAGGTAACACTAAACATTTTTATTCCTTGATAATTCTATACATGTAATATAATGTATTTTGATCATCTGTAGTCCTTCATTATACTTTCCTATACCCTCTACTCTCATTGAACACCATTTTCTTCCCAACAAATTCAGTCATACTTTCATTGTATCTTACTAAATTATATGAGGTTGCTAGTATGACCATGGGTCTGGGCTATTTACCGCAGCTATTATATACAGTAAATATAATTTAACTGCCAATTTCCCACAGACTCTAGAATTGCCTTGGAAAAAGACTTTCACTAACACATTATGCAGATCATATTTGCCTATGGGCTCCTCTGTAGGGGTTGGGAATTAAGGTGGGAGACTCATCCTATAAGTGGGTGGCACCATCATGGGCTGGACCCTGAACTATAAGAGTAAAGAAAGCAAACTGGGCATATGCAAGTGGGCAGCAGTGGTGTTTGTTTCCTGCTGTTCCAGGTTGTGGATGTCATGTGATTAGTGCCTGCCTTGACTTCCCTCAGTGGTGGACTATAACCTAGAATTTTAAGCCAAATAACCCCCTAAGTGGCTTCTTGTCTGAGTATTTATCATAGCAATAGAAGTAAAACTAAAACTCTGACTGCTTTGGTGCTAAATGCTTCCTTCTCTTATTGCATCACAGTGCAGTCCAAGGCAGAGTTTTCAAAACGACCTTTTTTCAGTTACTTTTGACCTCTGATTTATTGGTTTTAAAATCCCTTTGTTTAAAGTCTTATATTTTACCATTAGAGACATAATTTTAGCATATGTAAAAGTCTATGCTATTATTGTGAATATTGTTATTATTGTTTTAAGACTTTAAGATCTTTTTATTGGTTCTTTGTGAATCATGCACTCCAATCCCACTCATCTCTTCCTCCCCTGTATCCACCCTCTGTGCTTGTAACCTCCCTCCCAACGGAGAAAAAAAAATCTCATTATGGAAGCTATAGTATGTCATAATGTATCCCACAGTATATCCTTTTGTCCACACCATCTGCAGGCTCTCTCACTTTCATGTCTTCAAGTCCAGTTCAGCAGCAACCACCACAACCAGGGCCAGCTCTACTCTGCTGCCCAGGTGTACTGGCTAGTTTTGTGTTAAATTGACCCAAACTGGAGTTGTCACAGAGAAAGGAGCTTTAGTTGGGGAAATGCCTCCACAAGATCCAGCTGTAAGGCATTTTCTCAATTAGTGATCAAGGGGTGAGGTCCCCTTGTGGGTGGTGCTATCTCTGGGCTGGTAGTGTTGGTTCTATAAGAGAGCAGGCTGAGCAAGCCAGTGGAAGAAAGCCAGTAATTAACATTCCTCCATGGCCTCTGCATCAGCTCCTGCTTCATGTCCTGCTTGAGTTCCAGTCCAGACTTCCTTTGGTGATGAACAGCAGTATGGAAGTATAAGTTGAATAAACCCTTTCCTCCCCAACTTGCTTCTTGGTCATGATGTTTGTCCAGGAATAGAAACCCTGACTAAGACAAATTGGTACCAGCATAGTGGGGTATTCCTGTGACAACCTGATCATGTTTTGGGGAGGACTGTCGAAGGACTTTGGAACTTTGGGCTAGAAGATCCATTTCGTGTTAAGAGCTCTGTTAACACAAATGTTGTGTAGGAGCTTGGAAGATAATGTTGAGAACAGTGCAGAAGATGGAGGCCTGGCTTGTGAAATTTCAGAGGGAAAGTTAAAGACTCTTTTCAGGGCCATTTCTATTTTGATTGTGAAGATTCTGTGGTTTTGGTTAGCTGGGGCTGAAGAATCAGCTGTGATTAACAAGATACCAGAACTACTAAAGTGAAAGCTTTGCATTACTGGGACTATTGATGCTGGTTAGCTGGAGCTAAGAAATTAGCAGTGATTAAGAAGAGACCAGAATCATTGATGTGACATCTTCTGGGAAGTGTTTTCAGAGAGCACAGAGGCTGTGTTCCAGAGATAGCCAAGGCTGTATCTTGTGGCTGGACTTAGTAATGTGTAGGAGTAACCCAGGTGGTACTGGTTTTGAAGGCATGAAGGGGTCATGCAGAGCAGCTGAGCCTTGGCACTGTGAGAGGCCATAGAAGGCCATTGGTGAAGGTGCAGCCTCAGTTGCAATTGGTGGTCCAGGGTAGAAGGGGTCATGCAAAGGAGTTGAGGCTTGGCACCATGAAGAGAACCTATGAGAGGCTATTGTTGAAGGCAAATTACAGTGAAAGACAGCAGCATTTTGGAGATGCCAGTAACATGAGATGACCACCAAGAACAGCAGCAGCAGTGGAATACAGGCAGCTGAGGCCTAGAAGACAATGTGTGTGCTACAAAGGGCATGGCTGGAGAAGTGACCTAAGCCCTTGGAGGAGCCCAGAAGATCGTGAGTTTTATCCGAGACATTGGATGGTTGGAGATTGATTTTTGCTTTTGATTGTGACTCTGCCCTGATATTTTTCCCTCTTGAAAGAAGAAAGTATTTTAGTGGAGCCCACAGTTAAGAGACTTTGAATTTTAAAAGATACTGGATATTTTAAAGGGATTGAACTTTTAATATGTAAAGACTGTTGGACTTTTAAAATTATTTACATCTTGGAGATGAATAAGAAACTAAGTGTTGAGGCTTACTAGTAATGTGCTTGTGTGTCAAGTTGACAAGGGGTCATTGTACTGGCTAGTTTTGTGTCAAATTGACACAGGCTGGAGTTATCACAGAGAAAGGAGCTTCAGTTGGGGAAATGCCTCCACAAGATCCAGCTGTAAGGCATTTTCTCAATTAGTGATCAAGAGTGGAGGTCCCCTTGTAGATGGTGTCATCTCTGGGCTGGTAGTCTTGGTTCTATAAGAGAGCAGGCTGAGCAAGCCAGGGAAGCAAGCCAGTAATTAACATCCCTCCATGGTCTCTGCATCAGCTCCTGCTTCATGCCCTGCTTGAGTTCCAGTCCAGACTTCCTTTGGTGATGAACAGAAGTGTGGAAGTGTAAGCTGAATAAACCCTTTCCTCCCCAAATTGCTTCTTGGTCATGATGTTTGTCCAGGAATAGAAACCTTGACTAAGACACCAGGTGAGGTGTAGGGCTTGCTCTTCAAGTGTTGCAACTGGTAAAAGACATGGATACTTCTCCCACTCTCATGGTCCCTGGAGCAGCTCTCTTGCCTGAGAAGAGAGAGTGGCAATAGAGCCAGCTCTCCTGGGCTCATACTCTCAAAGATGGCTTACCTGAATCCTCCCGATCCAGGGCTAACTTCACTGCTCAGGCAGAGTGCAGGGCTTGCTCTCCTGCAGTCATGACCCTGGTGGAGCCAATTTTCTTGCTTGCCTCAGGTGGCAAGATCATAAAAGGAGGGGAGGAAAGGGGTCATACTCTTGCTGTCATGCTCCCAGAGCCAGGTCTTCCATGAAGCCCAGGAAAGGGTTGGTGCCAGTTCTGCATAGCCCCCAGATATCAACATGTCCCTGGACAACACTCCAGACCAGGGTCATCTGCCTGTCCTTTGGTAGTAACAGATTTCCACTGCTGCAGCGCCACAAGCCCAGATGTGGCCCCTAGTGGCAGCACAAAATGGGACTCCACCATGGTTGCAGGTACTCACTAGCTACTCACATCAGGCTGTTCCCCGCTGCCCTTGAGTCTCCAGTTCTGACTCTCTTCATTGTGCCCACACCCACCTGTTTCTTTTCCTCTTCCTCAGTTCTCCACCACTGACTTGCTTCTCTTAGTGAGTGTCTGGTGTGTCTAGGAGTTGAGACCTCAGGAATGATATGCTCCATTCATGTATTATAGCACTAGGCAGGGATCATCTCTGGCATGGTCTGCCCCCAGCCCCCAGGATTGCATAGAACCAGAATGGTGGTCATCTCAGGCTTTTCTATCTAGGACCTCTAATGTTGGAGTGGAGGTAAGGCTTGTTTGTTTTTTTGTTTTTTTTGTTTGTTTGTTTTTGTTTTTGTTTTTTGGTTTGTTTGTTTTTTTGTTTTTTGTTTTTTGTTTTTTGTTTTCAGGGAGTGTTAGGCTACTAATTGTTCAGATGTTCAGAGGTCAGAACACTGACTGTAGACATGGCCTCTCTCCTCTCTGCTACCTACTGATGCACATGTCACATAGCAACCACACCTTCAATCCCTCTAGGCTCAGTATTTTAAGACATTTTAAAGTACAGAAAGTATAAAGAGCAACACGTTTCTCATCTTTTCTCAAAGTTAGAATGGCCACAAACCTAACATGGTTTCAATCTCTTTGTAATATTTTATGTAAGTGTACATGTATCTTTAAATATTAATATTATACATTTTCACTTAAGTGAAATCATATAATCAGTTTATCTGGAACTTGTTTTTCATACAGTTACTACTTTAAGACTAGTTGATAATGTGCATGTTTGTATGAGAGATTGTGTGTGTTTGTATGTGTATTTGTGTGTGTGTGTGTTTCCCTTCCAGTGGGAGCAATGGAGTAAGAAGTTGTGGATTGAGAAAGGTCACTAAAATAGGAATTATTACCATCAAGGCAAAATTTGGACTCTAGAGCCTGTGTTGGGGTTTTAATGCCAGTTGTCAACAACAATGAAAAAATTCAGAAAAGACCAGCTTCTATGTCACCTCATGTCCACTTCTTCCTGGGGATGCACACAGAGCTGGAGTGTAGGGACGGAAACTTAACCCAGTGTGGGTGGGTTCAGTACAGGATCTCCATTGACAATGAGTACACAGGCAATGATCACACCTGGAAACAGCTTTAGAGAACTGGTTCCTTTATTGGGGAACAGAAAGGAATATTTATGCCCTGTGGAGGTGGCCAGGGTCTCTGGGACAAGGTTTGTATGGCCATGCACCAATGGCCAGGGCAATGGTATTAGAAGATATATCATCTACATACTCAGGAGCTGTAGGGTTGAGGGGGAACTTATACTGTCAAGCAAAGAGTGAAGCTTGATAACTGTCAGTGTAATGAATTCTTTCTAGGGCTGATGTTGGGAGAGCTGACTTTGTGTTGTCAGGTTTGGAGTAGGGAGGTAGCCAACTCTTGCTGTCCTTATGCTTGATCATGTTTAAGGTATCAGCATTGAAGCTCCGCCTGCCCTTCTTCTGTAACCCTGTGTCATTATGGTCGTACACTTCTGTGCCACACTCAGTGGTGACAATTAGGGAATTAAGAACAGAAATGCTCAGGGAAAAAGAATATCTATGTTACAATAAAGCTTTAATAATTAAATTCAAAAAATATCACATTCATTTTTCTTATTTTAAAATGTGGTTCTGAGATCTCACTGTGACCTAGGTTTTGTGTGTGTAAGTCTTATGTAGGTGAAGAACCTGTGAGATATAATGTCCAGGCCACTGACTGCTGTGATCTGATTGTCCACAGTATCTTCCTCTTAAACATGTTCATAGCCACAGCATCTCTGAAGATAGTGAAACATGCTTGCAATGAGAACATTTTGAACGATGTATTGATGAGATTTTAATTAAAAACATTCTTCAAGTGAATTCACAGCTTGGAAAAGTGAAGTCTGATGTTTTAAGTATCTGAAAACACTTGGATACGATAGAGACAAGGCTCAAATGCACATGTGTTATGTTATATCTCAAATCCAGGGCACTACAGAACTATGTTACTTAAAAATACATAGAGGTTCAGTAGAGCATCACTTGGAAAATGCACTTTTAGTCAGATTTTCTAGGCTCAAACACAAACATAACTTTTTATTTAGCCCGAACTTTTTATTTATTCTTCTTATCTTTGTAGACTCATACTTACAAAGATTAAATCAGGCAGTATTTTAGAAATTTTGGAAAGTGCCTGGCATATACTATTCAATAAATTGTTACTACTATGAACTATTTTTCAATATTCAATACTTCTGGAGTTATTAAAGTCTTTTACATCGATGAATATATAAACAAATGATTAAGCACTTATAAATATGTTACAGTAAATAAAAGTTAATAATAATATTGTTTAATTCCAAAGTAGAATTACAAATGGGTTCAGTAAATGAAGTTA
The DNA here is from genome assembly GCF_000001635.26 of Mus musculus. Taxonomy (NCBI): domain Eukaryota; kingdom Metazoa; phylum Chordata; class Mammalia; order Rodentia; family Muridae; genus Mus; species Mus musculus. Next base: position 76,606,319 of record NC_000079.6, read on the forward strand.
AAAATATTAACAAAATATGAACATTCCATTGTAAATTTAATTCTTCAAACCAAAAGAAAATACCCCCCATTACCCATAGACTCCTGTATCAGTTGTAGACTACTCATTAAGATATATCAAAAGAAGCAAACACTATCCAGTATGTTACATGGATGCTTGCATCATCACTGAATCAAACATACAATGATGGCCTAACGAGGCCCCGTCAGCTAGTGGCACTGGTGCTGCCTGAGTTTGTATAAATGCATTCTGATGTTTCCAAAGTGAAGAGACTTAGGGAGGATCTCCCTATTTTTAAGCAGCATGCTTACTAGTTCTAAAATATTTATGTATCTATGAAATGGTGGCAAAAATAAACATACCACAAATTTGTTTTTCCCTTGATAAATGTTAACCTCAGGTTAATGATCAGGTCTCTCACAGTATGTGTCTTTTCCTTGATCATTTCCATTAATACTCAATATGTTATTCTTCATACAGTACAGATTTGATCAATAGTTAATGACTGAGTGAGAACTGTCCCTTTTGTAAATTGTGGTATATCAAAAAATTAATCTGGGCCAGGAATGAATCTTTAAGGACTGAGTTAAATAGGGGGCTCACTGTATTGTATCTTGATAGTATTCCCCAAATGAATGATGTCTGGTCCCCAGAGATCCAGTAGAAGATGGAGGGATCTTTGTTACTTTCATTCTTTCTGTTATCTTCAAAATCTAATGCAATGCCTTGCACAGAATTGATGCTAATGATTGCATTTGGGTCATAGTCTGTTCTTTTAAAAGTTTCCAAAAAGATAATATTCCTGGTTTCTATTCTCTGTTTCAAAATGATTTTGTAGTGTTCTATAGCTTTGATGTTCGGAGTCTAGGTCCTGGAGAAAGTTCTTCCTCCACTATTAAACTTAACAAGCTAGCCAGGTCCCCTGGGTTTGGGGACCTTCACACTTTTCTATTTTTATCCTACTGTGCTGTATTTTTTTGAGAATGTTATAATAAAACAGTTATGTTATAATTAAAAAGATCACATCAAGCTTTAAGTTTCTAAAATTCCCCAAAGCAAAACAAAATAAAACCCAATATCCTCTGACCTTGTGTATCAGAATGATCTAAATGTCAAAGACTGATGGAGATGTTTACTATGTCTTCTTGCTGGTAAATTTAATCATGGGTGTAAAAAACAGTTGATTTCTGGTCACTATCTCATAGCATTTTTAGTCTTCAGTTCAATCTTATTTAAAAGTGTTTGTGATTTTTTTTTTTGAGTTCTGTGAACTATATCTTGGGTATTTTGTACTTTTTTTTTTTGGTTAATATCCACTTATTAGTGAGTACATACCATGCATGTAGTTTTGGATCTGAGTTACCTCCTTCAGAATGATATTTTCTAGTTCCATCCATTTGCCTGCAAAACTCAGAATGTCCTCATTCTTAATAGCTGAGTAGTATTCCATTGTGTAAATGAGCCACATTTTCTGTATTCATTCTTCTGTCATGGGACATCCAGGTTGTTTTCAGCTTCTGGCTATCACAAATAAGGCTGCTATGAACACATAGTGGAACACGTGCCCCTGTTGCACAGTATGGTATTCTTTGGGTATATTACCAAGAGTGGTATTTCTGGGTCTTCGGGTAAATCTATTTCTAATTTTCTGAGGAACCTCCAGATTTATTTCCACAGTGGTTGTACTGGTTTGCAATCCCACCAGCAATGGAGGAGTGTTCCTCTTTCTCCACATCCTCTCCAATATGTGTTGTCACCTGAGTTTTTGATCTTAGCCATTCTGATTGGTGTAAGGTGGAATCTCAGGGTCGTTTTGATTTGCCTTTCTCTGATCCCTAAGGACTTTGAACATTTCTTTAGGTGCTTCTCAGCCATTTGAGATTCCTCAGTTGTAAATTTTCAGTTTAGTTCTATACTCCATTTTTTTGATTGGGTTGTTTGGTAATTTTTTGGTAATTTATATTTTGAGTTCTTTATATATTTTGGATATTAGCCCTCTATTGGATGTGGGGTTAGTAGTGTCCAAGTGAGGACATCTCAGTCCCACTTGGGAGAGAGAAGAAAGCAATCACAAATGGGGAGGGAGGGAAAGTGGATGGGGTGGGGAGTGGAGGGGATAGGGGAACCTGATCTGGTATTGGGTAGGGGGAAAGGACTGAAGCCCTGAGGGCCAGCAGAAAGAATGGAAACAGGCAATCTCAGGAAATAGGTTTGGAAAACCCTCCAAAACGCACCAGAGATCTGGGAGGTGAGAAACTCTCAGGACTCAAAGAACCTTCGATGAAATGTCAGACAATAGGGAGAGGGAAGTTATAGAGCCCACCTCCAGCAGGAAGACAGGACATCAAGTGAGGGATGGGGTTGCCATCCCACAGTCACAATTCTGACCCATAATTGCTCCTGTCTGAAAGAATTACAGGGATAGAAATGTAGAGGAGCCTGACGAAAAGAAGGTCCAGCAACAGGCCCAAAGTGGGATTGAGTTCAAGGGGAGGTCCCAAGGCCTGACACTATTACTGAGGCTATGGAGTGCTCACAGAAAAGCACCCATCATAACTGTTCCCCCCAAAAGTCCCAACAAGCAGCTGAAAGAGTCAGATGCAGATATTTGCACCCAACCAATAGACAGAAGCAGCTGACCCCTGTTGTTGAATTAGAAAAGGCTAAAAGAAGCTGAGGAGAAGGGCCATGCTGCAGGAGGACTAGCAGTCTCAATTAACCTGTATCCTAGAGATCTCTCAAACATTGGACCACCAGCCAGGTAGCATATACCAGCTGATATGAGGCCCCCAATGCACATACAGTAGAGGACTTCCAGGTCTGTATTCATTCAGAGATGTTGCAGCTAACCCTCAAGAGACTGGAGGCCCCAGGGAGTTTAGAGGTCAGATGGGGTTGGGGGTGGGGACATCCACATGGAGACAGGGGAGTGGGGAGGAGGTATGGGATATGGAACAGTCGGAGGGTAGATGGGGGATAAATAAAATATGGAGTGTAAAAAATAAATTAATTAAAATTTTAAAAATGTTTGTGATCCTGGATGATCTTCAATGTCTTGTGTAGATGGGGCACAGCTGAACTGTATCATGGATCAGTCTGAAAGATTGTGCTGGAATTTGTGAGCCAAGCCCATCCTGTACTGTTTGGTACCTAGCCTGTTCTTGTTAAGCTCTGCTGAACTCTTTCTTTCATTTCTACTTTTTTTTTTCTGGCACAAAAATATGGTTTAGTGCCTGTGTGAATAGCCTGGTGCTTAGCCTCAGCCCACACTGAAGAGCTGGGTTTTCAGTGATTCCTGTGAGATTGGGTTGGAGGAGGAGTTAGCAGCTCTGGGTGGGAGTGTTTGCTCACTCTTCATTGCTAGCCAGAACACTGAAGCTCATCATCTTTGTCTAGCCATAGTCTTCTATTTCTATGTGAACACACATTCACTGACATTGCCATATCTTACCTCTTTGATTTAGTGTCTATTTTGAAGTGCATGACTTTATAGGGACTGAAAAGCTTCTCCTTTTGATTTAAGAGTCTGGGAGTTTTCTTATTCCAACCCTTGAAGAAAAGTTCTTGCCTCATACACTCTTGGTAGTAACTAAAAATAATCTTTTATTTATAGCTTCTATCCTCACTTCTCCAAAGCATTGTTTTACTTCATTGGTATGCATATAAAACATGAAACATTCACAGTGTTGCTTTGTGTTTGAAAATAACTCCATTTTAAAAAATGAATAGAGTTATTTAGTACTGAAAGTATTTCTTTGGCATATTTTACTGTATTATAATAAATTTCAAAGGTAAACAAAGAACTATAAAATGCTTTCTTGTTGAAATATTAGTTTTTAAATTAAGTACTGAGTGGAAGAATTTAAGAATAGATGCACATACAGAGGACTTTTTCTCCAACTGCTAAAACTCAGGTTTAACTGGACATCAACCCCTTGTCTTCTTTTATTAAACAAGCATGGATAAATTTTATGCATTTAGAACTAATACATTTAAACTGCAGCCTGCCATCATAAAATTAACCTGGGGTTCTTGAGAAAATTGGCTGCAAGCATCCTTTGTGCATCGGAACCTCAACTCTTTATACTTCAGCTCCATACCTTCTGGAGACAGATGACTGTTGAAATGACTAAAGAGTGTCAGATTTGCATCTTAAGGTTGGGACCAGAATCTAATTTGTGAAAATACATGAAAAGAATGGGAGATTATTTGGAGATTTAGTCAACTACCAAAAATTACATAAAAATTTAGATTTTAATATATAATATATGTTTGTTATATATTATATATTTATGATATACTACATGTATGTATATATTCTCCATGAGAAGGCTTGAGTTCACTACTAAATCTGAATTACTTGGCAGCTTTAAGTTAAAGCCTAGGACAGTGGTTTAAAAATAAGTTAAAGAAATTGATTTTTAAAAAGCCACATTTAAAAAATAGCTTATTTAAATTATTTAGAAGTAACCAGTTCTACAGTGAGGTTCACCTATAAATTGCCAATGTGCATTACAATATATCACAGGATGGTATTGAAAAAAACAATTTTCCCAATTTCCCCAAATTTCTGACAAAATTTACTTCAACATTACATGCAAATACATTGGCTATAGGGTACATTCTTTTAATTTATTGCCTTACTTTTCCATTTGTAATTTTAAAAATCATTAGGAAAAATATAGCTTTCAGATGTATATATTATCCTATTTATTTATAAGTTACATTGAGTCATTTGGGCAAGAGTAAGAGATGGCTAAGAGTACTAGCTTATACACCATCCTTCATAGATAAGAGCTCAAGACACCTTTGGTAGTCAGAGTTGGAGGGTTTTTTATCCTAGCTTACGAAGAGGCTTCTGGAAGAATGCTCACATGGATGTCCCAAGGTAGTAGACAGAATCATCACCCGAGGATTCACAACAGGTGACGCCCCACCTTGGATTTATGAGCCTTGCTGAAGCCTGTAACAACTAGGTCCCATGTTCAAAGGTATGGGGTAATGAGAAGGTACAGAGGCTGTGGCCTAGATGGGCTAGGATAAGACAGATGGGGATATATATCAGGCCTTTGTCAAATAATTGGCCCAGGGTTCAATTCCAGAGTAACAGAAAACAAGTATAAATAAGTGTATAAAAAATAAAGACAAGAAAATGTTGACTTGGTAAACACAGCAGTCTCCTGGAGCTGACTCAATAATGTATCACAGATGAAGTGACCTGAACAATAGAAAGACACAATCTTACGGCTGTGAGACTGGACATGTAATGTCGAAATGTGGTCAGGGCATTGTTCTGATGGATGATGGACTGACTCTGCCCCAAGCCTCTCCCAGCTTCTATAGTTCAGTGGCTCATGACAGCATACTTCTGTGAGCTGGTAAGGATACTACATGGTATCCTTCTTGTGAGCATATCCTGGTGTTCAGACTTCCCCATTTCTATCAAAAGGGAAGTCTTCCAAGATTAGGGGGTAATCCAGTGTGACCTTAGTTTAGCTAAATATTTCTTTTTACTAGAGAGAAACATTTAACTAGGGACTGGATTGCCACTTTCCTCAGACTAAAGTTCTTTCAGAACTGCTATTTTGCATGTCAACTTTTTAGTTTTTGTGACTTTTTATTCCGTTTCTCATTTTCCCATGTGATGTAACTTATTCTAGTTTTTGGATATTTTAGCTTACATGATAGTCCAGGTTTTGATTTGTCCATTTTAGCCCTCTTCTACCAACTTTGCTCTCATTGGTGGGCAGTAATTCAAAGCTCCTGGAAAGAATTTTGGCAATAAACTGGAGATCATCTTCCTTGAAAGAGAGATTCTCCTGAGGAAGAAAATGCTGTGAGACTCACTGTGAAGTGCTTAACCCAGGGTGCCTTGCTGCCATGTAAGACTCACTGGGAAGAAGTGCTGAACCCAGGGTGCCTTGCTGGCTGGAGACTCACTGGTAAGTGCTGAAGCCAGTGTACCTTGCTGGCTTGTGAGCCTCACTGGAAAATGCTGAATCCAGTTTGACTTGTTGGCATATATTTTGTTTTACAAAGAAGTGAGCAGCACCTTGAGGTAATGGGATTGATGCTGATCAAGGAAGTAAAACTGGGAATTCAAATGTATCATTCTTTAATTAAAGATGATGCCATTAAATAAATTATAAGAGTGAGCACAATGCCAATGCCACAGCTTTGGAGCCTTGATTGGTGTCTTTTGGAATCCAGTCTACCTCAGTGCACTCAGCCTTCCCATTATATTAAGATCTTGGCTACATTATTCTCTCTCTGATTGATGACTGTAGTGGAACTTTTTGGAAGTAAAGTCAAACAAGCCCACAGCAAGAATTCTTTGCATAGTGCTAGATGCTGGCTTTGCCTTTGTTCTCACTGTAAGGAGGAAAATGATCTCACATAGCACAGTCCAGCCCTTTAAAAAATCTTGTGCTTAGTATGATCAGGTTTTTTGTTTTTTTGTTTGTTTGTTTGGTTGGTTGGTTGGTTTTTGTTTTGTTTTCTCGTGTTTGGTGTAATGTTAGTTTCTTAGTAAGTTGAAAGACAGAATGTGTCTTGTCTGGTGGCCAACTCTCCTGACAATGATTTATCTAGATTAGGATCTTCCTGTTCACAGTCAGGAGCGATACATGATGTTTTGACAAGAGTCTGTAACATTTACCAGAGTTACTTGGTGTTCTTGGATGACAACAGCAGACATATATTCTTTAAAATTAATCTCAGTAACAATGAAGTTCTCAATATAGTTCTCCACATTATTCTTCCTTTGGGTACAAATTATAATAAATATTATCAGTCAAAATAACACTTTTCTTGTAAAACTTTTATCTAAGCCAAGTTATTTTTGTCATCTATAGTTAAGGAGAGCAATAATAACTAATGGGAGATAAAGAGTAAAGTATATTAGTAAGTTATTCACATCATGACTCCTGAACATGTTGTTTAACACAACAATTCTATCCCTTTGTCTGATGCTTTAGGGGGGAAAACAATTATGTTCCCAGTTATGTTCATCAGTTTGTGTTATCCAAGCCCAAGTAGATACTCTCTCTGTATTTTAAATGCTGTCATTATGAAAGTGTTTCTTTTAAAGTTATTGTCTGATTAAAAAATGTTTTGAATCATATCTTCTTAGACACATCTCTAAATTTATGAAACCCAGAATGGGGGGGGGCAGGTCTTTATTCATGTTGGTGCATCCGCTCCCTAGCCCAATACAAGGTCTAAAATAGGAGCCTGATAGTAAATGAAAGGGATAATTAATGGATGGATGGAAGACAGTTAACAGTTAGAGAAGAGGAAAAGAGAGGATGAAGAGACCTGCAGATACTAAGAATTTATTTACCTGGTAATAATATTGTAAGTTACTTAAGTATATTTAGATTAATTAAAGGTCACCATTTTAAACTTCATAGAACGAATCTAAACATGTTGTTCATACGATAACAGAAGGACATAGTGTAGGACCCTCTTAATTTCTTTATGCTTAAAAACGTGTATTACATTATTGACTGATAAGGATTTCTACAGTTTACTAAAAAAGTCATATTGCTCGAGTTGCTCATTCTTATTAATGTGGTCACATAATATTTTAATAGTTGTTATATCACAACATACAAGTAAGGGGCTTAAGGAAGTGACTTGACATTTACAGTACATCCCAGTCATGCCAGGGAAAAACATTCAACCAGGGAACAGTGAGAATCAGTCAGGGAAACAGTGCCATGAGCCTGAGTAGTGCCCCAAGAAGCACTTAACCGTGGTAATGTGAGACTCTGAGAAAACACATATGTCACAGAGGTCACCATGGGACAAAGATCATGGATCACTTTGTAGCCACATTAGACATATTTTCTGAGAATGAAAAACACCTCTGTGGCTGGTGTTGCAGTATTGATGTTTAAGTTCTTTTTATTTCATACCATTCATTTGGACATAACAGAGATGAAGAGGTCACCGTGAAAAGGACCATGATGCATGAGCTACTCTGCTCTTTTGGGAGATTCTTGAACATTGTGAGGAGATAAAGTTATGCCACCTGTGCCACTTCTATAACCGCAAGACATCATCCTGAAGGCATTGATCTGTCTCTTCAGGCCTTGGAAGTTCAGGCTTGAGAACTGAAAATAAGTCAAGACCGAAAACATCGTGTGCTTCTGAATTCTCAGAATCTATGTAAGCACATTTCAGCACCTACTTATTTATATCTGTTACAATATGCACAGGGAGATGGATATTAGTACTCATAGGAAAAGCAACCTGCCCACAAAGTTATCATCTAGGGAACAGTTTCACTCTAGGGCCTTTAGGATTCTGAGACCATGAACATCTTTGGTGATCTATATAGTCTTTATTTATTTGTGTAATAGTTCTAGAGTACCCAGCATTCATGTTTCTAGATACATACAGTATTGTGGGTTGCTCTGGTGCTGTTAGTATTCTGATGTTAATTTTGCTTTCTCAAAAGGGGCTGCCCTGATGAGGAGTGGGTCATGTACTTAGGTGATTTCGTGTGAATCTTCTCTTTAACTGGTCAAATAAAGGCTAGAGCCTCTGATTGGGCAGTGGAAGGGAAAGGTGGGGCTGGAGGTTTTAGAGAGGAGGAAAAGAGAGTAAGACACAGGGAAGACAGAAGAAGACAGAGGAAGAGGAGGTGGAAGGAGGATAAAGCAAAACCACATGGCCTGGAGAATCCACAAGAAACAAGCGCTCTCATAGCTGGGAAATAGAGTAGTGTCGTGGTAAATTTGCCCAAATTAGGCTTACAGCTTATAAATATTGTAACTAAGTTGTGTGTTTTTTATAGGGCTTATTATTTTTTTTTATTTTTTATTAAACTAATAAAATTTATTTTAAAATATACAACTCAGAGTTGACAGTTTTTTAAGACATCAAAAATAGTTTATAATAGTTAAATGATTCTTAAATATACATGGTATCTTCTGAAGCTAAAAGAATATGTACTCAACCAGTTTTTAAAATCTGCTTGGAACATTAACCATGATAGAAGTAGAAAAAAAAATCTCTTATGAAGTCCTCTATGTAAGGAAATTGTAACAAGTTCCTGATTAGAGAGAAACCATTCAATCTCAAAGGGAGAATACTCAGCGTAACTGTGGCCTCATAGAATGAATTGAGTAGTGTTCCTTATGTTTCTGTTTTGTGGAATAGTTTGAAGAGTATTGGTATTAGGTCTTCTTTGAAGGTCTGATAGAATTCTGCACCAAATCCATCTGGTCCCAGGCTTTTTATGGTTGGAGACTTTTAATGACTGCTTCTATTTCTTTAGGGGGTATGGGACTGTTTAGACGGTTTATTTGATCTTGATTTAACTTTGGTATTTGGTATCTGTCTAGAAAATTGTTCATTTCATCCAGATTTTCCAGTTTTGTTGAATATATGCTTTTGTAGTTGGATCTGATGATTCTTTGAATTTCCTCCATTTCTGTTGTTATATCTCAATTTTCATTTCTGATTTTTTAATTTGGATACTGTCTCTGTGCCTTCTGGTTAGTCTGGCTAAGGGTTCATCTATCTTCTTGATTTTCTCAAAGAATCAGCTCCTGGTTTTGTTGATTTCTTTGTATAGTTCTTTTTGTTTCTTTTTGGTTGATTTCAGCCCTGAGTTTGATTATTTCCTGCTGCCTACTCCTCTTGGGTGTATTTGCTTCTTTTTGTTCTAGAGCTTTCAGGTGTGCTCTTAAGCTGCTAGTGTATGCTCTCTCCAGTTTCTTTTTGGAGGCACTCAGAGCTGAGTTTTCCTCTTAGTACTGCTTTCATTGTGTCCCATAAGGTGGGGTATGTTGTGCCTTCATTTTCATAAAATTCTAAAAATCTTTAATTTCTTTACTTCTTCCTTGACCAAGTTATCATTAAGTAGAGCTTTGTTCAGCTTCCATATATATGTGGGCTTTCTGTTGTTTTTGTTGCTCTTAAAGACCATGTTGATCTGATAGGAGGCATAGGATTATTTTAATCATGTGACTGTTGAGGCCTGTTTTGTGCCCAATTAGATGGTTAGTTTGGGACAAGGTACCATGGGGTGCTGAGAAGGTATATCCTTTTGTTTTAGGATGAAATGTTCTATAGATATCTGTTAAATCCACTTGGTTTATAACTTCTGTAAGTTTCAATGTGCCACTGTTTAGTTTCTGTTTCCATGATCTGTCCATGGATGAGAGTGTGTGTTGAAGTCTTCCACTATTATTGTGTGAGGTGCAATGTATGCTTTGAGCTTTATTTTAGGAATGTTGGTGCCCTTGAATTTGGAGCATAGATGTTCAGAATTTAGAGTTCTTCTTGGTAGATTTTTCCTTTGATGAATATCAAGAGTCCTTGCTTATCCTTTTTGATAACTTTTGGTTGAAAGTTGATTTTATTCTATATTAGAATGGCTTCTCCAGCTTGTTTCTTGGGACCATTTGCTTGGAAAATTATTCTCCAGCTTTTTACTTTGAGGTAATGTCTGTCTTTGACACTGAAGTATGTTTCCTGTATGCAGCAAAATGTTGGGTCTTGTTTTATCCAGTCTATTAGTCTATGTATTTTTATTGGGGAATTGAGTCTGTTGATGTTAAGAAATATTACAAAATAGTGATTGTTGTTTCCTGTTATTTTAATGTTTGTGTGGCTATCTTCTTTTGGGATTTTTGAAAGAAGATTACTTTCTTGCTTTTTCTAGAGTGTAGTTTCTCTCCTTGTCTTGGCAGTTTTCATCTATTATCCTTCAAAGGGCTGAATTTTCAAAAGATATTGTATAAATTTGGTTTTGTCATGGAATATCTTGATTTCTCCATCTATGGAAGATGAGAGTTTTTCTGGGTATAGTAGACCGGGCTGACATTTGTGTTTTCTTAAGGTCTGTATGACATCTGCCCAGGATCTTCTAGCTTTCATAGTTTCTGTTGAGAAGACTGGTGTAATTCTGATAGTTCTGCCTTTATATGTTACTTGACCTTTTTCCCTTACTGCTTTTAATATTCTTTCTTTGTTTTGTAAATTTGTTGTTTTGACTATTATGTGACAGGAGGTATTTCTTTTCTGGTCCAATCTATTTGGAGTTCTGTAGGCTTGTTGTATGTTCATGGGCACCTCTTTTTTTAGGTTAGGAAAGTTTTCTTCTATAATTTTGTTGAAGATATTTACTGGCCCTTTAAGTTGGAAATCTTTACTCTCTTCCATACTTATTATTTTTAGGTTTGGTGTTCTCATGTATCCTGGTTTTCCTGGATGTTTTAGGTTAGGAACTTTTTTGCATTTTGCATTTTTTTTGACTCTTGATTCAAAGTTTTCTATGGTATCTTCTGCACCTGAGATTCTCTCTTCTATTTCTTGTATTCTGCTGGTAATGCTTGCATTTATGACTCCTGGTCTCTTTTCCAGGTTTTCTATCTCCAGGGTTGTGATCCTTTGTGATTTCTTTATTGTTTCTGTTCCCATTTTTAGACACTGGATGGTTTTGTTCCATTCCTTTAACTGCTTGGTTGTGTTTTCCTGTAATTCTTTAAGGGATTTTTATGTTTTCTCTTTAAGAGCTTCTAACTGTTTACCTGTGTTCTGTATTTCTTAAAGGGAGCTATTTATGTCCTTCTTAATGTTCTCTATCATCATTATCATCATCATGAGATGTGATTTCAAATCAGAGTCTTGCTTTTCTGGTGTGTTGGAGTTTTTGTTCTTGCTTATCACCATCTGTTTTTCTCTAGTGTTAGCAGGTCTTGCTGTCTCTGACCTTGTCTTGTCCCTCCTATAAGTCTGCATGTCAGTACTTCTGGGAGATCAATTCTCTCCAGGAGGAATTTGGGTATGGTGAGCTGTGGCACAGGGTCAGCTCAGGGGTGCAAACAGAAACCGGAAGGATCCTGTCCTAGTCTGTTCCTTGACTCCTGTGTCCTGATGGCTCTGTCCCTCTTTGGCCAGGAATTTGAGCAGAAGTGGTGGTCTTACCTGTGCTCATAGGTGTGTCCGTACTCCTGAGAGACCAGCTCTCTCCCCACAGTATTTGGGTATGGAGTGCTGTGGCACAGGATCAGTTCCAGGCACTGTGGCACAGGATTAGCTCCAGGCACTGATGGAAACTAGAAGAATCCTCTCCCAGGCTCCTCCTTCATTCCTGTGTCCTGAGGGCTCTGGGTTGGTCCCTTGTAGCAGAAGTGGTGTTCTTACCTGTGCTCACAGTTATGTCTGAACTCCTGGTAGATGCTCTCCCAGCAGTCTTACACATGCTTATTGGGCTTGGAGATTATCTACAACATAAAGGTGTGAACAATAAAAAACAATTGCTGTCAAAAATATCTTCCAGTAGAAAATTCTTTTGAAATATTACAACTGATCTTAAGTATTCAACAACAATCTTGACCTCCAGAACTGCAAATTGATTTGGTAACCCTTAGCAGGATATAAGCAAAAAGGCATCAGTCATAGCTCGGGTTTCTAGGAGTTCAGTCTAGTAGCTGTATGTACTGAAATGCAGTAAAACAGTACTAGTAAGTATTGCCATAGTGCATCATTTAGTGTAACTATCTGCAAAGACCTATTTGAGTGTGAGAACAGCGAGGAAAGATTCCCTTGAGAAATGGTCCTGAGAACTCCTAATTATCCTTTAGAACTGTGAGGAAACAGAACTCATGTGTTAAGCTGAAAGCCGTGGATTCGGTTATCATCTCTGATGGTGCTCATATTCATTCATCCTTTAGTTCTTGGATATTTTGCCATTTCCTTCCAAGGCTTTACAAAAAATTAAGAATTGTATTGATTAGTAGGGAGATGACTAGCATAATAATGCAATATCCAAGTATTGATATGATAGAAACATTTATTTCTAAGAATCTTGTCTCTTCAGGTTCAGGGAACCAACCAAACTGTGAAATTAGCTGTTAGAATTCACATTCATTTAGCTGACCAGAGCTTTGTTTACGATTTCTGTGCATCTTATAAGGAATTGTAGTGGTGACATGTTAACCTTTCCAATGAGATGTAATTATGGCACCTCTGTCAGAGTTTCATGAATCCTTATGGAGTTAGTTCATAGAACACTATTGCCAAGAGACATGTTCTCAATTGATCCTTCATCAATGCAAAGTTCTCCAACATTTTGGGAAATAGAAAAAGGAACATTTTTATATTCTTACTAAATCTTCACACATTTATGAGTACTATACAATAATCAGCTCACTAAATTGTCAAATTCCAATGAAATATGACCTAATTTTATCCCCATTTCACAAAGGGCAATGCTGTGGTATATAAATATAGAGTCTCCGGTTCTATCATTCTATCCAGCCCCTATTCTGTAATGTCTATGTGTCTTGGTTTGGGGAGTCATTTTGTAGATTTACCCATTGGTACTATCTATTTCCAAATGATCAGCCCTGAAAATATACTTACAAGTAGCATTATATAGACTGAGCTGGTTACATACACATACACACACACACACACACACACACACACACACACACACACACACACACACACAATATCACAGTATGTAACAACTAGTAATGAATAAAAGGCCATGAATTTGAAAGATAGCAATGAGGGGTATTGGGGCAGGTTTGGAGGGAAGAAAGAGAAGGAGAAATTATGTATTTATATTGTAGTCTCAAAAAGTTAGAAAAAATGAATTTGAGTCATTTTCATAGGGTCTCATAGCTGGAACATGTCAGACACAGGATTCAAAATCAGACATTCTGACTTGAGTAATATTTTAAACCATTATACTTTTCCTAAAATATGTAGTGAACACTGTGATATCAGGTTGTTTTGAGAACTTTAATTATAAAAACTTCCTGTGTAATCATATTTTTGCAATTACATACATGTTTGAATATTAATGATAAATCCCATATCTGGGTTAGGCCACCCTAGCCTTTGACTCTATTTGGCCCTAATATAACTGTTTTCCCCAGACCTCTTTTATTGATGCCTTTGCAGACACTTGACTCATGCTCCAAGTCAGGGACTCCTGAGTTGCTTCACCACCCACTGAGACTTCTGTGTTTGTCTTGAGTATGTCCACCTCTCCTTAAGGACTACTTTTGTAATGTCCACTGAATCATAGCCTAGTATTTGTTCATTCATCCAGTCAGCAAGTGTTTATTAGTTGTCAGGCACTTCACTGAAAGCAACAGTTACAAAAATGCACCACAAAGATATAAAGTCTTAAAGCATGGTCAACTCATAAAGAACAAATTTTCAAACCAGGTGAGTTACATAAAAGAAACAACAGATTGCTATGTTATGTACTGGTTGGTATTAAGGTTTTGTTGCTGATAGTGGAAGGTTTCCCTGAGAAGCAACAGAATCTTGACAGCTGAAGAATGGAAAGAGCCTACCCATCCAAATGCCCTCGAAAAGAAGGAACCAAATAAACCAACAGCTGTGAAATCTTCTGTGGGGCAAGAGTTTGACACACTTAGGAAACTTGCACAAGGCCAACACAGCTAGTCTGCAAGGAGAGTGGGGAGTAAATGGAAGAAGGCAATAGTACTTATTGTTCTGGGCATTGCAAACTGTGATAAGGGAATTTCAATGCATAGAAGTCCACTGAATGACTACAAGCAGGAGAGTCACAGTCACTTCCATCTGTTATAAGATGTCAGTTGTTTCGGAGAGAATGAGTTGTAGAGAAGCAGGAGCAGAAAGAAAACAGAAGACCATTATCATCATGCAGGCTAGAGATGATCTGTCCTGTGGCTCAGGGAGTGGTGACAGACTTGTAAAAAGGATGAGGTTAATACGTGACTTCGATGGGTCACAATGGATTTATTGTTGGGTCTCATGAGAAGTTTGGGGGAAAGGATGAGAAAAATCTGATGCTGTGTTGCTCTGAGTACTATATGCTTTGCTTGAGTTAAAAGAGTGGAAAGCAGCTTGGAGACAAAAATGGACAGATTACATGTGTACATGATCCAGACATTTGACTTGACCATGAGGCATCTGAGTGGAGAGGTCAAATAAACAGCTAGTCATTTGGCTTAGAAGTCAGGCCACCTTCAGATGCAGAAAAATGGGTGTCACCAACACTGTAGGAATTTATACACTAAGACCACGCTGAAGTGTGGAGATCAGTGAGATCATGCTCTTCCTTCCTGAAGAGAGTTCTTTCTCTGCTAAAAGTGACAAGGGTGGAAATAGTTTTGCTTTGTTCCAGAGGCAGCATATAGCAGAATACTAGCTGTGTTCTATATACAGCAGGAATCTATCCCTCTGTTTTCCCTTACATTTCTCTCCTGACAGTATAATTTCTCCTTGCTGTGACTATACTTTTGAGTGAAATAAAAGCATTTCATCCCTGAAACTCACTCTACAATGTGCTACCTCACCAATGAGAACAAAATACTTTGATTGGCATTGTCTCTCCTATTTAACAAATCTCCCACCCATGTGCAAAGAAAGAGGAAATCCCACTCCACCACACTCTCCTTGAGAACAGTAAACTTTGCTGTTCCATATGAGAAAGATCTACTGAACTTCTGCAGGGGAGAGACATTCTGTGTGTGCATGTGACATTATTTGCAGTGAGAAAGTCCTAGAGGCTAGAGAGATGGGCTTCCTGATATCTGGTTCCAGCCACAGAAGCAACATCCTTTAGCACATCCCTTACTAATTCACAAAGTGCAAATGCCAACCAATTAAAGTAAAAAGGAGTCAAGAATATGCATATGCAGTTCCCAAGAAACATGTTATTAGGCAATAGTCTCCTAATAAGCATGTAAACACAGAAATTGTTCATTTTCAATAATGTGATAGATCAACAATGTTGAAGGTATAGCTTACAATTCCTTGCCTGGAATTTATAACATTTCCATGCCAAGTTTCTCTCATTTCCTTACCTACAAAAATGAAAAAGGTAAAAGCTAAGTGGGATGGTGGAGTCAAAGGTTAGAATCTGAGTATGAGTTGGAAGCGAGACTCAGGTCTTTGCCTGGGAAAGAACACTCTTAGTGGAAATAGTGCTTTGTTGAGATGCTGAGTGAGAGGATCCTGGATGGGTCAGTGCAGAGACAATTTGGAGGGAGAGGGAAGCAATCTTGATTAATGCTCAGCAGGATGATATATTAAGGTAGTTTAAAATTGCTTGAGAAGTAAACATAAATAAATAAAACTTCCAAACTGTTTAACTGGGCATATTTGCATATGAACTTTGCAAAAGATCAACTTACTGGAACTGCTTGATAGCATCTGTTCTCAGTGGTCAGAGAAGTAAAATATGACCAGCCATCTACAGAAAGTAATAAACAAATGACTAATTAGAATTTTAAGATATTTTTAAACTACAACCACCACTTCCATTTTGATCTTGATGTGGTGGAAAGTGTTCTTATAGGCTGAGTCTTCTCCTTAGCC
The DNA here is from genome assembly GCF_000001635.26 of Mus musculus. Taxonomy (NCBI): domain Eukaryota; kingdom Metazoa; phylum Chordata; class Mammalia; order Rodentia; family Muridae; genus Mus; species Mus musculus. Next base: position 76,622,666 of record NC_000079.6, read on the forward strand.
CCTTCTTGGATTTTATATCCAAAAGAAACCAGATACAGTTCTTATTCCATCATTGTGATGTTTGGGGTTGCAAGTAACAAAAACTACAGCTTCCCTCACTTAAATTTTAGGGAAAATTTACTGAGTCAATCAACTAGGAAAACCTAAGGTAATTGTTGTGGTTTGTATATGCTTGGCGTAGGGAGTGGCAGTATTAGGAAGTGTGGTCTTGTTGGAGTAGGTGTGTCACTGTGGGCATGGTCTTTAAAATCCTCATCCTAGCTGCCTGGAAGCCAGTCTTCTCTTAGCTACATTAGGAACAAGAGGTGGAACTCTCAGCTCCTCCAGCCCCATGTGTGCTTGAATGCTGCCATGTCCCACTTTGATGATAATGGGCTGAATCTCTGAACCTGTAAGCTAGCCTCAATTAAAGCAAGGCTGGCTTATAGGTGCTAGGGTTAATTAGACAGAGGAATGGGAAGTACAGTTCATAGCTTAGGACACTGTCCCCATGTGGGTGTTAGTTCCCTCCTCAGGGAAGTACAGCTCATACCTTATGACCACTGTCCTTAAGAGTGGGTGCTAGTGGTCCCATCAGGGTTACTTGGATATGAATTGGCTATATTACCCTACAAGATCATTATTAATCACTCTATGAATGTAATTCTTAAATAATTACTCCAGCAATTTGTTGTTTGCTGTTCTGTTGAACTAGAGAAGAGAAGTAGGTGGATGAGATAAGACAGGTAATACATGATGGAAGTACATTCTATAAGCCTGTTGTTATGCTTACTGAGTGTGGCTATTGACACAGTGGAGTTAGCTCCACCGAAACTCTTTACAAGTGTGTGTGCTTTTGTTTTCAATTTTAAAACAGCCTTATACTTACAGAAAAGCTGTAAATATCAAACACGGAATTCCATATACTCAAGCTCTATTTTCTCTATGGTTAGTATCTTATATTAATACCAGTACACATAGATAGGCTGAGGTGACAGCTCATTTTGTGTGGCAAAGTGCCTGCCACACTAGCATGGGGAGCTGAGTTTACATCTCCATCATTCGTGCAAAAAACTGAGTCTAGAGGCAGGTGTCTAAAACACCAGCAATGTCAGGACAGAGACAAGCATATTAATGGAGCTCATTGGCCAGGCTGACTAGACCACATCAATGAAGTTCAGGAAATAGGGTAGGGAGCCATCAAAGAAGATACCCAACACTGACCATTGGCTTCCACAAACATCACATGCATGTTTGGATGTCCTTGGTTATCATTGATGGCTCCTTTTCTGCTCCGTATTTACACATAGTGCAAACAGCCTGCTTAGAACACATCACATTCAAAGTATGACTGACAACAGTATGGATGTCTCAGCCAAAAGGTCGATCTCCTGAAAAGTCCAATCTAATTAAATTTTAGATGGCGCCTTTCTAAAAGTTGAATGGAATTACAAGATAAAATGATAATCATCTTTCAGATAAACAATAAATACTTTTAGTATCAGTATGCCTTACATATTACTTGAGATTTATCGATATATGAAACATACATAGCTTCATTAGCTTTCCAGACTTCCTTTGTCAATCTTTTAAGTCTTTCCTTGTGTAATGATATTCACAATTTTGAGGAGTACTTGTGAGGTACCTCGTAGAGTATCCTTCAGTTTGGGTTTAGCTAATGTTTCTCGGTGCTCAAGTGGTGGTATGTTTGGAAAGGAGGGCCACAGAGGTGAGGTGTTCCTCTCATGGCATCTTACCAATGCCATGTGCTCTCAGCATAAACAGCTTCTGCTGATGCTACTTCCTGCCCCTGTCTTTTCTCCAGTTCCCTCTCTCTCTTCCTACTCTTCTGTGCTCTCCAGAAGGAGGTAGCTAAGCAAAGCACACTCTGAATGAATTGGGAGTGTGCCTCATTTCCTTGGGGAGTGTCTGCAGCTGTTACTTTGGATTCTTCTACCCCCTAAATTTGTCTCTTCACCCCTATTTTATGTATTTATTCAACCAGCTAATATTTATTAGTGCAGAATCTTGAATATACATTCTTGCCATCGATTGTAATTCAGCACTACACTATGTATTTTATTTCTTAGAAAACTTTAAAATATTTTTCCCATGAGAATTTGTGAAGAAAGTGGAAAAAAAAATCACTGGTCGCTAAGTGATACCTTGTGCCAGGCCCCATGGTCAACTCCATGTTTGTACTTTGGTTTGATCCGTGGGAAAAAAAAACATGCTCTTTGCCCAGCAGAGCATGTGAAATCCTGATTCAATCATAACTCTGCACCCATGGCCATGAGATGGTTCAAACAGATGAACTACATATGAGCTTTATTTTAAACTTGTATGTAGATAAAAATGGTACATGATATAGTGTGTTCCATGTGAACTCATTGTTGAATCAAAGCAAGTTTGTGCAATTCATTTATACAATTATCTTTATTTTAATTTAAAAATTATTTAGTTTTATTGTTTATTTATGTGTTTGTGTGTGAGATTATAGTACCATGCACATGCGGGCACCAAAAGAGGCTAGAGGAGGGCATTGGATCCTCTGGAGTTTCAGGTGATTATGAGCCATGTGCTACATCCATTCCAGTAGTGACTGGCATGACAGACCTGGAAGGCCTGGAAGCAGTCCAGAGGCAAAGAGTTTCTCGGAAACTTAGCCTCCTGGAACCTTGGCATTCCCAAAGCTAGAATGCCCCAGATTTGTCCCTGGGATATTGTGGAGGGTCTTGCATGCTTTCTTACAGTATTTTACTGGTTAAGAGTTAGAAATCTCAGGGCAAGCTTAGCAAAGTATACTTAGAATCTTCATTACAGCCAGGCATAGCAGACTACAGAAAGTTGGTGAATTCTTCTGACAAATGGAGATTCCCTATAGATACTTAAAAGAACAGCCAAGTTACTCTCATATGCAAGTATTTACCAAGTCCTAGGAAAAAGGGGGGTTGTGGAATTGCATTATTCATGATAAGGTCTGCTAGAGCAGAACTCCCTGGTACTAGCTTTCTCAAGGCTCAAAGGAGTAGCATAAATTGTGACTAGGATATGAAATCCTTACCTGTAATTAGCTGACTCTAGGCAGGGCTGTTTTATCTTTACTGTAAACATTGCCTGCTTCCTGTCAGTCCTTTGAAGGCATCCCTCTTTTTTGTGTCAGATACTTCAATGTACCTTGCCTGCTGTGACACCCTACTCCTTGTTTTCTGTATTGTATAAGACTGGTGCTCAATTTGAAATAATTTCATCCAGATACAGCACTCCCTTGTGTCTGTGTCCTTTTGTCATTCATTTCTGGCCAACCCCTGCTCACCTGCAACCAGAACCCCATTCCCTGCAGATCAGCGACCCAATAGAGGTTTTCTGCAGCAGCCATATATGTTAAGAAACTAACCCTGAGCCTTCTGAGAGAGCAATAATAACTCTAACTACTGAACCATCCCCACAGCTCTTATTAAACATTATCTTTAACATATCATCTAAGGGTAGATGTTATAAAGAAAGATATTAGAATCTTAAATGCTTCATATTTCTATTCATTATATTCTCATAACTATACAGCCTACACATCTGTGGAAAGTGTGAGAACTAAAAAGTAGGAAGAAAATCAAGTCAAGCTTCGTTTTTTTATCTTATGTTCTTGGGGACTCTCTGACTCCTTCATTATATCTCCATGTGTATGTCTTGGGGACTCTGACTCCTTCTTATAGCCAAGTGTATGCTCTTGGGGACTTCTTGACTCCCTCATCTTATAGCCATATGTATGTTCTTGAGGATTCTCTGACTACTTTATCATATCACCATGTGTATGTTCTTAGGGAACTCTGTGACTACTTTCAGTGTTGATATACTTCATAACCAGCATTCAGTTGTGTACCCAACTTCTCAACTAACTTGTTTCTCCTGAATTCTTTCCCATGTAGTAAAAATACTCCAAATTTAGCCACTTCTGTGTTCTCAGAAATACTGAACTATCACTCTCGTTCTTTGGGCTTTTCTGGAGCTAACTTTGAAGTAACCAGGCTCCTAAAACCAAACCAGTATGAAAAACTGTATTTGGAAGGGGATATGCATGGAAGTTGAATAAGTAGGATTTTCTGTCAATAGTTTGTAATAGTGGATGACATTGGAGAACTATGTGGTGACAGTTCTCTGGATGTGGATGCACAGATATGAGGTTTAGCATCAACCCAATACCTGCTTTATACACTGCTCTCTGAGATCATTAAAGTCTCAAAAGTTGGTCTGGAGAGATGGCTCAACCATTAAAGGATAGGCCCAACCAAAAATATAATCTCCAAAATATCAAATCCTTCCAAACAACAAACTCTTTTGCCATATGTGTTGCCCAAATTTTGAGAATTTAAAGTGGTCTAATTTATTAAAGCATTTGGACAAAGGTGTGTATCAATGGCTCCTTAGGACAGATATCTTTTTGATGACTTTATTCTTCACAGAGTTGTTTTTATTGTTGTTAGCTCTGCTTTTTAATGAAATTTGGATTTCTTTGAGGAAGAAGGACTGTTTGGCAACATCAAATAATGAAGGGTCAGAGATGTTAATACAAATGAAATCTGTTTTGTTTTGTTTTGTTTTTGATGCCATTAAATATTGCTTTGGTGAAATAGTAAGAATAGAGTCAATAAGAAATACATGAGAAGTTAACATTTGAAACCTAACCCAAGCTTGATTCTTCATCTCTGTCTAATCTCTTATTAACTATTAGAGAACACTAGTAGTAGCAAGTGAATTACGTACACAGACATATATCGAATTAAAACAGGAAGAGTGTGTGGTGGCGCACACCTTTGATCCTAGCACTTGGGAGGCAGAGGCATGTGGATTTCTGAGTTCAAGGCCAGCCTGGTCTGCAAAGTGAGTTCCAGGACAGCCAGGGCTACACAGAGAAACCCTGTCTCGAAAAACCAAAAACCAAAACCAAAACAAAACAGGAAGAACCTCTTTTGCAAGTATCTTAGCTCCAAAGCACTTTCAATTATATTTAAAATTGAAGTTTTACAAATCTATTTAGTGAAGAGAAAGAAGAAAATGTTCCTGGATATCTAACCATATTTTCCATCTGCCTCATATCAACACAATAAGGTAGTCAGTCCTCCTAGGCTTTGAGACCTGACTCCTAAGACATCCCTTCTGTAGTCTGATAGCTGTACTTCCCACCCAATACTGGATAACTATTTGTATATAATTTATTTTCCATTACAAGACACTTTGAAATATTTTATTTTATCATCATAACTGTCTTTTGTGATGTTCAGTACCTCATTTTAAGTGAAAGATTCAGAGAGAAAGAGAAGCCTTTGGGACTAAAATCTAACTGTAGAAGGGAATAGCTATGTGCATAAGAATGGTGAAGAGAGAATCATACTTTGACTCAAGTTTGAATAAACTAGATGTGTAGGTGGAAAGGTTACCAGTAAAAAGAGACTGATGATATAGAGAACAGTCAATTTAGCAGATAGGCCATGTGTGAGTAAATGGTATAACAGTAGTCGCAGAAAAGGCATTCCAAGAACACAGGAGCTTAAACTTTGTTTTTCCTGCTACTTTTCTTTCTTTTTTTACTATATATTTTCTTCATTTATATTTCAAATGCTATCCCCAAAGTCCCCTATACCCTTCCCTCTCCTTGCTCCCCAACCTACACATTCCCACTTTCTGGCCCTGGCATTCCCCTGTACTGGGGCATATGATCTTCGCAAGACCAAGGGCCGCTCCTCCCATTGAGGGCTGACTAGGCCATCCTCTGCTACATATGCAACTAGAGACACAGTTCTGGGGGGTACTGGTTAGCTCATACTGTTGATCCTTCAATAGGGTTGCAGACCCCATTAGTTCCTTGGGTATTTTCTCTAGCTCCTTCATTAGGGGCCTTGTGTTCCACCCAACAGATGACTGTGAGCATACACTTCTGTATTTGGCAGGCACTGGCAGAGCCTCACAAGAGATAGCTATATCAGGGTCATGTCAGCAAAATCTTTCTGGCATATGCAATAGTGTCTGGGTTTGATGGTTGTATATAGGATGGATCCCGAGGTGGGGCAGACTCTGGATGGTCTTTTGTTAGTTCTCAGCTCTGAATTTTGTCTGTGTAACTCCTTCTATGGGTATTTTGTTCCCCATTCTAAGAGGCGAAGTGTTCACACTTTGGTCATCCTTCTTCTTGAGTTTCATATGTTTTGCAAGTTGTATTTTGGGTAGTCTAAGTTTCTGGACTAAATCTGCTTATCAGTGAGTGTATATCATGTGTGTTCTTTTGTAATTGGGTTACCTCACTTAAGATGATATCCTCCAGATCCATCCATTTGCCTAAGAATTTCATAATTCATTGTTTTCAATTGCTGAGTAGTACTCCATTGAGTAAATGTATCACATTTTCTGTATCCACTCCTCTGTAGAGGGACTTCTGTGTTCTTTCCAGTTTCTGGGTATTATAAATAAGGCTGCTATGAACATAGTGGAGCATGTGTCCTTATTACAAGTTGGAACATCTTTTGTGTATATGCCCAGGAGAGGAATTGCTGAATATTTTGGTAGTACTATGTCCAATTTTCTGAGGAACCACCAGATTGATTTTCAGAGTGGTTGTACTAGTTTGCAATCTCACCAACAATGGAGAGTGTTCCTTTTTTTCTACATCCTCCCAGCATCTGTTGTCAACTGAATTTTTGAACTTAGCCATTCTGACTGGTGGGAGGTGGAATCTCAGGGTTGTTTGGATTTGCATTTCCCTGATGATTAAGGATGTTGAACATTTTTTCAGGTGCTTCTCAGCCTTTCGGTATTCCCAGTTGAGAATTCTTTGTTTAGCTCTGTACCCCATTTTTTAATAGGGTTATTTGATTTTCTGGAGTCCAGCTTCATGAGCTTTTTGTATATATTGGATATTATTCCCCTGTCGGATTTAGGATTGGTAAGATCCTTTCCCAATCTGTTGGTGGCTTTTTTGTCTTATTGACAGTGTCTTTTGCCTTATAGAAGCTTTGCAATTTTATGAAGTCCCATTTGCCAATTCTTTTTTTTTTTAATTTATTTTTTATTAGGTCTTTTCCTCGTTTACATTTTCAATGCTATCCCAAAAGTCCCCCATACCCACCCATCCCCCCATCCCCTACCCACCCACTCCCCCTTTTTGGCCCTGGGGTTCCCCTGTACTGGGGCATATAAAGTTTGCGTGTCCAATGGGCCTCTCTTTGCAGTGATGGCCGACTAGGCCATCTTTTGATACATATGCAGCTAGAGTCAAGAGCTCCGGGGTACTGGTTAGTTCATATTGTTGTTCCACCTATAGGGTTGCAGATCTCTTTAGCTCCTTGGGTACTTTCTCTAGCTCCTCCATTGGGGGCCGTGTGATCCATCCAATAGCTGACTGTGATCATCCACTTGTGTGTTTGCTAGGCCCCGGCATAGTCTCACAAGAGACTGCTATATCTGGGACCATCTAGTGATTACCATATGCAGGGATCCATCCCATAATCAGCTTCCAAACGCTGACACCATTGCATACACTAGCAAGATTTTGCTGAAAGGACCCATTTGTCAATTCTTGATCCTACAGCACCAGCCATTGCCGTTCTGTTCAGGAATTTTTCCCAGTGCCCATATCTTCAAAGCTTTTCCACACTTTCTCCTCTGTAAGTTTCAATGTCTCTGGTTTTATGTGAAGCTCATTGATCCACTTAGACTTGAACTTTGTACAGGAGATAAAAATGGATCAATTCGTATGCTTCTACATGATAACCACAAGTTGTGCTAGCACCATTTGTTGAAAATGCTGTCTTTTTTCCACTGGATGGTTTTATCTCCCTTGTCAAAGATCAAGTGACCATAGGTATGTGGGTTCATTTCTGGATCTTTAATTCTATTCCATTGATCTACCTGTATCTACCTGTCTGTCACTGTACTAGTACCATGCAGTTTTTATCACAATTGCTCTGTAGTACAGCTTGTGTCATGCATGGTAATTTTGCCAGAGGTTCTTTTATTGTTGAGAATAGTCTTTGTTATCCTAGGTTTTTTGTTATTCCAGATGAATTTGCAAATTGCCCTTTCTAACTCGATGAAGAATTGAGTTGGAATTTTGATGGGTATTGAATTTGGAGATTGCTTTTGACAAGACAGCCATTTTTACTATATTAATCCTGCCAATCCATGATCATGGGAGATCTTTCCATCTTCTGAGATCTTCCTCGAATTCTTTCTTCAGAGACTTGAAGTTCTTATCATACAGATCTTTCACTTCCTTAGTAGCATGGGAGATCTTTCCATCTTCTAAGATCTTCTTCGATTTCTTTCTTATGAGACTTGAAGTTCTTATCATACAGATCTTTTACTTCCTTAGTTAGAGTCACACCAAGGTATTTTATATTATTTGTGACTATTGAGAAGGGTGTTGTTTCCCTAATTTCTTTCTCAGCCTGTTTATCCTTTGTGTAAAGAAAGGCCACTGATTTGTTTGAGTTAATTTTATATCCAGTACTGCACTGAAGCTGTTTATTAGGTTTAGGAGTTCTCTGGAGGAAGTTTTAGGATCATTTATATATACCATCATATCATCTGCAAATAGTGGTATTTTGACTTCTTCCTTTCCAATTTGTGTCCCCTTGATCTCCTTTCTCTTTAAGCTTTCAGGCCTGTTTGACTAAGTCACTCCTTCCCATTTCCCATCCTCGTGTTTGACCACGCCCATTGGTCACTAGAACAGTAAGACCTTTCTTTGGTAAGTGTGGTCATTCCCAGGTGACTAGCTATTCCACCATCTCATGACACTTGTGTCCCATTTTAAATATTAACCAGAAAATGCAGATGAGCTGAAAAACCATTGTTTGCATCTACTTCCACCACTCACTGGTTTGTGTTGGGTTATAGAACAAAATCCATTGCAGGCCATATAAGCAAACAGTCAGGGCAGGAGGATCAGCTTTGTATAGGAAAAATGTCTGAAGGATCTGAGCCACATGGGACTTCTGCAGCTGCCATACCATACTTCTGATGGGAGGGACTGTAGCCAGACTCAGTCATGACTTCCCTGGAAGGAACCCGATTCTTTCACCATTGTGCTGTCAGAATACAAGAGTGCTTATTTATGCATGTACCAAATAAAGTACCAAATAGTGAAAAGATCTAAGTCACATAGCACAATCATAGCAATGCAGAAAACTGGAAAATAGAGATTTTAGTGTTCTAATAACTCTGCTGAAAGTGTATTGGGATGTACTGAAGGAGATGTCATTTTTCTATATTTTCAAAACTCTAATGCCAGTAAATAACTGAAGTAAAAGTAGATGAACTCAACAACTAAAGAAAAGAAATCAGTCTCAGAGTAGCTGATGCCAGCTGTAGCTTATAACTTAAATTCTCAATGCCTGCTGGATATGTCCTCGGGAACCCAGAAATCTAGTTTTGAGAATTAGTAACAAAGAGTGTGATAGCAGAAGGATCAACCCATGTCTTAGTTATAGATAAGTGAATGAGGCAGTACTGTGGCTTAAGTGTGGTTTTCCCTCACACAAACTCATGTTGAAATTTTACTGCCAATGCAGTGGAGGTAGGAAGGGGACATTTTACTAGGGATGATACTTCTCTCATGAGTAAATTTTGCTTTTATGCAAATGTACTGTTACTGAGAGAATAGCATTTTCAAACAAGTGCTTTCCCAATTTCCAGAACCATGAACCAAAACAAACTGCTTTCTTTTCTAAATTTTATATGCTGAGATATTTTGTCATAATGTTGGAGAACATATTCAATGGGTAGCATTGGTATATATAAAAGACTTAATTTCTTCTTATTACAGGTTACTAATTATAGAATCTAGGGATCTGGATATGAGTTATTAAATACAAAAATTCTTGATTTCCTTTATGTAATTCTTTAAGAGAAAACAATGATGGTAAAAAGCTCTTTTCAGCTTATGTCATCCATGTGGTAAGAAGTTTCAGCTACTCCCCATCAGGAACTCTTTTGTGAAAACTGCATCATGGAAAAGAGGCATGTGTCAGCCTTCAGGAAGCTTGGAGGGAAATGACAGGAAAGTGAATGTCAAAAATAGCAAAACAAGTCACTAGTGCCTTATAATTGCCATTAAATACTGTGAAATACATTGTCCTGGTTTCCCAGGCAAGCCACTTCAGTAAACAACTGATTGGGTATGTCAGGCAAGACATTCAAAGTAATGAGCATATCTGTTTCAAAGTTATATGCTTGCCTAGTGCTTTGGGAATGTCTTTCTCAATATACCTTTATGTTTGGAAGTTTATAATATATCTTTAATAAAAATTTTTAATTAAAATATAATTATATCATTTGCTACATCCCTTTTCTTCTATCCCAACCTTTCCTGTTCCCTCTTCCCCTGTTTCCTCTCAAAATCTCAGCCTCTTTAGTTGTTATTGTTACATACACACCTATGTACACACCTAAATATATAAATACACAACTTGCTCAGTCTGTTTGATATTACTTGTGTGTAAGTGATTTAGACCTGGCTATTTGGTATTAGATACCCAGTGTAGGGCCTCATCGCTGAGGAGACTAATTCTGCTGTTCTCAGGATTCCTCAGGTTCCTGTAGTTCTTTGATTTGGGAGTGAGATTTTCCTATTCCATGCTAACATGTTTATTAGCATTGTACATCTTCAGGTCTTGTTTAGCCAGTCATACTGTTGAGGTGTCATAGGTGAAGCTCACCTCCTGTTTCTAGAACACAGTGTCCAGAGCGATTTTTAGGTTCCTCTCACTCCTAAAACCTTTCTACCACTCTTGCATAGTGTTCCCTGGGCCTTAGATGCGGAAGGTCTATTATAGATGTACACACTGTAAATGTACACAGATGAATGTGTATGTAGATGAACAACCACAATCAATTGTTCTCTGTACATAGACTTGGGGTTTTCTGAAAATTTTCTCCTGTTGTAAGAGGTTACTTTGATGAGAGGTGAATATTTCATTTACCTGGCTGAGTCCTGATGCAAAAGCCTAAGTAATTATTAAAAGATAATTTATAATAAAACAATAAAATCCTTCTCTAGTCATCCTGATAGCTTTGCAACCACTGTCCAAGCCTGTAGGATAAAGCCTCTAGAGGTCCACTTGAATTTCTGAGGTCCTTCTTTCATAGTGCTGGGGTGCTATTGGAGCCTAATGTGGTGGCCTAGATCTATCATATGCCTCTCTTGATTTCTCTCTTTCATCACTCCATTCAATACTTCCAGAAACTTAGCCCAGACTTCTGCATGACTCATCTGCTTTCCACATCTACCACATTGTGTCAGTTGGCAAATTCAGCTGACTGCTTCTTCTCCTTTTCTCTCAGATCTATCTTTGTTTCTCTGAGCATTGACCAGATCACGCTCTTGTGACTTTAACTGCATGTTTACAAGCATTTTAAAATAATTTCTATATCCACAGAATTATTCCACTTTCATCCATCCTTTTCTCCCTATTAAGGGTAAAGCTGGAGATTTTCTTCATCTCCAGAATCTAATTATTTAGCTAAGAGCAGGAATCAAGAAGTAACAGATGCTAAGTATTTGATAAATGGTCTGTAGGTGTGGCTTCTCTCTCCAAAAGTCCATCAAAGCTTCTTTTTATTAATGGGCTGAAATTTTTCTCAGTGTTGTATCACCATCCTCCAGGTCTTTTCACTGTATATTAGAGCTTTTATGCACAATTTTAATTACTCAGTCCTGGGTTCATGTTGTTTTTTTTTCACTCTTCCAAACAGTCATTTGTCAAAATCCTCCTCATAATTTTAGCCCCTGACCTACCGTCTCTATGAGGCTTCCTTAGATTGTCTTCCCCTTTGTAATAATTGGTCCTGTTCTAAAGGCTGAGTACCTTCATGAGTACTTTCATAATTTACATATAGTTCCTTGATGGATTAAGCTCCATTTCTATCAAGTATAAAGCTACCTGAAGCACTATATTAGGAAGAATTGTAAGGGTATAGTTAGATTCCTCAAGAAAAAGGGCATTAGGTCAGATATCACAGTGAAGAGAGAAAGCAAGAAAACTGCCTGTGTGTTAGGTAACTCGGTTGCAGATCTACATGTTTTTCTAAACCCATGCTGTGTCCTTGAAAAATATGCCCCCAAAACTTCCATTGTAAGTCATGCTCAGTTTATACTTAAATGCTCCAGATCTTTATATTAGAATTTCACATTCTAAAAAAGATAAAACTGGTATTTGAGATGGCATATAATAGTGGAAAATAAACATGTAAGTCCTAATCTATTACAGAAAATGAGCCAGAATTTGTGAAAGACAACAGTCAAAGGCACACTTACAAAGCCAGCTTGACTTATAATGTGGAAGCTGGGAATGCTTGATTAAGACTAATGGTCACATGCAAGTATGCTGGATTCACCTCATGGTTTTGGACATAATCACAACTGTGTCAAAAAGCAGATACACTCACAAGGTCAAATAGAGTTTATCCCTCTAAAATACTGATAATTCAATATTAGAAAAATTACCAAACAAAAAGTTGGTGTAAGTCTATTATAAAATTTATCAGTCAATTTTAAAAGCCCAAGTAAATTAAGAGTACAACAAAAAGCTTAAATCATGTTATTGATAACTTGCTAGAAATACATGACAGACTAGAAGGAAGGGAGCAGAGGGGAAATGATGTGGTATTATAACTTAAAACATTTAAAAATTATTTTTAAGAATCAGATGCAGTTCAGAAGTGCCCAAAATTTCTTTTTTTTTTTTCCTTCAGAAGTGTTATTTATTTCAAAACATGTAATCCATGGAGACAAAAAAATTGAATTTACTATTTTACATACTTGAGAGATAAAACTGTTGACTGCTCTGATTTTTTCTTTGTTATGTGAAGTTTGCCATTGGGAGATCAATTAATACTGTATGTCAGTTTGCTTTTCTGTTGAGTCTGACATCTAATGTATGTATTTAACAAAAATTATACATTTCACCAGAATAAATGATTCTAAATAAATATTTGGCTATTGGTCTTTGCAGAATTGGAATATGTATAAGATAATCCGAGTTACATGAATGATTTGTAGGAAATGTAGTATTCTCATATTTCTTGATGCAATGAGTTACAAGATTTGTATTATTTGAGCATGTCATAGTCTGAGTCAGACTCACGTGTTAACAATAGTCCTGTAGATGGTGGCTAAGGAAATGTTTAGATAGGTACCTTTAGGCAACTCCATATGAAAATTAACTTAACAGTATTTCAAAAGAGATTATGGGAAAAAACTTGATATTTATGTATCTTTTTTTTCCCTGCAGTTTCTTTATTTTTTTTTTATTTTATTTTTTTTCCATTTTTTATTAGGTATTTAACTCATTTACATTTCCAATGCTATACCAAAAGTCCCCCATATCCACCCACCCCCACTCCCCTGCCCACCCACTCCCCCTTTTTGGCCCTGGTGTTCCCCTGTACTGGGGCATATAAAGTTTGCGTGTCCAATGGGCCTCTCTTTCCAGTGATGGCCGACTAGGCCATCTTTTGATACATATGCAGCTAGAGTCAAGAGCTCCGGGGTACTGGTTAGTTCATAATGTTGATCCACCTATAGGGTTGCAGATCCCTTTAGCTCCTTGGGTACTTTCTCTAGCTCCTCCATTGGGAGCCCTGTGATCCATCCATTAGCTGACTGTGAGCATCCACTTCTGTGTTTGCTAGGCCCCGGCATAGTCTCACAAGAGACAGCTACATCTGGGTCCTTTCAATAAAATCTTGCTAGTGTATGCAATGGTGTCAGCGTTTGGATGCTGATTATGGGGTGGATCCCTGGATATGGCAGTCTCTACATGGTCCATCCTTTCATCTCAGCTCCAAACTTTGTCTCTGTAACTCCTTCTATGGGTGTTTTGTTCCCAAATCTAAGGAGGGGCATAGTGTCCACACTTCAGTCTTCATTCTTCTTGAGTTTCATGTGTTTAGCAAATTATATCTTATATCTTGGGTATCCTAGGTTTGGGGCTAATATCCACTTATCAGTGAGTACATATTGTGTGAGTTTCTTTGTGAATGTGTTACCTCACTCAGGATGATGCCCTCCAGGTCCATCCATTTGGCTAGGAATTTCATAAATTCATTCTTTTTAATAGCTGAGTAGTACTCCATTGTGTAGATGTACCACATTTTCTGTATCCATTCCTCTGTTGAGGGGCATCTAGGTTCTTTCCAGCTTCTGGCTATTATAAATAAGGCTGCTATGAACATAGTGGAGCATGTGTCCTTCTTACCAGTTGGGGCATCTTCTGGATATATGCCCAGGAGAGGTATTGCTGGATCCTCCGGTAGTACTATGTCCAGTTTTCTGAGGAACCGCCAGACTGATTTCCAGAGTGGTTGTACAAGCCTGCACTCCCACCAACAATGGAGGAGTGTTCCTCTTTCTCCACATCCACGCCAGCATCTGCTGTCACCTGAATTTTTGATCTTAGCCATTCTGACTGGTGTGATGTGGAATCTCAGGGTTGTTTTGATTTGCATTTCCCTGATGATTAAGGATGTTGAACATTTTTTCAAGTGCTTCTCTGCCATTCGGTATTCCTCAGGTGAGAATTCTTTGTTCAGTTCTGAGCCCCATTTTTTAATGGGGTTATTTGATTTTCTGAAGTCCACCTTCTTGAGTTCTTTATATATGTTGGATATTAGTCCCCTATCTGATTTAGGATAGGTAAAGATCCTTTCCCAATCTGTTGGTGGTCTTTTTGTCTTATTGACGGTGTCTTTTGCCTTGCAGAAACTTTGGAGTTTCATTAGGTCCCATTTGTCAATTCTCGATCTTACAGCACAAGCCATTGCTGTTCTGTTCAGGAATTTTTCCCCTGTGCCCATATCTTCAAGGCTTTTCCCCACTTTCTCCTCTATAAGTTTCAGTGTCTCTGGTTTTATGTGAAGTTCCTTGATCCACTTAGATTTGACCTTAGTACAAGGAGATAAGTATGGATCGATTCGCATTCTTCTACACGATAACAACCAGTTGTGCCAGCACCAATTGTTGAAAATGCTGTCTTTCTTCCACTGGATGGTTTTAGCTCCCTTGTCGAAGATCAAGTGACCATAGGTGTGTGGGTTCATTTCTGGGTCTTCAATTCTATTCCATTGGTCTACTTGTCTGTCTCCATACCAGTACCATGCAGTTTTTATCACAATTGCTCTGTAGTAAAGCTTTAGGTCTGGCATGGTGATTCCGCCAGACAAAATTTCTATTATAAACAGTATTTTAGAAAAACAACAAAATTACAAAATAAGCAACCAAAATATTACAAAAGAATAAAGCACATATTACATTATATGCAGAAGGTTTTTGTACACGAATTGCAGAAAGAAAGTAGATAAAAATTACTATAGAAAAATCATGTGTTCATTAGATCAGAAATAAACTGATCAAAATGGAAATTGAAAAAATCATTCCATTTATAATAGAGGAGAAAGACCCGGTTAACATTCAAGAATAAAATTAGATAGAGGTAGAACAAATATGAAGAATATAATATTGTATTATTAAAGGTCACAAAAGAGAACCTAGACGAACTGGAGAGTTATATTTCCCTTGAGAGTATGTAATTTATGAAATTATCAACATTTCTCATATTGATGTAGAAATTCAAGGCAGGTTATGAGAATATCACGCTTTTATTTCTCATGTAAAACTAATAACCTCAATGTGTTTGAGTGATTGCTATATATCAGATGCTATTTTTAACATTTTTATGGGTATTCAAGCCCACAATGTATTGCTATTAATGTCATCTTATTTCCTAAATAAGAAAGCCGAAGTAAAGGCAAGTCACATGACTGCTGTAAGTGACAGAAAAAGGAAGTTTAACAACTAACCCCAACTAGCTGGCTCAGCAAAACCAGAAAGAGTGAAAATACAATGATCATTAAGAAACATTTAGACAACAAACATGAAGATTTGTACACATTCTAACAAGTATTAGAATTCAGTCTTTTATGCAAATGATTTGGAATGAACACAGAAATAAACATTAGAGGGAAATCCCATGTATAGCCAAGTGTACTTGGGAACTTATAGAAATTTACAGGTACCAGCTGCCAACCATGCGCCAGGGGATGGCCCTATTCCCAAGAGAGCATGGGCAGAACAAATTGTACTTAGGTATTTTAAAAAGAGAGAGTTTAGCAATGGAGGCACGAAGAGGTAAAGAGTGAATCTGGGAGTTAGGTGATGAGTAGAGGCTGAACGTTTTCAAAATGCATCATGTAAGATTTTCCAAGAGTTAATACAATATTATGGTTAAGAGAGAAAAGTTTCCATTTTATAGAGTATATTTAAATTGTACCTTTGGTAGTTTAAAGAACTACATAAAAATAAAAATTATAAGATGATTTTTAACTATGTAAGTAATTATGATGGTATGCTAAAAATTAAGAAACTATGAAATGTAGAAATTACTGAGGGAATAAGACAGCTTTAACTGCTCAGTAGTCTGATGTCACCACATATAACATGTGCAAAGATCAAAGACAGAGGACAAACCAAGAAAAAATATTTACAACAAAACAAAAATTATTACCATGTGCAGGGTTGAGGGGAAGGGGGGAAAAGAATAAAAACCTTCAGTTATTAGAGGAATATGTATAGAGTCCCAATATGTAGAAACAATGACTATATAGCTTGATAGTAACACTGAAGTATAATTTGAAAATTTATTAAATTTTTAACCACAAAGCAATATATATATATATATATATAATGATTATAGATGGAGTGAGAGCTCTATGAACTGACTTATTTCACTAATAATTTTGATAATAAATGAAGTTCAAATCATTCTATTGTATGCCAGAAAATAATAAAATTTTCTTTATTAACTACACATCAAGACAGTGAAAACAAGTACAGAAGGGAAGGGGATGGAGGAAGGCATGCTCTTGGTATTGCGAAAATCATATGCCCCAGTACAGGGGAATGCCAGGGTCAGGAGGCAGGGGGTATGTGGGTTGGGGAGCAGGGCGGGGGGAGGGTATAGAGGGCTTTGGGGATAGCATTTGAAATGTAAATGAAGAAAATATCTAATAAAGTAAAAGAAAAGAGGAAGGTAGGGAGGGAGGGGAGAGGGAAATATTGATTTATTGGTCTAAAAGTACCTGTGTTATGTTTTCTTAAATAAACTGTGAATAATAGAAAACTTATGCTAACATTGTTCAAGCTGAAAACTAAACCTGACATGTATATGAGTCACTATGTATCTTTGCGTATGCTTGAGTAAAGCTTGGAAGACTATGAAAGATTATACCTCAAACTGTTAAATTAGGTCATCACTGGTCTGCTGTTCGAAGCCTGGGCTTGTATTGTGCTTGTAGGAATTGCAGGAAAAGACATCTGGGAGATGTGGTGCAGAATACTTGAGATTTAGCAGCTCTTTGGGTGTGAGTAGGAGGCAAATGAAGAAGTCAAAGAAGGCTCAAACGTTCCGGGCTGGGAGCCTTGGGACTGCAGCCACCCTTTATGGAGGCAAGGATATTATGGGAACAGAATGAATTCTTTTCATTTTTACCAGAGGAGAGATGATAATTCACGTGCCAATCAAAGCAACAGTGCACCTTTTAAGTGATAATTGTTCCAAAATGAAGGCTTTCTACCCGGATCTTAAAACCTCAAATAAAGCACTGATTCAATTAAAGGGTGACTTTGCAGTATGTGAATTATAGCTCAGTAAAGTTTTTTGATGCTGCTTTATAATTGCACTTCCTGTGAATTATGGTACTGGGAGCCATATTGCTCACTACTGCTTTTTCTTACTCATGCAAATTTTAAAATTAAAGAACATCCCTGTTTTTAATCAGAAAAGAAATGAGAATATTAAATAATCTCAAACCTGGGAAGAAAGTAAGTTCTTAGGCTGTATACAAACTAGCTAAAACTACAAAATATAAAGTGTACAATTTCTGTTAAGCATTATTGTTTAAAATATTCCATTAGGCAACCCTACTGAAATCTCTCAGTTTATATATAACATGCACACTTTGATTCCAAAGAAAGAAGCATTAGAAACTGAGTTCCAATGTGAATTTGTTTCTTGTAAGTACTGCCAACATGCTAGGAGAGTTTATTTCAATATAATTATTATTCTTCATTTACATTTCAAATGCTATCCTGAACGTTCCCTATACCCTCCCCCCTCCCTGCTCCCCAACCCACCCATTCCTGCTTCCTGGCCCTGGCATTCCCTTGTACTGGGGCATATAATCTTCACAAGACCCAGGGCCTCTCCTCCCATTGATGGCCTACTAGGTCATCCCCTGCTACATATACAGCTAGAGACACAAGCTCTGGGGGTACTGGTTAGTTCATATTGTTGATCCTCCTATAGGGTTGCAGACCCCTTTAGTTCCTTGGGTGCTTTCTCTAGCTCCTTTATTAGGGGCCCTGTGTTCCATCCAATAGATGACTATAAACATCCACTTCTGTATTTGCCAGGCACTGGCATAGCCTCACCAGAGAGAGTTATATCAAGGTCCTGTCAGCAAAATCTTTCTGGCATATGCAATAGTGTCTGGGTTTGGTGGTTATTTATGGGATGGATCCCCAGGTGAGGCAGTCTCTGGATGGTTCTTGTATCATATTTTATATTGGGTAGAAGTGTATAATCCACCAGCAGGAGACTCTGCATAAATGAATGAGTCAATACAATCATCAAAATAAATCCTTTAATTTTAATTCACAGTTATGTATAAGGCAACTTCGTTTGCACATCTTCATTTTCCATTTGTCATTCACTGTACTTTTAACTTTACACACTATTTCTCTGTTAATTTCCCTTAAGTAAATTATATAATCGTCCATAGGCAATGCTTTTCATACTGAAATCACCAGCTGTAAACAGAGTTAAAATAGATGTTACTATTGTACTTTCATTTTGAATCTAAAGGCTTTCATGAATTTTAAATTTTTTACAGAGTTTGATTTGGTTGATTTCATTGGCTAATTTTCATAATTTTTTTAAAACTTCATGCAGCCTCCTATTGAAGAAATTAGAATGAAGAAAATAAGCTTAGTACTTATTTGTGTATTTCTTATTTTCCAGAAAATAAGTACAGTTGGAAACAGTAATGCAGATGTCCCTTTGGCTGATCCCGGAATGTACCAGTTGGATATCACACTAAGAAGGGGTCAAAGTTTAGCTGCCCGTGATCGAGGAGGTAAGAAGTTAAGAACACTATTGTTCAAAGCTTTCTCTATGTGCTTCTGACAGAGTGTGTTTTCTTCATGATTGCCAATGTTTTAAAAACTTCACTGTAATACAGCTTCCACAAGTTTGGGATTCAAAGACTTTAATATGTGACTTGACTTCTCTGACATGGAAGATATGGGCTCCACATTCTGACATAGTTGGTGAGGTTCCAGCCAAATCTTATACAATATAGATTCTACAGGCATGGCATCAGTAACTGGTGAGATATACATTCACATATTAAGGTATACATGTACACAGGGGAGCATACATTCAAATAGGTGAGATATACATGTGCATATGTGAGCATACATTCACATAGGGAAAATATGAATATGCATAGGAAGGCATACATTTATAAAATAATGGGTGCATTAACATGGGTAAGGTATACATTTGCATAATTGAAGCACACATATATAGTTGAGCAACATTTTCTATAAAAAATGTAAATTTATACAGGTGAAACATAGTCTTACATAAGTAAGGCATGCATTTAAGTAAGTGAGAAATGCATACATTGATATATTACATAGGTTGACATACATTTACATATTTGAGTATACATTTACACAGGTAAGGCATGCACTTACCTATTAACGTGAATATTAATGTGAATGAAACAGACATCATTTACATGGACAAGGTATACATTTACATAGGTGGGGTGTTCTTTTACACAGATGAAACAGACTTATATAAGTCAATCTACACTTATATAGGTTTATACTTTATAGTCTATATTGTATTATAATTATATATATCATATATATATGTATATATATATGCATTATATATTTATAAATATATGGCTTTATCCATATTCTACATTAATATATTGTTTAAGTGATCATTTATTTATATAATTAAGGCATATATTTATATAAGCTAGACATATATTTACATAGGTGAGCATATATGTACCTAGATGAGACATACAGCTACATAGGCAAGCATATGTTTACATTAGAATCGTTGTCAGAAATTAGCTTTTGGTAGAAAAGGTTCTTTGTTACCTGAAATTGCTCAGTTTAATCAGCTCTGAGAGTGAGATTTGAAACATCTCCTGGGAATTTGAAGGTCTTAATCAGCAGCTGTCTGAAGCTCAATTGGATGTCTTCCTGGTGAGTGTACAGAAATTTGTAGCAGCATTAAGGGGAAGGCAGCCAGTACCTTTTAGTTCTCAGATTTCATATTCCTAGGCAATTTCTTGATGAATTAGTCTGGGCACACAAGAGCTTTCTAGAATAGAGGCACAATCATGGAAAGAGACCAATAAACTGGGTAGCAGCCTGAGATAATTGTCACTACCTGCTGTGACCATTATTACAGGAATTACAGAGTCCAGAGGCCTGGGGACCCCACACCTTCTGGAAGCTAAGTTGAGATATAACTACATCCATCAGAATGAGGGATAGTCTCCAAGCCTGGGCTCGCTCAGCATCAGATGACAGAGAGGCTCCTGATGATATGACTCTTTTGCCACTGTACCTCAATTAATATCTACACTTAAGAAGTTGAAGAAACTAGATTAGGAACACAGACTCTCTTTGCTATCCCTTGTCTCTGAGTGATAAATTATTTAATTTAATAATTATTTTTCATAACTAGACACCTTAAAATGTAAGTAAACAAGGGATACTTTTATAGAATTAACCATCTGCTCTAGAAGCTAATGAAAAATGTTTATTGAGTCTTACTGCCTCAGAAGTTGCACTTAAGATAAACAAACTAAGATAAATAATATATAGTTAGCACCATTTCATAGAAAATTTTTATTATTCAAAGTGATCTCAAATTGAGTAATTTGATCTAAAATAGAATTAGATCAGGAAATAATATCAACCTTTTAATTCCAGGTCTGTTTCTAACATTGTTAAACACATAGACACATAACTATATATTGTAGCATTATTTATAGTTATATAATTATTAAAACATTAAACCCTCAAGTAGGTGTATAGTTGAAGAAACTATAGATCATTCACACAAAGGATATCCTGTCATTGTGTGTGTGTGTGTGTGTGTGTGTGTGTGTGTATGTGTGTGAAAGAGAGAGAGAGAGAGAGAGAGAGAGAGAGAGAGAGAGAGATACCTAGAAGTTAATGTGAAATTTTTACAGAGAAATTATTACGTTTATGTAACAAAACAAAACAAAAAAGGTGTCAGTAGAATGCAATATTTCTTGTAGGAAATAAAGAGCTGTAACAAATCAGGCATTGTCTACTAATTTGCACAAAAGAAATACAGGAGGAAAAAGTTGGACTCTAATGAGATTGGTAAGAGTTAGACTATAAGTGAGAACAGTTAGCAAGAATAGGGACAAGAACGAATAGGTGAGGAGAAAGGAACATTTCTCTAAGAAAATTCTTCTTCCAGTACAGTTCTCCCTAGACTGCAAACCAAAACATCAAGATCAAGAGGACTGTGCAGAAATATGCTTCAGAGCATGAGTCTCAATTTTGAAAGTATGCTAAATAAGCTACATGTAAATATGCTGAGAGCCAACTAGCAAACAAGTAAATATACTATAGATACTGAGACCTAAATATCTCAGTAGGAAAAATGATATTTAAATATAGAAAAGGGAAATGCAATACTAAGTCCTGATATACCACAGATATAATTTTGCATTGTTATGTGCGTGTGTGTGTTGAGGTACCTAGAAATACAAATGGTTAAACGTGTGTTTGTGTGTCCTGCACCTGTCTGCTAAGGAGGCCTAGAAACAATAGCAGGTGTAATAACAACAACATGTAATTAACACACAAAAGGTCCGAATCTTTGTTCCTAAATACAATTTCTCTAATGCAAGTGGTCAGGACTTTTTGAGAAATGATTAATTATAGATCTGGGTAGAAAAAAAATACAAGATGAGCTTGGAACATTTTGCATTGAAAACAAGTATATATATATATATTGCTAGCAGAATGATAAACACATGAGCGACTTCAAAGAAACCAGTAATGACTACAAGTGAGACTGTTTCAGGAGAGTGTTAATGATGCTTCTAGTGTATGAATATAGAAGGAAATTTATCTACCATAGTATAGTAGTGAATCAATGATTGAGTATATGAATAGGAAGCAGAAGAAAACAGCTTTCATAATGGTGGAATTGTGGTAGAAAAATATAGAATGAAAGATACAAATAGTAAGCCACCATTTAAGGGCATCACTGTCACAACATTTCCTGGTAGAAACTGTCAGTGGATACTAAAATTGCATGTAAAAGTTTATGAGTAGTTCCAAGTATAACTTTGGAGGAGGCTGTCCTGGCCAAGTTACAATGTACAGGTAATTGCCATTGGCAATGGTGAGATGTATAAGTAGCACTCGCTTCAGATAAAATGCACCAAGAGATGCAAACCAGGTTTGTGTGCATATGCGTCAAAAGGTTCAACATATTTATACATGTATAATCTTGGAAAACTCTTTCATCATAGGTTTGATGCAATCTGTTTGAGCATAGTGATCCCTACCCTTAAGACACTGTGTAGTCTTTCTCTTATTCCTCTTTTTAAAATTATTAATGTATATTTAGAATGATGGATTTCATTATTATATTTTCTAAAGTGTATCATGTGGACTAGCATTCACCCTATTACCATTTCTTGAGTAACATATAAAATATACTAAGTACGCATTTAAATCTAGATTCTCTGTCCTACCATACCCTGTTTCACCATGGTTCCCAGTCCAGATTTCATTTGCACATAGTACTGTCTTTCTTAGAGTATCAAGTTATTCTCAGAGAGAAGCGTGAAACAAGGCTCAAGAGAATGGTAATGCTATGTATTGAAGTACTTAGCAGGGAAGAAAAATATACCATATATTTAAAATGCTAATTTCAACCTAACCCAGTCAATTTATTTTTCTTGGAAATCATTTTAACTGTGTTGGATGTGTGTGTGTGTGTGTGTGTGTGTGTGTGTGTGTGTGTGTGTGTGTGTGTGCAAGCATTGTGCACTTGTGTGTGTCTGTGCCTGTGCATGCTTGTTTGTGTGTGTATGGTGTTTTATTTATGTATGTGTGTGTGTGTGTGTGTGTGTGTGTTTGAAAGTTCATGAAGGTGATTACGATCTCAGAGAAAGTATTAGATTCCTAGGAGCTGTAATTAGACGGTGCAGAGGCTTGATGTTGGTGCCAGGGACTGAACTATAGTTCTCTGTACAAATAGCAAGTTCTCATAACTGCTATCCTACTTGAAGTCTATTGCTGTGATTAAAAAACATGAGCAAATGCAATTAGAAGAAAGGGTTTATTTAATGAACATGACTCAAGCTCAGCCCACCACTGAGAAAAATCAAGGCAGGAGCTCAAACAGGGCAAGAACCTTGAAGCATGAACTAAAGCAGAGATCTTGGAGGACTGTTGCTTACTGCCTTGCTCTCCATGGTTTGCTGAACCTGCATTCTTACACAACCTAGGACCTGAACAGGTGGTACTGCTACTCAGAGACTAAGATTATATCCTGTATGTAGGGCAGTGGGTGTATGGGAATAAAGCGAGTGGGAGAAAACCCACAACACACCTGAGTAACAGTGATCTGGGTGGGCAGACATAGGAGGACTGCCTGAATGCTTTCCACGAGGCCCCCGGGTGAGTGTCTGGCTGTGGGAAGCCATGGAACCCAACATGCTAGGGGGTGAAAAGGGGCAGTCAGAGGTCTCTGGGCCTCACTGAGGC
The DNA here is from genome assembly GCF_000001635.26 of Mus musculus. Lineage (NCBI taxonomy): Eukaryota > Metazoa > Chordata > Mammalia > Rodentia > Muridae > Mus > Mus musculus. The sequence continues at coordinate 76,646,547 of NC_000079.6, forward strand.
CAGAGATAACAGGTTCTCAGTATTGCGCATCCCAGACACTGCTGGTCATGGAGGAAGAGCTGAGAACAAAGTGGAGGCCTGGGGGGTGTGGGGTGTGGCTTGGTCGTCCCTGGGGCCGAAGGGAAGAGAGGGCAGGGAGAGAGGGGGCTCTGGGTGGTTCCCACGCAAGTGAGAGTCCGTGGTCTGGACTGTGGCTGGAGCGCCAGAAGGCCTTCCAGTGGGAGGCTAGACATGGCTCTTTAGGGGAAAGCCTATCCCATCATTCAAGCACGGCGGGCTTTGATGAGCAGAGACAGTCTATAGTTTTAGAGCTTAATTGTAGAAAGACAGGGAGAAAGATAGAAGGTAAAAGAAAGAGAGGGACTGGCTATGGTCACATGGTAAGAGGGGGACAGGAGAGCTAGAGATAAGAGTAAGAAAGGTGAGAATTTAAGAGAGCAAGGAGGGGCCAAGCAGCTCCTTTTATAGTGGGCTGGACTACCTTGCTGTCAGGTAACTGTGGGGAGGAGCATACCTGGGTATTGTCAGGTAACTGTTGGGTGGAGTCTAGCCAGAATGCCAGGAGCTTGGGGTTTTGTCTGTGTGACTGACAGTTGGGGGCTCTGTGGTGTCAGGCACCTATCTCTGGGAATGTGGCTCACTGTTCCGTCCCTTGTGGAGTCTTCTACTGCATCTCTGGAGTAAGCCCCGTTCAATCAAAATAGGCTGCCTTTCATGGCCCCACACCTATAGACTTGCCTAGAGTTCAATTTTATGAAAGTGTGAATCTCAATTGAGATTCTTTTCTCAGATGGATCCTAAATTGTGTCAAGTTGACAGAAAACTAACCATTGCAACTGCTGAGCTGAGCCATGTCTCTCCAGCCCCCCAATTTTTTTTTTTTTAGGTAGAAGAAAAAGAAAAACCTGAGCTAAGTTTATGATTGACTGTCTTGAATAAAAGATGGGTAGTATCAGGTTATATTAGATTTGTAATATAATACTGTGTTTAATTGGTAGGGCAACTAAATGTGACGAACTTAAAGTGAGTGGGCAGCTAGAAAGCTCTGAAGTTATGAAGGAATATGGCTTAGATTAAGGACTTGGATTTTTTTATATATTTGGATTGGCTTACATGGATGTGTGTGCAGTACATATCTGTAGTGTCTCAACAGACCAAATGAGAGTATCACAGCCTCTTGGAATTAGAGTTACAAACTATTATTACTTGTCATGTTGGTGCTGGAAAGAAAATCCTGGTTTTCTAGACAAACAGTGCTCTTAACCACTGTGCCTTTTATTAAGCCATTTGAACTTGGATTTTAAGTGTGAAAACAGAAAAGGAAAGGAATATGAGAGAAGGGTTAGAGGAATACCAACAATGACTTGGGATGTTTGAAACAGAGCTGAGTAAATGGGGTGAAAGAAAGGAAGGAAGAAGAATTATAGAAGTTTTAGTTCGTGGCACTCATGGTGCCTGGGAGCAATGCAAAGATTAGAAAAAGATGGCTACAAACACTTGTGTAACTGTTAGAATTAACAGCAATCACACTTTATTATTTATTACAATGCTGCCTTCATATACTGCCAAGAAAGATCCAGATGCCTATATTCTCTGAACCTCACATTACATATTCACAGGGGAATGGAAAGAATACCACATTTGTCATCACAGTCAACATCCCTATAATGTTCCAATTTTGTTAGTGTAGAATCATATTCACCAGTCATTGAGGTATGCTGGGTACTCTGAACTGGCCATTGTTTTTCTTTTTATTTGTGGGAAGTGCCAATGCACCACTCAGGGGTGGGAGAGAGAATGCAGTCTAAGTGTGGGGGGCACAGCCCAGATGAGGCAAGCTGAGGCTGAGGAGGCAGGGGTTCCCAAACTCCCAGGCATCCAATCATTACTAGAAATCATGTGGAGTTGGGAACAAAGGGGGCCTGTGATTAGGCCAGGTCAGGGAGAGGGGGAACTCTGGCTTAGCTCTGGGGGTGAGTGTCTGGGAATGCAGAGGGGCCTTCTGCTGAGATTAGGTGGTGAGGCTCTGTATGACGAAGGCTTTACCCCCATGGTAGGTCTTGAAGAGAGAGACAGTCCTTGTTTGTCCACACTGTTTATTCATTGTTCATCATGGAAAATGGGTGCATACTCTTCACTTAGTGTGAGCCAGAGATTTCCTTTTGCAGGAAGGAATGTCCAGGAAGGGAAGCTTATTGGCTAAACCCTCCGGGCTGGCCTATATAGATACCTCACTGGCATAGAACTCTGTGCTAAGTGACTAGTGGTTACAGTCTTCCCATGGGGGTTGTAGTCATGAGCTCCAGATCAGGAGCCCTGTTTGGAACCAGGTGAAACTCCTATTGTCCTCAGGTCTTATGAACCCACTCAATCTTCCCAGTCTTTGTTGATAATGGTTCCCCTTACCCCACAGGCTTCTCTGTTTTAGCTCTAAGTGTTTTGGAGCTCTCTCTGTAGACTTGGATGGCCTCAAACTCAGAGATCCACTTGCCTCTGCCTTTGCCTCTGTCTCTTGAGTGCCACCACCACCCAGCTATTTATGTGTTTTTTAAAGAAACCAAAATTCCAGAATTCTCACTATATTGCATGTCTAAGTTGAAAAATACTCTGCACATTTTCTTAACTGTGTGACTTTGAGTGAGGAGCATAGCCTTTCTCCTTTAATGATAAGGTCCAGGTTTAGTAAATGGAAATACAGTCTATTTTTATGTAAATAATATATTATCTTTTGTTCATATATGTATAAATCTCAAGTAATATGTAAGGCATACTAATACTAAAAATATTTATTCTTTATCTGAAAGATGATTATCATTTTTTTCTTGTAATTCCATTCAACTTTTAGAAAGACATCATCTAAAATATAATTAGATTGGACTTTTCAGGAGATAAACCTTTTGGCTGAGACATCCATACTGTTGTCTGTCATAGTTTGAATGTGATGTGTTCTAAGCAGGCTGTTTGTACTATGTGTAAATAAAGAGCAATTTATTTATTTATTTATTTTATGCATGTCACAAATCTAGACAGATGTTTCTGCCTTTTTCATTGGCAATAAAAATCTATAGGACAGAACATAAAACAAGAATCATTTTGCTTAATCTGAAAAGAAAGTATAATAGGCAAAAGAAACTTATTCTTTTTTTTCTTTTTTTAATTAGGTATTTTCTTCATTTACATTTCCAATGCTATCCCAAAAGTCCCCCATACCCTCCTCCCCCATTCTCTTCCCCCCGACACACACTCCCACTTCTTGGCCCTGGCGTTCCCCTGTACTTAGGCATATAAAGTTTGCAAGACCAATGGACCTCTCTTTCCACTGATGGCCGACTAGGCCATCTTCTAATACATATGCAGCTAGAGACACAAGCTCCAGGGAGTACTGGTTAGTTCATATTGTTGTTCCACCTATAGGGTTGCAGATCCCTTTAGCTCCTTGGGTACTTTCTCTAGCTCCTCCATTGGGGGCCCTGTGATGTCCCGAGCTATCGTTCTCGCTGGCAAGAACACACTCAGACAACCGGATTCTTCTGCGGCAAGCTTTATTGCTTCTTAAGGAGGGAAGACCCAGACCCCGGAAAATGGTGCTGCTTATATAGCCCTCTGCGTGGTGTTTCAGCTCCTGATTTGTTGCTCGCCCATCACCCCATTACTATGCCCAGAGATGGGCAGTGACTAGGCATGAGTTCACTCTTGCATTTGCACACAAGGCTTGTTTACTAGTTAGGCACAGCGGAAGCCAGCTCCATCTTATAATGGTGATTGCTCGCGGCACGGCTCTCCACACTGTGATCCATCCAATAGCTGACTGTGAGCATCCACTTCTGTGTTTGCTAGGCCCAAGAATAGCATAAAGAGAAATTTAGATAAGTATATCTGTTAATAACAATTCCCTCCCCTTTAATATTCTGTAGTGTGGATCATGGAGGATATATTGATTTCCTAGAATTGCCCTAACAGATCACCACATGCAAAAGGCCCAGAGCAACGGGAAAGCACTAACTCAGAGGTTTTGAAGTGAAGAATTTAAAAATCACATATAGCAAGGCAAACTCTTTTTGGGTTTTCTGGGAAATAATTGCAGTTTTTACCTTGCTTCTTCTATGGGTCAAGCAGTTCTTGATTTATAGGGATATCACCCTAATATCTGACTCTGTCCTCACATGCTTTTCTTCTCTGTGCCATCAGCCCTCATGTCCCCATCTCTTTTCCCTTGTAAGGATAAAATCATCAGAGTCTACCCTATTTCCAGAATGATATCCTCACAAAACTGAGATTAATTATACCTTCAAACACCTTATTTCCAAGTGAGGTAATAGCCACAAACACTGGGGATTAGTACATATATGCTATGAGGACACCTAAGTTAACTTGCTATAGCAGTGATTCTCAACTGGTGGGTCAAAAGCCCTGGGGGTAGGGGGATCATATGGCCACTTCACAGAAGTCACATATTAAATATTCTGTATGCAGGTGTTTATATTAGAAGTTATAACAGTGGCAAAGTTACAGTTTTAAAGTGGCATTGAGAATAATTTTATGGTTGGGGATCACCACAACTTGATACACTGTATTAAAGGGTTGTATCATTACGGAAGTTGAGAACCACTCTACTACAGGTTATTCCTTTTCTTTGTGTCCTAGGAATAAATTTAAATAAACAAAAAAAGTTGTCTTTTTATTTGTAACATTGTTATAAATTCTACAATTTGTGGACCTAGAGATCTCCATCAGGGCACCTGTAGCTGCTGGAGTCTGTTCTAAGCCTTGTGTCATTGCTCATAAAGAATTTCCAAGACAATGAAAACTATGTTGTCAGGGTGGACTAAGAAACCTAGAAACTGACAGATAGGCATGCCCTGGCAGAGCCTCTCAGGAGACAGCTATATCAGGCTCTTGTCAGTAAGCACTTGTTGTCATCCACAACAGTGTCTGGGTTTGGTAACTGTATATGGGATGGATCCCCAGGTGGGACAGTCACTGGATGACCATTTCTTCAGTTTCTACTCCACACTTTGTCTGTTTATCTCCTCCCATGGGTATTTTGATCCCCTTTCTAAGAAGGACTGAAGTATCCACACTGGGGTCTTCCTTCTTGTGCTTCATGTGGTCTGTGAATTGTATCTTGGGTATTTCGAAATTCTGGACTAATATCCACACATCAGTGAGTGCATACCCTGTGTGTTGTTTTGTGATTCTGTTACCTCACCCAGGATGATATTTTCTAGTTCCATCCATTTGCCTAAGAACTTCATGAATTCATCATTTTTAATAGCTGAGTAGTAATCTATTATATAAATGTATGACATTTTCTGTATACATTACACTGTTGAGGGCCATCTGGGTTCTTTCCAGCTTCTGGCTATTATAAATAAGGCTGCTATGAAATACTGGAGCATGTGTCCTTATTACATGTTGGAGCATCTTCTGGGTATATGTCCAGGAGTGGTATAGCTGGGTCCTCTGGTAGTACTATGTCCAATTTTCGGAGGTACTGCCAAACTGATTTCCAGAGTGGTTGCACCAGCTTGCAATCCCATAGACAATGGAGGACTATTTCTCTTTCTCCACATCCTCGCCAGCATCTGTTGTCACCTGAATTTTTGATCTTAGCCATTCTGACTAGTGTGAGATGGAATCTCGGGGTTGTTTTGATTTGCATTTCCCTGATGACTAAGGATGTTGAATATTTCTTAGCTTACTTCTTGGCCATTTGATTTTCTCAGCTCAGAATTCTCTTTTTAGCTCTGTTCCTCATTTTTAATGGGGTTATTTGGTCCTCTAGAGTCTAACTTCTTAAGTTATTTGTATATATTGGATATTATCCCTCTATCATATATAGGGTTGGTAAAGATCTTTTCCCAATCTGATGGCTGCAATTTTGTCCTATGGACAGTGTCTTTTGCCTTACAGAAGCTTTGCAATTTTATGAGGTCTCATTTGTTAATTCTTGATCTTAGAGCATGAGCTATTGGTGTTCTGATCAGGAAATTTCCCCCTGTGCCTATGTGCTCGAGGCTCTTCCCCACGTTCTTTTCTATTATTTTCAGTGTATGTGGTTTTATGTGGAGGTCCTCGATCCATTTGGACATGATCTTTCTGCAAGGGCATAAGAATGGATTGATTTGCATTCTGCATGCCAAGTGACAGTTGAACCAGCAGCATTTGCTGAAAATGCTGTCTTTTTTCCACTGGATGGTTTTATCTCCTTTGTCAAAGATCAAGTGCCATAGCTGTGTGGGATCATTTCTGGGTCTTCATTTCTATTCCATTGATCTATCTGTCTGTCTCCGTACCAATACCATGGAGTTTTTTGTTGTTTTTGTTTTTGTTTTGTTTTGTTTTGTTTTAAAGAATCTTGTTATTTAGTACATGCTAAGTTTAGGTTTTTGGCAGTATAAATAATCTGAAAATGTTAAATATCATCATGTCTAATATTATATTCAGATAACCTCTACTCCCCAAATATGATTTTTTAATTTAATATGGTTAATACCTCACCATTTTATTATTTGACACTCCTTTATTAATATAGTTAATGGCTACACACCTAAAATCTTTCCCATTTTCTAACATATGTACTCTTTCTCTTTAAAGATGACTTTTTAAATGTTAATTTTTATTAGATATTTTCATCATTTGTATTTCAAATGCTATCCCCTTTCCTAGTTTTCCCTTAGAAAATCCCCTATACCCCACCACCCCCTCCCTGCCCTGCTCCCCAACCCATCTACACCAACTTCCTGGCCGTGGCATTACCTTGTACTGTGGCATATAATCTTCACAAGACCAAGGGCTTCTCCTCCCATTGATGGCCAACTAGACCATCCTCTGCTAAATACACAACTAAAGACACAAGCTCTGGGGGCGGGGTACTGGTTAGTTCATATTGTTGTTCATCCTATAGGGTTGCAGACTCCTTTAGCTCTTTGGGTACTTTCTCTAGCTCCTTCATTAGGGGCCCCGTGTTCCTTTATTTGCCAGGCATTGGCATAGCCTCACAAGAGAGAGAGCTATGTCAGGGTCCTGTCAGCAAAAATCTTTCCGGCATATGCAATAGTGTCTGGGTTTGATGGTTGTATATGGGATGGATCCTTAGGTGGGGTAGTCTCTGGATGGTCTTTCCTTCTGTCTCAGCTCCGAACTTTGTCTCTGTAACTCCTTCCATGAGTATTTTGTTCCCCATTCTAAAAAGGAACAAAGTATCCACACTTTGGCCATCCTTCTTCTTGAGTTTCATATGTTATGCAAGTTGTATCTTGGATAGTCTAAGTTTCTGGGCTAATAATATCTGCTTATCAGTGAGTGCATATCATGTGTGTTCTTTTGTGATTGGGTTACCTCACTCAGGATGATCTCCTCCAGGTGCATCCATTTGCCTAAGAATTTCATGAATTTATTGTTTTTAATTTCTGAGTAATACTCCATTGTGTAAATGTACCACCAGACTGATTTCCACAGTGGTTGTACCAGCTTGCAAGTAGCTAGAAATCTTAACCAATGGCCCATTTCTCCAGTCCAAGTCACAAAGAAAATGGAAGGAATGTCCAGTGCTCTCATGTAATTTCAATAACTGGTAGCCAATTGTAATTTTCTCAGCTTTGGTGTCCCCAGGAAACACACAATCCCCATGGTGTTCCCCAGGAAACACACAATCCCTGTAGCTCCTAAAAGAACTGTGGTTGAAAACAACTTAGTTATAAGCATGTGTCAGAAGTGGATTGTGTAGATGGAAAGGGTCCCTCTAGATTAAATGGAAAATTGAACCCCAAGAATATTTTGTTGATATCTTTAATATCTAATTTTCTTATTTTCCCTAACTGCAAGTGTGGGTTTGGTTTTCATGTCAAAGAATAAGCATTGTTATTTCTAGTGTCAAACTCCCAAGCTCTCTTCCTCTGCTGGTGATGCTGGGAGCTGATGTCAGCTGCACTTACAGAGAGCCATACTGCAGGGGAGGGACTGCAACAGTGCAACTGTCAGTGTGTGTCTGTAACAAGTGCTGCACAGAAGAGTCACATTTCTCCCACTTCAGAAGAGAAAGGGAAAGAAAGTTTGACTTCTTAATGAACACAAATTGTATCTTTGGGACAGAGAACAAGTTCCCAGGTCTTCATTACCCTTTAGAAATAAGGTTGTAGCTCTGGGCTTTCATCCTTAGAAGGAAACTGGTTGAGACAAAGGAGCATCCTCAGTCTCCAGAGCTTGTAACTCCTCATGTACTCCTCCATACACTATTCCCCTTGCTGCCAAGCATGGATTCTGTGCATTGTTAATATGAGGCAATAATCTATAGTTGCAAATTGAAGTGACAGTCTCTTTATAGTTGAAGAATGACCAATTTGCTCTCCAGAAAGATCTTTAAGATGTAGCTAAATGGTTTATAAATATGAATAGTTATTATAGCAAAATGTAGTCTGAGGCAATAGCTACAAAATTGTGCATGTAATTTTTCTAAAATTCTTATGCACCAAGAATTGCTAGTTAAATGGGAAACCTTTGCTACTCTTTATTAAAGAAAGTCTGTGAGTATAATTATAAAAGATAAGTGGCTTTTTCAAGGAGTACTGAGAATTCTGAAATTTCAGTTGTTTTTAATAGTACTTTATTGCTGCCATAAAAGAAAGTAATAACTTTTTAAGACTAGAAAAAACCCTTCTGTAGGTATGTGAGTTTCTTTGGCAGACAATTCCAGGAAGCCATGATAAGTAAGGATAAGGAGGATACTAGGAAGGGAAAGAGATGCTGCTGTGTGAGTAAATGAAGGTGCAGCTGACCTCTACTGGTCCTCTTGGACTTGTATAGTCTTTCTTCAGAATGTTTCTGTAAGTAACGAAGGGCATGCACTAATCAGCACTTCCCATTTCTTTCAACTAAATGCTGCTTCCAAGGTTGTGCTACCATGGCCTGGCTCCGGCACAGAGCTAAGCAAGTTCTGGCTACAGAAAGCTAACAGCATGAGAGAAAGGAATGGATGCAGAAAGCCATTGGTATTTATGGGGACAAGTCTGCCACAGCATAGGTTTGTCATCAGAGAGACAAGAACTAAATCCCATCAGCAAACTGTGCATCACAAAAATATGCCCTTCCTAAGAACAAGCTATTCAGGGGGTAAATGGGACCCTGTTTGTAAAGTCTTGTGCAATATGCCAAGTATCCCTTTTATTAGACTCCTCCTGATCTCCCTCCTTTCCCTCCTCTTCCTCCTCCTCCTCTTTCTCTTCCTCCAATTCCTCCTTCTATTTCTATATTGGTTTCTAAGAAAAGGTTTCTCTGTGTTGCCTTGGCTGTTCTGGAACTCACTCTATAGACCAGACTGACCTAGAACTCAAAGAAATCTGCCTACCCCTGCCTCCTGAGTGCTAAGATTAAAGGCATGACCATCACTGCCTGGCAAAATTATTATTTTAACATGATAGCAACTAAACATGATTGATTAAAAAGTTAACAAATATTTATCTAAATGGCAGCTGCAATGGTCTTTTTTTCCTATTATTTTAAATGTGCATTATAGATTCTAATGAGCTCTGGTATTTTCATTTCTCTTTCAAGTTTCTCTGCCTGTGTGCTTCTTTGGCATATCTTTATTTTAGCCCTAACAGGTGACTGATGTTGTTGACAGCCTTCTCATTGTGTCTCTGTACTATGTACTCCAACGCACCAGCCCATCTTCTTACAGAGAAAGAAAAGCAGGATGCTGAGGGCTGGAAAAAAGCAACTATTACTCTGACTTTGAAGATAATGCCTATAGTTTTTAACCTGACTGTTTAAAGTGTGAAGCTCCTATTTTCTTTAAATAGCATGTTAATCATCTGTGAATCATTTCAGAGTTGCTCTTTTGTATACTTTATATTCCTGAAAAGAAATCAGTTTCTGGTCTCAAGCCTGCCAGAGAAGTAAAGCTAGGTAAAACAATAAGTACTTTGGGGTATTTTTGTTTTGTTTTGTTTTTATTTTTTTTATTTTTTATTTTTGTTGTTGTTGTTTTTCAAGACAGGGTTTCTCTGTGTAGCCCTGGCTGTCATGGAACTCACTCTGTAGACCAGGCTGGCATTGAACTCAGAAATCCACCTGCCTCTGCCTCCCAAGTGCTGGGATTAAAGGCATGTGCCACCACTGCCCAGAACTTTGGGGTATTTTAAGTTATTAGAAATTGCTTTCGTTTTTTGTTCTCAGCTGCTATTTTGACACAATATTATTGATAAACACAAATATTCTTTGTTGTTATGAATGATAGATCCTACAGCAAAAATCCACGGCTTCTGCTTTTTCCCCAATCACATGTCCAAAAAGCCAGTAAAGTGAAAGGACAACGTCTCAAGTAGCCTACTTTTGCTCCAACATAGGCTACCACTGTGCAGGAAAATGGAGTATTTAATTTTTCACAAGAAAATTAGTAACTATGTCCAATTTTCTGAGGAACCGCCAGACTGATTTCCAGAGTGGTTGTACAAGCCTGCAATCCCACCAACAATGGAGGAGTGTTCCTCTTTCTCCACATCCACGCCAGCATCTGCTGTCACCTGAATTTTTGATCTTAGCCATTCTGACTGGTGTGAGGTGGAATCTCAGGGTTGTTTTGATTTGCATTTCCCTGATGATTAAGGATGTTGAACATTTTTTCAGGTGCTTCTCTGCCATTCGGTATTCTTCAGGTGAGAATTCTTTGTTCAGTTCTGAGCCCCATTTTTTAATGGGGTTATTTGATTTTCTGAAGTCCACCTTCTTGAGTTCTTTGTACTCACTGATAAGTGGATATTAGCCCAAAACCTAGGATACTCAAGATATAAGATACAATTTCCTAAACACATGAAACTCAAGAAAAATGAAGACTAAAGTGTGGACACTATGCCCCTCCTTAGAAGTGGGAACAAAACACCCTTGGAAGGAGTTACAGAGACAAAGATTGGAGCTGAGATGAAAGGATGGACCATGTAGAGACTGCCATATCCAGGGATCCACCCATAATCGCATCCAAACGCTGACACCATTGCATACACTAGCAAGATTTTATCGAAAGGACCCAGATGTAGCTGTCTCTTGTGAGACTATGCCAGGGCCTAGCAAATACAGAAGTGGATGCTCACAGTCAGCTAATGGATGGATCACAGGGCTCCCAATGGAGGAGCTAGAGAAAAGTACCCAAGGAGCTAAAGGGATCTGCAACCCTATAGGTGGAACAACATTATCAACTAACCAGTACCCCGGAGCTCTTGACTCTAGCTGCATATGTATCAAAAGATGGCCTAGTCGGCCATCACTGGAAAGAGAGGCCCATTGGACATGCAAACTTTATATGCCCTAGTACAGGGGAACGCCAGGGCCAAAAAGGGGGAGTGGGTGGGTAGGGGAGTGGGGGTGGGTGGCTATGGGGGCTTTTGGTATAGCATTGGAGATGTAAATGAGCTAAATACCTAATAAAAAATGGAAAAGAAAAAAAATAAATTAAAAAAAAAGAAAATTAGGAACTATTTTTAAAATTCCTAAGTAAATACAAAACATTTTAGATATATTGTGGCTGAAGAGTCATACTATACATACAGAATTTAGATGAATGAGGCTTTTCTTTCTATGCTATTGATTTATAATTATGCATGAGATGTCAGAACCACAGGAAGAAAAAACTCTGCACATTTTTATTAAGTTCAGTGCAATTGAAGGAAATGTGGTAGGAAGTGTTCTGAAAATTCTTTATGGAGAGAGCCCTGACCAACCCAATATAATTTTTTGATTTTCTGTGGCCTTAATGTCTACCTGGTGACCCTATATTGAAGTCTAGAAGAGAGAATGTAATAAATCACCCGAATAAAAGTGGATTTAGGACTTGTGGTGTAGGGGAATTCTAAAATGATTCCTAATGATGCAAGTCCTCATATACTGAGCCCAAAGAGAAAACAGATTGAATTGTGGGAATGCCATTCTGGTGGCTGGCTGTGCTGCTTTTACACATGCAATAAGTGTCTTCCAAGACAGTCAGAAGGAGATGGCTTTCAAGGGAACTTAAAAGGTTCACAACTTCCAGCACCAAGGCTAAATAGAAGTGGTAAGAATATTTTTATAAAAATAAAATATCAGGGAAGCAAAACTAAAGTTGTTTCCACTGCAGCTATGTTGGCCATGGACTAGGATAACCAAGGCAGAGATGTTTTGTAGACAGGACAAATCAGAGGAGGATCAGTTAGACTGAACTGACAAAACCTTATCTTTTCTTACTTATACCAAACTGCCAAACAGCGAGTGAAATGACACAGGGAGGATTTCAGAGTCCAAATTGTTTTCAAAAATCACCTTTCATCTAGGCAACTTGGCACATGATTACAATCTTAGAAGTGGGAGGGCTGAAGTAGGAAGGTTGCAAGTTCCAGGTTAGCCTGGGCTATTTTGTAAAGCCCTGTCCCACCCCCACCAAAAGAAGTAAAAAAAGAAAGAAAGAAAAAGAAAAGAAAATTGAGAACAAAAAAATCAAGTCCCCAAAGTCGTTACATGAATCAAATGTACAAGATTACTAAGGAGACTTTCATCTCATCCAAACTTTAGAGTTTAGAAAACATAGTCATTATTAAGCAAGATGGAAATGACTCTCTGATGGTACACTGCTGTTCTGAGAAGCCAAATAATTCATCCAAGAATAAGAATGCCATTAACTCTGACATGGAGGTGTTTTTAAAGATAGCGATCTTTATCTCAAAAGTAAACATCATTATGAACTTTCAATGCTTTTAGAATCCCCAAAACTTGATTTTTTTTTCAGCTTGGTAAGACCCACTTTAATAAGTTTATAATGACACATTAAAGAAAGCAAACTGAAAGGTACGTGTGTCTCCTTGGCCTTAGAGGATGTTTGAGTTTGAAAGGTGAGCATGATCTTCCTGCTTCCATAGAGCTTATTCACAGTGCATGGGATGCTTGCAGGCAGGATAAAGGTCTCTAACAGCAACACAGAGGATTAAAGATATTTGTGCTTTCAAAGGTTTACGTAATTTTGTGGAGGGAATATAAATTGCATGTGGAGCACCAAAGCTAATGGAATAAACATGTAAAACCTCACCCAACACTAAAAATCCAAGTCATGGCATGTATGATAGATGATGAACCTTGGGGCATCAGGGACCTGTGTGAAGACCTTATATTATCCAACAGCACACAGTGATAGAGTAGAGCTGTTTCTGTATTTGTACATTCAGCAGTCAGGTGATGCCAGAGGTATAAGTTGTTATCTGGGGAAGTCTCAAGGTTCAAGCTAAATCACTTTATTATCAAGTTCCTTCTAGTGGTGTTTTGCCTTGAAATGTTCCATCTGTGTCAACCTAGACTGCCTTCTACTTTTCCATTTGTATACCCTTTCAAAGCTATAGCTTTGTCTCTTCCAGACTTGTTTTATATAAGACATGAAAACTTACAATACCAGACACATTAAAAGGAGCACAGGAAAGCATGAAGAAAATAATTTCCTATGTGCACCTACTCAGCACTTATTCTATCATGTCCAACATATGGCTGAGTGCAAAGAGACCCTAACACAACTGGGGTGTTAGAAAACAACAGTGTAACAAAGCCCATGGTTGCTTATAATTCTGATGGCAATGATGTTAATAATTATAAGTATAAAACATCCCAGAATATTGTGATATAGAATAATACAGTAATAGAATAAGAGGCATGTAAATTGATGAGTACAATGCCTAGCATGTATTGGCCATTTGAATAAAAGTAATATCCATAAATTCACTTGGACACATTTCCTGTAGACGACTCACCTGAGACAGAAGGGAGATCATAAGCCAGTGTATGCACTTTGCTTCAAAGAGTAGAAAAGAGAATAGTAGATAGTTTATGACTGTAGAAGGAAGAGATACAAGCAGACCATCCTTCCAGGTGGGTGAGGGAGCAAAAGGCAAACCATAGTAACAGTGAGAGTCACATCCTGTAACTCTCTCTAAACCATGTTTATTTTTGTACTTTAAATTTTCCATTCTAGCTATAGAGAGACATTTATAAAAGGCAGACACACTCTACATGTTTAAAGATTAGAACAGAACTTCAGAAATAACTTGGTCACATTCACAAATTGATAAAAAAAAAGATATTGGAGAATAGGAGTTGGGCCTCCATGGGAATTTCTTCTTCTAATAAGACGCTGTAGAACTGGAGGCATTCCGAATGAACTGGCCATCCTTTATCGGGGGAGGGGTGTTTGTCAGCTTTCTGAGCAGGCCCTTTGAGATTCTGACTGTACTTCCAAACAGACCTTACAGGTGTGAATATTCAAACAAAAGAAAAAGCAAAATGTACACTCTCATTTTGAGACAAAATAAAATTGAAACCATTAGTGATTAGCACTTCAAACCTTGTGTTCCAGTTAGCAATGCTATATCATTTGCATTCACTGAGAAAAGTAAATGTCAAGGATTAACTATTTTTTTGTTTGATTGTTTTTGTTTGTGCTTTGGGTTTCTTTGTTTGTTTGTTTTGTTTGTTTGTTTTGTTTTTTGAGACAGGGTTTCTCTGTACAGTCCTGGCTATCCTGGAACTCACTCTGTAGACCAGGCTGGCCTCAAACTCAGAAGTCCATCGGCCTCTGCTTCCCAAGTGCTGGGATTGCAGGCATGCGTCACCACTGCCTGGCCTTCAAGTATTAACTATTAAAGGGTCTTCCTAGTTTATGTCACTCAGAAGCAGAAGCGTGTCTAAGCATGGGGGCATTGCTTTGGCCACTTAACAGACTTTTCTGGTGAATGAATTCTAGGCTGTCACTAGCACTGAAGACAACTGCTTTTGTGAAATGGCCACAACCAAAATCTTCTCATTAATACTTTCATTGTTAGAAGAATTTAGATTTTTTTTATTAATCATTCTATTTGTTTACGTTTCAAATGTTATTCCCTTTCCCAGTCTCCCATTCAACAAACTCCCACCCCATCCCACTCCCCTTTGCCTCTAAGAGGCTGCTCCCCCACCCACCTACCCACCTACACCTGCCTCATCCCTCTAGCATCCCTTTTCTGTGGGGCATCAACCCTCCACAGGACCCAGTGATTTTCCTTCCACTGAGGCCAGATGAGGCAATCCAATGCAACATCTGTAGGTGGAGCCATGGACCGGCCCATGTATATTCTTTGGTTGGTGGTTTGGTTCCTGAGAGCTCGGAGGGGTCTAGTTAATTGATACTGTTGTTCTTCCTATTGGGTTGCAATCCCCTTCAGCTCCTACAGTCCTTCCCCTAACTCTTCCATTGGATTCCCAGGGCTTAGTACAGGGATAAGCTGTGATTATCTGCATCTATCTTAGGTGCTGGCAGAGCATCTCAAAGGAGAGCTATACCAGGCTCCTGTCTGTAAACACATCTTGGCATCAGCAATAGTGTTTGAGTTTGGTTACTGTGAATGGAATGAATCGCAAAGTGGGGCAGTATCTGAAGGGCCTTTCCTTTAGCCTCCGCTCCATTGTTGTACCTGCATTTCCTTTAGTCAGGGACAATTCTGCATTAAATATTTTTTAGATGGGTAAGTGACCCTATCTCTATCTATTGAAGGTAGTCTTTTCAGGTTCTATCTTCCTGCAGTTGTGGATTGCTAATGTCACCCCATTGGGTCCTGGGAGACCCTCACATCCCTGGCTTCTGGGTCTTTCTACTAGTTCCTCAAGTTTGCCACTACCTACTGCCTCTTATTTCTATTACTTTTCCTGGCCCTCTGGACTTCTCTCCTGTCTCTTCCCATATCTGTTCCCCTGTCCCATCCAGATGCCTCCCTCCCTCTGCTTCCCATGATTATTTTGTTCCTCCTTCTACGTGGGATTGAAGCATCCAAACTATGACCTGCCTTCTTGTTAAGCATTATATGATCTTTGAGTTATATCATGAATATTCAGAGATTTTGAGCTAAAATCCACTTATCAGTGGGTACATAACATGTATATACTTTTGGGTCTGTGTTACCTCACTCAAGACGATTTTTTTTTTAGTTCCATCCATTTGCTTGCAAAATTCATGAAGTCATCATTTTTGTTAGCTGAGTAGTGTTTCATTGTGTAAATGTACTGCATTTTCTGAATTTATTCGTCAATCGAGGGACATCTGAGTTGTTTCCAGCTTCTTGCTATTATAATAGTATTATAAGTAACACTGCTATGAACATAGTAAAGCATGTGTCCTTGTTATCTGTCTGGGTCTTCATTTGGAGCTATTTCCGATTATCCTAGGAACCTCTGGATTGATTTGCAAAGTGGTTGTACTAGTTTGCAATTCTACTAGCAATAGAAGAGTGTTCCTATTTTTCCACATCCTTACCAGCATTTGCTGTCACTTGAGTTTTTGACCTTAGCCATTCTGACTGGTGTGAGGTGGAATCTCATGATAGTTTTGATTTGCAATTCCCTGATGACTAAGGAAGTTGAACGTTTCTTTAGTTGTTTCTTGGCTAATGTAGATTCCCCAGTTGAGAATTCTTTGTTTAGCTCTGTTCCCCATTTTTAAATAGGGTTATTTGGTTCTGTAGAGTCTAACTTCTTGAGTTCTTTGTATATATTGGATATTAGTCCTCTATCAGATGTAGGATTGGTAAAGATCTTTTCCCAATCTGTTGGTTGCTGTTTTGTCCTATTGAGAGTATCCTTTGCCTTACAGAACCTTTGCAATTTTATGAAGTACCATTTGTCTATTGTTCTTTTTAATTGGATATATTCTTTATTTACACTTCAAATGTTATCTACTTTCCTAGCCCACCCCCAAATCCCCATCCCATGTCCCCTTTCCCTGCATCTATGAGGGTGTTCCCCCACCCACCAACTCCCAGCTCTTCGCCTTCTCAGTCCCCTACTCTAGAGCATCAAGCCTTCACAGGACCTCTCCTCCTATTGATGCCCAACAAGGCCATCCTCTGCTGCATATGAAGCTGGAGCATATGATCCTTCCATGTATATTCCTTGGTTGGTAGTTTAGTCCCTGGGAGCTCTGGGGGGTCTGGTTGGTTGATATTGTTGTTCTTCCTATGGAATTGCAACCCCCTTCAGCTCCTTCAGTCCTTTCTCTAACTCCTCTTTTGGGGACCTTGTGATCAGTTCAATGGTTGGCTGTGAATATCTGCCTCTGTATTTGTCAGGCTCTAGCAGAGCCTCTCAGGAGACAACTATATCAGGCTCCTGTCAGCATTCACTTCTTGGCATCACAATAGTGTCTGGGTGTGGTGACTGTTTATGGGATGGATCACCAGGTGGGGCAGTCTCTGGGTAGCCTTTCCTTCAGTCTCTGTTCCTCACGTTGTCTTCGTATTTCCTCCTGTGAGTATTTTGTTGCTCCTTCTAAGAAGGACCAAAGCACCCAAACTTTGGTTTTCCTTCTACTTGAGTTTTATGTGGTCTGTGAACTGTATCTTAGGTATTCTGAGCTTTTGGGCTAATATCCACTCATCAGTCAGTGCATATCATGTGTGTTCTTTTGCAGTTTGGTTACCTTACTCAGGATGATATTTTCTAGTTCTATCCATTTGCGTGCAAATTTCATGAATTCATTATTTTTAATAGCTGAGTAGTATTAATAGCTCCATTGTGTAAATGTACCACATTTTCTGTATCCATTCCTCTCCTGAAGGACATCTAGGTTCTTTTCAGCTTCTGGCTATTATAAATAAGGCTTCTATGAACATAGTATAACATTTGTCCTTGTTATATGTTAGAAAATCTTTTGAGTATATGCCCAGGAGTGGTATAGTTGAATCTTCAGATAGTACTATGTCCAATTTTCTGAGGAACTAACAGACTGATTCCCAGAGTGGTTGTAACAACTTGCAATCCCACCAGCAATGAAGGAGTGTTCCTTTTTCCACTTCCTCGTCAGCATCTGCTGTCACCTGAGTTTTTGATCTTAGCCATTCTAACTGTTGTTGAATTGCATTTCCCTGATGACTAAGCATGTTGAACATTTCCTTAGGTGGTTCTCTGCCATTTGATATTCCTCAGTTGAAAATTCTTTGTTTTGTTCTGTCTATTGTTGATCTTAGAGCATAAGCCATTGGAAATTTACCCTGTGCCCATGTGTTTGACGCTTTCCCCCACTTTCTCTTCTATTAGATTTAGTTTTATGTGGAGGTCCTTGATCCACTTAGACTTGAGCTTTGTACAGGGAGATAAGAATGGATTAATTTGCATTCTTGTACATGTTGACTTCCAGTTGAACCAGCACCATTTCTTGAATATGACTTCTTTTTTCCAATGGATGGTTTTAGCTCCTTTATCAAAGATCAAGTGACCATAGGTGTGTGGGTTCATTTCTGAGTCTTCAATTCTAGTCCATTGATCTACCTGCCTGACACTGTACCAATACCATGCAATTTTTATCACAATTTCTCTGTAGTACAGCCTGCAGCAGCCATGGTGATTCCCCCAAAAGTTCTTTTATTATTGAGAATAGTTTTCACTATCCTGGGTTTTTGGTTATTCCAAATGAATTTGCATTTCTAACTGTAAAGAATTGACTTGGAATTTTGATGGGGATTGCATTGAATATGTAGATTGCTTTTGGCAAAGTGGCCATTTTTACTATACTAATACTGCCAATCCGTAAGCATGGGAGATCTTTCCTTTCTCTGAGGTCTTCTATTTCTTTCTTCAGAGACATGAAGTTCTTGTTGTACAGATCTTTCACTTGTTTAATTAAAGTCATACCATGATATTTTATATTGTTTGTGACTATTGTGAAGGTTGTCATTTCCCCGATTTTTTTTTCTCAGCCTGTTTATCCTTTGAGTAGAGGAAGGCTACTAATTTGTTTGAGTTGACTTTATATCCAGCCACTTTGCTGAAGTTGTTTTTCAGCTGTAGGAGTTTTCTGTTAGCATTTTTGGGGACACTTAAGTATACTATCATATCATCTTCAAATAGTGATATTTTGACTTCTTCCTTTCCAATTTGTATCCTTTTGATGTCTTTTTGTTGTCTAATTGCTCTGGCTAGAACTTCAAGTACTATATTGAATAGATAGGGAGAGAGTGGGCAGCCTTGTCTAGTCCCTAATTTTTAGTGAGATTGCTTCAAGTTTCTCTCCATTTATTTTGATGTTGGCTACTGGTTTGCTGTATATTGCTTTTACTGTGTTTAGGTATGGACCTTGAATTCCTGATCCTTCCAAGACTTTTAATATGAAGGGATGTTGAATTTTGTCAAATGCTTTTTCAACACCTAATGAAATGATCATGTGTTCTTTTTTTCTTTGAGTTTGTTTATGTAGTAGATTACGTTGATGGATTTCTGTATATTGAACCATCCCTGGGATGAAGCCTACTTTATCGTGGTGGATGATCACTTTGATATGTTCTTTGATGTGATTTGTGAGAATTTTGTTGAGTATTTTTGCATCAATATTCATAAGGGAAATTGGTCTGAAGTTCTCTTTCTTTGTTTGGTCTTTGTGCAGTTTGGGAATAAGCATAACTGTGAATTCATAGAATGAGTTGAGTAGTGTTCCTTTTGTTTCATTTTGTGTAATAGTTTGAAGAGTATTTGTATTAGGTGTTCTTTGAAGGTCTGATAGAATTATGCTCTAAACCCATCTGTTCCTGGGCTTTTCGGGGGGTGGGATGGGGTGGGAGACTTTTATTGTACTGCTTCTACTTCTTTATGGGTTATAGGACTGTTTAGATGGTTTATCTGATCCTGATTTAACTTTGGTACCTGGTATCAGTCTAGAAAATTGTCCATTTCATCTAGATTTTCCAGTTTTGTTGAGTATAGCCTTTTGTAGTAGGATCTGGTGATTTTTTTTTAATTTCCTCAGTTTCTGTTATGTCTCTCTTTTCATTTCTGATTTTTTAATTTGGATATTGTCTCTGTGCCCTCTGGTTATTCTGGCTAAGGATTTATCTATCTTGTTGATTTTCTCAAAGAACCAGCTCTTTGTTTGGTTGATTCTTTGTATAGTTCTTTTGTTTCTATCTGGTTGATTTCAGCCCTGAGATTGATTATTTCCTGCTGTCTACTCCCCTTGAGTGTATTTGCTTCTTTTTGTTCTATAGTTTTCAAGTGTGCTGTCAAGCTGATAGTGTATGCTCTCTCCAGTTTCTTTTTGGAGTCACTTAAAGCTATGAGTTTTCTCTTAGCACTGCTTTCATTGTGTCCCACAAGTTTGTGCATGCTATGCTTTCATTTTCGTTAAATTCTAGAGAGGCTTTAATTTCTTTCTTTCTTTAGTCCCTGACCAAGTTATCAATGAGTAGAGAGTTATTCAGTGGGATTTCTGTTGCTTTGGTTCCTTTGAAGACCAATCTTAGTCTGTGGTGATCTGATAGAATGCATGGGATTATTTAAATTTTCTTGTATTTGTTGAGGCTTGTTTTGTGTCTGATTACATGCTGAATTTTGAAGAAGGTACCATGCGGTGCTGAGAAGAAGGCATATCCTTTTGTTTTAGAGTGAAAAGTTTTATAGATGTCTGTTAAATCTAATGGATTCATAATTCTTTAGTTTCACTATTCAATTTAGTGTCTCTGTTCAATTTCTGTTTCTATTATCTGTCCATTGGTGAGTCTGTGGTGTTGAAGTCTCCCAATATTATTGTGTGAGATTCAATGTATGTTTTGAACTTTAGTAATGTTTCTTTTCAAATGTGGTTGCCCTTGCATTTGGGGTATAAATGTTCAGAGTTGAGAGTTAATTTTGGTGGCTTTCTTTCCTTTTCCAAAGAATGAAGTGTCCTTCCGCATCTCTTTTGATAACTTTTGTTTGAAAGTCTGTATTATTGGATATTAGGATGGCTTCTCTAGCTTGTTTCTTGGGACCATTTGTTGGAAAAACTTTTTCCAACCTTTTAGTTTGAGGTACTGTCAGTCTTGTCACTGATGTGTGTTTCTTGTATGCAACAAAATGCTGGGTCCTCTTAACATATCCAGTCTGTTAACCTATGTCTTTTCATTGGGAAATTCAGTCCATTGATGTTGCGAGATATTAAAGACCAATGATTTTTGGTTCCTGTTATTATTGTTGTTAGTGGTGGTATTATATTTGTGAGGTTCACTTCTTTTGAGTTTGTTGTGAGATAACTAATTTCTTGAGTTTTCATAGGTGTAATTTCCCTCGTGTTGGAGTTTTCCTTCTAGTATTCTCTATAGAGCTAGAGTAGTGGAAAGATATTCTTTAAATTTGGTTTTGTCATGGAATATGTTGGTTTCTCCATCAATGGTGATTGAGAGTTTTGCTTGGTATAGTAATAGTAGCCTGGGTTGGCATTTGTGTTCTCTTAGAGTCATAATATCTGTCCAAGGTCTTCTGTCTTTTAGAGTTTCTGTCGCGAAGTCTGGTGTAATTCTGATAGTCTGCTTTTATATATTACTTGGCCTCTTTGTCTTACCACTTTTAATATTCTTTGTTCTGTGAGTGTAGTATTTTGATTATTATGTGACAGGAGAAATTTCTTTTCTGATCAAATCTATTTTGTGTTCTGTAAGCTTCTTGTGCATTTATGGCCATCTCCTTCTTTAGGTTAGGGATGTTTCCTTCTATAATTTTGTTGAAGATGTTCCCTGGTCCTTTGCCTTAGCCTCTCATATATTCCTATTATTCTTAGTTTTGGTCTATTCATTGTGTCCTGAATTTCCTGGATGTTTTGGGTTAAGAGCTTTTAGTACTTTGTATTTTCATTGCCTGATTTATCAGTATTTTTGATAGTATCTTCTACACCTGAGATTCTCTCTTCTAACTCTTGTAATCTGTTGTTGATACTTATATCTATAGCTCCTGAACTCTTTCCTAGGTTTTCTACCTCCAGGGTTGCCTCCTTTGTGATTTCTTTATTGTTTCTATTTCCATTTTAGATCCTGGATGGTTTTGCTCAATTCCTTCACCTATTTGATTTTGTTTTCCTATATTTCTTTAAAGGATTTATATGTTTCCTCTTTAAGTGTTTATATCTTTTTACCTGTATTCTCCTGTATTTCTTTAAGGGAGTTATTTATGTACTCCTTGAAGTCCTTTATCATTTTCATGAGATGAGATTTTAGGTTGAAGTCTTGCTTTTCAGGTGTGCTAGGGTATCCAGGGCTTGCTATGATGGGAGAACTGGGTTCTGATGGTTCCAAGTTCTCTGGTCTCTGGTTTCTGCATGTGATTTTGTGTTTGCCTCTCACCATCTGGTTATCACAGGTATCAACTGGCCTTGCTCTCTCCAGCTGGATTCTGGAGACTGGTTGTGTCAGAGTTCCTGGGAGTCAAGCTGTCTCTGGATGTATGAGAGAGTCTGGAGTTCCAGTTCTCCCCCAGTCTGAGTTGTGTCCTGGAAAGATGTGTCTCAGGTCAAATTTGAAAATCTTAAAAGTAAAGAGTTCTACTACTGAAAGATTTTTATTTTTTTGTATAATAGTATATTTACAGCAGAATTCACACATTATAAAAGAACACTGATTAATGGCTTAATTATCTGTGTTAAAAACTCTCCTTGCAAGGTTTTTTTTTTGATGAAAGAAAATGTCAGTAGTATTAAATACTAAAATGTTGTATTTTAATAATTGAAAATTAATCTTTTATTTAATTATCTTGTACATTTTAGGTTACTTGTCTTTGTAGTAAACAAAAAATTCATTTATACTTTAAGTTTACAGTTTGAAAAATTTGCTTGTATTTAAGACTATACTTCAGAAAGAAATAAAAAGAAAACTATCTAACAGCTTTAGGAGGTGGTTATTTTACCTGACCATGTGTATCCACAGGAACATAGGTACCCACATGACCATGTGTTTTCATGTGAGCATGGATACCCATGAAATCACAGTATTTACATGACGACTGTTTATATCCACATGACCATGTGACCATTTGTATTCATTCACATGACCATGGGTACCCACTGGACCACGTGTATGCACCTGACCATGTGTATTCTTCATTTATCTTTCGATGTCTAATGTAAGGAAGGCATTTTTAGCTTTCATTGTAGGTCTCAGATCTCCACTTGCATCATTTCCTTTGTGTTGATTCGTTTACTCCACAATTCTTCAGTCTGACATTCCTAACTGTTGACTGACTCCATATGCTCTGTTGAGTAGCTTCATTTATCAGTTGCAAGACACATTTTATACTACAGTCAGCTCTGTTTTCATAACTGTCCTAAAATAATACTCATTCTGCTTGAGTATATGTAAGTGCTTCAATTATTTCCTCTGTTTCTTTGTCTTTGTTTGCTTCTTCCTGTATCCTTATTCCTTCTTTGTTCTTCTCTTCCTTTTCTGAGATAGGATCTCACTATATTTCTGGCCCTCAAACTCTTAGTCTTGTCTCTGTCTCCCCAGTACTGGGATCAAAGGGGTGTATCCCCACACCTACCTCAGTTCTCCATTTTAAATATGCTGTTTGCTTCTTTGTTGAATAGCGTTGCATTGATGACTATGTTCTTTATTGAAAATCAATGGCTCTATAACAGTGCAAAATGAGTCCAGAGAAAATAAGATAGTGTGAAAAATGTAGAGAAGACTTGGGGGATGGTGAAGGCTAGGTGATATGCTAGGAAATTATGGAAGATACTGGTGAGCTGATCTAAATATTTGTGAGACTATTAAATAGATGAGAATACCTTCTTTTGGCTCCCAGAGTCTAGAAGTAAACACAGGTCAAGTTTGAAAGAGTTTTGATGAAAGGGATATCTGACTTACTCTGTGGGGCAACTAAATATTCATGACATAAAATATTCTGAATATGAAGAGGCCAACCAGTTGTCTACCCATGTGCTCATCTTTCAGAGCAAGGGCTATATGTCATAAATACACAGTATGGTAGACTTGTTTTATTGGATCTGAGATACCTACTTCTCTATAGCTTTGCAAAAGAGTAATATATTTTACTCTGCCATTAACCACAATGTTTTCTAAATTGTTTGTTGTAGGATGCTAGACAGCTTCCTAATCAACACTCTGATGAATTTAATAAGAACCCTTTTATACTAAGGTCCTATCCTGATTCTTTTTTACTTTTCCAACTAAATCATGTTCTAGGTAAGTTATTAGTATTGTGTTCCTTTGTGGCAAATTTCCATGAGTAAAACAGCTTCAGACAATAACTTAATGGCTCATGGTTCCTAATGACTGTGAATACAGGCACAGTTGAGCTGGATTCCCTGCTTTAGACACACTATTGTCTATGCTAAGCTTACTTGGAGCCCAGGGTTTTGATCTTCTCATCCATATGTGTTTGGTATTTTCAGAATTTATTTCTTCTTTAGTTACTGTGATAAATACCTCAATTAGGTATTATGTTCTTGCAGCTGCCAGACAAGGATTGATTTAAGATCCCACCAGTTAGTCTGTGACT
Source organism: Mus musculus (assembly GCF_000001635.26). NCBI lineage: Eukaryota > Metazoa > Chordata > Mammalia > Rodentia > Muridae > Mus > Mus musculus. The sequence continues at coordinate 76,670,832 of NC_000079.6, forward strand.
CATTACATGTGTCCTTCTCCATCTTGACAATTCAGCAGCCTTGTAGAAGCCTCATGCTTCAACTCATCTTTTCTGTCAGATGCCTGGTCGAAAAACATCTGTGCTTTTTGAAGAATTTTGATTACATAAGAACAAGTCTTTCCACATTTTTAAGGGTTTATTTATTTTTATTTCAGGTTAATATTTTATCTGCATGAGTATCCATGCACAGTGTATAGTAAGTACTTGCAGAAGCCAGAACAGGGGTTCTGATCCACTGAAACTGAAGTTGGAGATGATTGTGAGCCATTATGTGGGTGCTGGTAACAAAATCCCAACTCCTCTGCAAGAACATCCAGTGTTCCTAACCACTGAGTCATTTCTCCATATTCTTTTTGATCAACTAAGTGTCTACTGGTCTTTCTGACTTTAAATATATCTACTGCACGCTGGCTTTGCTATCCAAGGGACAGAGTCAAGAGCATGGTATCTTCTCACTTCCTCAGTCAGGAATTGGGTAAGAAATAACAGGGATACATTTGAGAATTCTGCCTATTACAGCAGAAGGATATTTATCATCTGCTACAAATAATACTTATCTCATTTGATTCCATTAAATCCTAATACTTAATAAATACTCCTTGAGTTAAATGTGTTATTTGTGTTATAAATATTATAAAATCACATACAAAGTTATTGTATTACTATCAAGATAAATAAGATAATATTAGCAGAATCATAGGATATCCTAGCACATTTTATATTTTGTAGTGTTTTGTGCAAATATCTCACAACATGGTGAAGGCTGTGCTACAGATACAAGGTGGTAGTGTAAAGGCCCATGCGCATTTCTTATACATTATCAGCCCTTACTTATTCATTTGATTTTATTTGTTTTCATTTTGTTTTTATTTCTTTTTAAAAGGTCTATTATTTTTGTTTTACTTATGTGTGTGGGTATTTGTATGTGGTTATGTGCATATGAGTCCTTTTTCCTGATGAAGTTATACATGGTTGTGAACTGCTGGACCTGGGAGCTGGGAACTGAACCCAGGTCCTCTAGAAGAGCAGCATGGGCTCCTAAGCACTGACAAACCTCTCCAGACCCCGTTATCAGTCTTTAAATTGAGTTTCTCAAAAATATTTTAGGCCAATTAGTTTGTATATTTAAGAGATTACAGAATATTTTTTGAAGTATTGGTATATTTCCTAACAGAAAGGACATTCTTAAAAATTCACTTGTTCTTCTATTTTAATTCACTGGAATCAAACATCCCAAGTTGTTACTGAATGAAAATCCACATCATGATCTGTTGGCATACAGAGCTCTGAATTCATCTCTTGCAACTCACCTGGCAGTCCTTCTACTCTGAAGTTCCCCGGGGCTTCTGCATTTGTTGATATCTCTGTCAGGAATGCTCCCGCTTCCTCTTCACTTCAGTTCTCCTTTTTTTTCTTTTTCATTTTTACATTAATTCATCTATTTACTTCACATCCTGATTGCAGATCCCTTCCTCCCAGTATCCCCCTCACACAGCCCCTTCCCTATCCCTCCATCCCCTTCTCCTGTGAGAAGAGGGAGGCGCCATGGGTACCAATCCATCCTGTCATATTAAGTCACTGTAAGACTAGGCATATCCTCTATCTACTACTGAGGCCAGACAAGGCAGCCCAGTTAGAGGGAAAGGATCCCCATGCAGGCACAGAGTTAGGGACATCCCATCTGTTGTGGGGCCCTCATAGGACCAAGCTGCATATCTGGTATATATGTTCAGGGGACCTAGGTCCAGCCCATATATGCTCTTTGGTTGGTGGTTCAGTCTCTGGGAGCTCCCATGGGTCTACGTTAGTTGACTCTGTTGGTTTTCTTGTGGAGACCCTATGGGTCCCCCAATCCTTCCCCTGACTCTTCCATAGGACTCTCCCTGCACTGCTAATGTTTAGCTGTGGATCTCTGTCTGTTTCAGTCAGTTGCTGGATGGAACCTCTCAGAGGACAGTTAGGGTAGTCAGTTCCCCCTTTAAATGTTTACCTATAGTCAAGGCTCTCCCTTCCTATTTGTATCCCCTTTATACCAACATCCTTTCTCCTTTGCCAGACAGTATGTTATATCACATCCTTATTACCATACAGCATATTATATGCTAATATGTTTCTTTGTCGCCTAGTCCTCTCCACTGAAATGAAAACTCTATGGGAACAAAAGCTTGGCTATATAGCTGAATTCCCAGTGCCTAACATTTAATTGACATGCAGTAAATATTGCTAGATACATGAATGTATTTCAGAAAATGAAAATTCTGCCAGCCGGAGACTTCTTTCACTGAGAAAACTAGAACAGATCTTATAATAGGTGAGAGTTTTGTCTTCCTTGACAACATAATAAACCATCAATAGCAGATGAGAGAGTAGGATAGTTGGGAAATGTAGCGTTTAGATTTGTTCTACAGCTTTTTCTTAAATTTATAGATGCAGACCCATTCAACCACCAGCAGCAGGTTACAGACAATACTGTGTTGAAGTAAAGAACAAGAACTCACAACACCTACCACTATACTATATCTACCATGAAGACATAGCCTTTAGCAGGATAATTGCAAGTTTTGAAGTCACTTGTCACATTAAACACTTATTAACTGTTTTTAGCATGAGGACTGAAGTTTTTTCTTTTTTTTCATTGTTCTTCAAGTATTTTGGTTACATTGTAGGTGTTACATTTGTTTTCTTTGTCTTCTTTCTTGATTATAAAATGTATATAACCTTTGACTATATCAAATTATCATTGAAAAGCCTATAATTAATCATTGGGGAACCTAGAGGTGTTTCTAACCATTATCTTTAAATTTGAATTTTAAAATAAAAGCAAGTTTTCCCTTAGTTTTCATCTACAATACTTTTAATTGGCACATAGTAATTTACATATTTAGGTACAGGTGATATTTCACTGTGTGTATGTAGTAGATAATGATCATCTCAGGAGAATTAGCATGTGTATTTGGAGTTTGGGTGTAATGTGTCTTCTACAGGCTCCTGTGTTTGAATATTCAGCCCCAGATGATAGAATGTAGAACCTTGAAGGTGGGGCCTCATAGGAGGAAACATGTCATAGGGATCAGCCTCCTGTTACATCCTGGTCCTATTCTCAGAACTTTCAAGATATAACCACAGCGTCTTCTCCAAACTCCTCTCACCAGATCTTGCCACCATGACTTACCTCATGTAATGGAATATAGTCCTTAAACCTCAGCCCACCACAGCAATTAGGAACTTAACTAATATGTCTTCATTCAAAGGGTGTTATTTCACTTGTTTTTCAGGTTTCTTGATGAGTATAGTGGTCAAACATGTTATGCATGTTAGACAAGCAGTCTGCCCTGGAAATACACTCCCAGTCCTATCATAGTTTTATATTGGGAACATTCAAAATCTTTTCTACTAGCTCATTTTAGATATGAAATTAGATGCTATTCATCATAGCTTCTTTACTATATAAAATGTTAGAGAACTCATCCTATTTAGTCATATCTTTGTACCTGTCAACTGTCCTTAATCCATCTGCTATGTCCCTATGGCAATCTCTGCTAACCATTATTCTATATTCTGCTTCTATGATATCAGCTTCTTTAACTCCCACATGCAAGTATAAATATGCTATAAAAGTTACTTTTATTCCACTGAAGTAACCATTGTTACTGAAGCTTACTTTCTCCATCAGCTAATCTAGGCATAGTACTGGAGGCTTCTAGCCTTTGTACAATCAAATCTAGCTCTAGAATGTTTTCAGCCGCTGAAACTTACTGCTGAATAAGCTCACCCTTTCCTGTTCTTTCTGCACTGACTGGCTGATTCAACTCAGCTGGTCTGACGCAGACTCCTCTCCAAGCTGACTGATTTAATCTAACTTCTTTCAGTTTCTTACTGAACTGGTCTGGTTGGTCTTATACTAACTTTGTCAATCTGTTCTAATCTTTTGGCTCCTTCTCATTCTTGGGCTAATTCTGTCTTCACCTGTGTCTAGCTTATTTTTTCTTCAACATGTCTCTGTACAACTATCCTGATAAAACAATCTCTCTCTCTCTCTCTCTCTCTCTCTCTCTCTCTCTCTCTCTCTCTCTCTCTCTCTCTCTCTCTCTCTCTCTCCCTCTCTCTCTCCCTCTCTCCATGTATATGTGTGTGTGTTCTGTTTTCTCTTAAGTAGCTTCCTATTCCTCTCTCTTCCCATGAGAGTTGGGCATATCCTATCCTGTCAAATCTTTCTCTGATTCATCACTTTGTCTGCCACTCAATAGGATATCTCGTCCAAAATGCTGCATCCTTCTACTAACTTAACCGCTATTATTTGGGATTAAAAATATATACTAAAGGCATGTCTGTATTACAGCCAGAAGGATTAAAGGTATGTGCCATAGGCTGCACAACACCACAACTAGAAACAGGTTTTTTTCAGTAAATAATACAATCTCATGGCTTACAGTGAGATTAAATATCACACAGAAATATGCAGTATTTGTTTCTCTGTCCCTGATTGTATGTCCTGGCTGTTAGGAATTGCTTTGATAGACATGGAAGTTGAGACACTTCTTACACATACTGGTTTCCTTTCTTCTGGAGGAAGTGCATCAAAACATTAGTCTTGGAAAATATCTTTATATGGCCTCCAAAACACAATCATTAACAGAAATTGACAAATAAGATTGTATCTAACCATATGCTTTTACACCACAAATGAACAGTCTCCAAATGAAACAGGTAAATTACAAAATGGAGAAAATACTTGCAGGTTGTTCTCCAGCAAATGGCTAATATTGGGAACGTACAAGGAACACAAATGACTACCCAGTAGTAAACAATTTAGTTTTAAAATGAACAAACTATCTAAATAGATATTTCTCAAGGTGGGTGGGCCCTATAACTCTTATCATCACAGAAATGAAAATCTGAACACTAAGAACTTATATTCTAGTTGCAATGGCTTTCCTCAAAAAAATTAAAAAAGACAGAATATATATATCAAGATTCTGGAGAGGAAGAAACAGTCATAGATTATTACTGAGATATGATTATTACTATGTAAAAGAGAAGAAGTGTCTTCACAAATCATCTTTCCCTTTAATTGCTGATTTGTAGAAGTGAATTGTTAAGAATTTTCTCATTGGAAAGCAATAGGTATGTCAGCATATAGCATCCATTTTTAACAGCCTCAGATGTATAATTGTACTAGTGTTTAGGTATATTTAGGGTTACACATATTTGAAAGGGTAGCCACCTTTTCAAAACTCTAAAGATTCATAGGAGGTAGATTAGCTACATAAACATATACTCTTAGCACAGAATTTCCAGAATCAAAATATACCACACAATTTAGCATATGTGCTCAAAAAATATTGGATTTAATTTTGAAGTGATGATCTGGAAGGATTCAAGCTGCATCTATATTCTATGTGGCCATCTGTCATACACCACTGAGTTTAATAGCTGGAATCTTTAGGTTACTTTTCCAGACCTTTTTATTTCTATATAATTTTTCAGGCAGTATTGTTTTGCTGAATGTAAGAATGAGTTAGACACATAATTAGACTTTTTATTTTGGTACTATTATTAAAGTACATGACATAACCAAGAGTCTATCTGAAAGGCATCTCAATACTGCTCTAAATGTGCCAAATTCCAATGATGAGCTAAGCATGATTTTAAGCCCTCAGAATCATAGTTTCAGTAAAGAAGTTATTTAAATAAACTTGACCACTTTAGATAGTTTCAAAATTGGTCTTGAAAGCAGTTTTAAAACTAAATATTAACAAAGTTTCCTTGTTAAGAACTTTAAATATGTTTGCTTTTTCATCGAACAGGGAGATCTGTTTTTACTTAATTTTGTATTTGTGATCATAAACTACTAAGCACAGAAACCCTGTGAGTAAGACATTGAGCAGAGGAAACACTTCATCCTGCTCTTGCCTGTCCAGTCTCTGTTGGATGAAAGGAGGTCAGTTTTGATCCAGTCATAAAAGGAAGCTTTCACCCACTTCCTGTTGTCTCAAACACTTATCATTTCTTTGTAGTAAGGACATGTAAATATTTTCTTCAGCCAATTTTGAATGATATAAAATAATGGCTGAATCTATCCCATTTACCTGCCTATGTTTGGCTACCAACTGAGGACCAACTGTTTTTTTTTTCTTTCCATTTTTTATTAGGTATTTAGCTCATTTACATTTCCAATGCTATACCAAAAGTCCCCCATACCCACCCACCTCCACTCCCCTACCCGCCCACTCCCCCTTTTTGGCCCTGGCGTTCCCCTGTTCTGGGGCATATAAAGTTTGTGTGTCCAATGGGCCTCTCTTTCCAGTGATGGCCGACTAGGCCATCTTTTGATACATATGCAGCTAGAGTCAAGAGCTCCGGGGTACTGGTTAGTTCATAATGTTGATCCACCTATAGGGTTGCAGATCCCTTTAGCTCCTTGGGTACTTTCTCTAGCTCCTCCATTGGGAGCCCTGTGATCCATCCATTAGCTGACTGTGGGCATCCACTTCTGTGTTTGCTAGGCCCCGGCATAGTCTCACAAGAGACAGCTACATCTGGGTCCTTTCGATAAAATCTTGCTAGTGTATGCAATGGTGTCAGCGTTTGGATGCTGATTATGGGGTGGATCCCTGGATAATGCAGTCTCTACATGGTCCATCCTTTCATCTCAGCTCCAAACTTTGTCTCTGTAACTCCTTCCAAGGGTGTTTTGTTCCCACTTCTAAGGAGGGGCATAATGTCCACACTTCAGTCTTCATTTTTCTTGAGTTTCATGTGTTTAGGAAATTGTATCTTATATCTTGGGTATCCTAGGTTTTGGGCTAATATCCACTTATCAGTGAGTACATATTGTGTGAGTTCCTTTGTGAATGTGTTACCTCACTCAGGATGATGCCCTCCAGGTCCATCCATTTGGCTAGGAATTTCATAAATTCATTCTTTTTAATAGCTGAGTAGTACTCCATTGTGTAGATGTACCACATTTTCTGTATCCATTCCTCTGTTGAGGGGCATCTGGGTTCTTTCCAGCTTCTGGCTATTATAAATAAGGCTGCTATGAACATAGTGGAGCATGTGTCCTTCTTACCAGTTGGGGCATCATGCCCAGGAGAGGTATTGCTGGATCCTCCGGTAGTACTATGTCCAATTTTCTGAGGAACCGCCAGACTGATTTCCAGAGTGGTTGTACAAGCCTGCAATCCCACCAACAATGGAGGAGTGTTCCTCTTTCTCCACATTCTCGCCAGCATCTGCTGTCACCTGAATTTTTGATCTTAGACATTCTGACTGGTGTGAGGTGGAATCTCAGGGTTGTTTTGATTTGCATTTCCCTGATGATTAAGGATGTTGAACATTTTTTCAGGTGCTTCTCTGCCATTCGGTATTCCTCAGGTGAGAATTCTTTGTTCAGTTCTGAGCCCCATTTTTTAATGGGGTTATTTGATTTTCTGAAGTCCACCTTCTTGAGTTCTTTATATATGTTGGATATTAGTCCCCTATCTGATTTAGGATAGGTAAAGAGAGGACCAACTGTTAAAATGCTCAAGACTGTAAGGAATATCTCATTTAGACCACCACAAGGTCTTATGAGCCTTTCTCCATTTTATGAGGAATTATTGGTGCAGGTCCTGTACAGGTAACCACAGCTTCAGTGGGCTCATATTGAATCACTCTACCATGTACAGAGGACACATTTTCACAGCAATCCTCTCCCCACATCTGAGATCTTTTTGCCCCTCTTGCATATTATTACCGGAGGCCTGGCCTGGGGTGTATATAGATTCTTTTAGAAAGAAATTCTTTGTCAAGTTAACTGTAGTAGTTTGTAGCCTTGTGAATTACAAGTATGCCTGCTGCCTCACCAGTGAACATGAAAACATTGGAGGTAGATCTGTTAGAGCAGTTGCTTATCTATAACAGCCCCGGAGTGCCAACACTACTTGGGAAGAGCCCCTTTGTCCATTCTCCTCTTTGGCAGCTACCTCACCCTATGTAAAGTTACTCTTTAGTCATGTTTTTCAGGAAAATGTCTGAATGTTATAGATGTCTTTCTTCTCAGAGTCTGGAAGCTTTTGTATTTCCACTACCAGTGTGAGGTCAAGAGTTGACTGAGCTAAGTCTATGCAATCAAAACCTCAGGAGGCTTCCATGTTCTGGAAAACATCCAATGTTGCTTCATTTTGGAATCTTTTGTTTTGGTGAGAATGCCTAATGTGAATTTTACTTCCTTACCAAATTTCTAAGTATACACACATTTTCATCAATTATAGGCACACTACAGTATAGTATACGCAACATACTCTGATTACAAAACCCAACTTCTACTGCTCACCCTCAGGACACAGCTTCTCTGATTCACTGAGGTTATTTAATGACAACTACCTCATATTCATGAAGTGTGTGAAAACATGCTTCCAGGTTTCCTTTTAAAAAGCTTAAATAATCTAATATTACAAGTACATGCCACATTTTTTTTCCTTACTCACCTTTCAGTGCACACCTGGGTTGTATTCATGTCTTGGCTATGGCATGTAGTACTGTAGTGACCATGGGTTATTTCTTCAACTACTCATTTTCAGTTACCCCAAGTGAGTTTGCTAGGCCATATTTTTATATTGTCTCCTTCTCCCGCTTCTCTCCCTCCTCCTCCTTTCTTCCTTTTTCCACCTATTTCTTCTTTGTCGCCTCTATGTTGCTTTCCACAGTAGTGCACCCTCTTCATTCCTGCCCTCAGAGTTCTACAGTTTCAGCCAATTGTTGTTGATAGCTATCCTGAAAATTGTAATGTAGTTTTTCATTGTGCTTTAGATTTATGGTTTTCTGATGATTAATAATGTTTGAGTTGATATATAACTTCGCACATTCGTGTAAATATTTCTTATTTGGAGATATTTCTGAAGGAAGATGAAATATTGTAACTTGTTTAGGAGCCCACGGCCCCGGCCTGAGACTGAGAACAGAGCAGAACAGCCCCCAGGCATGCCAGGGCAGGGCTGTTGTTAAGGCATTCCTAAGAACATCTTGGCTGTAAAGATGAAAAGGTATTCAAGGACAAATAGGGATACATTATCTGGGTTGACACCATCTGGCTGGAACCTCCCCTCAATCCGAGGACAAGCAGGGCTATCTTGTCTGAGTCAGCACCACCTGGCTGGAACCTCCCCCGCTGTCTATTACCCCTTGGCGCCAGGTAAAGCCATACATCAACTGGTTGTTATGTGAACAAAGATAAGCCCCCAGCCCACAGGAACAAAGCCCTGATGCCCCTTCTTGCTGACCTGTAATCTTTCTGTTACTGTTTAAATGAACCAATCCCGTACCTTTGTCAAAATTCCTCGTACTACTAGCCCTTTGCTTCTTTAAAAACCCCTAGCTTCCGAGCCCCAGGGTCGACTCCCCTGCCTCCAATGTGAGGTAAGTGTCGGCCCAGAGCTCTGCCAATAAAGCCTCGTGCGTGTTACAACAAGAGAGGATTCTTGTGTTCGTGGGTGCTTCCTGTCCCTGGACTAGAGTGGGGGGTCCCCTTATTTGGGGTCCTACAATTTCTATTTAAATATTTCACTGGTTAAAAAAAATCAGATTGTTAGTGTTTGCCACCAACTGGTAGAAACTCCTTATTTCTTAAAATACTTCCTCCCTATCTGATATATATTACAAATGTCTTCTTCAATTCTGTAGGCTTTTTATTCTATTCATTGTATCTCTTATGGTACAGAAAATGGTTCAGTTTAATGTAGTTTCTCTTGCATATTTTGACTTTTATTGTCTATACTATATCCAGAACAATATTGCCAAGACCAAGATTGTAATTTTTTTATCCTCTTCCCTATACTTCTTAGTCTCAGTCTTGAGAGTCTAAGTCTTGAGTCAGTTTTGGTCCTTTTATGTATGATATAGGATAAAGCTTGACCACAAAATAGGAAGGGTCTAGTTAAGAAAAATGAAGGAGCAGTCATGAGTGGGAGGGGAATAAGAGACGGCAATTGGGGTGAACCTGTTCATAGCATTGTATACATATATGAAATTGGCAAATTTTAACATTTGTGCAAAAGAAAAGTCCCTAAATTTTAGAAAACAGTGCAGAAGCATGTCTTTATGGCCTTTGGTATTCATAAGCAACAATAATAAAGCAAAACCATTAAAGAATGTTGGCTTCTTTTCTTTTGTATGTGAACATTGAGTTTTTGTATATGGATATTGTAGTTTTCATCAGTGTTCTGGATTTTGAAAGGATGGGTATGTGTGTATACTTTTCTTTATAATGAGAAAGCATAGAAACAATTGATGTCCTTTAAAAGAAACAGTTGGATCATAGAGTTTAGAAAGAAGCACTAGGCATTCTCTAGGTCTACGCTACAATTTTTAAAGCATATATCTGTAATTTTAAAATAAGATTAATGCTTCTAAAAACAAATCCTGAAATGGAAGCTCTGACAGCAGATATAATATATGGATATAATAGGAAAGAAAGTCTGGATTTAGTCTCCATATTCTCTGCCCCTGTCATTTTGTCATCACTGTAAACTATTTTAATGAGGCTTCTGATACAGATAATAACAATCAAGCATATTTTGCTAGAAAAAGCCTGGGAACTCAGAGACATGAAGTACAGCCACACTGACTTAGTTTTGACAACAGCAGCAGACTGGACAGGAATTTGGTAAACATGACTGCCACCTTGTGGTTTAATGAAATATTACAACAAAATAGAACTTGGGCTTTAGTCATTTTTCTGAGATTTAAAACATTATTATTATTATTATTATTATTATTATTATTATTATTATTATTATTATTATTATTATATTACCTTCTTCTCCTCCTCTTCCTCCTCTACTCCCCCTTCTTCTTTTTCTTCTTTTTCCTCCTCCTCCTCCTCCTCCTCCTCCTCCTCGTCTTCTTCTTCTTCTTCTTCTTCTTCTTCTTCTTCTTCTTCTTCTTCTTCTTCTTCTTCTTCTTCTTCTTCTTCTTCTTCTTCTTCTTCCTCTTCACCATCATATCCCTACTAAGAGCTTATTGTCAATTATTGGCTTGGAAATACTTTGAATTCCAAAATGCTAGAAGACTTAATAACTGGAGATTCTGTAGAAAATAATAACTTCCCACATCCTGTAAAAATGCATTATAAGATTGAACAAGCTCTCATTTTTTCAGGAGTTATCTAATAATTATGAGTTCCAAAAGATGCATCTCAGAAAGTTAACTCCCATCCCTCCTCGTTTTGACAGCACAAATCATAAGGGGCCAAGCCTTGCAGACTAGGACGGGATGCTTTCTTCTAAAGCACCATTTTCTACATGTGCCTGACTGTAGAGCTTATCTGAAAACTATAGTAGCTCGTGATATCACTGACAATGTTTTCCTGAGTTAAGCCTTACATAGACTTCCAAACATAGATGATAAGCGCATTGTGTATGAATATTTTACTGAACTGAGCTGGAGAAAATAAGATCCCCCATTCTGCATATTGAAATCACAAGCAATGAAGGTTTAGAACTATTAATGTCTATCAATCATCTAAACACAGACTAGATTATGGTTATTACTAGGGGATGAAGAGGCGATGTTCAATGATTGCTGGGATTGTACATAGCATAATTATATGCAGCATAATTGTATATAGCATTGTAGCTAAACATGCTATTATGTATTTTTAAATACTTCAAGGAAAGGAAAGATTATTTTATATATTCTTACTACAAATAATATTAAAAGCTGTACTGGAGAAAGCTTTGGAAAAGTGATGGATATGTTATGCCCTTGAGGGCAATGGTGATGTTCTGTGTTCTGTTGAGTTTTATACATTATACATTACATTTTCAAGTATGGGATATACTTTATGTTTTTCAAACAGTTAAATATATTGGCAAATGCTAAAGTTAAAAATGCAGAGAGATAAATGTTGGGCTATCTATTTTTCCCTAGACTCTGTCATGCAGCAAATCCTGACTCTCACAGAGATCTTATCCAATGGCAGAAAAGTACACAGTAACCAAGAAGATATTCAAATTGGAAATGTGGACATGCAAATTTATCTTCCACAACACATGTAAATTGAAACTTTATTCAGATGGGACATTGAGGAAGGTAATTTTTAAATGAATTTGGAGAATCAGAAAGCATCAGTCAGGCGAAGGAAAATAAGAGATAGGAAGTTGCAGGACTTGAAGAAGGTAAGCTTGCAGGCATACACAAAAACCAGGCACACAGAAAGGATGGTGCACACCCTAATCCCTGCATTTGGGACCCAGAGGTGAGGATTATCAGAAGTTCAAAGTCCTCCTCAGCTGCATATTGAGTTCTGGGATACACAGAAGTATCTTGTAGTAATAAGGCAGTCAGAACATGATAAGGAGCCCAAGGTGGTGCTCTTCCTACAGGCTGCTTCACAGATCTTCCTGCAAGATTGCTGTGCTATGAGTATCCTGTACCCTTCAAAATTCAAATGTTAACCTTATTCTAGTAAGGAGGAAGTGGAGTAAAGAGATAGATAATCAGGGGGACTCTCATAAGTAGTATTAGAACTTTTACAGAAGAAGCAGAAGCCATGATCTTCTGCCATGTGATTTGACATGTGTAGATCTAAGAGCAGGCCTCCAGATTCTAAAACCCTGGTGACTAGATCTAGATACTCCTTAGAAAAGTTTGAGATCAATTTCTGCGTTCTTAAGCTATGCAGTTTAAGTATGTTTTGTTGTAGCAACATGGAGAGAACCAAAAGCTGTTGAGATGTGTTAATCAAAATTTGGAAGAACTGCTTGTAGTTTTAAAGGTCGGTCAGGACCTTTAAATCGATATATAAGAACAAGATGTACATATTAATAGGATAAATGTAAATGATTAATAAGTAAGGACATTGTATAATAATTAGGATATGTGTATTTATTGTAAACATTTATTATTTTTATTTTATTTTCAGATTTTTTATGGTAAAAAAAAGAGTGTATATCTAGAATTAGCCATCTGCATTCAGTCTAGATGATCCCAATCTTTTTGTTTTTGTTTTCGAAGACAGTGTTTCTCTGTGCGGTCCTGGCTGTCCTGGAACTCACTATGTAGACCAGGCTGGCCTTGAACTCAGAAATCTGCCTGTCTCTGCCTCCCAAGTGCTGGGATTAAAGGCGTGCACCACCACACCGGGGCAGATGATCCCAATCTTGTTGGCAACATCTAGCGCATCATAATCAGGAGCCAAGTGAACATCCGCCTTCTTCTCTCCATTGGGCCTTATCAGGGTATTGACTTTGGCCACATCAATGTCATAGAGTTTCTTGACAGCCTGTTTGATCTGATGCTTGTTAGCCTTGACATCCACAATGAACAGAAGACTGTTGTTGTCCTCTATTTTCTTCATGACTGACTCAGTGTTCAGTGGGAAATTGATGATAGCATAGTGGTCAAGCTTGTTTCTCTTGGGTGCACTCTTTCGAGGATATTTTGGCCGCCTCCGGAGCTGCAGAGTCTTCAGCCGCCAGAAAGTGGGTGATGTTCGGATCTTCTTTTTGTGGCTGTGGTCGCCTTTCAGCACTGCCTTCTTACCTTGCAAGGCCTTGCTTTGGCTTCAGCTTTGGGAGGGGCAGGAGCTTCCTTCTTTGCTAGATTCTGCGCCATCTTGGCGAAAAGGCTATTTTCAATTTTTAAAAAATTTCATGTATATGAGTGTTTTGCCTACATGCATGTATTTGTACCACACGTGTGCTTGTGCCTGAGGAAATCAGAAGAGGCATTGAATCACCTGAAACTGGAGTTATGGGGAGTTGGTATCCACCTTGTAGGCACTGAAAATCAAACCCCTGTCCTCAAAGGATAGGAAGTGTTCATAACTGCTGACCATCTCTCCAGCCCAATGTTCTTTCTTTTTATGGTAAAAATCTCAAAATCCTTTCTTCTGGTTTGAGGTAGGTAGTACTGTGGTATCTGCATTCACCCTACCATGGAGTAGTCTGCCCGAACTTCTTGCTCATATGTAACTCTACTGCAGTGCCCACTGACCAGCCTTTTCTCGTGTCTTACTGCATTGCCATCCCTAATCTCGGGTAACCTTAACTTGTAAGTCTCAACTTCCATATGATGAGCTTTGTTAGAGTTCATATAGTAGAGCATTCAGTGTTTGACTTTCAGGGCCTGCCTGGCTTATTTCACTTAACATAATGATCTTTTGGTCGATCTGTGCTGTCACAAATAATAGGATTTCACTACTGAATAGTAATGTATTGTATATATCTACTACATTTACACTATGTAGTCATCAGCTGAAGACGCTGGTAATTTTTTTCCATCTTGGCTATTATTCAGAGGGAAGCTGCAGAGAACATGGGAAAATGCAGATGTCTCTTCAACATGTGGGATGATTAAGGATTTTGAACATTTTTTCAGCAGTATTCCTCAGTTGAGAATTCTTTGTTTAGCTCTGTACCCCATTTTTTAACAGGGTTATTTGATTTTCTGGAGTCCATCTTCTTGAGTTCCTTATATATATTGGGTATTAGTCCCATATCTGATTTAGGATTGATAAAAATCCTTTCCCATTCTGTTGATTATTTTTTTTTTCTTATTGACAGTATCTTTTGCCTTATAGAACCCTTACAATTTTATGAGGTCCCATTTGTTGATTCTTGATCTTACAGCACCAGCCATTGTTGTTCTGTTTTGGGATTTTTTCCCCTGTTCCCATATCTTTGAGGATTCCCCACTTTCTCCTTTATAAATTTCAGTGTCTCTGGTTTTATGTGGAGTTCTTTGATCCACTTAGACTTGATCTTTGTACAAGGAGATAAAAATGGATCAATTCACATTCTTCTATATGATAACCGCCAGTTGTGCCAGCACAGTTTGCTAAAAAACGCTGTCTTTTTTCCACTGGATGGTTTTAGCTCCTTTGTCAAAGATCAAGTGACCATAGGTGTGTGGGTTCATTTCTGGGTCTTCAGATCTATTCCATTGATCTACCTGTCTGTTGCTGTACCAGTACCATGCAGGTTTTATTTTGTGTTTTTTGGTTTTTTTTTTTTATCACAATTGCTCTGTAGTACAGCTTGAGATCAGGCATGGTGATTCCCCCAGAGGTTCTTGTATTGTTGAGAACAGTTTTTGCTATCCTAGGTTTTTTGTTATTTCAGATGAATTTGCAAATTGCCCTTTCTAACTCTGTGAAGAATTGAGTTGGAATTTTGATGGGGATTGCATTGAATCTGTAGATTTGCTTTCAGTTATATAGCCATTTTCACTATGTGAATCCTGCCAATCCATGAGCATGGGAGATCTTTCCATCTTCTGAGATCTTCATTGATTTCTTTCTTCAGAGACTTGAAGTTCTTATCATTCAGATCATTCACTTCCTTAGTAAGAGTCACACCAAAGGATTTTATATTATTTGTGACTATTGTGAAGGGTGTTGTTTCCCTAATTTCTTTCTCAGCCTGTTTATCCTTTGTGTAAAGAAAGGCCACTGATTTGTTTGAGTTAATTTTATATCCAGCTACTTCACTGAAGCTGTTTATGAAGTTTAGGAGAACCCTGGTGGAATTTTTAGGGTCACTTATATATACTATCAGATCATCTGCAAATAGTGATATTTTGACTTCTTCCTTTCCAATTTGTATCCCCTTTATCTCCTGTTGTTGTCTAATTGCTCTGGCTAGGACTTCAAGTACTATATTGTATAGGTAGGGAGAAAGTGGGCAGCCTTGTCTAGTCCCTGATTTTAGTGGGATTGCTTCTAGTTTCTCTCCCTTTACTTTGATGTTGGCTACTGGATTGCTGTATATTGCTTTTATTATGTTTAGGTATGGGCCTTGAATTCCTGATCTTTCCAAGACTTTTGCCATGAATGGGTGTTGGATTTTGTCAAATGCTTTCTCAGCATCTAATCTAATGAGATGATCATGTGGTTTTTGTCTTTGAGTTTGTTTATATATTGGATTACATTGATGGATTTTCATATATTAAACCATCCCTGCATCCCATGAAATGAAGCCTACTTGGCCAGGATGGATGATCATTTTGATGTGTTCTTGGATTCAGTTTGCGAGTATTTTATTGAGTATTTTTGCATCAATATCCATAAGGGAAATTGGTCTGAAGTTCTCTTTCTTTGTTAGGTCTTTATGTGGTTCAGGTATCAGAGTAATTGTGGCTTCATAGAATGATTGTGTAGAGTACCTTCTGTTTCTATATTTTGGAATAGTTTGAAGAGAATTGGAATTAGATCTTCTTTGAAGGTGTGATAGAACTCTGCACTGAACCCATCTGGTCCTGGGCTTTTTTTGTTTGGGAGACTATTGATGACTGCTTCTCTTTCTTTAGGGGCATGGGACTGTTTAGATGCAACAGTTCTTGTAATTCCATGTTCTTGGTTCTCTAAGAAGCTTCGGCTATAACCGAGACCAGTTATCGTAGGATCCTGGACATACTAGGGCTCCTGTGACGTGGAGAGATCTCTTGGGACCATGGGACTGTCTGCCCAGTTCTTGCCCAAGGTGGCCCAGTGCTGGTACTGACTGGAAAGGATTTTTATTTTTCTAATTCTGGCTTACTTCCTTTAAGTTAGATAATACTTCACTATGAATATATATCTCATTATCTTCATGTATCCTGTTATGGTCACTGATTTCATACCGTGGCTACTATGAATATTGCTACAGTAAACAGAAATGTATAGTGTTTGTCTCTATGGTGTGTTTCTTTATAGTTTTGTGGATATGTGCCCAGGAATCAGGTACCTGGGTCCTTTGGTAGTTCTGTTTTTAGGATTTTATTTATCATTTTTTTCATAGTGAATACTGAACCTAAGGTCTTAAAAATGCTCAGAAATTATTCTATATAGTTCTATATTAAGGGTTATACCTTTCCCCTCTATTTTTATTTGTTTGTTTGTTTGTTTGTTTGTTTGTTTTTGTGGAAATTCCATGCTCAGAAAATACATGAAGAACTGACAGCTGGGATTACATGATGTTAAAATGCTCACACCAGAGGAACAAGTAAATGAATAAAGAGACAGTCTGTAAAATGGGAAGAAAATCTTTGCTACCTACATATGTAATGGACTTGATTCCAGAATATATAAAACTAATATATATATATAAAACTAAAAAAACCAAATACTACAAACAAACAAAAATCTACCCAATTAGTAAAGTGAGTTTTAATGCAAAGGATAGAAAATTCTCAACAGTTCCACTGCAGCTGCAACTGTTTCCCATACGTTTACTGTTATAAATGTATGGGAAGAGGTGCTCTGCATTCTTAGCTGCTGCAGTTAGGGAAATGGAAATTAAAGTTATGGTGAGATCTTCTATTTTGCTGAGGTAGATGGCTTTCATGAAGAAAGTAAACAACAGCACAGTCTTTTGAAGATGCAGGGGAAGGAGAGTCCTCAACTACTGTTGTCAAATGGAAATCAGTTCTGCCACCATGAAAGCAATCCTTGTTCTAAAAGACCAGGGCAAGTTTGAAGGATTGTGCTCAGAAGGGAAAGTAGTAACATGGTGATGATTTGACCTTACTTCAGTACTTGAGAAAATTTCCTCCCTTTCCTGTGCAATAGATCTCCATTAACATTTTCTCTTTAATTCCTTTGGTGTTGCAGTGAACAGGTATCTTGATTCCATAGAGAGGCATGGCTGATGTAGATCATGTGTCTCTTCAACAGGGACAAGCGATCCGTATGTGAAGTTTAAAATTGGAAGAAAAGAAGTTTTTAGAAGCAAAATTATCCACAAGAACCTAAATCCTGTGTGGGAGGAAAAGGCTTGCGTGCTCATTGACCATCTTAGAGAGCCACTATATATCAAGGTGAGCTATTTCTTTACTTTTCCGCTAAGAAATCTGACACAGAAATCTTTGTTAATGGTTGTTTCTCACGTGTCTGAAGAGACTCTTCCCCAGTGACT
The DNA here is from genome assembly GCF_000001635.26 of Mus musculus. Lineage (NCBI taxonomy): Eukaryota > Metazoa > Chordata > Mammalia > Rodentia > Muridae > Mus > Mus musculus. The sequence continues at coordinate 76,688,729 of NC_000079.6, forward strand.
ACTACTAACAGTTTTCATCCAAGATGAAATGGAGGGGAGAGGACACTGATTTGTAACATTTCTGTGGGTAGACATTTAGGACAACTTGAAACTCATCTCCTGATTTGTGCTGTCAACTGACCTAGTGTAGTTTGGGAACACGTGAAAATATTATAAGTTTCCAAATAATCTAGCATGAAGGAAACCAGCATTTCTGGCTTTTTTTCTGTTTGTTTGTTTAATTGTGGTATTTATGGTTTTCTTGTGGGAGCCACAGGTTATGAGGGCTGTGGCTTTCTCTTCTCACCTTAGGATAGATTCACCCAATAGTATAAAGTTTTCCCAAAATTCGGAATCCCTTTCACAAAAATGTCACTTCCCCTGTTGTGTCCAAAGCTTCTATTTAACCAAATATTATGAATATATGTATATCATCTTTGCGCAAAACAATAGATAGCATTGTGTTAATGTTGAATTAGTAGATTCACAGACTAGTGCTTAATCTTAGTTCAGATTTCAAGTTCAAAGTAGCAGAACTCACTGATCTGGCAGTTTACTTCTTGAAATGTGTATAGAGGATGCCACATGTGTGCACTGACCAAAATCTAGCAGTATTGATACCTGTTAACACAAGTGACATCCCATTTTCTCTGCCTACCAGCTCTGGCCTACTGTCCATGGTTGTATCTAAAGGCCATTATTCTGAGAAAGTTCCTGAGGCTCCTTTGGCAGTAGATGATAAAGATAAGTACTTAAGAAACAAACAACAGCAAGAAAGCCCAACAAGACTACTTTGCTTTTAATGAAACTTAGCACTTCCTCTTCAAGCAAGATGACTTTAACTGAGGTCACCAACCCCCACGTAAAAAGCCAGAAGTGGCTATATGCATTTGTAACCTCGGTTCATGGGGATGAAGATAGGCAGAACTCCAGAGATCACTGGCAAACCAAACTAGTCAAAACATCAAGTTTCAGGTCCCATGGAGAAAAAAAAAACATATCTCACATATATATATATACACATATATATATATGTATATGTATATATATACATACATACATACACACACATATATATATTTATATTTATGTGAATGGACAGAATAAATACCTATGCACATACATATGTACATACATGTATACATACATATAGTAGAGAGAAATTAAAGAATATACTGCCTGATGTCAACCTTTGGCCTCTGCAGATACATATATGGGTATGTGCACCACATATGCACACACATACACACACACACACACACACACACACACACAAGTAAGTATGCATCCAGTAGTTTAGCAAAAAGCTAAAATAATAAAATAAATAAAATAAAATTAAGAAAAATAAAAAAGGAAAGAAAGTTAAGCTCTTTAATGGTATAAAAAAGGCCCATGCCTTGTAATAAATGAGATCTGGCAAGTACATAATGAGGAATCTTCTTCCTTTCTAGCTCAGGGGACCATATATGACCTGCAATGAAGTTAATGGAATCATTAGGCCTTAGAAACATTCCTGGAATTTCTCTGCTTCATGTAAACAAACAATAGTTTGAACTTGCTCCTAGTGGGCATTGGGACAGCTCTGCATTAGATATGAAACCACTTGCCATGAGCTAAGTGAATTGTGTAATGCTTGGTACAGAATAATTTCCTTCCTGGTGACTAAACACTCCCATGCTCACAATGTTCAATATAGCCTTGAACCAAGACTCAAAACAATCAAAGATCTCTTTACATATCACACTGTAGAGTCCTGATAAAGAATCTACTTGTAGGGTTAGATATTTTTTTATCAACCTATTTTTAATAAGGGTTTTAAATGCTTTAACACCCCATTCTACCCACTGTCTAAAGATGGGGGAGAAAAGATGGTAAAAAGGACAAGGGGACATGGACCTGTTTAGAAGTACTTCTTTGGGGGTGATTCAAATCTTCATTGTCGGGATACCAAACAAGAATAGCAGTGGTGGCAAGATCCAGCAGAAACAGCCAAATCAGCACAAGTCAGTGGGAGCAACCAGAACCAGCCTGTGCACCAGAAGTACTCTGCTGTCCCTCTTTCAACCAAGTAAAGATTAACAAAGATGTGAGACCATTGAAGCATTGCAAGACTTGCTATGCAAGTACCACTTCACTGTCTGCTAGGTGCTATTTATATTCTCTCCAAACATCATGTGTCTTCCTCGTATGAGTCTGTATCACATGACACAACCAAAAACTTCTACCTCACCTACTGAAAAAGAACAAGAATCATATTGAAAGTAAGCCCAAATACAAAGACCATATGTTTCACCAGACAAGAAATTACCATTGTCCAAATGAGGGTTAAAGGAAGGTCCATAGGCAAGACAGTGGGATGGGTGGGCATGGCAGCACTTGGGAGACAGGAACAGGAGGATCACCGCAAGTTTGAGACCAAATTTGTTTACATAGTGAGCTCTAGGCTATCAAGGGCAATTACAAAGGCCTGTCTCTAAAGAACAACAAAACCCCAAAGCCTTAAAACTAGAGGAGAATACTGTACATGTTAAGTACAGAAAGCCTTACAGGATAAAAAGCTATCAGGAAACTAGTATTTGAAATGAAATCGACTGTATAATAGAGAAACTTACTATATCTACTCAAGTTATTCATTCTATAAATATAAAATAATTTAGGAGAGGTATTTATTTATTTATTGGATATTTTCTTTATTTATATTTCACCTTTCCTAGTTCCCCCCTTCCCCAGTTCACCCCTATCCCATCTCCCCTCCCCCTGCTTCTATAAGAGTGTTCCCCCACCCACCCACCCACCTTCCTACCTTCCGATTTTCCTACACTGTGGCATCGAGCCTTCACAGGACCAAGGGCCTCTCCTCCCAGTGATGTCCAACAAGGCCTTCCTCTGCTACATATGCTGCTGGAGCCATGTGTCCCTCCATGTGTACCCCTTGGTTGGTGGTTTAACCTAAAGCTCTGGGAGGTCTGGTTGGTTGATATTGTTGTTCTTCCTATGGGGTTGCAAATCCCTTCAGCTCTTTCAGTCCTTTATAAGTCCCCTTCTAAGACCTCTATTTAAAGTGAGTTGATTAATTTATTTTAGGAGTATATTTGTCTCTGTGCCCTGCAGACTTCAGAGCCCCACTCATATTTTTCTGGAGTCATTTAGTATGTGGACATCTATTGAAGTTTCAGCTTAGGCTGAAAGAAGAATTAAGCCAAATTTTATTAAAAGAAAATTATGGGATTCATATGGGCACATGTGTATGGGTGTCAAGTCCATGAATGTATACATATGACTTATGTGGCAACCAGAGGTCTTTAACTAGCATGTTGCTCATTTACTCTCCACCTTTTTAAAAACATTTTATTGATTCTTTGTGAGTTTTAAATCATGCATCCTAGCCCTCTCATCTCCTGTCCCCTCATATCTGCCCTTCACCTTTGCAACCTTCCCCCCAAATAACACACACACACACACACACAAAACTAAATAATACCAAACAAAACAGAAAATATCTCATCATGGAATCTGTAGCATGTCACATTATACCCCACAGTATATTCCTCTGTCCACACATCTTCACTTGCTGCTGTTCATTGCAATAAGTCATTGATTTGGTTAGAGATCTCTGGCTTCTGTGACACCATCAATATTGGATCCTTCTTCGGTCTCTTCCCAGTTATTCTGTTGTTGCCTTGCGTCATGGATAGCCTGAAGCTTTGGATCAGTAGGATTGACCCTTTCACATGTCCTAACCATTTGAAGATATAGATTTTGGGGTGGAGAACTCAGAGCTCTGGTTCTGGGCCTGGATGATAACTGAGCTGGTCAGTCCACTGGCTCTCCTTTATCTGCACCATCAGGGTGAGCTCCCAGCCACTGCTCCAGCTAGGTCACCCAGTGCTGCCACTGGCAAGAGGTAGGATTAGCTCTCCTGCTCTTATGCCCTCAAAGCCATCTATCTCACCTGCACCCCCATGTCCAGAGCCAGCTCCACTGTGTTGTCCAATCAAGGCTCAGGGTGTACTCTCCTAAGTGCTGCAGCTTATGAGGGTCTGGGCCAGCTCTCCCTACTCTCAAACCCTCAGAGTTGGCTTATCTGTGCCTTTGCCATCAGGGCTAGATTCACTGTGTTGCCCAGCCAAGGTGCTTTTTCTCCACACAGGCTTTGAGGATCTGAACATAGGCCCTTGTACTTACATGATACACATTTTAGTGACAACTATCTCCCATGTCCCAGGGTAGCCTTTTAGCCCCTGCACCAAAAGAAAATTAAAAATAAAATAAAAAAAAAAGTGGTGGTATACACCTTTAATCCCAGCATTCGGGAGGCAGAGGTAGGCGGATTTCTGAGTTCGAGGCCAGCCTGGTCTACAAAGTGAGTTCCAGGACAGCCAGGGCTATACAGAGAAACCCTGTCTCGAAAACAAACAAACAAACAAACAAACAAACAAACAAACACCTATCTCGCTGACCCCTCTATAAACTGTAGCCTCTCACATCTGTCATAGTGTTGCTGCATCTCCAGTTCTGCCACACATGTACCATTCAGCTTCTCTGTCTTTCCTGTTTCTCCATCATAAATCCATTCCTCATAGTGGCACTGGGAGCTGCCATGTGCCCCGTAGTATTCCTTTTGCCAAACAGCATTACTTGAAAATGTTCATTGCAATGAGTGGTTGGTCTGGTTTAAGGTCCCTAGCCTCTGCTACACAGTAAATACTGGACCCTTGCTGAGACTCCTCTTGGATATCCTGCTGTTATCCAGAGTCATGGAAATCCTACAGCTATGATCACTTGGGACTGGCCCTTCATGTACTCTGGCAGCTCATAGATGGGGTAGATATTAGGGTGGGCCAACTCAAAGTCATGGGTCTGGTCCTGCATTGGAGCTGAGTTGGTCAGCTGGACCTCTGCCAGGTCCCCACCATTGAGGGTTGAGGCTAGCTCAGCATAGCCCTCTGATATCAACATGGCTTCAGGCAGTAGCCTAGACCACAGACACCTGCATGGCCTTCAGTGGTAACATGTGCTACCTTCATCAAAATAGCCTTTGTTTGTATCTGGGTCCTCTACCCACTCATGGCCCTCAGCAGCTGCACAGATCTCAGGTCTAGTTATGGCCTCAGGTGTCTGGATACATATGCTAATCATGTCAACATGGCCACTGAAGGCAGCAAAGTCCGAGGATATTACAAAGGCATCAGACAGTGGCACAGATTGCATAAGTCCACATGAATCTTAGAGTTTGTTGTGGTCTAGGGCAATAGTTTGGACCACATAGTCCAACATGGCTTCTAATGGTGTCACAAACCACTATGGTCCTTTGAGGAGGTCCAATCCAGAAAGTGTACCTTTCCTTTCTTCAGCCTCCATCATTGCTCAGAGCCAAGGTGATCCCATGGCAGTGAGGAGATGTTGTACACTATCCTACTGACCCTACTGCTCAGCATGAAGACTTGAGCCCTCTCTCTCATCGGTCCCATCTTCAGTTCCATCCTTCTCCAGAGCAGTCACACACTGCTATTTTTCTGTCTTTCCCATCTCTCTACCATATACTTGATCATCACAGTGGCTTCAGCCAACCACCAGGCATAACGGGGGAGGGGTGCGGGTGTGTGGGTGTCTCACCTTTTTGTCTTTAGATTTTTAAAAAATAAATATTTTATCAGGGGAACTGAGAAGAAAATTGATTATGCTGCTTTAAGACTTTAAGACTTATCCTTTCTTGTTACAAGCAAGGTCTTTTCTTTGACAAATGAAGAGGGCAAAGATAATGGGGTTGAGGGGAAAGTACTTTATTACCTCCAGACATGATAAAAAGAGGCTTTTCTCTCATCTGATTTAGTTGTAGAAAGTCAAAAACTTAAAGATGTTCTTAAGGAACTTAAAGAACCACAACCTCAGCAATGAAGAAGCCATGTTTCCTTATTTCATTTTGGTACCAAGATTCCCTTTAGTCTCTCTCTAGATGCATATATTTTTGTTGTGCCTATGTTCTGGATGTCTATTCTGTGTGCAATTCTTTCTCTACTTCTGCCAACAGAGGGTACAAACCACCCTTTTCTCTAAATTGTTGTTCCTCATGCATGAGCCCTAAGTCTCATATAGTTGCTATATGCTGATACCCGTTTCCCCCACTCACATGTCTTTGATGTATAGCTTCCAGTTGATTCCCTCCATGTCAGCTTTATACGATCTAGAGCTACTTGGGAAGAAGACAGCTGACATTTTCCCCAATCAGATTGTTTGTGCCAATGTGTGTAAGGAATTGTCTTGATGGGTGATTGTTTTGAGGAGACCCAACCCACTCTGGGTAGTATTGAGCATAGCAGGTTGGTCTGTGTAAAGGAGAGAGCCAGAGAATGAGTCACTGACCAACTTTCTTCCATGATTCCTGCTTCAGTACAGACCTGACCTCCCTAAGCAACAAATTGTGATATAGATAAGTAACTGAAATAAAACTTTTTTCTCCCTCAAGGTAGTCATGGTGTTATCACACAACAAAAATCAAACTAGAACACAGTAGAATACTCAAGATAACTCATGGAGAGGAAACATAACTAAATAAGATGCTATTAACATACTAGTAACTTTATGTAGCAAATGTGCAGCTCAGTCTTCAGGGGGATCTCCCAACAGCAGGATTGGGAGATATCCCTAAAGCTATTGCCTATCTATAGAATACACTCCCCTGAATGGCTGCCTTGCCTGGCATCAGTGGGAGAGGATGCACTAGCCCTGCAAGGACTCGATGTGCCTGGGTGGAAGGATACACAGGGGGCGGCGGGGGTGGGGGGGTCTTCCACCCTCTCAGAGAAGAAGGGGAGGAGGATGGGGGAAGGACTATGTGACAGAGGAATTGGAAGAGTAATTTGGATGTAAAGTGAATTAATTAATTAATTAATTAATTAATTAATTAATTAATATACTAGCAACTCTGTTTATGGTAGCAATGAAAGGAAAATCTTCAAAAGCTTACAATCAATAGGCTCCTAGAATCCTTCATGGGGAAAATAGACATAGTTTGCATAAGAAAATGTCTGAAGTGAACACTGGTGAAAGAAAATCAATGAAATAGAATTAATAAACTATGTCTTAACACAAAATGTGTGGTGACTGAGTACTCATTACACAAATGGCAGCCTTTCTCCACCTGTAGAGAAGCCCATCTTCCACTGTCTGAGGCATGTCTCTCTGCTCCTCATTCTCACCAAAGCAGGGGGAGACCATAGCTTTCATTATAAAGAGATATAGGATTTAGCAAAATTATATTAGACATTGTATGTTTTCTGTTCTTTGTGCTCAAGGAAGAGTACTTCCTATACACATACACAAAATCAACTGTCAAAAGTTATATTTCAAAAGGAATATGCTGTTAAGCTCAAAGCAACAAAATAAATAATCTATCTCAACTATACAGAAAGAAATGGTATGAAATTGTTCTGGTTTGAGATGAGTGGAACTATACACAGGGCTGGAGAGGTGGCTGCTCTTCCAGAACACAAGAGTTTGCATCCACATGGAGTTTCATAACCCGTTACAGGGTATCCAATGCCCTCTTCTATGCATAAAATCTGGATTTCAACAATGACCGAAATAACAAAAAGACTACAATTTTCTACTGTACAAACAAACAAACAAACAAAAAACAAACGTCAAGACAGATATACAGAAACAAATTGAAATCTTTTATAGTTCAATAAAGATGACTACACAACATACTGAAACTTACAGGATGCAATAAAAGCAGTATTAAAAGGAAAGTTCATAGCACTAAGTGCCTTCAAAAAACAATAGGAGAACCCTGCTCACACCGAGAGTCCTGCCAGGCTCCTAAGCTGCAGACACACCACCTCGGTTCTTCCAGGCCGGACCAAGGCCGAAAGCAGCACCATGAGATATGGGGCAGACCTAGTTTATGAAATGACAACGTCAACCCTCCAGAAAGCCATCAATCTGGTGACAAAAGACACAGAAGAGGACAAAGCCAAGAACTATGTGCATGCTGTGGCGTATTTCCTCTACGCAATCAAATATGAAGCACATAGTTACAAGGCCAAGGAGAGCATTCAAGCAAAGTGCATGTAGTACCTAGAGAGAGCAGAGAAGCTGAAGGATTATTTACGAAACAAAGAGAAATATGGTAAGAAGCCAGTCGAAGAGAATCAGAGTGAAAGCAAGGGCAGTGACAGTGACAGAAAAAGGGATAATCCAGAGAAAAAGAAATTACAAGAACAATTGATGGGTGCTGTTGTGATGGAGAAGCCTAACACAAGATGGAATGATGTAGCTGGGCTGGATGGGGCTAAAGAGGTTCTCTTTAAAACCTGTGATTTTGCCAATTAAATTCCCACACTTCTTCACAGGCAAGCACACTCTTTGGTGAGATATACTGCTGTTTGGGTCCCCAGGCATAGGCAAGTCCTACCTGGCAAAAGCCATGGCAACAGAAGGCAACAATTCCACCTTCTTCTCTATGTCCTCCTTGAATCTGATGTATAAGTGGTTGGGGAAAAGCAAGAAGCTAGTCAAGAACCTGCTTGAGCTGGCCAGGCAGAATAAGTCTTCCATCATCTTCATCGATAAGGTGGATTCCCTCTGCAGGTCATGGAATGAAAATGAGAGTGAGACCACCTGTAGGATCAAAATAGAGTTCTTGGTCCAGATGCAAGGAGTGAGGCATCATAATGATGGGACTCTTGTTCTTGGTGCCACAAACATCCCTTGGGTATTGGATTCAGCCATCAGGAGGAGGTTTGAAAAGCGAATTTATATCCCATTGCCAGAGGAAATGGCCTGTGCCCACATGTTTCCATTATATCTGGGAAGCACATCCCACAACCTCACAGATGCTAACATTCATGAGCTAGCCCACAAGACAGAAGGCTACTCAGGAGCAGATATCAGCATCATTGTGAGGGACTCCCTCATGTAGCCAGTCAGAAAAGTACAGTCAACAACACACTTCAAGAAGGTTTGTGGCCCTTCTCGAACCAATCCTAGTGTTATGATTGATGATCTTCTGACCCCATGTTCTCCAGGAGATCCAGGGGCCATAGAGATGACTGGATGGATGTCTCTGGTGATAAACTCTTAGAGCCTGGGTTTGCATGTCGGACATGATCCAGTCTTTGGCCACTACCCGGCCTACAGTGAATGCAGACAACCTCCTGAATGTAAAGAAATTCTCTGAGGACTTTGGACAGAAGAGTTAAAGCTTCGTGTGATAATGAAATTGAGAGATTGACTGGAGCAAATTCATGGGACTTCCTACACCAGTGGCCAGGCTGGGCCTGAAGTTGTGAAGTCAATAGTATTTCCTCTATTGCCTGGCTGCCAACCTAGTAGGATGAAGAAGGGGCCTCAGCAGCTGCAGAGATGCTTCACCATGTAGAACACTTGACACTGGCTCTGCACACTTCACTACTGGATGCTCACAATCCTTGCCCTGATCTGGTTTTGTCTAACTTTTGTTCTAAATTAATGCTGCTTTGATTTCTGTCTTATTTATAAATAAACAGAAAAATCATCTGAAAAAAATAGGAGAGATCTCTTATTAGCAACTTAACAAAATACCTGAGAGCTTCAGAACAAAAAGAAGGAAGCACACCCAAGAGGAGTAGACAGCAGGAATAATAAAACTGAGGGCTAAAATCAATAAAATAGAAACAAAAAATCAATGAAACAAAGAGTTGGTTCATTGAAAACATCAAAAAAGTAGACAAACCCTTATCCAAACTAATTAAAATTCAAAGAGAGAATATCCAACTTAACAAAATCAGAAAGGAAAGGGAGGACATAACAACAGAGACAGGAGATCCAAAGAATCAATAGATAATACTTTAGAAACCTATACTCAATAAAATTGGAAAATCTAAAAATGTAAAAGTCAATAAATGTGTACCATTTATTGATAGATACCAATTACCATGGTAAAATTGGGATTAGATAAATTAAACCCTAAAGAAAAGGAAAGGAAAGGAAAGGAAAGGAAAGGAAAGGAGAGGAGAGGAGAGGAGAGGAGAGGAGAGGAGAGGAGAGGAGAGGAGAGGAGAGGAAAGGAAAGGAAAGGAAAGGAAAGGAAAGGAAAGGAAAGGAAAGGAAAGGAAAGGAAAGGAAAGGAACATTAAAAGTCTCCCAACCAAAACCAGCCCAGGACCAGATGATTTTTACTACAGAATTTAACTAGACTTTCAAAGAAGACTTTAATACCACTATTCCTAAAATGATCTCACAAAATAGAAACAGAAGGAACATCCCCAAACTCACTTTATGAAGCCATAGTTACCCTGATACCCAAACCACACTAAGATTAAACAAAGAAAGAGAATTACAGGCCAATTTTCCTTATGAAAATAGATACAGAAATACTCAATAAAATATTCACAAACTAAATTCAAGAACACATCAAAAAGATGATTTACCATAACCAAGTAAGCTTTATCTCAGAGATGCAGGGATCTTTCAATGAAAGACCCTAGTGGGGAGACCTCCACTCGAGTCCCAAGAAGGCACACACCCAAGGAATCACGAGAGACTGTGTTGATGCAAACACACAAGGCAGTTTAATGAACGGCGCTCCGGGCCGACAAGTATCTCACGCAGGAGACAGGGGAGTCGACCCTAAGGCTCAAAAGTTAGGGGTTTATATAGGAAAGGACGGGGGTGAGGGGATAGGGGAAATTGGCTCAGTTACACACAAGTAGGCAGTTTAAACATCAGCGAGCAGTATGTGACAGTAACTCTAAAGGGAGGGTGTTTATCTTTGTTGGCAGGGCATCTGGCTAAACTCAAACCATATCAGTAGGTGGCCTATTACTCATCTGAGCTTGTCCAGAGATTGTTCTTGCGTGTCTTTCTTATCTCAATGGCTAGTTGGTTCCTGGGATGACTTTACAGCCTTTGTGTCGGCCCTCTTATCTTTATGGCTTTAAGTCTGTAAACCTTCTGACTAGGGCCTTGAATAAACCTTCTGGCTAGGCTTTGAAGCCTTGAATTTAGTTTTCTTTCTTTCATCAACATATGAAAATCCATCAATGTAATCCACTATAAGAACAAACAAAAAGAAAAAAAAATGATGTTGAAAAAGTATGCAGCAAAAGCCAAAACCCCTTCATGATAAAAATCTGGAAAAGAGTCGGGATACAAGGAACATGGCATAACATAATAAAGGCAATTTTAAAAGCATTTTAAATAATTTTTAAAATTTTATAAGCAAGCCTGTAGCCAACATCAAATTAAATTGATGGTAACCAAGACTGCTCAGTCAGTGAACAAGGTCTCAAGGGAGGGAGGGAAGATTAAAGAAAGAAAAGACAATTAGACAATACTATAGTACAACTCCAGCAAGTGGTGAAGCATTTATTTATTTTTTCCCAAACTGATTTTATACAAATATAAGTACATGAATAGAATATGGTCAGTTCTAGGTCAAGGAACAAACAAGGCATAAACAAAATAGTCAAGGAACAAACAAGGCATAAAGAAAGGTCACATGCCATTCAGGGACTTAATCAAGATGATTAAAATATTGAGCCTAGTTCCTTGTCCTATCCCAATGTCAGATTCTTGCCATTATCCTTGAAGAGGCACCAAGAGCTCTCTACAGGATAGTTTCTATTCTGGATGGTAGAAACCATGCAGGGGAGGTAGGAAAGGGGTTCACTGGGGGCTTGGCTGGGTGGGTGTGCCAGAGGGTCAGTATGAGCATCCTGAGGTTTGATTCTGCAGCGGGCAGTGACTTTCAGCACGAAGTCCATGTTGCCATATACTACCAGATGAGGTATGAGTATGATGCTCAAGTATGAAATCAAGAAGCTGATCTAGGCACATCTGGCCACATATCTGCTCTTGATTTCTATGATCTGATGGCCATGCCCTATCACTGGGAATATCTGTACCCATTGAGCATTGTGCCTTCTTTCTTGGGTTTTTACTCCTTCCCTCAAAACAACATTAGCTACCCAATGTTCTCCATGATCAGCATGCTGTGAATGTATTTGTAAAAGTTCCCCCCGCCCCCAACCTGGGCAGCTTCCAAATGGATGAGTCAGAGACTATAAGATTTATTTGATAAGCTTTATAGCTCAATAACTGGGAAGTTAATTATCTATTCTAATTCTTTGAGCTAATCTGCCTATTTATCAGCCAAAATCCCTAAAAATATTTGCATTTTTGTATTGGTCTGGCTCTCTGGGCTCCAGGTGCTTTTCCATGATGTCTCATCTCGACCCTCCTCATGCCTGGATCCCCTCTTATTGCTCTCTCTCTCTCTCTCCTATTACCCTGACTGGCTGGAGCCCAGCCCTATTCCCTCTTCTGCCCAGCTATTGGGGTTATCAGCTTTTATTAACAATTCAGAGAATAAATGGGAGCCATGTTTACACATACTTGAGACAGGAGATTCTTAGAATAAGTATTACAATGCCGTTTCTGGTTAGCTACAAGATATGGGGACAGAGAAATCAGCATTGGAATAATATAAGGATAACCTTTACACAGTACACAAAAACATTATGCCTACAGCATAATGGGTTCTTCTCCATTGCTTCCCTGATTTATGGAAGCAAGTTCTCTGTGGTACCATGAGTCTACCACCATGACAAGGTCTACCACTTTCGGTTTGGATTTTCTGCTATCTCCATCATGTACCTAGTACTGGTACTTGCAGTCCAAATTTATGCCTGAAAACTGCACTATAGCAAGAAACTCTTAGACTCTTGGTTTAGCAGCACACAGGAGAAGAAACATAAATAAAACATGTGTCTCCTATTGAGTAACATGACAGGCTTTTCTGAATTTACATAGACTGTGGTATCTGTGATGTTGATACCTAGTGCATGCCAGGCTCAAATTTTGGCCAAGAGTTCTTTGTTACCATCTACTGTGGTGGCAAAACTGTAGTATTTGAGTTTTTTTTTTTTGACTAATTACAACTGGGTGACTAAAACCTATGGAACACTTCAACTGGTTGAAATTGAGACACTCCACATAGAGCTTTATTCTTGCCTTCTTTTGATCACAGTCCCTACTTCCATTCAACACCTCTTCACCACTAATACTAAAAGAGATTTGGAATAAATGAGTGCATGAAATTCTACTTCAATCTGTAGGTCATGGGTCAGATAACATTTGGAAAGGTGCTTTCCCCACAGGCTGATCTGTTCACTGTAAACATTTTAATTAAAAAGGACCTCAAGTTAAGATTGCCCTGTGGTGGTGGTGGTAGTGGTGTGTGGTTTATGTGTGTGGGGAGATTAAATGGAGAGAAATACAAAGCAATTCCACAAAACCAGAAACAAGACAAAAAAGGCTGTCTATTTTTTCCCATACCTATTCAATATAGTACTTGAAATTCTAGCTAGAACAATAAGACAACTGAAATCAAGGGCATACAAATTGGAAAGGAAGAAGCCTGTAGTACCAGGGAGATGTTAGTGACCCCCAGAAAAGCCAGACAGGAACTGATCTGATAAACTCACAGCAGGGTCTTTATTCAAGTTAGCTCACCCCACTCCCCCACACACAGGACAGTTTTGGTGGTGGTGGAGCCTCGAATGTCTACTTTATAGAAAGTGGCAAGCAGGGAGTACATGTGGAAGCATCTAATTGGAAAGCTACTTTGGCCTTTAACATAATTGGCTAGTGCTGGGAGTCATATCATAAACTTAATTTCTGTTTCCCTCTGCATTGGTGGTCATTAGGCAGGGAGTAGGCTTGTAACCTGGAGGTGCAGGTTTGTTGGGGGGATAACCTGGAGATGCTGGTCTTGTTGGGGATTAGCCTAGAGACTGGAGCTAGCCTCAGGTTTTGTTTGTTGTGGTGGAGAGGTGGGGTGGAGGAACTTGAAAACTAATGCTAGGTACCAGCCTGTTAGTTTACCTGAGTTCAAACTTAGGTCAGGTTCTCTAAAATGGAGTCTGAACTTACAAGATTTGGCCTCACAGCCAAAATATTACTATTAGCAGATGATATGATGGTATAATAAGTGACTCCAAAAATTCTAGCAAGGAACATTTATAGCTGATAAAGCAGAGTAGCTGGCTACAAGATTAACTTAAAGAAAAATCAGTAGACCTCTACATACAAATGGCAAATGTACTGAGAAGAAAATCAGGGAAACAACATCCTTAAAAATTGTCATAAAGACCTGTATGACAACAACTTTAAGTTACTGAAGAAAAAAGTTGAAAAAGATATCAGAAGATGGAACGATCTCCCATGCTGGTGAATCAGTAGGATAAGCATAGTTAAAATGGTCATCATACCAAAAGCATAGTACAGATTAAATTTGATCCCCATCAAAATTCCAACACAATTATTTACAGACCACAAAAGAACAATATTAAAAAACAATATGAAAATAACAAGGATATCTAAAACAATCCGAAACAATAATGGAACCTCTAGAGGTATCACCATCTCTGGTTTTAAACTGTACTACAGAACAATAGTAATAAAAACTACATGCTATTGGCATAAAACAGACAGGTTGATCAACACATTTTAATCAAAGACCTTGACACATCTATGAACACCTGACTCTGTATTTTTTTTTAAAGGCCAGAAATACACAATGGGGGAAAAAGGAAGTATCTTCAACAAATTGGTGCTGGTCAAAGTCTACATGTAGGACAGTTGAAATAGGCCCATATCTATCATCTTGCACAAAACTCAAGTCCGAGTAGATAAAAGACCTCAACATAAAACCAAATACACAAAACTTGATAGAAGAAAAAGTAGGGAATAGTCTCAAATACATTGGTACAGAAGACAACTTCCTGAACAGGACACCTATATAGTGTATGCATTAAGTTCAACAATTAATAAAAGACTTCATGAAACTAACAAGCTTCTGTAAGCCAAAGGACATTGTCAGTAGGTTAAAATGGCCCAGAGAATGGGAAAAGATTTCCACTAACCCCAATTGCAATAGAAAGCAAGGATCAAAAATATACAATGAGCTCAATAAACTAGATATCCACAGACAATCCAATTTTAAAATGGTATACTGGTTTAAACAGAATTCTCAACAGATGAATCTCAAATGTCTGAGAAACACATAAAGAAATGTTCAACATCTTTGGCAATCAGGGAAATGCAAATCAAAACTACTTTGGCTAAAATCATAACACAAGTGATGGCTCATGCTGATAAGAATGTGGAGCAAGGAAAATACTCCTCAATTGCTGGTGGGAGTGCAAACATGTACAGCCACTATGGGAATTAATATGGTAGTTCCTCAGAAAAGTGGGAATCAATCTGCATCAAGACCCAGCTATAATACTCTTGGGCATATACCAAAGGACACTCCATCCTACCACAAGAATAGTTGTTCAACTGTGTTCATAGTGGCTTTGTTTTTAATAGCCACAAAGTGGAAATAACCTAGATAGATGTCCTTCTTTAGAAGAATAGATAAACAAAATGTCATACATTTGCACAATGGAGTATTTATTACTCAACTATTTTTAAAATGACATGAAATTTGCAGGCAAATGAATGGAGCTAGAAAACAATCATCCTGAGTGAGGTAACCAAGCACAAAATGACAAGCATGGTATGTACTCACTTATAAGTGAATATTAACTGATAAATGATAATCATGCTACAATCCACAGACCCAGAAAGGCCAAGTAACAAGGAGGGCTCTAAGGAGCACACATGGGGAGGGGGAAACAGAATAGATTTTTCTGTCAGACTGGGACAGATGGGAACAGGATTAGGAGGGATTAGGTCGGAGGGGAGGATGCAAGGAGGGAGTATAGGGAGAGACAGTTGGAATTTGAGGGCATTTGGGGCAGGCTATCTGGAAACCTGGTGCATTATAAACTCTCAGGATTCTATAAGAGTGACACCTAGCAAGGATGCCAATTGATGGAGGATATGGAGCCTGAACTGGCTATCTACTGTAACCAGGCCAGACTTTGAGTGGTAGAACTGGGATACCAATTCAGCCACAAAACCTTTGGCCTACAATCTATACTTCTTGCAAGATGTGCTGGGGTAACTGGGGGCACAGACCTTGTGAGAGTGGTCAACTGATGGCTGGTCTAATTTGAGGTTCATACTATGAGAAAGAGCCCATACCAGTCAGTGTCTGGATGAATAGGAACAGGAGGTTGGATATCCTAGAGATGTAGGACAGAAAACTTAATCAATAAAATTATTTCTAATAATACTCTGCTATGATCATTGACAAGTGCCTAACCCAGTTGTCATAAGAGAGGCTTCCTCTGGCAGTTTATGCAGAGAAGATGCAGGGACCCACAGCTAAGCATAAGGAACAGAGAGAGTCCAAATTGGAGATACCTATTAGGTCTCTTCCCTCAGGGATCTGAGAACCCTGACGAAGAGAAGGGGGAAGAATTGTAGGAGCTGGAGGGGTCAAAGACACCAAGAGAGCATGGCCCACAAAATCAACTAAATAAGGTTCAAAGAGGACCACAGAGTTAGAAGCAACAGCCACAGAGCCTGCATGCAACATATATGTTATGGCTGTTAGCTAGATGTGTTTTGAACTCCTCAACATATATGTTATGGCTGTTAGCTAGATGTGTTTTTGAACTCCTAACTCCAGAAGTAGGCGTGTCTCTGAGTCTTTTCCCTGCTCTTAGGAACCTTTCCTCCTTTTAGGTTGCCTTGCCCAGTCTTCATATGAGGGTTTGTGCTTGGCCTTATTGAATCTTGTTATGCTGTGTTTGTTTGATGTCCTTGAGAGGCCTGCTCTTCTCTGAAGGAAAATAGAGGACCAGTAGATCCTGGGGTGATGGGAGAACCTGGGAAGAGGGTACATGAGGAGTGGAGGGAGGGAAAACTGAAGTCAGGATATATTGTATAAGAGAAGAATAAAAAGGGAAAGAAAAAAGAAAAAGAAGTTAAGGTACAAATCATCCAAGAAAATTTGAACATTATGAACAGAGCAAGTTTATGAAAAATAGGTATAGAGGAGGCAAAAGAAGAAACACAAGTCAAAGACATAGAAAGTATGTTTAACAAAATCATAGAAAAAAAATCTCTGAATCTAGTGAAAGAAATGCGTATTGAAAAAGAAGCATACAGAATTCCAAATAGACAGAACCAGAAAATAGATTTTTCATAAAACATAACTAGATAATAGCCTTCCAGTCTGAGCCAGTGCCCTAAGCAGACCTTGGGTGCTAGCTCCACACCCAGTCCCACAACACCCAGAAGAAGCTCGACTCCCAGGAGCTCTAACACACCCAGGATCACAGGATCTCAGGAGCTTGACACAAGAGGATTTCAGGATTCCAGAGGCAGCTGGACTCCCAGGATCTCTGACACACCCAGGATCACAGGATCTCAGAGACAGCTGGACTCTGAGGAGTTCTGACGTAATCAGGATCACAGGAGGGACAGGCTCTAGTCATAGACAGCAAGGGCAGGTAACACTAGAGATAACCATATTGTGAGAGGCAAGTGTAAAAACATAGACAAAATAAACCAAGGTTACATGGCACCATCAGAATCCAGTTCTCCCACCATAGCAAGTCCTGGATACCCCATCACATGGGAAAAGCAATATTTGGATCTAAAATCACTTCTCATGATGATGATAGAGGAATTTAAAAAAGACATAAATAACTCCCTCTAAAAAATACAGGCAAACACAGGTAAACAAGTAGAAACTCTTCAAGGGAAAACACAAAAATCCCTTAAAGAATAACAGGAAAACACAAATAAACAGGTGAAGGAATTGAAAAAAAATCCAGGATCTAAAAATGGAAATAGAAACAATAAAGAAATCACAATGGGAGACAACCCTAGAGATAGAAAACCTATAAAAGAGATCAGGAGTCATAGATGCAAGCATCACAAACAGAATACAAGAGATAGAAGAGAAAAATCTCAGGTGCAGAAGATACTATGAAAAACATTGACACAACAGTTAAAATACAAAATGCAAAAAACTCCTACCCAAAAACATCCAAGAAATCAAGGACACAATGAGAAAAGCAAACCTAAGGATAATAGCTATGGAAGACAGTGAAGATTCCTAACTTAAAGAAACAGTAAAAATCTTCAACAAAATTATAGAAGAAAACTTCCCTAACCTAAAGAAAGAGATGCCCATGAACATACGAGAAGCCTGCAGAACTCCAAATAGACTGGACCCTTTGTCACATAATAGTGAAAACACCAAATGCACAACACAAAGAAAGAAAATTAAAAGCAGGAAGGGAAAAGGTCAAGTAACATATAAAGGCAGACCTATCAAAATTACACCAGACTTCACACCAGAGGCTATAAAAGCCAGAAGATCCTGTGCAGGTATCATACAGCCCTAAGAGAACACAAATACCCAGAAAAGCTCTCAATTACCATAGACAGAGAAAACAAGATATTCCATGATAAAACCAAATTTATACAATATTTTTCCACAAAACCAGCCCTACAAAGGATAACAGATGGAAATCTCCAACACAAGGAGAGAAAATACACCCTAGAAAAAGCAAGAAAGTAATCTTCTTTCAACAAACCCAAAAGAAGATAGCTACACAAACAAAAATAACATAAAAAGATAACAGGAAACAACAATCACTTTTCCTTAATTTCTCTTAGCATCAATGGACTCAATTCCCCAATAAAAAGATATAGACTAACGGACAGGATAGGTAAACAGGATCCAGCATTTTGCTGCATGCAAGAAATGTACCTCTGTGACAAAGACAGATACTACCTCAGAGTAAAACGCTTAGAAAAAAAATTTCTAAGCAAATGGTCCCAAGTAACAAGCTGGAGTAGCCGTTTTAACATCAAATGAAACTGACATTCAACCAAAAGTTATCAAAAAGGATAAGGAAGAACACTTCATACTTACCAAAGAAACATATATGAAGATGAACTCTCAATTATGAACATCTATGCTTCAAACACAAGGCACCACTTACATTCATAAAAGAAACTTTACTAAAGTTCAAAGCACACATATAATAGTGGGAGACTTCAGCAGCCCACTCTCATCAATGGACAGATCATGGAAAAAGAAACTAAACAGAGACACAGTGGAACTAACAGAAGTTATGGACCAAATCAATTTAACAGATATCTACAGTATATTTTATCCTAAAACAAAAGAATATGCCTTCATTTCAGCACCTCATGGTACCTTTTCCAAAACTGACCATAACAAAACAGGCCTCAAAAGATACAAGAAGATTGAAATAATTCCATGTCTTCTATTAGATCACCAGAGACTAAGGCTGGTCTTCAATAGCAACAAACAGAACAGAAAGCCCACATACATATAGAAGCTGAACAATGCGCTACTCAATGATAACTGGGTCAAGGAAGAAGTAAAGAAATTAAAGACTTTTAGAATTTTATGAAAATGAAGGCACCACATACCGCACCTTATGGGGCACAATGAAAGCAGTACTAAGAGGAAAACGCAGCTCTGAGTGTCTCCAAAAAGAAACTGGAGAGAGCATACACTAGCAGCTTAACAGCACACCTGAAAGCTCTAGAAGAAAAGAAAGCAAATTCACCCAAGAGAAGTAGGTGGCAGGAAATAATCAAACTCAAGGCTAAAATCAACCAAAAAGAAACAAAAAGAACTATGCAGAGATCAACAAAACCATGAGCTGGTTCTTTGAGAAAATCAACAAGATAGATAAAACCTTAGCAAAACTAGCCAGAGGGCACAGAGACAGTATCAAAATTAAAATCAAAAATGAAGAGAGACATAAAAACAGAAACCAAGGATATTTAAACAATCATCAGATCCTACTATAAAAGCCTACTCAACCAAATTGGAAAATCTTGGTGAAATGGACAATTTTCTAGATAGCTAACAGGTGCTAAAGTCAAATCAGGATCAGATAAACCATCTAAATAGTCCTATAACCCCTAAAGAAATAGAAGCAGTCATTAAGAGTTTCCAAACCAAAAAAAAAAAAAAAAGCCCAGGATCTTATGGGTTTAGGACAGAATTCTATCAGAACTTCAAAGACCTTATACCAATACTTTTCAAACTATTCCACAAAACAGTAACATAAGGAACACTATCCAATTCATTCTATGGAAGCCACAATTACTCTGATACCTAAACCACACAAAGACACAACAAAGAAAGAGAACTTCAGACCAATTTCCCTTATGAATATCGATGCAAAAAAATTCTTACTAACTGAATCCAAGAACACATCAAAATGATCATTCAACGCAATCAAGTAGGCTTAATACCAGGGATGCAGGGATGGTTCACTATCCAGAAATCCATCAACGCAGCCCACTACATGAACAAATCTAAAGGAAAAAAAGAAAACACATGATCATTTCATTAGATATTAAAAAAAACATTTGACAAAATTCAACATCCCTTCATGTTAAAAGTCTTGGAAATATCAGGAATTCAAGGCCCATACCTAAATATAGTAAAAAGCAATACGCAGCAAACCAGTAGCCAACATCAAACTATATGGAGAGTAATTTGAAGCAATCCCACTAAAATCAGAGAATGAACAAGGCCTCCCACTTTCTCCCTATCTATTCAATATAGTTCTTGAAATTCTAGCTAGAGCAGTTAGACAACAAAAGAAGGACAAAATGATACTAATTGGAAAGGAAGAAGTAAAAATATCAATATTTTCAGATGATATGATAGCATACATAAATGACCCCAAAAATTCCACCTGAGAACTCATAAACCTTATAAACAACTTCAGCAAAGAGGCTGGATATAAAATTAACTCAAAGAAATCAGTAGCCTTCCTCTACTCAAAGGATAAACAGAATGAAAAAAGAAATTAGGGAAATGACACCCTTCACAATTGTCACAAATAATATAAAATATCTTAGTTTGACTCTAACCAAGCAAGTGAAATATCTGTATGAGAAGAACTTCAAGTCTCTAAAGAAAGAAATCCAAAAAAATCTCAGAAGATGAAAAGATCTTCCACGCTCATAGATCTACAGGATTAATATAGTAAAAATGACCATCTTGCTAAAAGCAATTTACAGATTCAACACAATCTCCATCAAAATTCCAACTCAATTTTTTCCTAATGTTAGAAATTTTTTATAATGTTAGAAAGATCAATTTGCAAATTCATTTGGAATACCAAAAAACCCAGGATAGAAAAAAAAAACTATTCTCAGCAATAAAAGAACTTCTATGAAAATTATCATCCCTGTCTTCAAGCTGTATTACAGAGCAATAGTGAAAAAAAAAACTGTATGGCTATTTGGTACAGAGACAGGCAGATATATCAGTGGAATAGAATTGAATACCCAGAAATGAATCCATACACCTATGGTCACTTGATTTCTGGCAAAGGAGCTAAACCAACCAGTGGAAAAAAACACAGCATTTTTAACAAATGATGCTGCTTCAACTGGTGGTCAACCTGTAGAAGAATGCAAATCAATCCAATCTTATCTCCTTGTACAATTAATGCTCAAGTCCAAGTGGATCACAGACCTCCACATAAAACCAGATACACTGAAACTAATAGAGGAACAAGTGTGGAAGAGACATGAACTTATGGGCACAGGGGAAATTTTCCTGAACAGAACACCAATGGCTTATGCTCTATGATCAAGAATTGACAAATGGGACCTCATAAAATCGCAAAACTTCTGTAAGGCAAAGGACACTGTCAATAGGACAAACCAGCAACCAACAAATTGGGAAAAGATCTTTACCAATCAATAGAGGGCTTATATCCAATATATACAAAGAACTCAAGAAGTTAGGTTCTAGAGAATCAAATAACCGTATTAAAAATAAGGTACAGAGCTAAACACAGAATTCTCAACGGAGGAAATCTGAATGGCTGTGAAGCACCTAAAGAAATGTTTAACATCCTTAGTCATCAGGGAAATGCAAATCAAAACAACCCTGAGATTCAACCTCACACCAGTCAGAATGGCTAAGATCAAAAACTCAGGTGACAGCAGATGCTGGCAAGGATGAAGACAAAGAGGAACACTCTTCCATTATTGGTGGGATTGCAAACTGTTACAACCACTCTGGAAATCAGTCTGGCACACTGGAAAGCAGTCTATCAGTTCCTTAGAATATTGGACATAGTATTACCTGAGGCCCCAGCTATACCACTCCTGGGCATATACCCAAAAGATTCTCCAACATATAACAAGGCACATACTCCACTATGTTCATAGCAGTCTTATTTACAATAGCCAAAAGCTAGAAAAAACCCAGATGCCCTTCAACAGAGGAATGGATATTGAAACTGTGGTACATTTACACAATGGAGTACTACTCAGCTATTAAATACAATTAATTCATGAAATTTGCAGGCAAATGGATAGAACTAGAAAATATCCTGAGTGAGGTAACCAAAATACAAAAGAACACACATGGTTTGCACTCACTGATAATTGGATATTAGCTGAAAAGCTCAGAATACCCAAGATACAATTCACAGACCACATGAAGCTCAAGAAGAAGGAAGATCAAAGTGTGGGTGCTTTGGTCCTTCTTAGAAGGGGTAACAAAATGTTCACAGGAGAAAATACAGAGACAAAGTGTGGAGCAGAGACTAAAAGAAAGCCTACTCAGAGACTGCTACACCTGGGTATCCCTCCCATATATAGTCACCAAATGCAGATACTATTGTATATACCAAAAGTGTTTGCTGACAGGATCCTGATACAGCTGTCTCCTGAGAGGCTCTACCAGAGCCTGACAAATACAGAGGCAGATAATTCCAGCCAACCATTGGACTGAGCCCAAGGTCCCCAATGAAGGGGTTAGAGAAAGGACTGAAGGAGCTGAAGGGGTTTGCAACCCATAGGAAGAACAATATCAACCATCCAGACCCCCCAGAGCTCACAGAGACTAAACCACCAACTAAAGAGTACACATGGAGGGATCTATGGTTCATATGTAGCAGCATATGTAGCAGAGGATGGCCTTGTTGGGCATCAATGGGAGGAGAGGGCCTTGGTCTTGTGAAGGCTCGATGCCCCAGTGTAGGGGAATTAGAGGCTGGGAAAGTGGGAGTGTGCAGGTGGATGGGGGAACACTCTCATAGAAGCAGGGGGAGGGAAGGATGTGATAGGGGACTTCCAGGGAAAAAACGAGGAAAGGGGATCACATTTTAAATGTAAGTAAAGAAAATATCCAATAAAAAATAATTCGTCAAGTTAACAGCAGTTAAAGCATTTGTTACATTAAATGAACAATCTGAACATATGTTTGTAAGGATTAGAAAGAATGTGTCTAAACCAAAATGATTATCTATTCTAAAAAAAACCCTAGATAATAAATGATCACAAATTAAAATATATATTTCAGTTGTTTAGGTAGAAGAGATAACCAGTTTTTAAAATCAGTATGTTTCTTTTAAGTGTTTTCCAAAATTTTTTTGAAATGCTTTGTCTCTTCGACCCCTTAGGTATTTGACTATGATTTTGGACTGCAAGATGACTTTATGGGCTCAGCCTTTCTTGATCTCACTCAGTTGGAGTTAAACAGGTAAGTCTCAACAATCATACTATTGTTATGCATCACTATAGAGCTGGCTGGTGTGAAGTTGGAAACACCAGTCAGTACAGATTCCTACTGATACCATGTCCTTGCCAGCTGGGTGTCATCCATCTCACCATCCTATTTTCTCAGCATTATTTTTGGAAGATGTTTCCTTTTATCAAATGTATGCCTTTTCTGTCTTTGTCAAATTTAAGTGACTGAAGTTATGTGTGTTCATGTTTATGTCTTCAATTTTGTTCGATTAGTCTACATATCTGTTTGGGAGCACTGCCATATTCCTTTTAATTGCTGTTGTCTGGTAGTTTATCTTAAGATCTGAAATTGTAATCACTCCAGCATAAAGTGTTAACTTTATAAAAGAATTATTTGTTTTTTAATTTATGTTTGTGAGTACACTGTCTCTGTGTTCAGACACACCAGAAAAGGGCATCAGATCCCATTACAGATGGTTGTGAGCCACCATGTGGTTGCTGGAAATTGAACTTGGATCTCTGGAAGAACGGTCATTGCTCTTAACCACTAAGCCATCTCTCCAGTCCCTAACATTTTTAAAATCAATTTTATATGCATTCCTTATAGGAATTCCTAATTCTTATTCTTATTTATT
The DNA here is from genome assembly GCF_000001635.26 of Mus musculus. Classification (NCBI taxonomy): domain Eukaryota; kingdom Metazoa; phylum Chordata; class Mammalia; order Rodentia; family Muridae; genus Mus; species Mus musculus. The sequence continues at coordinate 76,712,782 of NC_000079.6, forward strand.
TATATGTCAAGATTAAACTATTCTGTAATATCAAAGGAATTCCTTAAAGGAACACAAATAAATTGCAACTCCAAATATGTATATACTGCATCGATACAATATGATGCCAAATACATATTCATTCAGAAAGACAAATTGATGTCAGGCTATTATGGCTCAGGCAGTAAAGTGCTTGTTATACAAGCACAAAGTCCTGAATTTTGATCTCTAGAATCTATAAAACAAGTTAGAGACAATGATGCACAACTATAATCCCAATACCGGAGAACTAGAAACAGGTGGATGGATTCCTGGTGCTCATTGGCCAGCCAGCTTAGACAAACTGGTGAGAGACCTCATTGGGAGTCCAGTGAGAAACCTTAGCTCAAAAATTACATTGGAACATGATTGAGGAAGATACCTAACATCATCCAATAGCCTCTACGATACTCACAATTGTATTCCACAATCATCTTGCTGACACACATGCACACAACACACCTATATGCACATATATGCATAAATAAGTAAAAAGAAAATTTGTTGCTACCAAATTGTAATGATTACTAATAGCTAAATTAAAGCTGAATACAATTTAAGGACAGATTGTGTATGGCTCAATTAAATGTCTGACATTAGAAAGTAGTTCACATTTTTATATATTACGCATTAATGTATTAAAATATGTGATAAGTTGCCTGCTATCATGGTGTTCACATTATTTTGTATATCAGCTATTTTTCTTAATTATTATATGTTGCATATATATATAAAATGAGGCTAGTTGTCAAAAGCCATCTAAGACCAACAGGTGATTTTCCAGAGATGGTTTGCTGTAGAACTGCAATGAATGAACCCTTGGAGGCAAGGCCAAAGGAACAAATCTGGAGTGTGTGAAAATGCGTTTGGTGGAGCACTTCAGACACATATAGACTTCTAATCTGCACCCTCATTCACAGATTCTTCTAAGGTGAATTTCAAGACTATGTATACACACATACACACACACACACATACACACACACACACATACACATGCAAGCACTCATACATGCATACAAACAAGAAAACTGAAACAAGAAAGGACTGAAAAATTTTCACTTAATCCAAATGTCTCTACACAGTACCAGAATTAAATTGTAGTAAAACTGATATTCTTTGGACACAGAAATCCCCTTCATTTTGATCTTTGGTTTTTACAAGAAACCAGTACATTATGAGATATTTAATATGTTTTGAGTACTCTCTTTGTTAGTGCAAGAAACAAGTGAAAGAATGAGAAAACAATAAAAGATGTTTTGTTGCCTAGCATCCCATAATTCCTTTGTTTGGTGCTCCATGGTCTACAAAAACTGGTTTGTGGTGATTCATAATAAACCCTGTCTATTCAATATTAATTAAAACAGGTAAGCAAGATGTTACATATGCATTACATTAAAAGTTTGTTTTGTTTATTTCTTAAAAGTGATTGTGTATAATACTAAATTCCTCATCCTCTCTTCCTCCAGAATGCTTATCTGAAGGAATATGTTTGGTGGAGGTGTGGCAAAGTGTGGGGGAAGGGGTTTCTCCGAGGGCCCAGGCTGAGGCATCCTTTCCCCCTGAGGGACCAACCACAGTATAGAATAGAGTTTATTCAGGGCATGGCGAGTGGAGTTGAGAGGGTAGTAGAGACAGAGAGAGAGAGAGAGAGAGAGAGAGAGAGAGAGAGAGAGAGAGAGAGAGAGAGAGAGAGAGAGAGAGAGAGAGAGAGAGAGAGAGAGAGAAAGTAGAGAAGTATAGGCTGACCATGAATGAGCACGGAGAGAGAAAGGACAAGGGAACGAGGAGAGAAGAGGAAGGGTCGAGAGGAGAGAGCAAGAAGGCAAGAGGGCAAGAGAGAGAGGAGAGGGCAAGCACCCCCATTTTTAGTGAGTCAGGTACACAGGGCTGTTACCTGGTAACTGTAGGGCAGAGACTAAACAAAATACTTACAGTTTTAGACTCTCAATGAACCTGTTGATCTAGTGACAGATAATGAATGTCTAGCTAGAAAACTAGTCTTTTTTTTTTAATTTTTATTAGGTATTTAGCTCATTTACATTTCCAATGCTATACCAAAAGTCCCCCATACCCACCCACCCCCACTCCCCTACCTACCCACTCCCCCTTTTTGGCCCTGGCATTCCCCTATACTGGGGCATATAAATTTTGCGTGTCCAATGGGCCTCTCTTTCTAGTGATGGCCGACTAGGCCATCTTTTGATACATATGCAGCTAGAGTCAAGAGCTCCGGGGTACTGGTTAGTTCATAATGTTGTTCCACCTATAGGGTTGCAGATCCCTTTAGCTCCTTGGCTACTTTCTCTAGCTCCTCCATTGGGAGCCCTGTGATCCATCCATTAGCTGACTGTGAGCATCCACTTCTGTGTTTGCTAGGCCCTGGCATAGTCTCACAAGAGACAGCTACATCTAGGTCCTTTCGATAAAATCTTGCTAGTGTATGCAATGGTGTCAGCGTTTGGATGCTGATTATGGGGTGGATCCCTGGATATGACAGTCTCTACATGGTCCATCCTTTCATCTCAGCTCCAAACTTTGTCTCTGTAACTCCTTCCAAGGGTGTTTTGTTCCCACTTCTAAGGAGGGGCATAGTGTCCACACTTCAGTCTTCATTTTTCTTGACTTTCATGTGTTTAGGAAATTGTATCTTATATCTTGGGTATCCTAGGTTTTGGGCTAATATCCACTTATCAGTGAGTACATGTTGTGTGAGTTCCTTTGTGAATGTGTTACCTCACTCAGGATGATGCCCTCCAGGTCCATCCATTTGGCTAGGAATTTTATAAATTCATTCTTTTTAATAGCTGAGTAGTACTCCATTGTGTAGATGTACCACATTTTCTGTATCCATTCCTCTGTTGAGGGACATCTGGGTTCTTTCCAGCTATGAACATAGTGAAACATGTGTCCTTCTTACCAGTTGGGGCATCTTCTGGATATATGCCCAGGAGAGGTATTGCTGGATCCTCCGGTAGTACTATGTCCAATTTTCTGAGGAATGGCCAGACTGATTTCCAGAGTGGTTGTACAAGCCTGCAATCCCACCAACAATGGAGGAGTGTTCCTCTTTCTCCACATCCACGCCAGCATCTGCTGTCACCTGAATTTTTGATCTTAGCCATTCTGACTGGTGTGAGGTGGAATCTCAGGGTTGTTTTGATTTGCATTTCCCTGATGATTAAGGATGTTGAGCATTTTTTCAGGTGCTTCTCTGCCATTCGGTATTCCTCAGGTGAGAATTCTTTGTTCAGTTCTGAGCCCCATTTTTTAATGGGGTTATTTGATTTTCTGAAGTCCACCTTCTTGAGTTCTTTATATATGTTGGATATTAGTCCCCTATCTGATTTAGGATAGGTAAAGATCCTTTCCCAATCTGTTGGTGGTCTTTTTGTCTTATTGACAGAGTCTTTTGCCTTGCAGAAACTTTGGAGTTTCATTAGGTCCCATTTGTCAATTCTCGATCTTACAGCACAAGCCATTGCTGTTCTGTTCAGGAATTTTTCCCCTGTGCCCATATCTTCAAGGCTTTTCCCCACTTTCTCCTCTATAAGTTTTAGTGTCTCTGGTTTTAAGTGAAGTTCCTTGATCCACTTAGATTTGACCTTAGTACAAGGAGATAAGTATGGATCGATTCGCATTCTTCTACATGATAACAACCAGTTGTGCCAGCACCAATTGTTGAAAATGCTGTCTTTCTTCCACTGGATGGTTTTAGCTCCCTTGTCTAAGATCAAGTGACCATAGGTGTGTGGGTTCATTTCTGGGTCTTCAATTCTATTCCATTGGTCTACTTGTCTGTCTCTATACCAGTACCATGCAGTTTTTATCACAATTGCTCTGTAGTAAAGCTTTAGGTCAGGCATGGTGATTCCACCAGAGGTTCTTTTATCCTTGAGAAGACTTTTTGCTATCCTAGGTTTTTTGTTATTCCAGATGAATTTGCAAATTGCTCCTTCCAATTCGTTGAAGAATTGAGTTGGAATTTTGATGGGGATTGCATTGAATCTGTAGATTGCTTTTGGCAAGATAGCCATTTTTACAATGTTGATCCTGCCAATCCATGAGCATGGGAGATCCTTCCATCTTCTGAGATCTTCTTTAATTTCTTTCTTCAGAGACTTGAAGTTTTTATCATACAGATCTTTCACTTCCTTAGTTAGAGTCACGCCAAGATATTTTATATTATTTGTGACTATTGAGAAGGGTGTTGTTTCCCTAATTTCTTTCTCAGCCTGTTTTTCTTTGTATAGAGAAAGGCCATTGACTAGTTTGAGTTTATTTTATATCCAGCTACTTCACCGAAGCTGTTTATCAGGTTTAGGAGTTCTCTGGTGGAATTTTTGGGGTCACTTATATATACTATCATATCATCTGCAAAAAGTGATAATTTGACTTCCTCTTTTCCAATTTGTATCCCCTTGATCTCCTTTTGTTGTCGAATTGCTCTGGCTAATACTTCAAGTACTATGTTGAAAAGGTAGGGAGAAAGTGGGCAGCCTTGTCTAGTCCCTGATTTTAGTGGGATTGCTTCCAGCTTCTCTCCATTTACTTTGATGTTGGCTACTGGTTTGCTGTAGATTGCTTTTATCATGTTTAGGTATGGGCCTTGAATTCCCGATCTTTCCAGAACTTTTACCATGAATGGGTGTTGGATCTTGTCAAATGCTTTTTCTGCATCTAATGAGATGATCATGTGGTTTTTGTCTTTGAGTTTGTTTATATAATGGATTACATTGATGGATTTTCGTATATTAAACCATCCCTGCATCCCTGGAATAAAACCTACTTGGTCAGGATGGATGATTGCTTTAATGTGTTCTTGGATTCGGTTAGCGAGAATTTTATTGAGGATTTTTGCATCGATATTCATAAGAGAAATTGGTCTGAAGTTCTCTATCTTTGTTGGATCTTTCTGTGGTTTAGGTATCAGAGTAATAGTGGCTTCATAAAATGAGTTGGGTAGAGTACCTTCTACTTCTATCTTGTAAAACGTTTGTGCAGAACTGGAATTAGATCTTCTTTGAAGGTCTGATAGAACTCTGCACTAAACCCGTCTGGTCCTGGGCTTTTTTTGGCTGGGAGACTATTTATAACTGCTTCTATTTCTTTCGGGGATATGGGACTGTTTAGAAGGTCAACTTGATCCTGATTCAACTTTGGTACCTGGTATCTGTCCAGAAATTTGTCCATTTCGTCCAGGTTTTCCAGTTTTGTTGAGTATAGCCTTTTGTAGAAGGATCTGATGGTGTTTTGGATTTCTTCAGGATCTGTTGTTATGTCTCCCTTTTCAGTTCTGATTTTGTTAATTAGGATTTTGTCCCTGTGCCCTCTAGTGAGTCTAGCTAATGGTTTATCTATCTTGTTGATTTTCTCAAAGAACCAACTCCTCGTTTGGTTAATTCTTTGAATAGTTCTTCTTGTTTCTACTTGGTTGATTTCACCCCTGAGTTTGATTATTTCCTGCCATCTACTCCTCTTGGGTGAATTTGCTTCTTTTTTTTCTAGAGCTTTTAGATGTGTTGTCAAGCTGCTAGTATGTGCTCTCTCCCGTTTCTTCTTGGAGGCACTCAGAGCTATGAGTTTCCCTCTTAGAAATGCTTTCATTGTGTCCCAAAGGTTTGGGTACATTGTGGCTTCATTTTCATTAAACTCTAAAAAGTCTTTAATTTCTTTCTTTATTCCTTCCTTGACCAAGGTATCATTGAGAAGAGTGTTGTTCAGTTTCCACCTGAGTGTTGGCTTTCTATTATTTTTTTTGTTATTGAAGATCAGCCTTAGTGCATGGTGATCTGATAGGATACATGGGACAATTTCAATATTTTTGAATCTGTTGAGGCCTGTTTTGTGACCTATTATGTGGTCAATTTTGGAGAAGGTACCATGAGGTGCTGAGAAGAAGGTATATCCTTTTGTTTTAGGATAAAATGTTCTGTAGATATCTGTCAGATCCATTTGTTTCATCACTTCTGTTAGTTTCAGTGTGTCCCTGTTTAGTTTCTGTTTCCATGATCTGTCCATTGGTGAAAGTGGTGTGTTGAAGTCTCCCACTATTACTGTGTGAGGTGCAATGTGTGCTTTGAGCTTTACTAAAGTTTCTTTAATGAATGTGGCTGCCCTTGTATTTGGAGCATAGATATTCAGAATTGAGAGTTCCTTTTGGAGGATTTTACCTTTGATGAGAACGAAGTGCCCCTCCTTGTCTTTTTTGATGACTTTAGGTTCAAAGTCAATCTTACCAGATATTAGGATGGCTACTCCAGCTTGTTTCTTCATACCATTTGCTTGGAAAATTGTTTTCCAGCCTTTCATTCTGAGGTAGTGTCTATCTTTTTCTCTGAGATGTGTTTCCTGTAAGCAGCAAAATGTTGGGTCTTGTTTGTGTAGCCAGTTTGTTAGTCTATGTCTTTTTATTGGGGAGTTGAGACCATTGATGTTAAGAGACATTAAGGAAAAGTAATTGTTGCTTCCTGTTATTTTTGTTGTTAAAGTTGGCATTCTGTTCTTGTGGCTGTCTTCTTTTAGGTTTGTTGAGGGATTACCTTCTTGTTTTTTCTAGGGCATTGTTCCCGTTCTTGTATTGGTTTTTTTCTGTTATTATCCTTTGAAGGGCTGGATTCGTGGAGAGATAATGTGTGAATTTGGTTTTGTCGTGGAATACTTTGGTTTCTCCATCTATGGTAATTGAGAGTTTGGCTGGGTATAGTAGCCTGGGGTGGAATTTGTGTTCTCTTAGTGTCTGTATAACATCTGTCCAGGCTCGTCTGGCTTTCATAGTCTCTGGTGAAAAATCTGGTGTAATTCTGATAGGCTTGCCTTTATATGTTACTTGACCTTTTTCCCTTACTGCTTTTAGTATTCTATCTTTATTTAGTGCATTTGTTGTTCTGATTATTATGTGTCGGGAGGAATTTCTTTTCTGGTCCAGCCTATTTGGAGTTCTGTAGGCTTCTTGTATGTTCATAGGCATCTCTTTCTTTAGATTTGGGAAGTTTTCTTCTATAATTTTGTTGAAGATGTTTGCTGGTCCTTTGAGTTGAAAGTCTTCATTCTCATCCACTCCTATTATCCGTAGGTTTGGTCTTCTCATTGTGTCCTGGATTTCCTGGATATTTTGAGTTAGGATCTTTTTGCATTTTCCATTTTCTTTGATTGTTGTGCCGATGTTCTCTATGGAATCTTCTGCACCTGAGATTCTCTCTTCCATCTCTTGTATTCTGTTGCTGATGCTCAAATCTATGGTTCCAAATTTCTTTCCTAGGGTTTCTATCTCCAGTGTTGCCTCACTTTGAGTTTTCTTTATTGTGTCTACTTCCCTTTTTAGGTCTAGTATGGTTTTGTTCATTTCCATCACCTGTTTTTATGTTTTTTCCTCTTTTTCTGTAAGGACTTCTACCTGTTTGATTGTGTTTTCCTGTTTTTCTCTAAGGACTTGTAACTCTTTAGCAGTGTTCTCCTGTATTTCTTTAAGTGATTTATTAAAGTCCTTCTTGTTGTCCTCTACCATCATCATGAGATATGCTTTTAAATCTAGGTCTAGGTTTTCAGGTGTGTTGGGGTGTCCTGGACTGGACGAAGTGGGAGTGCTGGGTTCTGATGATGGTGAGTGGTCTTGGTTCCTGTTAGTAAGATTGCTATGTTTACCTTTCGCCATCTGGTAATCTCTGGAGTTAGTAGTTATAGTTGACTCTGTTTAGAGATTGTTCTTCTGGTGATTCTGTTACCGTCTATCAGCAGACCTGGGAGACAGATTCTCTCCTCTGCGTTTCAGTGCTCAGAGCACTCTGCTGGCAAGCTCTCTTACAGGGAAGGTGCGCAGATATCTTGTTTTTGGACCTCCTCCTGGCCGAAGAAGAAGGCCCAAAACAGGGCCTCTCTCAGAAGCTGTGTTGCTTTGGCAGTTCCCAGAAGCTGTCAGCTTCTGTGGTGCAGACTCTCACCTGTGCAGACTAAATTCCTAAGTTCCAGGGAGTCCCGGAATCAAGATGGCGACCGCTGCTGCTGAGGCTGAGGCCGCCTCCCAAGCCAGGCGGACACCTGTCCTCTGGTCCGGATGGTGGCCGGCTGTCTGCGGCCCGCCAAGGGTGCTGCCTCAGCGGCTCTCTAGATAACTAGTCTTAATGGAAACACATGTAAACATCTCTGTGGCAAAGTTCTTATTCAATTTATGATTTGAACTTATGCTTAATCTTGTGGTGAACTTTTGATATTTGGAATGCCATGTGACATGTGTCCTGGAAAAGCACAAATCTAGGAATGATGACTTTTAAGTAAGCAGAGCACAGAATGCTGAAAGGGAGTTAGAAACTAAAGCAGAAGATAGAGGGCAGAAGGAGAAAGAGCAGAAGTAAAACAGAAGCTTTACAGAGATGCTGAGCAGATGAAGAGAGAAAAGGATTAGAGCAGAATTAAGTAGGCAGGAAGAGAAAAAGAGATGGAGAAGGAGCTACAGGGAGAGCAGCAGTCAGCAGGCAGGCTTTTATTGTAATGAGACAAGTTTCTTAATTCATTTATCAATGAAAGGTAAGACGCTTTTGCTTTACGCATTAAAGGTTGAAGCTTATTTGTAATCCAGAGTGAGTGAGTTCTTTCTGTGCTGGTGCTTGCTCAATGAAACCTGCTCGCGGAGGCTTTTGCTTGTTCCACATATAAATATGGATGTGTGTGTGTGTAAGTATATAAGCATGATATAAGTAACTAGGCACAACAGGACTGTATGAAGATTTATGAGTGTGTGTACATGAATGGTTGTGTGTTTATGCATATTTGCCTGTGCAAAAGTTTTTTCCTCTTGCTCCTGTGACTTTCTCCTCCTGATTCAACAAGTTTTCATTGCTCTAAGCCTCCTGCTCTCCTGGCCATTGAGGGTTCCAGGCAAGAGAAAAAGAAGCCTCAACAGCTTATCCAGGACTTAATCCCCTGCATAAGCAACAGGTGTTAACTACCCAGAGACCTGCAGCTTCTGGCATCAGAGTAACTTAGAGTTAAGACAGAATTAAAGTAAGAGTTAAGTTTTCTAGCCCTTAATAAGCACAGAAAATTAAAGTAAGACTTAAGTTTATAGTGCTAATCAAGCACAGAGATTTATAAAGTAAGCAAGAGTTAAATTTTCTAGTGCTAATCAAGTACAGATTTTAATAAAGTAAATAATAGAGAGATAAAGAGTTAAGTTTCCTCGGCACTTAATGAAACAGAACAATAAGAAAGAGTTGAATCAGGATCAAGTTGACCTTCTAAACAGTCCCATATCCCCTAAAGAAATAGAAGCAGTTATTAATAGTCTCCCAACCAAATGGACCTAATGAAACTCCAAAGTTTCTGCAAGGCAAAAGACACCGTCAATAGGACAAAAAGACCACCAACAGATTGGGAAAGGATCTTTACCTATCCTAAATCAGATAGGGGACTAATATCCAACATATATAAAGAACTCAAGAAGGTGGACTTCAGAAAATCAAATAACCCCATTAAAAAATGGGGCTCAGAACTGAACAAAGAATTCTCACCTGAGGAATACCGAATGGCAGAGAAGCACCTGAAAAAATGCTCAACATCCTTAATCATCAGGGAAATGCAAATCAAAACAACCCTGAGATTCCACCTCACACCAGTCAGAATGGCTAAGATCAAAAATTCAGGTGACAGCAGATGCTGGCGTGGATGTGGAGAAAGAGGAACACTCCTCCATTGTTGGTGGGATTGCAGGCTTGTACAACCACTCTGGAGATCAGTCTGGCGGTTCCTCAGAAAACTGGATATAGTACTACCGGAGGATCCAGCAATACCTCTCCTGGGCATATATCCAGAAGATGCCCCAACTGGTAAGAAGGACACATGCTCCACTATGTTCATAGCAGCCTTATTTATAATAGCCAGAAGCTGGAAGGAACCCAGATGCCCCTCAACAGAGGAATGGATACAGAAGATGTGGTACATCTACACAATGGAGTACTACTCAGCTATTAAAAAGAATGAATTTATGAAATTCCTGGCCAAATGGATGGACCTGGAGGGCATCATCCTGAGTGAGGTAACACATGCACAAAGGAACTCACACAATATGTACTCACTGATAAGTGGATATTAGCCCAAAACCTAAGATACCCAAGATATAAGATACAATTTCCTAAACACATGAAACTCAAGAAAAATGAAGACTGAAGTGTGAACACTATGCCCCTCCTTAGAAGTGGGAGCAAAACACCCTTGGAAGGAGTTACAGAGACAAAGTTTGGAGTTGAGATAAAAGGATGGACCATGTAGACACTACCATATCCGGGGATCCATCCCATAATCAGCTTCCAAATGCTGACACCATTGCATACACTAGCAAGATTATGCTGAAAGGACCCTGATATAGCTGTCTCTTGTCAGAGTATGCCTGGGCCTAGCAAACATAGAAGTGGATGCTCACAGTCGGCTATTGGATGGATCACATGGCCCCCAATGAAGGAGCTAGAGAAAGTACCAAAGAAGCTAAAGGGATCTGCAACCCTATAGGTGGAACAACATTATGAACTAACCAGTACCCCAGAGCTCTTGACTCTAGCTGCATATGCATCAAAAGATGGCCTAGTCGGCCATCACTGGAAAGAGAGGCCCATTGGACACGCAAACTTTATATGCCCCAGTACAGGGGAACGCCAGGGCCATAAAAGGGGAGTGGGTGGGTAGGGGAGAGGGGGTGGGTGGCTATGGGGGACTTTTGGTATAGCATTGCAAATGTAAATGAGCGAAATACCTAATAAAAAATGGAAAAAAAAAAAAGAAATCAGAAGAGTAAAATTTTCTTAATGAATTATTGATTAATATAATTTTGGACTTAGGTTCTCAATGACTATTCCTAATCTAAATATTTTATAACACAGGTCCACAGATGTTACCCTAACTCTGAAAGACCCCCATTATCCTGACCATGACCTTGGAATCATTTTGCTGTCAGTCATCCTTACGCCTAAGGAAGGTGAACACAGGGATGTGGTAAGTCTCCCAGATCCCTGGGCACCGTAAAAGCTCTTCTTGCTCCCACTTGCTCGTGTGCTCAGAGTCCCCTTAGGATACAGAGGTAATAATAAAGAACAGATACAAACAAAATTCTAGCCTGTTCTTGGTTTCTGTGAGTATCCTGCATATCACTCATCCATGCTCATTGTGTCTCTTCATCTCAAATTCCCTGACCCATGCTCCAGATCAGAACCTCTTGTTGTAAATAAGTCGATTTATACCCTTTTTTAATTTTAGTAATCAATTTCAGGCATGTTACATTGTAGGCAAATATTAGTATTTTTTCAGGGAATATATTGATTAGTGAACTGAATATTTGGAATTTCACATGGAGATATCCAAGATGACTTTGACTATGTCACCAAATAGGTCATAACAAGGAAAACAAGGTAAAATTATAACAGAGTTTCTGCTCTCTGGTGTTTATTGGATAAGTGTGGCCTCTTCACATTCCAATGGTTTTCCATAGTGATACTTTCCACATCTCTGCACTAGCTATTTTTACTTCCTTGTACACCATGCTATTATGAGAAGTGAAGGAGGGCTACAGAGGAAGCTGTGACTTCCACACTATTGAAGGAACCTGAAAAAGCATCAGATGTGATCCACATCAGTGTACTTTCTGCCACAACTTGGCAGAACTGGTTTGTTAGGCTCAATATTCATTTATACACCTGGAAAATACTATAGCTTGGACACATTTTTTATATTAGGTAAAATTGCTAGAGGTTTACCCAAAATACTCTTCTGTAGCACTTGTATACCTGTTTTAAAATTGTGTATCATTCAAGTTTGTATATCTATCAAAAGATATTGTTGACATTTTAATCAAGATTATAGGTAAAACTAGTGAATCCCAAAAACTTCAAAACTGAAGGTGTTTTTTTTAAGTCACCTAAAAAATTTACCACTTTAAGGAGAAATCCTTTAAATCCTTAAAAATTAAACAATGGTTATAATAGTTCATGTGGTTACTTAAAAACACTATTTATAGGAAAATCTTACTGCATAGTACCTGCTGTGAGAACACAGTGTGGCTGAGTGTACATAGCACCCTCTGTATGGAGAGTGTAGCATGGTGCAGCTTAGTATACGTGTGCATTTGGAGGGGCAGCTGAGGAAAAGCTTGTTCAAAGAGTACTGTCGTTTACAGAGAAAGTTTGTCAGTTAGAAGTCGCCAGTAGCACAAGCCAGAAAGTAAATTCTAGATTTCCAGTCCATTATTAGGAGTACATTTTAAATTTTCATTTTTTTTTTTTTACTTTATTCAATCCAGGTGCTTATGGTAAGGCAGCTACTATGCTAGTATTTAGGACCCATTATAAATTGTGTCCAGTGACTCACTGAGAGAAACAGAAGATGACAACTAGTTTGGTGTTATGAAAGAAAGACAAATTTATGTGAAAACAAAACCAGGAAATTTGTTCCTATCTGTGTAGGTCTAGGATTCTCTAAGGAAGTCAAGTCAATGCTGAGTTAAGAAATACAATAAGAACTAAAAGGAAACAAACTCTGGTAGAAATATACTTAAGGTGGAGGAGAGAGAGAAGAGAGAGAGAGAGAGAGAGAGAGAGAGAGAGAGAGAGAGAGAGAGAGGGAGAGAGAGAGAGAGAGAGAAACACCATGCTACATGCTACAGAGTGAAAGAGAGATGCCCAAACACCTAAACTGTGAGAGCCTGTTGTCCATGGTAAGATTTGTGAACTTTATTGAAATAGCAATGAGGAATTATGGCAGGGTCTGGAAAGGGAAAATGACATGATTGTATTTGCCTGTAAGGGAAAAAAAAACTTACCTCTGGTCATACGTTGTAGAAAATGCATTAATCTGCAGACAAATTAGGAGACTGTTGAAAACTCTATTAAAAGATGATGAGGCTCTAAGTAAGAGTTCTCAGAGGTGATGTGGAAGGATATTGGCAGGTTTGCCTGTATGAGGTTAAAACAAGTCAAGACAGTTTAGTGATACATTAATCCTGTGTTGGTTTTCTTTGCTAGTTTAATTCAGGGCAGCACTTCATAAATGAAAATAACTAGTCCAAAGTCCTGTGTCTCCCCAGACCACCCACCTATAGTATTACCAAAGGCTTAGATGGTGTGGCTGCCCTTCTGGTTATTTGGGAGATTTGATAATGGATAGTCTGTAGAGAAGGACACTTTAAGGATCTCATCAACCTGAGAGCTTAAGGGATGGAATTAGTTCTCAAGATAGACAAAGGAACTATTGAGTTCCTCTGATTGAGAGGGAAGTGGTAGCATTGGCAAGGATATTTCTCACATTACTTATTGTCAACAGTCCTTGAAAAGACCTCCCAACTGGCTCAAATTTACATCACAGGCACAATGCATTTATAATTAAAAAAAATAGCAATCAAGAGGTGACAGTCAGTGACTTCTTACATATGAATGAGAAGAAAATCAAATGAGAATGGAAAAATTATTCATCACAATACCATTCAATTTGTCTTCTTTTCCTTCCTCTTCATTGTTTATCTCCAGTCACATTCACCTTTGACACAAAGATTTTCTCCCAAAAAGTGTCAAGCTATTGCCATAACTCAAATTACTTTGACTGTGTTTCAAGGATGTCCTTGCTGCCAGGTGTTCCTCATTTGCAGCCTAACTTAATGCCTTCTATTTTCAGAGTACCCATCTGTGCTGAATTCTTCTGTGGCCCATGTAGGAGATGGGCACATACTTCCATGCAATTCCCCCCCCCCAGTACCCCTTCTCCTCAGAGAAACAAATCACTAAGGCAGAGTTAAGCAAGGCCTTGAGAGCTGACCAGGTCAGTCATGGCTGGGAGTACTCCTGAACTTCTCATCCTGACCTTGGTCACACCCAAGGAGGGAGAGAGAAGAGTGAGCACAGTGGCTATCCTAGATAATCCTTATGATTGTATTCAAGAGCAAGGTATGTGCTTTGCAGTAAAGGAGCAAGTTAGGATGGACAGAAAGCTAAAATAGACAAAATGGAAAAGTCTACTGGGATCTGGTATTCTAGCTATTCTAACATCCTATATTTTGTAGAAATATGAGTTTCTAAGTATACTTATCAATGTAGAGATGTTTGAGATTTTGCTTCTTATTTGGCCTAAAGATTTGTTCTATTTATACCTTTTCAGGCTCTTTATATCAGTTATATTTATCAATACTACTTTCTAAAAGTTGAGATTCTGAACAAAACCACAAGTCAACATCTATTTTTTTTAAAAAAAATTACAAGAATAAGTAGTCATCTCCAAAGAGTATGAAGTCCTATCCTTTAGAGCAATGCAGATGGAACTGGACAAGTAAGTTAAATAAGGAGTACGTAATCAATCAACGAAGTTCATCTCATAGATCTGGACAGTAGATTGCTGATTACATGAAACTGGGACCAACTAACGGGAGAAAAGGATGGGCAAAGATTATTCAATGAGTAAGTTAGAGTTTGAAGCAAGTGCTTCTGATGTGCTGGTGCACAGTAGGTGACTATAGAAACCAACAACATACTAGATATTTTAGAGGGCTAAAAGAAGAGATTTTACATATTTCCACCAAATGGTAAATGTTTCCAGAGATAGATATGCTGACTTGAGCAACAATGTATACATCTTATATAAACATCTAGGGTTTATAAATATATGTAATTTATATAAGAATTTAAAAGCATGCTTTTCCTATCTCCCAGAGGTCTGTAAGTTCTTTATCCCTTTAACCGTTCAGCAATCTACATCTATTCCTACAATATTTAAGAAACCAATGAGCAGTGTTCCAGCGCGCATCATATGTTCTCTCACTTGAAACTTCTAGTCACATAAACTCCTCCACAGTTTTCCTTTCAAGCCCAACCTACTATCACTGTCACCTGTGATGCTGAAAGTATGCTTTTATTTCAGCTAACCTCCGACCTATATGCTTTTCTCATGAAGAAGGGTGTATGTATATGGTACATTTATTACTATATGTTATATATAACAGTATATGTGTAAGTCTGTAAAATGGTCTTGTAATGACACCCTTCAAAACTAAGTCTAGCATCCTATACCTAGTGGATGTTCAATATCTTATAAGGAGGAGGTATTCTCATGTCAATTTTATTCCAAATTTCATATTGAAATCATTGAAGTTGTTACAAATACCATTATATCATGATTAAATAATGATCTAATTTCCTTTGGTAGATTCTTAAAATTAGTATTTTAGTGATTGGCTGTATTATCCTCAGAGAATTCTGACTACAATAGATAGACATGGCATTTCTCTTTTCTTCCTTGGGCAATATATCTAGTATGAGCAAAGTATGGTCTGGGATATATTTGACCTGTCTTGTTTAAGAACAATCAGGGATCCAATATATCTTTAACTTTAATTTTCCTATTTTAAATATAGATCATACCACTACTCTGAAAGTGGAATGTTGAACTTTCACAAATTGCCCAGGAACAACTTTTATTCAGAAAGAAATTGAGCTAAAATATTAGTGATAGAGTGCTTCACAGTCTTTGTCAGTGTGGCTGATGTTTAGTGCAGGATTAGGGTGCAGTTGCTCCTCCAAACAGAACAACATGAGAAGAAAAGTTCTGTTCTTTTTGCTTATTACCTCAGAAATAATTTATTTTAGGCTTTTGGGATAGAGACTTTAGGTCAATACCAACACATTTCTTATCTCTATGTTTATACAATTTTGCTAAATATTTTACATGAATTAAAATGAAAAATTGATGAGTTTGCAAAGCCTAAACAAGTATGCTTTCCTAGTTAACAATCAAGTAGGAAGTAGAGTATTAACAATAATAAAGTGTGATAAAAGTAGGAACAGAAGAACTGGAAATACGTGCAACTTAGTGTTATAAAACACTAAGATTTCAGTTATTTTGTGAGTTCCATATGCACCATTAAATAGTAGCAGTGTACTCCATGAATAATGCAGTTGTGATAATTTTTTCTTGTATGGATTGCCACTTCTAGAAATCAGTCAAACCAAAGAATAAGTTGAATAACCTATTTTCCTACTTATTAAAACTTTGATAACACATAACATCTAATTATAGCAATTTAAGATGTATGGAAGGACAATGAGTAAATGTATTTCATCATTGCCAATATTAAAATCTTCTGCACTGGGTACATGATTGGGTGTATATTTAAAATTTTCAGATATGAACATAAATGTGTACTTCTTTGTGAGTCCCCAGCATTGTGTGTACAAGAAACCAAAGGTTCCATGGCACCATGTGGCTCTAATGCATGGCACAACTGTTGTTTCTGTTTTGACTGCATGTCCTGTCTTGAATCTGAAAAAGTATGTAATGCATATATGTGTGTCCCATGGTATTTTTGCTTGACAGTGTGTTTGAGTTCTTTCTGGCTCTTTTTCTAGCAGAGTTCAATACACAGCTTTCTTCCTTGGAGAATTTGTGACATAAAAGTGAGTTAATTTGTGTTACACACTCTCTTAGATAACATAGATCTACAGAATATCTGGATAAGGTTGAAAATTGGAAAGTCCTCAGAAACATGTAAATTGATACTATGTCATCCTATATGAGTTAAAAACAATTTTTATACATTGGTTTAATTTTGATATGTCTTATAACTTTGTACAATGTTTGAAGACATATCTAGTTATGCAGTGTTGAACGTGTAAGTTTTATAAGATGTGTATACTATCTGTTCTGTGCTTTTTTTTGTATGTATATCAGCAGGATAATCTACTAAAATTATAACAACAAAAGAAAGTTTAAAATGATATTTTAAGTCTTTTCAAAGCAGTTGCTTCTACAATTTTATCATTGGCTATATTCTTATGCCACTTATCCTTATGTTGGCTTCAAGAAAGGTTGAGTTGTTAATGAAGAACCGGAATGGTGCTATAGTCATAGACTGGCACCCTCAAACCCTAACTCGTGTTTCTCAGCTGAAGTTGCAATCATGGAGCAAATTATAAACCTTATATTTCTAGAATGTTCTTGGTCTTTTATCTGTAACATTACCCAGCCTGTCTTCTTTAATAGCTTGTAAAGATAGCAATGTCAATAGTTAGTCTATTAAGTTCATTTGTTTTTTAACTTTTCTACTGAATTACTGTAATTGAGGGGTTTTATTAAACCCACGCCTACCCTTCTTAATGTACTCACCCCCTTGATAGCCTAACACTTCT
This sequence comes from Mus musculus, assembly GCF_000001635.26. Taxonomy (NCBI): domain Eukaryota; kingdom Metazoa; phylum Chordata; class Mammalia; order Rodentia; family Muridae; genus Mus; species Mus musculus. Next base: position 76,729,947 of record NC_000079.6, read on the forward strand.
TTTAGAATGGATTTTATAGGATCCTTGGATATTTAATGATGCTGACAAATGACCACTAGTTAAGATATTTTAAACGTCTCTCTTTATTCTAATTGATTTCACTTGGTTTTGACTCAAAATATTGTCTCCAAGAGTTGCTATGTTCAAATGCATTTGAGACTCTATTTTCTGACAAAATTCAACCTTGGTTATTGGATTCTTGATTGGGGAGCGTTTGCGGATATCCCTAACCACTGAATAATTTTGTTGCAGATAATCTTTGATGATATGAAGGTAGTGATCGTGTTATTATTATTAGTGACCATCAGGTGCTGATAATAATCACTCAGCTAACATCAATAGCAAGTGTCTATTTTGTGTCTACAATGTCTAGCTCTCCAACCCAGAGGTTGAATGTGTTGCTTCAAAATGAATTGTATCTTAGCACTTAGAAAATATTAACTCTCTTGTAGTATTGATAACAGTACTTTGCTGTTTCCTGATTCTACTTGAAAATAAGGGCATAGGATTTTTATAACATTTGGAAATCTGTAACTCTTTCATGTTTTTGGTCAATGGACTTTATAAAGACAAAAATAAAAGAAATGTAGCAGTGTCTTTGGGAATGTTATGATTCTTCTATTTCCTAGTCTAAAGTTGCTACATAGTTCCATTCCCTCCTTCCATTCCCTCCCCATTAGGTCAAAGATGGTGTGGTCTTATGTGAAAATACTTTCTATAATCTATTTTTATGAGGCATGAGTGCTTTCTAGAATGAATCCTTTTCATAAGAAGTTCTGATGTAAGTGATAGAGCTCTTGATATTGAAGCTGTTCCCTAACACAGAGCAAGCTTGACCCTAAATACGCCCCACTTTCCTTGTCCTCTGTCTTAAAGACAACCATAAAACATGATAGGACAAAGAAGAATGTTTACGTCTAAGTACCTAAGGAAAATGCTTAATAGTAAATAGAAGAATTATTTAAATTTTAGGGAGGCTTTCTGCTTTACTTTATATATACAAAAGCAAGAGAGGTGGTGCACATCTTTAATCCCAGCACTAGGGAGGCCGAGGCAGGTGGATTTCTGAGTATGAGGCCAGCCTGGTCTACAAAGTGAGTTCCAGGACAGCCAGGGCTATACAGAGAAACACTGTATCGACACCCCCCCCCCAAATAAAGCAAGAGACCAGTGATCTTAAGCACTCATAACAACTCTCCAGAAGGTTAAGCATTTAGCCAAACTGACCTCTCACTATGACTTAAACAGAATATTATAGAGGATACATTTTAGTAAAAAAATATTAATAAATAGCCTTTTTCTGAATTGGAAACATTGTAGAAAACAATATAATTGATAATTAACTAAGTTTCTAGAATGTGGCCAAAGCAACAGTTTTAGATGTAGGTTGAAGAAAAAAATGTTATATACCCAATTATGTAAACTTTATTCTAAAGGAATAGGACAATTTCATGAAGCTCAATTTGTATTATTAATTCACAATTAACTAATTCCAATTACAAGTCATCCATTATACTTAAAATACATTGTCTCATTTCTTCAAACAAATAATGCAAGTGAACTCTCACCAGAAAGACTGCTTGAATGTTAAAGTTCTCCCTCTCCTCTCTCTCTTCCTCCCTCTCCCTTCCCCTCCCTCCCCCTCCACTCCCCCCTTCATATGTGTGTGTGTGTGTGTGTGTAAAGCAGTCTCCTCTTGTATAGTTGTTGCTAGAAATAATTTGTTATTAAAAGGACCAACTAATACTACACTTCCCCTAAAATCAATGGCTGCCCTGTTCGGTACTGGATGAAAGATAATGAAATACTTTATTTCATTTACAGACAATGCTAATGAGGAAGAGTTGGAAAAGATCCAGTAAGGTAATTCTTAGCATGTGATCTTCAGCTTTCCTTGTTGAGAAGACTGTTAGCTGCTTTTCCAAATCCTTCCCATCCCCTTCCAAGCTGTACCACAAAGTTTCATCATTGCCAGTTGCTCTTTTTTCCCTCCTCATAATCTTTAAGCAAATCATGCAATGCTTTCTAAGTCATAGGAACCTCACTGGTGCAGAGCACTCAGACCATTCTCTTGCTGTCCTCCAATCACTCTCCAGCCTCATTCGCAGCATCCAGTCTCTACTATGTGCACAACAGGGTCTACAAAATCACTCTGCTCCAGAATGGAAGTGATGAACTGGGGCAGGGACAACTCCAGACAGAGGGCCATAAACATTCTGTTTTGTTTCATGGAAAATTGAGTATGGACTTTTTAAACTCATATGTTCTGTCATGGCTCCTTGAGGACAATTCTCCCTCAGTACCTCATCTCACTCCCAGAACAAGAGCTTTCCATATCCGTCTAAAGATATGTAAGGCACATATTAAGCTTTTAGTACCTTTGGTGATAGTACCACTCTTGAACGAAATATCAAGATGAAACTGAACTTTTATATGACTGTGCTTTGAAACAAATCAGATTTCCTTGGTAAAACTGACATTTATTCAAAATTTTACTTAAAAGGTCAATATTGCTTTTAATAATTCTGATTTTTTTAGACCCTGGAACATTGGCAATCTTTCTTTTTCCATTCTGATCAAATCATGCTGTTACTTGTTATTCAATTTCATCATCTTCCCTTTTGGGGGGGAATTAAGAAAATATGTATAAAAGTACTGTTTTATGTTTGCTATGGTGTCTTCATCTGCTTTATGAAGTACTTCTTATGTACAGTTAGCTACTTTCCAGTTCTTAGACTGCTGACAACAAAGAGATAATTCACCAAAAGACCAGGACTCAAAAGGCACATACTGGAGAAAGTTGCTGAATATTTTCTGGAATTCACTGTGGTCTCATTAAGCAAAATAAAGCTTCAAAGACTTTTAAAGAAATGTTGTATTGTTTGCCTTTGGAACTGTGCTTCAGAACTAATAATATATTAAAAGAATGTTGATTTTAAAATATGTGTAAGACTTTCCTCATCCTGTGTTTCTATGATGATATATTTGTGTAAAACCCTGCTAACCCACAGTTAGCAGAATTACCTCTTTCAAATGAGTTTAACTAGGACTAGATATTATATAGTATTTGGAATTAATTAGTATGAATAATCTATTTTATTGAAATATGAAAGAGAGAATAGAAGTGTTGCTTTGACTGTGTATATTGACAGCCACCTGAGATCTCAGCACTTAAGAGGGTGAAGGAAGTCCAGCTTGGGCTCAAGAAGAAGACCTATTCTAACATATATTCAGGAAGATAAGTTGGTAGGTAGATAGGTAGATTGATAGATAGATAGATGATAGATAGAGTCTAAGACATTTAACTTCTTTAAAATAATCTTAATAATACAGTACAAATAAATCCACATAATTTCCTTGAACCTATAAAAATTTAACTGAATAATACATATATTATTTCCTTTATTTTATATTTAAACTTCTTAGTACTTTATACTTAATTATTAATTTAAACTTTGGAGGTTTGCCACTATAGATGCAAAATGCCTGTGTCTACTTCACAACTCTCTTAAGTACTTGACAGGTTATATTTTGTACAGTGTTAATATTAGACTAAGGGATTTTTAAATTTGGTACATTTTTTATAGAAATTCAAAGTGCCAACTGAGTTAGAATTAGTTCACTCATCTTGTTTTTTTTTTCCTATGAGAATATAATGAATACTTGGTAATTCATTCAAATTTTTACTATTCCCTAAAACACTTTTCGTATTCACGAGATAGTGTTATTTTTTTTAAAAAGTCCATTGAAAACTTTACATTTCTAATTATTACTTATTTCACTGGTATTCAACCCCTCCCCCCCCGACCCCCTGCCAATTGATACTGTCACTGAGTCCTTTCCTCCAGGCAGCTGCTTCTTAGAACTGAGGGGTAAGTATGCAGGGTAGGTGAGTTTAGGATATGTTGCTGCCTTACTGAAATATACTCTCCTTCTTACTCTTCCCCTCAAAATCTTTGTCTTATAAGGAGACTCCTTTTGATTTTAGAAAAAACATGCTTAAGCTATACTAAAATACAAGTATTGATGTTTTTAGTAGTTAGGTTTTTTCATACTATGTAACTATGCTCACCATTGTATTTTCCTATACATAAAAATTTTTTTTCCTTCTCTGGATTCTCAGTTTATGTGAATGAAATCTCCTCTTATCCTCAGGCAGGTCTTTAATATGAAGCTTTTCTTTGAGCACCAAAAAAAAAAAATCTGAGAGTCAAACCTTCCCAGTAAAGATTTGCACATAGCCAGATGTTGCTATTTCCAGTTATCTGTGGCTCAGAGCTTTTCTGTCTTGTCTTGGTTTCTTTCAGAAGAAATCTAAATATAGATGCAGACAGGAAAGTACTAAGATGATCATCCTTTTGTCACACAAACATTTCCCTTATGTATGAGGTGAAATAGCTCATAGAATTTCCCATCATCTAAATATCTGTTGGTCATTTCAGTATGTTCATTTTATGTGGTGAGCTTTTAATTCATGTTTGGCTAACACAGGTCTGCAAGTAATAAATTCTGTCATGGAAATATTTGTGCTACTCATATGTTGTGGGACAGTATTTACTACTGAAGAATAGAACCATATTCCTGAGGACATGGGGCCTCATAAATATTATTCAAAACAAGTTTCTCTATCATTGTGAGTACAGCTGATATCACATTATATCGAGGATGGAAAATGTACCTACATGGACCTGTGCAGAGCAAGATATAAAACATGGGCTAGATTTTTATTGCATGCCAATCAGTAAAGAGTAAATCTCACAATATCTCCTTTTCTGGGTGTAGTAACATCCACCAATAGACTCATTATGTCTACCAACTCCACTTTCCATCATTCACAGTTTAAATTATCTCTCACACTTGTCTGGAATAGAAGTGTTATTTTAAGAAGAAAAAAATTAATGTCTTCCTAAACTCAGGCAAGTAGGTAATTATCCAGGCCAAAGAGCTACATTTATGTGACAAAATACATCTTGGCAGAGAAATTGTAATGCTTTGAGTTGCTTCAATACTTTATTCTTTAGAAGAAGCCTATCATTGATAATTTATTTAAGGTTAAATTATTAATCAAGAAAATTCCATGAGCTCAGAAGATATATATATACGTGTGTGCGTGCATGCGTGTGTGTGTACAGTCAAACAAAAGAAATGAAAGTGAAATAGTAAAATAATTGTCTCTCTCAAGTGGCTTGAAGTTTATTCAGTACTGCATGTGCCCATGTTTTAACCCAGAAGAGAGAGGTTATAGTTTATCTGTGGTTAGGATGAATAATAATAAGCAAGGTACTCCTAAGCATTCTTGTAGATGAGGTAGAATCATGGCTTCAAGTCAGCCTGTAGCACACAGCAAGACCTTATCTTATGTAAAAAGCATACATGTTTTCAATAAATTACTTCAATTGTCCAAATAAATATTATGGCCAAGGCCTCATGTCTAGCTGAAGTGCTATTGACAGTTGATGACTTCTGAGTGAGATTCATTTTTTTGTGTGTGTATGTGGCTTCTGATAGGTTGCTCACACCTCAGTGAATGGTCACACCCTTTCACATATGGCCAATAGTAATTGGAGTTTGTGAGATATTAAGTAAAAAACCAACCAACTGAATATAAACAGGACAATTAGTTGGGAGGGACATTTGATGGCTTCTGGGAACAACTGGATATAAGTGGTGGAGGTTGGCAATGATCAAAATACATTGCTACATGTATGAAATTTTTAAGAAATAAAACAAAACATTATCTAAAAGAAAAGAAAATTATAGTGTAATCATATAAAGATATACTTGTCAAAATCTTTAAAATTTTTAATTATTTTCTTTAAGATTAGGTCCTTTGGATAATGTAATGTATTGTGGTGGTATCTCACTACTAGATCTTCTGTTATTTTACAGCCTACATCTCTTTTAGCAATATATCTTCTTATAAAGGTTTTACTATAATCACTTAGCATGATTTTAATGAAATATGAAACACTTTATCCATTGGTTGAATGGAGCAATTTTAATAAGACTTCTGGCAAAGATATCATTAATTGAAACTAGGGAACACTGAGCTCTGTAAGACTGCAGGGCATAGTTAAACTGGTACCTTGCATGACATATTAAAAGTGACTTGTAAATGCTTTAAGTAAGGGGACAGAAATAGATTAACACATTTTAAGTATCACACACAGTCAGACATAATGAAAAAAATATTAGTTAACTATTATCAGGTTCTTTCTACTAAGACCTCATATGCTGATAAACAGGTGATTTTAAAGAAGAGAACAAGGGTTGTAAAAATGAGAACTATTGGTAGGAGATTCTCAGTTTTAGCGTACCACTGATAGTCTTGTGCTTATGTCTGGACATAATGTTTTTATGGAAGCAAACATTTATTTAAAATTCCTTACTTTTGCAAAATTTTTATTTCCATCCCTTTTTAGAAATACTATAAAATAATATTCAGAATTTATTGTTTTGAGGTTCTAAAATGAAACAGTAAACAAATGGTGAACAGCAATAAGGAGTTCTACTATACAGCATGTATTTGGATCTTGGTTTTTTTAGATTTACTGTTTATTTACTTTATAAATATATATTAGCATTATATTTGATTATTCCTCAAAGTACATAGTTAGATCTTATATTGAAATAATTTCTTTGATGTTTTTACACTATTTCATCATAGACATAAAATTAGATTGTATGTACATTAATTCATAATGATTGAGATTTGCAATAACCATGACATTACATTTATTTGAGTGCTTTCATGGCTCTTTCTGGAGCAAATATGGATGATCTGGTATAAAGTCAGGGGATAGCATGTAATCCTGAGCACAAGAGGGAACTCACCAAGCTTGCATCCCAAGTCTAAGATGTTTATTGCATGACTGCCAATTGACCTTTGCTTCCTGGATATGTCAACAGAATACCAACCAGTTTCCCCATGATCCTCTCTGAGCTGATTTAAAAGGGGAAACTAATATATCCAACTAATGGAGTAGAACGTTGCCACATAGATGTGTATTGAATCATAATGGAAGATGATAGGTTGGTAGGTAGGTATATGGATGGATGGATGGTAGATACAAAGATGATAGATAGAGAGATAGTTTTATTCGTTTTAAGTACTTTAAATACTCAAATGAAAATAAATAATTCATATTTTATAGGGGCTTTATTTTCAAAAGCCTAGTTGACATGGTATTTCAAAGGCTTAGTCAATGTTCTAATTTTATTTTATTTTATTTATTTATTTTTGCTAAGATGGAACCATCCCATGATCCTGACTTTCATAAACAAAGATTTTCTGATCAGGAAACATTGTACAACTGATTTGCATATGAAATAATTTTCCAATCACTTAAATTACCAAAATAGCGCCTATGATAAGAAATTGTGCTCGTACATATTAAAACAGGTTCATGTAATCTAGATGGCTGACTTGATTCTAACCCTTGAATTTTAGGGTTACAGGTTAAAATTTCTCTTTTGTGATTATTTTGATTTTTGAAGGGTTCCCACATTATAATAAAATAAATTATGTCTTTTTTAAAGATTTATTTATTTTATGTATGAGTACACTATAGCTGTCTTCAGACACAGCAGTAGAGGGCATCAGATTCCCTTATGGCTGTGAGCCACCATCTAGGAGGTTGCTGGAAATTGAACTTAGGACCTCTAAAAAAGCAGTCAGTGCTCTTAACCTCTGAGCCATTTCTCCAACCCCATGAATTTTAAAATCTGTATACTAATCTAATTTTAAAATATCACTTTAGATAAAAGGTTGACTGTTAATCCTTATTCTGATAACAAAATCTTAAAAGATTTTTGTGATTTCTTTTATGTACAGTCTGAAAATTAGCATCATAGTTATTTTTTAAGGAAAACATGCACTTTACTCCTATTTTTATTAAAAACTGTATTTTTCATTTTAAAAATATGATTAAGTTTTAGACTTGAAGTTTTATTTTTCATCTTTGAAGAGAAATTTACTTATAGTTCAAATATACTTTGGCAAAAATAGACGTAACTATTTGTATTATTTACCAATGATTCTTGGTAAGATGATAAATTGGAAATCTCAATAGAAACCATTCATTATTCAGGATAATTCTGATGATTGTCTTTTAATGTTTGTTCAATTTTCTTTCTCTTTTTGCATTGGATATTTTCTTATTTACATTTTAAATGTTATCCCCTTTCCAGGTTCAAACCCCAAAACTCCCTACCCTATCCTCCCTGCCCTAGCTTCTATGAGGGTGTTTCCCCACCCACCCACTCCCGCCTCCCTGCCCTCCCATTCCCCTACACTGGGTCCTCGAACACCTTCCGGCCCAAGGGCCTCATCTCCCACTGATGTCCAACAAGGCCATCCTCTGACACATGTGGCCAGTGTCATGGGTCCCTCCATATGTAATCTTTGCTTGGTGGTCCAGTCCTTGGGAACTCTGGGGTGGGGGGGAGATCTGGCCAGTTGACACTGTTGCTCCCTCCATAGAACTGTAAACCCCCTCAGCTCCTTCAGTCCTTTCCCCAACTCCCCCATTAGGGACACCTGAACTCCGTCAAATAGTTGACTGCAAGCATCTACCTCTGTATTTGTCAGACTCTGGCAGAGTCTCTCAGGAGACTGCCGTATCAAGCTGCTGCTGCTGCTGCTGCTGCTGCTGCTGCTGCTGCTGCTTCTTCTTCTTCTTCTTCTTCTTCTTCTTCTTCTTCTTCTTCTTCTTCTTCTTCTTCTTCTTCTTCTTCTTTCTTCTTCAAAGTTTTTTTATATATATTTTCTTTATTTACATTTCAAATGCTATCCCGAAAGTCCCCTATACCCTCCCCCTTCCCTGCTTCCCAACCTACCCACTCCTGCTTCCTGGCCCTGGCATTCCCTGTAATGGGGCATATAATCTTCACAGGACCCTGATATAGCTATCTCTTGTGAGGCTATGCCAGTGCCTGGAAGATTCAGAAGTGGATGCTCTCATATCAGGCTTCTGACAGCAAGCACTTCCTGGTATCTGCAATAGTGCCTAGGTTTGGTGGCTGTGTATGGGATGGATCCCCAGGAGGGCAGTCTCTGGATGGTCTTTCCTTCAGGCTCTGCTCTACACTTTGTCTCCATATTTTCTCCCATGAGTATTTTATTCACCCTTCTAAGAAGCTATGAAGCACCCACACTTTGGTCTTCCTTCTTCTTGAACTTCATGTGGTCTGTGAATTGTACCTTGGGTATTCGAAGTTTGCAGACTAATATTTAGTTTTCTTTAAATGTAGATTTATTATTTAGCAATTTCCTACTGCTGCTTTCTCTTGCTTTGTGATCTCTCGTCTTGCTGGACACTGAAGTGGTACTTACTGTGTGCAGAATGATTTGACCCAAGGTTTCTCCAGAATTCACAGTGGGTTTGTGCTCTCCAAAGTAAAATCAGTACATTTGTTTAGAACTCATCACCACCACAGTATTTCATTGTTATTGCTTGTGTTATTGTTATTGTTGTCGTGCTTATTATTCTGATTGTTGTTGTTACTTTTTATTGTTGCATTTACTGTTTTTATTGTTATTGTTTTTATTTTTTACTGTTATTAGTGTTGATGATTATTTTTGTTACTATTAATGTTGTTGCTGCTATTATTTTTGTTATTGTTTTTGTTTGTATTGTTGTTGCCATTATTATTAACTACTCCTGGGTTGGTCTATTATAAATTTCATATTAATTCACAGCAATAAATGGCACTAGAAGCCACATGGAAATTAAACTGTTTCACTTGAAATAAAGGCCTAAATTTACATGAGAATGTGGGTTATAAAATGAACTATAAGTTGTAACTGATGAGTGATAGAACTAATTAGACATGGCATAAAAAGTACAGGCCGGGGAATAGGCTGTACTTCTCAAGCCTAAGTCTTCAGCATTAAAACACCCTAACCATAAATGCATAAATATCACTTTTTCTTTGTATATTGAGCCAACACCAATTAACTGAGGAAGACTAGAAAGACTAGAAAGTTCAATCTTAGCACCACTTCAGTCGGTCACATGACACTACCTAAACCTTTATATGCGTTCATGCTACTTTGAAGTATTTGCTTTATGCTGGATTTAGAGGTAAATCTTTCATCTCCATTTAGTTAACACATTATGCCTTAAGATTGAAACTTACTTGGATATATAATTTTTTATATTACCTCAACTTATATATGAAACCACTTATACCACTAAGGTCCCATACTTAATTGTTCAAATATGATATTGCAATGTGATATTTAAAATGGTGTTTCACATTCTACTAAGCTGTTCATTGTCTTAAATATTTATAAATCAGAGTGAAGAGAAATAAAAATTAAAAAGTAAACATTTAACTTCTCTAAAATCAAGAAGATTCTTTAAGTTAAATAGTAAGATAATGAGCAAAAGAGATAGTTCAATGGATTAAAGCACTTTCCTATAGGCCTTATGACCAGATATCAATTCCCAGATCTTGTAAGATGACAGGAAAATTACTGACTCCTGACACAACACACACACACACACACACACACACACACACACACACACACACACACACACACACACACACACAGGCATACACACATTAAATGAATAAATAAATAAATAAATAAGAATTGATATGTAACATAAGATTTATCATAATCTTTTTAAAAATATGTAACTAGGGCTGGGGATGTAGCTCAGAGCTCAAATTAATGAAATCATATGCATTGCATTTATTGTATCATACTAGGAATCTTAAGACATTTTTGAACAGAATTTAACATGTTTTATTAGTAAGATGTCTGCTTCTGGTTTTTATATTTGTTTGTGTTTGTTTTTGTTTTTGTTTTTCGAGACAGGGTTTCTCTGTGTAGTCCTGGCTGTCCTGGAACTCACTTTGTAGACCAGGTTGGGCTCAAACTCAGAAATCCGCCTGCCTCTGCCTCCTGAGTGCTGGGATTAAAGGCGTGTGCCACTACACCGGGCTTGCTTCTGTATTTTAAAGCAATCTCATAGACTATGATTAGCACAATTGTTTTACTAAAAGAAACAATGTTATCTACCTAATTTTAAATCTTTCAATGTTTTTAACTACTTATTTTTTCTGTTATGAACATCAGTCTGAGATATTAATGAGCATTAAGAACAAAGAGGTAAAGCACGGAAGCACCATCCCACTTTGTTGTCACTGATGTAGGGCATGAAGAAGACAGAGTCATCTATTCAAAGAAGAATCTATAGTTTCCAAATACATATGTCTGCATATATGATTTTTGCCTTTCAGTTTATATTGATTTGCTTTGTTTTGATTTTGATAATAATTACGTATTCTTGAAAACATCGCAAAATTTAGCTAAATATTTGTTTGTTTTTAGGAACTCTCAGAAAATGAAGTGTTTGGATTTCACTTCTCTGTGCAGTCTTTCTTTTGGAGGGTAATGTTGAAATACTTTAATATTAATATTCATGTATTTTTGTTCTGTGTAGTTATTTGGAAAGTTGAATGTGAACTCAGAATGCTGGCTCTTAAGTCTGCATCCCAGATAGATGTTTTCACTTTCTTTCTTTACTGACTTAATTTGAGGCCATCTCAACAAATCTTTTACGTCTTCACTGAATCTTATACTTTTGAAAGCATGCCTTTGAAGCTGTTCTTTGCAGGGACACGTTTCTTCAGGTTTTGAGCACTGAAGTTATAGATCCCCTTCCAAGGACTGATAGTTTGCTACAGGAAGTGTAGAGAGGTTCTTCGTTTCACTCTGGAAGATGAGCTTCTCTTCTGCTCCATTTTTGCTCATAAAATGTTTACTCTTATTAAAGTGACCATAAGCAGCATATCTAGAAGCCATACAGGAAACAGTCATTGCTATTTATTTTGTTACAGAGATCACAAACAACATGTCTAGCATATTATCTACAGCAAATACCCATTTGCATTTCTTTGAAAAATATGAGGTTTTCTAACTTTAACTCTGCTTTTGATTGAAATAAAAAGAATATAAAATTTCCATGGGATTTGCTTTAAATATCATCAGAATTTAATCTTTTGTGACTTCATCATGAGCTCTGTCATCCACTTGTGTCTCTTCTGTAACTGCATTATGCACATTTAGTTACTAGTTTATTGTTAATACCCTCTAATACCATCCCTTTAAGGCTGTCCCTGAGCATCAACATGGAGCTTCCAGAAGCTCTTCTCCCATGCCCAAGAGCATCTTTGAATCATTCAACCAGGGCCATGTCTCATCTCAATGAGATTTTTAAAATCTCCTTATACTGTTATTTCCAAAACCTCTGGGTTTCATTTCTATCTTATGTTCTCCATCTTTAACTCTGAACTTATTAGCTCTGCCTTTTCTGCTGCTATTTAAGTGGATCATTTCTTTTTTTAAAAAAAAAAATCACAAAACAAGATTCCATTCTCAGCCTTGATATTAAGTCTCCATGATGCTTGTAACTAAGCCCCAGACACTGTTTAGCTTACACAGCAGATTATGTCACCTCACTGATCTGGGGCAAGGATCCAAATCAGTGAGTAAGTAGGGCTGTAATTCTTTGCGGGGCTGTGTTCTTCTAGCTTTCTGTAGATTTTTGATGATGATACCACCACTCTAGGGTTCATGTAATATTCTCTCTCTGTGTTTATCTCTGTGTTTAAATTTTCTTACATCAAAAAACCCAAAAGAGTTAACCCATGATTTTTGTAGCAGTAGACATTGCAGTGGAATTGTTACATTCTTAAATCTTTGTTATTTTCTTTTCTTGGTCTGAAAGCATTTGTATTAAAAAAGTATATATTCCCCTCACAATTTTAAGATTTGTGGCCATGTCTCTTCAGCAGATATTGAGTTCCATATTAACTTAGGCAATGACCAGTGAGCCACTCTAAGCCACATCTACTAATCCCTGCCTGCTCCAATAAACATATCTTTTGCTGCCTTTTATTGTTGTTGGCTCGTATGAATGACTATAGTATGCTGCTCCTTCCTGTTGTCTTTACTGAAGCTGCCTTGACTAAAGTTACTCTGTACATTTACCAAAATAATCATTGTTCCTTAGCTTATGTATGGTCCAGGAATGTAAAGGCTGGCTTCTTTTTTTGTTGTTGTTTTGTTTTGTTTTGTTTTGTTTTTTCGAGACAGGGTTTCTCTGTATAGCCCTGGCTGTCCTGGAACTCACTTTGTAGCCCAGGCTGGCCTCGAACTCAGAAATCCTCCTTCCTCTGCCTCCCGAGTGCTGGGATTAAAGGTGTGTGCCACCATGCCCCGCTAAAGGCTGGCTTCTTTTGAATCCTTAAATGGAAGATGATTTTGCTTATATGAGCGCAGTCTTTGGGACACTCACCCTGTGTTGAGTTTATTTTCTATGCTGCAGACTCAGAAAAATAATTTAAAATCAAGATGCATTGCTAGGACCAAGTCTGTAATTGCTGTTATTCTATGTTCCATCCAAGGGGATCTTTCAACATCTTCTGCTTTGTTATTCCCAAATTAGTTTTCCACTTACTAGTGCTTTCTATTTGCTTCTGTTCTTTCTTCTCTTAATATTTCTCAAAAATATTGCTCTATTTCTTGGAGTATCTGAATTTAGAACAACAAACATGTAGGCTTAAATGATAGCTTTTTAGTTACTAGGATGCAGTGATGATGTCTCATCTGGGCACATCACACTGGGTGGGTGACAGATTAATTGAAGAAAAGGCAAACTCTTTTAAGGAATGTTTATTCTACCAATGAGGAAATGGGGTCCGGAGCAATGATGTCATTTCCCTGAAGAACACTGGAGCTGTGACCAGGACCAATATTTTTTCTCTTTCTGAATGCATAGATATAAATGTTTTGAAGAATATGTATCATCAGGGTTTCCATTTGAGTTGCTGACCAAGAAAATGCTCTGCAAACCAGTCACTCATTAGTGAAGAGTTGCTTGTTTGATATCCCATTGATAATCAGAAATCAAGCCTAGTTTGGATGAGAAATATCTCACATATTCACATCAGAAGTCATTCTGAAAACTGGCCCCGTATCTCCCTTCCTGCCCATGAAGTATTGGTATTTTCAGGAACATTTTAGGGATACATATGAAGGAATGTTTTCCCTAGAAATGTTTATGCAAAAAGACTCTCAATATTCATATAAAACATTTACATGGAGTGTTAAGTATGAACATGCTTTTATAAAACTCATTCACTTATAAGGTAACTTCAAAGTTAATAAAAGACATTCTTCTTCAGGATCTAGCCAGATAAATACAGTCATCCTTAACAAAACAATCCCCACCCCTCCCCCCCCCAAAAATCCTTCTTTTTACAACATATGGAGACCATTACAGAAAACCACAACCAATCAAAATGCTGAGTTGTAGAACCTAGTCCAAAATGATTCCTCTGGAACAAAATTTCAATGCATAAGGTTCAGGGTTCTTTGCAGAAGAAGGGAGAGAAAGATCGCAAGAGCTAGAGGCTTGGAGAGTTTTCTTTCTGTGCAATTGTATCTCTTAGAAATGTCAGAAATTGCCAGGTGTGGTGGCGCACACTTTTAATCCCAGCACCCGGGAGGCAGAGGCAGGCGGATTTCTGAGTTCGAGGCCAGCCTGGTCTACAAAGTGAGTTCCAGGACAGCCAGGGCCATACAGAGAAACCCTGTCTCGAAAAAACAAAACAAAACAAACAAACAAACAAACAAAACAAAAAAAGAAATGTCAGAAACCTAATGAACATGGCTGCCTAAACATGACCTAAGCAAGGATGGACTCAATAGGCAACCTAATGTTGAGGCTTTTGAGGCCAAATCTAGACAAAGAACTACAGGCAATGAAGAAATGCAGAGAGATGGAGAAATAGTCTTCCTCAGTGAATAGTCACCAAATAGTTATCCAACACCAGATGGTCAGCCTTGAAAACCAGTAACATTATAGAGACTGAGAAGGTTGTATTTATTTACTTAGGAATATTTATATGCACGTATATGCATGCAGACACACAACAACAACTGAAAAAAAAAGAGGCCATAAGTTTGGGAGGCTGTGGAGGGAGGGAGAAATGGTCTAGTTGTAATCACAAAAAAATTACTAATAAATTAATAAAATAGAGGCTGAAGTGAAGTCTCTTTTGTAGAGAATATATGTTTGGTTCCCAGCATACAAATCCCATAGTTCAAAGCCACTAGTAACAGCACTTCTGAGAGACCTAACTCTTCTCTTCTTCATAAGGACTGTATTCACATGCTGTCTTAGTCAGGGTTTCTATTTCTGAACAAACATCATGTCCAAGAAGCAAGTTGGGGAGGAAAGGGTTTATTCAGCTTAAACTTCCACATTACTGTTCATCACCAAAGGAAATCAGGATTGGGACTCAAGCAGGTCAGGAAGCAGGAGCTGATGCAGAGGTCATGAAGGGATGCTACTTACTGGCTTGCTTCCCCTGGCTTATTCATCTTGCTCTCTTATAGAACCCAAGACTACCAGCCCAGGGATGACACCACCCACGAGGGGCCCTCCCCTTTGATCACTAACTGAGAAAATGCCCCACAGCTGGATGTACTTCATGGAAGCATTTCCCCAACTGAAGCTCCTTTCTCTGTGATAACTCCAGCCTGTGTCAAGTTGACATACAAAACCAGCCAATACATGTGCGTGTGTGCACGCACACACACACACACACACACACACACAAACTTTCAAAAGAGATTATTAAAATAAAGAAAAAAGAATGTATATGTGTTTTGTGAAGAAAGAAACTTATCATTTGTGTTATAAGGATCAATATATATGTTCGGTAGGTAACAAGTTTGTTACATTGAGTAGATCTGATTCCCAGGGGATCTTAACTGCAATATCAGTCTACCTATGTCTTACCTTTCTTGAAAGAAAATAATGAAAATAAAAGGCAAAAGTGGCACAGAGGAATTATAATTACCCAAAAGCACAGTATTTAGAATTCATTGGGACACTGGATCTTAAGACAGAGCATTACACACCCAATATAGCAATTACCATTTTTCTCCTGAAAATAATAAAGATTATGGGAAGTCAAATCAGGTTATTCTCATTAAGTCAGAATTTCATTATTAACAATAGTTTCAAATGAAGGTACAGGTCTATTATAGAACATTTCTTTCAAATATCTATCGTGCTTCTGTTTCTTCTCAGCCCTCTCCTCTGAGCAGACATCTAGATTCTGATAGGGGAGTTGACTGAAGAAACCAGTTCATTGGAAGCACTGGCGTAAATTAATGATAATTTTAATGGAAAGAACAGGAATATATTAAGACAAACATAAAAATGGAAGACAGACATATAACAGGCAAAGACAACCATGCATGAAAAGCAGAACAGATCAGAGTAACATCAGTGTATGCCTGTGGTCAGGACAGAGTGACATTAGGGCATACCTTATGGTCAGGGTAGAGTGACATCAAGGCAGGCTTTATGATCAGTGCAGAGTGACATCAGGGTGTGCCTTCTGGTCAGGTCAAGCAATAGTGTAGTCAGGTGAAAGACTGCAGCAAAGGGGAAGAGATGTTAACTATTTAAGAGAAGAATGTGGCCATGTGCTCCTGTACATCATGAAAACCTCAAGTATATATTATATGCCCCCTCAGAAAGTGTCACAGATCATTTCTATTTTACAAAGGAAAATAAGACTCTTGAAATATTTATAAATTTTAATTTAAAGCTTTAAAAGAAAAGTCTAGTAGGTCAAATCAATGACTATTACTTTTCTTTCCTATTATCATTGGTAAATTTGCATAGGTGTTTTAATTTTGAAATATGGTTAAAATATATATGACTATTTTCTGTTGAGATGTATCTTGAACACCACAATAAAGTTTTGAGATCTATTTGACCACAAATTTATAGTGGATAGTTAGAATACCTTAAATATAGTTAACTTCCCGGTACCATATATTGTATCCAGAAGCAATGAGAAAAAATTGAAGGATGAGTTTAAGAAGTTCCTCTGAGGTTTACAGTAGCTGTGAATCATCTTCAACAAAAGGTTTTGGAGCTTTATTATTGGGAAGACTCTTTGTGCCAGGCTACACAAAGCACTGGGGGCCTTTCAGGGACGATGACTACAGAACCAATCTGTTTGTTGGACCTGAACTGCAATTCACTGAAATAAACTCTACAGGAAAAGGTAAAGGTAGAGCATGGCCCTGCATCAGGGATTGAGGGCAGGGGTTGCCCCACTGCCTAGTTTTTGCAACATGAAACAGTCATCCTAGGCTGGCATTGTCTTTTCTTTGTTGTGGCCTGTGGATCATTTGATTAAATAAAAGCGTGTGGTGCCTCTGTGCTGAAAATACAGAGAAGAGCTGACTCTTCCCAAGGCTCATCTGAGCACACAAGGCATGTCTTGCAGGGTCTGGCTCTCATTTGGGAGGATTAGGATTTACACAGGAAATACAATCAAGGTAACAGCAGCCAGGGGTCATTTGTACACACCAGAGAGCAGGATGGACTGTTTGCTCAGTCATATGCCACCTCTATACAGATTGGTTTTGATTCTTATCTTTCAATCTGGATATACGCGAGGATGATATATCATGCTACTATTTGGTGTTTTAGGTAATGTAATTTGTAACTCTTATTAAATAGAATGAGAATATAGATATGTATGCAATTTTTATGGTAGAGCATACCTTACTGGTAGGCTTTAGAGGACAATGCAAATAAAAATATTAATCTGCTTTACTGAATAATGTGCCAGATAACGTATTTCCTTTAAGCTTCTAATAGGCCTTTCTCAACAACCAGATTATATTGCATCTATATGAATCCCAAAGCTAATTGAAAACCTGTAAGAATAAATCTTTTTGTGTCATAAGCTTTTTAGGCTCCATCTTTAGAGAGAGAAGGAAGGAGGGAGAGGGAGAGAGGGAGGAATGAAGGGTGGCAGGTAAGCAATTTCAAATTAAAATCTCAGAGTTGGCAATCTCTACATTTGGTATATTGGCCTCTTTGTTATTCTGTTATTTTACGTTCAAAGGGTTGCATGTCATGAAAAATAGGGCATGAGATTCCAGTATCTATAGGTGTTCACTAAGCTTTCAATGTGATCTAACCCAGGTTTCAGATTGTCCTAATTCAATTCTACCTGAGGTGAAATACCTAGGTACTCCTATCCTCACTCACCATCGCTCAGAAACCCTTTCAAGCAATTGTTGGAACCTTAGATGCATCACTACTGCCCCCACCCTGGTAATTGCCCTCCAGAGTCCCTCTGTCAGCCCTCTCTTGACCTGCTTTCCATTTTTGGCCCATGGTGCCATGAGTGAAGTGATCTCTGTGGCTCTTTTGTTTCCTTTGGTTGCCTTCATGAATGTCAGCACAAAAATAAGTGGAGCAAACCTCTACAAATTTAGATATATATATTTTTAAATTTTTATTAGTTTACGACAGATATGAAAGCACAATTGATTATTGTTGTACATGGAACATTTTTTTTTCTTGAGCCTATCTGTTTTCAAATTAGAAAAACAATTTTTATGGCATCAGATTTGGGGTGGGAGAAATCCTTTCTGACATATCTATTAACAAAACACTAAAATCACTAAGTGGGGTCCATCACTCTGTAGTTTTTGCCAGTCAGTATCACCGTACTGAAAGCAAGTCACAGCTAGACACTCTACATTGGATTGGTGCTCATCATCACTGCACTACAAGAAAGTGAGAATTGCAGAGAATTAAGAACATATGCTTTGAAAATTAATTTTACATGCTGTTCAAAACAAGACTTTTAGACCTCTGGACATTTATTCCCATCCTGACGAGTAGCAGCCCACTCTCCCAGTTCTGGACTTCTGCAGATAGAACTTAAGAGACCTTATTATCAAAATGAACATGTGAGTTCCACAAATCATTCCACTGGCTTGCTCTCATCTTATCTTAAACGAAGTCTGTATTCTGAGGCTGAGTCCTTGTACTGAAAACCATTTTCTATCTGAACATTTTAGCCATTTCGAAGAGAATTATATTCTTGATATTCTAAAAAAATATTAAAAGTAAACTAACATTATCTTTAAAGTGCCAACTAACTCATCTTAAATTATTACTAAAGCTACATATTATTAACAAATTCCTTCACACTTTAAAATTCAGTGTTTTCTGACATGTTGATAGTCTAAAATTGGATGGGTATATCTGATGAGAATGGTCCTAATATACTACTAGGTAGGAAAAGCAAACAAAGCACATATGATAAAGACTCACTTCTTTATCAACCCCCACCCCCAAACTGAATCATATCCACTCAGGATCAAACAGGTGAGTTTTAAAAATTTTACTGCTAAAATTTGCAATCTAATGCTTTAAAAGCTGAAGGATTATTTCCTTCACCAATTGTCATAGATGTTGGCTTTTAAGCTGTGTTACATCATCTTCTTATTTTTTTCTTCCTGTTTTCTTTCTCTGCCAAATAAAATTCTTATTTAGCAAGTACTTATCTGCAAACAACACTTTAAATAGACAACTCCTCAGTGTAATTTGGCGAGGGCAACCATAGATCTGTTCATCACTCTGTTCCGTTAGTTTCTCAGTAAGTAGTTTCATTTAAATGATTATTAGTAAATGTGTTTTGTTTAGACACATGCTATGAGGAAAATATTAACAAAGAGACATTAAAAATAAAGTTTTCATAATTATTCAATAGGCACTTAATTCTCTTAATGTTTAAATCTTCAGAATAAGGTGTTTTCTTGAGAAGTATACTTAAAAGCACCACTAAAACCTCTAAAAATTATAGGTAGTATAGGTAGTATCTATGTTAGAGAGCAGATAATAGTTAAGATTATGTAAATTAATAATAGGTGTTAGAACACAGGTAAGGGCCAGTGTACATGTGAATGATGTCATGTTTAAAATACAGTCTCTCACTGGAGAGATGGCTGAGTGGTTAAGAGCAGTGACTGCTCTTCCAGAGGTCCTGAGTTCAATTCCCAGAAACCACATGGTGGTTCACAACCATCTGTAATGGAATCAGATTGTACTCCAGAGCTCTACTAATAAAATACGGTCTCTCATATACGGTCACCTACTGCTCTGATTAAACTAGTGCTGAGCCGAGCTCTCAGAGATCTAATGCCACTGTCCTATGAAAAGACCAAGTACTTTGAATTTCTGATATGTTTCCAGGTAACACAGATGCCCCTGCTCCATGGACCACACATTTATACATGTGCTTTATAGAGGCAGCACATTTCTGAAACAGAGAAGTGACCAGAGGTACCATGGGACAGTTATGTTAGGTGTTAGTAAAGAGCAAGTGGCCACAGGTACCAGGAGACATGAATGTTAGTATTAGGTTTCAGGATGCTTTAACTGTGGAATTCTGCTCATCACTATTCATTTAAGGTGTTCCCTGGAACCCTGGATTTTAAGAAAGGTCAGAATGAATGACTACTCCAGGAAAGTGAGGCTGCTTTGGTTTATGGAACATATTTTGTACATGTTCCTCCTATATGCACACTGGAGAGTAGTATTCTTCATCTACACAGTAACTTAGATAACTGTTTTGAATACCAAATACAAGAAAAATAAATCCAAGAAAGGGGCAAAATGCCAAAAATCACACAGAAATTTCTAGAACGATGTGATTATAGCCTTCTTAGTGTATGGCAGTTAGGTGGGGAAGCCATTTCAGTTACTTCCCGTGAACTTGAATCAAGTCCAGAAATCAAGCTGGTGTAGTCTTTAGAGTAAACCTACACATGTTCACACTTTATTTTTTTATAGATTATTTATAATAATGAATACAGCATAAATGCTATAAAGCTAGCTGTCATACTGCATTGTTTAAGAGTAATGACAAGAAAAGTTCTGCATATGTTCAGTATAAAAGTGTTTTTTTGAATATTTTCAGTCAGTCATTAATTACATGTATAGAAGGAAACTCCACAGCTGTGAAGGACCAATTGTGCCCAGTGACATTCTTTTGCTAGTATTGACTAACCCGACATGTTCCTCATTTACTCTGTACTGTTATTAACTTTCTACACGTCATAGCCAAAATTAAGTATGTATCTGTTTAATGACTATACTGTTTACTCAAGCTATGAACTTACTCCATTAGATCTCTAGTGAATTATAGAGTTTCTTATATGAAATGTGCCATTTTCAACAACAGTTATTAAAGATAAAACCATCTCTTAAAAATCTCTGATCAGTTTATGTTCAGGGCCTTCTTATTCTTGTTAGCCCATTACAGAGCACGGCCCTCCCTCCATTCCCACAATTGTTAACTGTTTCTTGCAAAGTTTGTTCTTCCTCCTCTTCCATTCCCTGTGTTAGCTTCTAAGAAAACATTTCCTCATAATGATGGCATTTGGCAGTTCCTCTATGGAAACCATGCATTTCCTTCCTCATTTATTTGTGTTCTGTGAAAAAAAAAAGGTGGGGGGAAGAAATAGGATGGAGAATAATAGGTTTCAGGTGTCCTACTATGCAGAAACAGTCTCAACATTGTTCGTGACAACATGCAGCCAAGATTGTACCTCATGTCACTTTGGCTGTGAGTTTGATTTCATCTGCTTTGGAGAGTTTGTGGAGGAACAAGTATATCAGTGCAATGTCTGTCATGAATATGCACTTTGGAGAGTATGTGGAGGAACACGTACTTAAGTACAACATCTATCATGGATATGCATGCACCCATATGATAATGTACATGATCTGATTTTCTGAATTTACCATGTAGGAAACCCTCTACTAGAAATTTACCTCTGTAACAACAACCCACTTAACTGGAGAGTACTTTTTTGTGTTCTTATACTTATTTATTTTTAATTGGATATGTTCTTTATTTACATTTCAAATGTTATCCCTTTTCCTAGTTTCCCCTTCAAAATTTCCCTATCCTCTTCCCCTTCCCCGACTCCCCAACCCACCCACTCCTGCTTCCTGGCCCTGGCATTTCCCCTATACTGGGGCATAGAACATTCACAGGACCAAGAGCCTCTCCTCAGATTGATGACCGGCTAGGCCATCCTTGGCTACATATGCAGCTAGAGCCACGAGTCCTGCCTTGTGTTTTCTTTGATTGGTGGTTTAGACCCAGGCAGCTCTGGGTGTAATGGTTAGTTCATATTGTTGTTCCTCCTATAGGGCTACAAACCCCTTCAACTCCTTGGGTACTTTCTCTAGCTCCATAATTGGGCGCCCTGTGCTTCATCTAACGGATGACTGTGAACAACCACTTCTGTATTTGCCAGGCACTGGCAGAGCCTCTCAGGAGACAGCTCTTGTTGGCATCTGCAATAGTGTCGGGGTTTGGTGGTTGTTTATGGGATGGATCCCCAGGTGGGGCAGTTTCTGGATGGTCATTCTTTCAGTATCTGCTTTGAACTTTGTCTCTGTAACTCCTTCCATGGGTATTTTGTTCCCCCTTCTGAGAAGGTTCAAAGTATCCACACTTTGGTCTTCCTTCTTGAGTTTCGTATGTTTTGCAAATTTTATCTTGGGTCTTCTGAACGTCTGGGCTAATATCCACTTATCAGTGAGTACTTATCATGTGCGTTCTTTTGTGATTGGGTTACCTCACTTAGGGTGATATCCTCCAGATCCATCCATTTGTCTAAGAATTTCATGAATTCATTGTTTTTAATAGCTGAGTAGTACTCCATTGTGTAAATGTACCACATGTTCTGTACCTATTCCTCTGTTGAGAGACACCTGGGTTCTTTCCAGCTTCTGGCTAATTTAAATGAGGCTGCTATAAACATAGTTGATCATGTGTCCTTATTATAAGTTGGAGCATCTTCTGGGATTATGCCCAGGAGTAGTATTGGTGGATCTTCCGGTAGAACTATGTCTAATTTTCTGAGGAACCACTAAACTGATGTCCAGAGTGGTGGTAGCAGCTTGAAAATCCACTCTTTCTCAACATCCTCGCCAACATCTGTTGTCACCTGAGTTTTTGATCTCAGACATTCTGACTGGTGTTAGGTGGAATCTCAAGGTTGTTTGATTTGCATATCCCAGATGATTAAGGATGGTGAACATTTTTTTTCAGGTGCTTCTCAGCCATTCAGTATTCCTCGGTTGAGAATTCTTTGTTTAGCTCTGTACCCCATTTTTAAATAGGGTTATTTGGTTTTCTGGATTTTTCTATAATTTTGTTGAAGATATTCACTGGCCCTTTAAGTTGGATAGCTTCCTTCTTGTCTATACCTATTGTCCTTAGGTTTGGTCTTCTCATTGTGTCCTAGATTTCCTGGATGTTTTGGGTTAGGTGCTTTTTGCATTTTTTTTGATTGTTGTGTCAATGTTTTCTATGGTACCTTCTGCACCTGAGATTCTCTATTCTATCTCTTGTATTCTGTTTCTTATGCTTGCCTCTATGGCTCCTGACTTCTTTCCTAGGTTGTCTATTTCCAGAGTTGTCTCCTTTTGTAATTTCTTTATTGTTTCTACTTCCATTTTTAGATCCTGGGTGGTTTTGTTCAATTCTTTTACCTGTTTGGATGTGTTCTTCTGTACTTTTTTAAGGGGGTTATTTATGTCCTTTTTATAGTCCTCCATCATCATCACGAGAAGTGACTTTAGATCCATATCTTGCTTTTCTAGTGTGATGGTTTATCCAGGACTTGCTATGGTGGGAGAGTTGGGTTCTGATAAAGCCAAGTAACCTTGGCTTCTATTGCTTCTGTTCTTATGCTTGCCTCCCACCATCTGATTATCTCAAGTGCTCTCTGCCCTCAGTATATGATTGGAGTCTGTACTTCCTGTAATCCCAGTTGAGTCAGAACTTTTCAGAGTCCAGCCTTCTTTGTGATCCTGTGATTCTGGGATCCTGTGATCCTGAGATTCTGGGTGTGTCAGAGTTCTTGGCAGACAAGCTTCCTCTGAGACCCTGAGATCCTGGTGTAACCAAGCTTTTGGGTTCCTGGGATCCTGAAATCCTAAGATCCTGGGTATGTTAGAGTGCCTGGAAATGGCACCTCCTCTGGGGTGTGTGGGGCTATCCATGGAGTTTAAAACCAGCGCCAAACAGAAGGAACCTGAGCCACTTTGGGTAGGGTTCCTGTGTCTGTGCTCCAGCTGGCTCCAGGTGCCACAGGCCCTCTGGTCCCCTGTGCCTGTGTAAGAAAGAGTCTCTAGAGTAGATGGGCAGAGATTAGGATGGGACAAACAGCCAGACACACGAGTGGTGTTGGATCTGAATGTAATGTTCCAGTTGAGCATCAGACTTCTATAATACAGAATAAATTGCAGAACAAGGCACATTGAATTTTTCCAGGTGCAAAAGGAGTGACTTCAAAAGGAACCAGATAAATGTTTACATTAGAGATTAGCACTTTCTGCCAGGCAAGAGTTTTACACTTAGAGTTAATTGCCTCAGAGTAGTTAACTCTTGACACGCCTCAAGAATAATGTAGTGTCACTGACCCCAAAATTCTCTAGGCCTCGTTAATTCTT
Source organism: Mus musculus (assembly GCF_000001635.26). Lineage (NCBI taxonomy): Eukaryota > Metazoa > Chordata > Mammalia > Rodentia > Muridae > Mus > Mus musculus. Next base: position 76,754,336 of record NC_000079.6, read on the forward strand.
ATCTATATCTGAAGACTGTCTATTTTCAGTATAGTATACTAATTTGCTCTTGGCATGGAATGTAGTCTGTAATAAGAATTTCTATCTCAGTGAGAATTTTAGTCTCTATCTGTAAACAGCTGAGTAAAATGGCAAGTGCTTAATTGTTTACTGAATGGGTTAAGCTCCTTGCTGCTAGCTGGAATCTAAGAACACTGGGAAAAGGCTTTAGCTATGTTAGAATACAATCTTAAAAGGCATTTACTATAAGGTAAAGCTATATAGAGTGCACGTGGATCCATACACTAGATTAATGTGGTGGAAATTAGAATATAATGGGTTAGGGAAAGAGATGCCATAACTCTGGGAGGAAAATTTCCCTGGACTCTTATCCTCATGAAACAGCTTTCAGGCTTTTCGCCTGACAAACCGATCTAAACTGGAGAGTTGGCTTTCACCAGAATATCCAGGAGGAGAGTCCTAGAAATTTATTTCTCATGAGCAACTTTTTGGCATTTTTGCCTCACAAGCTGACTCCACCAGAGTGCCCTGACATCCAGGCACCTCCAATTCTGTTGGATGCAATGCTGTGTTCCATTCACCAGTGATCCTAAGATCCTGGGCATGCTAGGGAGCCTGGGGGTTGGGGGGTGGGTGGAGAGTCCTCTGGGGACTCTAGGACTCTCTGTCGAGTTCAGGCCCAAGGTGGCCTGGTGCTTTCGCCTACAGGAAGGAACCATGTTCTTATCTTTAAGCATGTAAGACCATGTCTATCCTAAACACTTATTTTGGGAAAACATCATTAAAAACAAAAAATCCAGGATTCCAATCCTACATTCACCATTTAGTAGCTTAATACTCTGTGCCTTGATTATGTATCAATAAATAGGAGCTGAGTCCTGGCATTTTTGCACACTTTGAGATGAAGCCAAATGCTACAGATGACATAAGCACACTTTTAAAATGTGAAGCTCTGTGTGATTTGGCAGCTATTTACGCATATTCTATAGCAACAACATTACCTTCATACTATAATACTTGTCCTCATTTGCCAATCATGCTTCTCAGCAAAGCTTTCATAGCCAAAGTTTAGAACGGACTCTACATGCTGCTGTTGCATAATCTCAGCATCAACTCTTCAATCACAGCCTAGTGAGAGGGTAGTTCTATGGTAGAGTGCTTGCCTACATGCAACAAGTCCCAGGTTCACTCCTCAACACTACTATAGCTAAACAATTGACAGAACCATACTGCTCTAAAGCAAAGAAATGGAAGTCCTCAGCCATTGTTTGGTCCAATAAATTCTAAACAATTGTTCTAAGAAATGTTTTGTTCAAACAAAATCCAGTGTAGAAACCCAGTGTGTGGAACAGATAGAGGCAGAAAAGGCAGAGTTCTGTGGAACTTGATATCTTTTCTTGTCCTTCTGCAGTTGTGTAAGCAAAGCTCTTGAGGTTGACTGGTGGGATGTGGATTGATGATAATAAAGGCAGAGATAACATCATGCCCAAAACTTGCTGTTAAACAAGTATACCATGTTGTTTACGAAGATTTCCATTGAAATAGTGCCAGCACTAGAACTGTTGTCTTTTGAAGAGCTCAAGTTTGTATTTTCCTGATGAATGCACCTCGAAATACAAGACATTTTATGATCATGTGTAAAAAATGGTATTGCTGTGGTATAGAAAAGCTCTATGGGTCAAAATGGGAAGAGAAGGGACAAGGCAGTCTGTTCGTTCATCAAGTTGATGTAGAAGGAATTCAATGTCAAATAAAACTAACTATAACTTACCTGTGGAGAGCTGAATTTCTTCATGAAACAGCTGTAAGTGGGACAAACACAATTAACAACAGAAGCAATAATTCTGTGTCATCTCTTGCTGACTCCAATAAAACATGTTACTGTTACTACTCTTTCTCCAGATTGCTTTAAGTGCTATTCAAAATTTTAAATCATGTAGATATTTTAATAGAATTGATAATTTAAATTTTTTTTAAATTTGTTGACTGGCCTGAATATTGTGATTTAGAATTGAGCATATTAGAAACTATTAACAAGAGTGTGTTCCTAGAGCAGAATGAAGGAAACATTCAGATGCATACCAATATAAATCATATTTTAACTTAAAAGTAATTGTAAATATTTGTCATGCAAGTTTAAAAGAAAAGCAAGGTTTCTGGTGAGCTAAATTTTGTGTTCTGTTGTCCCTTAAGTGGTCTCCAGAAAGTCATTTATCCCCTAAGATCATAAGACAGTTTTAATTTTTTTCTAAGGCTTACTTTCAACTAACCTTTTAGCTTAAAGTCATAAGAGGAAACCATTTCTAACATAGAAAACTAACCCCTAAAAGCTAAACCATTAAGAATTTAATAGGGCAGCGTAGCTGTTGTCTCATTTCGTTTGTCTCCCTTTGACAAAGGCATATCTCTATCTTTAAAGGAGATGAGAGGTTGCAGTGTTTGGGCACCCCTCAACTTAACAGGAGCTGATAATTCCTAATCTCTTAATAATTTTATAATTAATACATAATACTCCATAAATTATGTTTTCTTTTAACTATCATAGTTAACTCACTTCTATTTGGAAAACTATAACAGGAAAACGAACCAGACCAACTCAGAGATTACAGTTTAAAACATGGTAAGCTAACTTATTTCTCCTTTGCCAAAGTTTCAGACCCAAAGTTTACGCCTGTCCGACCAGCACAGGAAATCACACCTTTGGAGAGGAATAGTCAGCATCACCTTGATTGAGGGTCGAGATCTCAAAGCAATGGATTCCAATGGGTTGAGTGATCCATATGTGAAGTTCCGGCTTGGCCATCAGAAGTACAAGAGCAAGGTAAGTCTCCATCCATCTGTGCTCCTGTCTCTGTTGGGAAGGTTCTGACTAGCCAGACTTTAGGAGATGTGAATGTTGAATGCCTTTTGAAATGAGAACTTTGGAACATGCCTGAAAGCAAAGCTGGCTGATGGTCTGGGTGCCAGGTGGCCTGGAGTGAACCACCCTGCTCTTCTCCCTCAGTGTCTTCTTCTAGTACACAGGATCCTACTCTCAGCACAGTTGTGACATTTAAGAGAAAACAAAACAAAACAAAAAATAAAAAGCATAAAAAACAGAAAAAGCATAACATATCTATGCAAAAACAATAAGAAAAACAGAAAGAGCAAAACATCTGTGCACAGAAAACACCAAGGGTGTCGACATAGACCAGCTCTGATACATGCATGATTTTGCATATGTGAAAGTCTCTCAAATTATTATGAATCATTTTATCCAATCTGACTTTGACCAATAGAGACCAAAGGAGTTTTTAAAAATTGTTTTGCACTTTATTTACTCATTTCATAACTTTTAAATTTTGTATTATAGTTATATAAAATATATTACAATTACAATTCACTTCTCTTCTTTCTCCCCACCCACTCCTGCTAAGCATTTATTTTTCCCAAACTGACCACCACCTACCATATGTTCATGATTGCAAATGTCCATATCATATCTAGGACATTTAAATGTTTTTAGGAAACAAAGAGCCAAATGCTTCTGTTGCTATGAGGCATGAACAATAGCAATGCAGAAATAGAGCTAAAATTATCCCTACCTAAGTAAGTTATTGAAGAGATTAAATAAATGTATAATAGGCATAGAAAGGGCTTAGATGACTGCTGTTATCCTAAGTGCCCTGTAAGTGTTAAAAACAGAAGGAGGAAGATCAGTGGCTGTAGTAATATTTGTAAAGTAACAATTTTTCTTAGTAGTAATATATTAAGTAATAGTAGAACGTTATAAAGCTATATAAACGTTTTATTTATAACGTTTATAAAGCTAATGAGAATGACAAAGACTTACTGTCCAGGACTACATCTTGTTATGTGTAATTTTGACAGCTTTGGCCTTTACAGACGGGTTGGGATGAGTGCTCCATCATCCTGAAATAATAAAGATCACATTCTTTTTTTGTAAAAAAAAGAAAATTCTTGCCTTTAGTGGACTCATCTGCATAGATTTGGGGGGGTGTCAACACCCTGTCTTATTTCCTTCTAGCACAGAAAGTCTTCATCAGTACTTAATTCAGAGTATACAAAACCGACTCATTAACGGACAGTGGTGTTTGGTAGCCTTACGGAAGCCCACACGGAAATTTTAGATATAACTTTTAACTGGAAGAAAAGTATATGGAAAAGAGAATCCTAATATCAAACACTAAAAAGTTAATCTGTTTAGGAACAGATTTAAAAAACTGTTCCATGTTTCAAAATGCCGAAGGAGTTCATCTAAGCTGCAAAGGACATTTGAATTATCACAGCACCCATCTATGTCTGTCACCAGGAGCTTAAGAACGAATTTTAAAACACCTAGTATTTCCAAACATAGGTATCTATGGCCACTTCTGTTTTCTCTTGACACAATTTGCATGTTATACTATGCTTAGTTTTATAATTCTCCTCTTTAGATATGAAATATGAACCCCACTATGGGCACATGTCTCTATTTGATCTTCCTGTCCATGATATATTGTAGATTAAATTCAGATTATGAACTTTAAACTTGTGATTCATTTGCATTCCCTTGCATATACATACATCATTGCTTTCAAACTTTTCACATATAAATATCTGTCAGCCATATACTAAAGAGAGGAAAGGCCACTATATTTGACCTTTTAAAAAAGGAATGACAAAGAAACAAAATGAGTTCAGCCTAACCAAATGCTAAATGGAATATTTAGCACATTAATGTAGGTAAATTAGTTTACTAGTTTACTAGATATCTTCTCTGAATTCTTGAAATCACAAAATTTCAGTCTTAAGGTCCTGTTGTTTATGCAACATGAAGAGCACACATATGTGCCATTTCCCTGTATGTGGAGTGGAATAGCACAGCAACATTAAATACTAAAGACAAAGTGTGCTGAGCTGCCCCAAATCTACTTACTTCCACTCCCACACAGCCCACTGTCTGCTTTTCATGCACTTTAGTCATCCAGGGGCATGAGGAGTAAGGAGAAACAGGAACTCTGGGTATTTCCGTTTTCTTTTATTACAAGATAACTAACTATGTGTTCTTCCTTCAGACAGAAACTGTGACTGAATAACTGTCAGTATCCAAATGAGTTATTTCAAGGACAGGCTACCTTGCCTTTGAATTTCATTTTTTTGTGTATGTTGTGTAAGACAATCAAGGACTTACTTTTGATTTTACTGGACACATCTATAACAACAAAGCAACAAAGATGGTTTACTGACTGAAATACATGTACACACCCGAAGTTTTGGTTGAATGAACTACCGCCCTTAAGACTTTCTACCTTGTCTCAAATTGATTCTTAAATACTGCTATTAATAATACAATATTTTTTTTTGCTTTCCAGATTATGCCCAAAACTTTGAACCCTCAGTGGAGGGAGCAATTTGATTTCCATCTCTATGAAGAAAGAGGTGGGATCATGGACATCACTGCCTGGGACAAAGATGCTGGGAAAAGAGATGACTTTATTGGAAGGTTTGTGCAAACTGCTGTTTCATTTACCTTAGACATGGCAAGGTTTTGTAGAAAGAATGTTTTCTTTAAATTTGGTTGTTGCCAGTGATGTTTACAGTTTCGAAGGAAGGAACCTTCTTTTTTTTTTTCTAGAATTTTTTTTATGTTTGCTAGGGTGTGGATTCCATGACAGAAACCCCTTCTTCCTCACCAACTGCAGAGGGCAAGTCAAAGGAAGGGCCAGGGTATGCTTCCCAGCAGATTTACTGCCCGTGTTGGGTACAGAACAGCCTATTTCAAAAACAACCACACCCATAACTGTTTTTAATGCTGCTCAAGATGTAGACGGTTTTGGAACAAGGGGGAAATAAGACAATCACCAGCTACAATCATTACAGCACTCGCCTAGAAATGAAAAGCATAGATTCTAAGAATGACCAGCAGGTGGCAGGTTTGCCTCATTGATGGACAGGCAAGTTCAAATTGATAGCCAGAAATTTTCTCCAGATGTCAGATTTGTTGTGCACAAAGTTATGGGAGTTGGGAAAGAGGAATTTCATCTGACATGAGACACTTAGAAGAACAAAGAACACATTCAAGGCTGGAAAATGACCTGCGATAATGTTTGTTTTCTCAAAGCATATTGTGAGCATAAAATGCTTTATTTCCTATAACTCCCTACGATGTTCTTTGGAATCCCTTAGGAGTTCATGAATCTGTAAAGAGTACCAGAATTTTTAAAAAGAAAGAACACAAGTGAGGCAGATCCATGTTAATCTGATAACACAGCAAAATATATTCTGAGGCTCTGTGACATTTCTCTACAGCGTTAAGGTTATTTGTGTTGACCACTTGAATGATAGGAATTGTGTTCTGATTACAAAGCCTACTTTTATATTTTTTGACAGTTACATATGTGTATTGCAACAAAATGGGTGGAAACATGCATTGAAAAACAGCATGGTATGTGGAGGGTTTTGTTGTTTTAAAGAATCTTTCTTCGACATTTTTTCAAAGACATTCCAAGCCACTGAATTTACAATCCAAAGAGAATTCTTTTTAATTGTAAATTCTCAGAGTAAAGGGAATTTTAGTCAAAGTAAAAACAGGAACCCAACCCAACATACTACACTCTTCATTTTTATTTAAATGATTCTGACAAACCTATTTAAGAAATAGTTTTCACCTTATGCTTGTAAAATGGAAGACGATCTTTGTTGCACGGTGCCCTTCAGAAAAATATGACTGTCAGAGTTTACTCAAAGTTATTTTGTTCTCTTTGGAGCTTCCCACCAGCTTAAGTCATAGTGTATATCTGCAAGTCTCAGACTCACTCCACTGTGGCTGTATCTCTGACTGTAGCTCTCTCCTTGGGAAGTTAGAATTTAGCTGCTACATGAACACTCACTGCTTTTCGTAGTTTACAGAAACAGTTCCTGTCTTGGGAGTCAGATAATAACAGTGGAACCTGCTCATTCACTTCTTTCCAGAATGAAGGGGGCGGGGCTCTGGAGCCCACTGGCTCCTGCTCTAGCTACCGCCTCCATGAGGTTCTTCTTTTCCGTTTTGATTTCATAGTGACAAGTTATTGTTTATGCATTTCTTTCTTTGGGAAAAATTTCCAACTTTGAATATTGTCAAGTGTCACAGGCCATGCTATGCAGTCCTTCCCCTTCCTTCTCGATGGAAACAGGCTTGGCAGAGAAGAGGCCAAAGCTCCCTCACCCCACCTTGCTTGGGCTTGGGCTATTCTGTTTTGTTTTTGTTTTTGTTTTGTTGTTGTTGGTTTGGGGTTTTTGTTTTGTTTGTTTGTTTGTTTGTTTTGGCTGTTTCTTTTCAATGCGGGGGTCACATATTTTTGAAAGATTATTTTATAAATGAAAACTCAATACTAAGGCTAGTTTGATCATGATAAAAGCAAGTCAGACTATCAATTAAAGAAGTGGATTCACACCTGGGGTGATGTAGCATAAATGTTTTAGCAGTGAAAACTTCTTCCCTCCATTCTTATGGGAATTCATGAGTTCAGGCTTCTGCCCCAAAAGCTGCTTCCATCAGGCCATCTGTAACCCCCAAGCCATGTAGCCCACTGGCCACTTCACTTTGCCCAGCAGAAGAGAAGGAACTAGCTGATGGCTTCCATACCTTGAGACATTTTTCACCTGACTCCCAAGATACTGTATTTTCTCCTGCTCTGGATACTCCTTTGCATTTTCTGTCCTTATCCCTCTCCAACCATTGTTCTAGATCAAATGCATCAGAATTCATCCCTCAGGATTTCTCTGCCAGCACTTGCTCCTCCAGTGAGTATATTGTTTTGCTTCATGTGCTTCCTGCACCACCTACAGTCTGAGAACTATCAAGATGCTAGTCACTCTGGATAGTTTTAGCTCCAGATTCTCATAGACAACTTACTACTATTACTATTTGAGCAATTAAGATGTTGCTTCAATCTAGACACGCTGAGTTCGCCCCTGACTCCCAATGCCTGAAATCTCTTCTTTCAAGGTTTTCATTTGTTCTTTGCTAGTACTGAAAATACCAGAGTGACATTTTTCTCTTTTTTTCCCCTCACATTCATCAAACACAGCAGCAGTCCAGTCTTTCATCCAGGCTGCAGCCATGAGCCTCACTTCTTGAAGAATCTATATGTATTCCTGTATCATCAGGGTGTGAGAGATCCTTCAGCATATGGATCTTTGGGAGTCCTCATCAGCCCTGTCACTGCACCTCCAGGCTGACCGCCACCTGCTTCCATGCAGACTGTGGCAGCAGCCACGCCATTCTACTCTTCTCCTCATCTCACAGTCTGCTCCAATGTAGTAACCAACATTTGAGCCTGCTCCTGCCCCCTCCATGGAAGCTGGGCTAACTCTACCCTTAGCACTTCTTGTATAAATCACTTAAGCTCTATGATTTGAAATCCATTTGCTAAGTTCTTTACTACAGGGCTCCTGAAGGGCTGCCTTAGCTACCTAAACCTTCAGGTTCTTAGAATCCATAGCTGGGGTTACTTATAGTATGCTCAGACAGAACAAGGTTGTTGAACTTGGACCAAACCCTTCCTTCTGACCATTTTCCTTTTGCTCCTGGACTTCAATGTGGGTTTGTTTTTTCTTACCTCACTCTTCCATATCTTCCTTGTCATTATTGTTGTTAGCTGTTTTGTAAAGGCTCAAAGAGCGGTAGAGATTACTGCAACTTCAGTGAGATATGGGTTATAAAGAACATTTAAAATTTTAATATATTTGTATTCATGTTATATGATGCAGTTTATGTTTGTGCATATGCCACAGCACACATGTCAAATTCAGAGGACAACACTGTGGGTTCTGTTCTCTTCTTCAATCTTTACATGTGTTTCAGGGATTGAAACTGGGTCCCTAGGTGCACAACAAATACTTTTTACTTATTGTACCACTTCTCCAATCCCAAGAGAAAAAATAAAACACAAATAAAATAATTTAACTCCTCTATTCAGAGCTCTTCGGTTGTTTCCCACGCATGGTCTGGGTGGAAGCCAAGCCCTACTATGAAGTACTATGTACGATGTGGTCCATTCTCACTGCACTAAAATCCTTTCTCCTCTACCCTTCTATCAGAATGGACATAGACTGTTCCCAAAGCACACCAGACATTTCCTCATCTGTGACACCCTTTCCTTAAGCCACTGTGACACCCTTTCCCTAAGCCACTGTGACACCCTTTCCTTAAGCCACCTGCCTGCTTTGCTTTTGCACTGTCGTAGGTCTGATGTACTTGTATTTCTAATATTCCCTTTCTCCTAATCTGCTAATGTTTTACAGACACAGTCACCATACTGTGAATCTTCCTTATTCTATCTGATCATCCACTTCACTGGACCAGAATGCAAATTCCATGACAGGAGGGTTATTGAATGTGTTTACTGTGCCATCCTCAGAAAGTATGTGGCATATATGCCCAGTAAAAAAATCTTTAATTTGAATACAAACAATTGAAGCTTGATTTAATATTAGAAATGAGTATTCATCCTTTAAATAAAGAATGTTCTGATGCCTACTGTTACTATATTGTCACTATGAACATAACTTGGTGGAAGGCACAGACTCCAAATACAATTGTGAAAGAGGTATTTGTATTATACAAAGGAGAAAATTCACTGAGTATAGTTGTGTCTTGACAGTGCTTATACTTAAAATGCTAAGCAAAAAGATTTAGAAGAAAAACTAGTCAACACATTTATCAAGATTCTTTTACTACAATATTTTAATTGACATATAAAGTTATAAATATTTGAGGGTATGATGTGATGTTTAAGGTATATATAGTGCAATATTTAAATTAATATAAACATTTCTAATCCTAATGCACTTATGGTTGATAGAAACATTCACTATCTTTCATATAGCATTATATATGTAGACATACCCCTTCCTGTCATCACCAGCTCTGGGCAACCTTGGACACAAACTCAGTGGACTGTCCCACAGTCCCCAGAGGACTCTCCACACCACAGGCACCCTAGCACACTCAGGATCTTAGGATCACTGGTGAGTGGAACACAATATCTGTTAAAAACCAACTGGGACAGGCCTGTGACAGCAGAAGCAAGAACACGGAGGCTCTGCCTAACCAGTGGCTCAGGTTCCTGATGATCAGTGATGATATACCTTGGTTTCAAACATACCAGACAACCCCATGGTCGCTAGAGGAGACACCACTTCCAGGCACTGAGATATGCCCAGGATCTTAGGATTTCAGGATACCAGGAACCCAAAAGCTTGGTCACACCAGGATCTCTGGGAAGCTTGACTGCCAGGAACACTGACACACCCAGAATGTCAGGTTCACAGGATCCCAGAGTCACAGGATCACAGAGAAAGCTGGATTATGAGAAGTGATTGATGAATCAACCGGGATTATAGGAAGGACAGGCTCCAATCAGATATATTGAGGGCAGCAAGCACTTGAGATAATCAGATGGCAGGAGGCAAGCATAAAAACAGAAGCAACAGAAACCAAGGTTACTTGGCATCATCAGAACCAAACTCTACCACCATAGCAATTCCTGGATATACCATCACACCAGAAAAGCAAGATATGGATCTAAAGTCACTTCTCATGATGATGATGGAGGACTTTAATAAGGAAATAAATAACTCTCTTAAAGAAATACAGGAGAACACAGGTAAACAGCTAGAAGCCCTTAAAGAGGAAACAAACAAACAAACAAAAATCCCTTAAAGAGTTACAGGAAAAAACTACCAAACAGGTGAAAGAATTGAACAAAACTATCCAGGATCTAAAAATGGAAATAGAAACAATTAAGAAATCCAAAAGGGTGGCAACTCTGGAGATAGAAATCCTAGGAAAGAAATCAGGAACAATAGATGCAAGCATCAACAACAGTTTATAAAAAATGGAAGAGAGAATCCCATGTGCAGAAGAAAACATGGACACAATAATAGAAAACATGTGCAATAGAAAACATAGACACAACAATCAAAGAAATTGCAAAATGCAAAAGATCCTAACTCAAAACATTCTGGAAATACAGGATACAATGAGAAGACCAAACCTAAGGATTATAGGTATAGATGAGAATGAAGATTTTCAACTTAAAGGGCTAGTAAATATCTTCAACAAAATTATAGGAAAAAAATCCCTAACCTAAAGAAAGAGATGCCCATGAACATACAAGAAACCTAAAGAACTCCAAATAGACTGGACCAGAAAAGAAATTCCTCCCAACACATAATAATCAGAATAACAAGTGCACTAAATAAAGATAGAATATTAAAAGCAGTTTGGGTAAAAGGTCAAGTAACATATAAAGACATACCTATTAGAATTACTCCAGACTTCTCACCAGAGATTATACAAGCCAGAAGATCCTGGACAGATGTTATACAGGCCCTAAGAGAACACAAATGACAACCCAGGCTACTATACCAAGCAAAACTCTCAATTAGCATAGATGGAGAAAACAAAGTATTCCATGACAAAACCAAATTCACACATATCTCCCCACAAATCCAACCCTTCAAAGGATAATAAAGGGAAAACTCCAACAAAAGAAGGGAAATGACGCCTGAGAAAAAGGAAGAAAGTAATCCTTCAACAAACCTAAAAGATGATAGCCACAAAAACAGAATCCCAACACTAACAACAAAAATAACAGGAAGCAACAAATTTTTTCCTTAATATCTCTTAATATCAATGGACTCAATTCCCCAATAAAAAGATATAGACTAACAGACTGGATACATAAACAGGACCCAACATTTTGCTGCATACAGGAAACCCACCTCAGGGACAAAGACAGACACTACCTCAGAGTCAAAAGCTGAAAAACAATTTTCCATGCAAATGGTTTGAAGAAACAAACTGAAGTAGCCATTCTAATATTGAATAAAATTGACTTTCAACCCACAGTTATCATAAAAGACAAGGAGGAGCACTTCATACTCATCAAAGGCAAAATCTTCCAAGATGAACTCCCAATTCTGAATATCTATGCTCCAAATGCAAGAGCATCCACATTCATTAAGGAAACTCTAGTAAAGCTCAAAGTACACATTGCACCTCACACAATCATAGTGGGAAGCTTCAACACCCTACTCTCATCAATGGACAGATCCTTGGAACAGAGACTAAACATAGACACATGGAAACTACCAGAAGTTATGAAACAAATGTATTTAACAGATATCTACAGAACATTTTTTCCTAAAACAAAAGGATATAATGTCTTCTCAGCACCTCATGGTACCTTCTCCAAAACTGACCATATAATCGGTGACAAAACAGGCCTTAACAGATACAAAAATATTGAAATTATCCCATGCATCCTATCAGGTCACCATGGACTAAGGCTGATCTTCAAAACAACATAATAATAAAAAGCCAAAATTCACACAGAAGCTGAACAACACTTTACTCAATGATAACTTGGCCAAAGAAGAAATTAAAAAAAGATATTAAAGACTTTTTAGAGTTTAATGAAAATGTAGCCACAACATACCTAAACTTATAGGACACAAGGAAAGTAGTCCTAAGAGGAAAATGCATAGGTCTGACTGATGCCAAAGAGAAACAAGAGAGAGCACACACTAGCAGCTTGCCAGTACACCTATAAGCTCTAGAACAAAAGGAACAAATTTACTCAAAGTGAGTAGACAGCAGGAAATAATCAAACTCAGGGTTGAAATTAACCAAGAAGAAACAAAAAGAACTATGCAAAGAATCAACCAAACCAAGAGCTGGTTCTTTGAGAAAATCAACAAGATAGATAAACCCTTAGCGAGACTAACTAGAGGGCACAGGGACAGTGTCCTAATTAACAAAATCACTAATGAAAAGGGAGACATAACAACAGAACCTGAGGAAACCCAATCATCATCACATCCTACTACAAAAGGCTATACTCAACAAAACTGGAAAACCTGGATGAAATGGACAACTTCCTAGACAGATACCAGGCACCAAAGTTAAATCAGGGTCAGATTAGTGATCTAAATAGCCCCATATCCCCTAAAGAAGTAGAAGCATTCATTAATCATCTCACAACCAAAAAAAAAAAGCCCGGGACCAGATGGGTTTAGTGGGGAGTACTATCAGACCTTCAAAGAGGGCCTAATTCCAATTCTCCTCAAATTATTTCATAATATAGAAACAAAAGGGACTCTACCCAATTCATTCTATGGAGCTACATTTACTGTGATACCTAAACCACATAAAGACCCAAAGAAAGAGAACTTCAGGCCTATTTCCCTTAAGGATATCGATGGAAAATTTCTGAGTTCGAGGCCAGCCTAGTGCACAGAGTGAGTTCCAGGGCAGCCAGGGCTACACAGAGAAACCCTGTCTCAGAAAAAACAAAACAAACAAAACAAAACAACAAAAAAACAAGAAAAAAGAATATCAATGAAAAAAATACTCAATAAAATTCTCACAAACTGAATCCAAGAACACATCAAAATGATCATCCATCATGATCAAGTAGGCTTCATTCCAGAGATACAGGGATGGTTTAATATATGGAAATCCATCAACATATTCCACTATATAAACAAACTCAAAGACAAAAGCCACATGATCATCTTGTTATATTCTGAGGAAGCATTTGACAAAATCCAACACCCATTTATGATAAAAGTCTTGGAAAGATCAGGAATTCGAGGCCCATACCTAAACATAATAAAAGCAATATACAGCAAACCAGTAGCCAACATCAAACTAAATGGAGAGAAACTTGAAACAATCCCACTAAAATCAGGAACTAGACAAGGCTGCCCACTTTCTCCATACCAATTCAATATAATACTTGAAGTTCTAAGAAGAGCAATTAGATAACAAAAAGAGATCAAGGGGATACAAATTGGAAAGGAAGAAGTCAAAATATCACTATTTGCAGATGATATGATAGTATATATCAGTGACCCTAAAAATTCCACCAGAGACCTCAATGTAGTAGCTGAATATAAAATTAACTCAAAAAATCAGTGACCTTTCTCAACACAAAGGATAAACAGGCTGAGAAAAAAATTAGGGAAACAACACCTTTTACAATAGTTACAAATAATATAAAATACCTTGGTGTAACTCTAACTAAGGAAATGAAAGATCTGTATGAGAACAACTTCAAGTCTCTGCAGAAAGAAATTGAAGAAGATCTCAGAAGATGGAAAGGTCTCTCATGCTCATGGATTGGCAGGATTAATATAGTAAAAATGGCTATCTTGCCAAAAGCAATCTACAGAATCAATGCAATCCCCATCAAATTTCCAACTCAATTCTTTACAGTTAGGAAGTGCAATTTGCAAATTCATCTGGAAAAACAAAAAAACCTAGGATAGCAAAAACTATTCTCAACAATAAAAGAACCTCTATTGGAATCACCATGCCTGACCTAAAGCTGTACTACAGAGCAATTGTAATTAAAAAAAATGCTTGCTACTGGTACAGTGACAGCCTGGTAGATCAATGGAATAGACTTGAAGACCCAGAAATGATCTCACACTCCTATGGCCACATGATCTTCGACAAGGGAGCTAAAATTATCCAGTGGAAAAAAGACAGCATTTTCAACAAATGGTGCTGGTTCAACTGATGGTCAGCATGTAGAAGAATGTGAATTGATCCATTCTTATCTATTTGTACAAAGTTCAGGTTTAAGTGGATCAAGAACCTCCACATAAAACCAGATACACTGAATCTAATAGAAGAGAAAGAGGGGAAAAGCCTTGAAGATATGGGTAAGATATGTTTCAGGAAAAATTTCTGGACAGAACAGCAATGGCTTGTGCTCTAAAATTGATAATCGGCAAATTGGACCTCATAAAATTGCAAAACTTCTGAAAGGCAAAAGACACTGTCAATAAGACAAAAATGCCACCAACAGATTCGGAAAGGATCTTTACCATTCTTAAATCTGATAGAGGACAAATATCCAATATATATAAAGAACTCAACAAGTTGGACTCCAGTAAACCAAATAACCCTATTTAAAAATTGGGTACAGAGCTAAACAAAGAATTTTTAACTGAGGACTACCTAGTGGCTGAGAAGCAACTAATGAAATGTTCAGAGAAATGCAAATCAAAACAACCCTGAGATCCCACCTCACAGCATTCAGAATGGCTAAGATCAAAAACTCGGGTGACAACAGATGCTAGTGAGGATGTGGAGAAGGAGGAACGCTCCTTCATTACTGGTGGGATTGCAAGCTGGTACAACCACTCTGGAAATCAGTTTAGCTGTTCCTCAGAAAATTGCACATAGTACTACCAGAAGATCCATCAATATCTCTTCTGGGCATATACCCAGAGGACGTTTCAACTTGTACTAAGGACACATGCTCCATTATATTCATAGCAGCTAGTACCCCAGAGCTCCTTGGAACTATACTGCCAATCAAAGAAAACGGATGGTGGAACTTGTGTCTCTAGCTATATATGTAGCAGAGGCCTAATCTGTCATCAATGGGAGGAGAGGCCCTTGTTCCTGTGAAGACTCTATGCCCCAGTGTAGGGGAATGCCAGGACCAAGATGGGAGTGGGTGGGTTGGGGAACAGGGTGAGGGGACAGGGGATAGGGAATTTTCAGAGGCAAACTAGAAAAAGGGATAACAATTGAAATGTAAATAAAGAAAATATCAGGAAGGAAGGAAGGAAGGAAGGAAGGAAGGAAGGAAGGAAGGAAGGAAGGAAGGGGAGGGGAGGGGAAGGGGATGGGGAGGGGAACTTTCTCTGTATAGCTCTAGATCCCATGACGCTAACTACTGTTTTATTGTGGATTAGTTTACTGAGTGTAATGACCTCCTGTTGTATTTGTGTGCCCATAAATGATAGATTCCATGCCTCTTGATGTGTTGGAAAATTCTAGTATTAAAAACAGGATTTCATTATTTTAGGAAAAAATAATATTCTACTGTAAGTATGTATTATATGCTGTTTACCATGAGTGGATGGATGCTTTTGGGGTCTACTAAATGAAGGCTCTATGAAACATTGCATGAAGTATCTGAATATTTATGTATTTATTTTCTCTCAATAGTTTTGTGATTTTAGGCTTCTGTTAAAGTCTTTACTCTGTTTTGTATTGGTTGGTACGCTGGGAAAGATCATGAACTGGTTTCTGCATGTAGATATCCAGTTTTCCTAAGACAATTCCTTGAAGAATCTGCCTCTGCTCTGCTCCATATTTCTAGCACATTTGCTGAACATCTTTGCTAGTGGATATCTTGCTGTAAGTCTCTAGGCTCTGAATTCCATCGAGTCCATTTGTCTAAGTGTTGTTCATTGATACATTTGGAAGTCAGGTAGTATAATGAATTTGGCCATTTGTTTGCTTAAGAATGCTAGGGTTTTGTGGAATGTTGTTCATATCCTCAGAGAAACTATATTGCATCTAGAGATTACTTTGAATAGCAGAGAAAGTTTAAAAGTATGGATTAGTTCAATCCAACCAAATGCTCATACCTTTCCATGCTTTTATTTTAAATTGGTTCACTTTATTCTTGAGTATTTTACTCTTACAGCTAATTGGTTTGTTTTCTTTCTATTCTGTCAGGAATTTCTATTAATGGACAGCAATATTACCAGTATTTATCTATTGATTTTGGATCCTGAACTTTTGGGAAAAAATGTTTTATTGCTCTAATGGGTTTTGATGGGTTTTGGGGCTTTGAGATATTCTAGAAATAAGATCATATTATTTGTAAATAGTGACAATTTGCCTTCATTTCTTCCTTTTGCTGGATTACTCTGGCTCAACCGATCAGCACAATAGTTGAATAAAAACTTGATAGCTAGCATTTACAGATTCTACAGAGATACCTCCAAGTATATCATCATTCAACATGATATGACATATGGACTAAGTGTTGGTTTCTTCATGACATTATGTATGGGCTAACTGTTAGCTTCTTCATGATATTATGTATGGGCAATTGTTGGTTTCTTTATGACATTATGTGTGGACTAGCTATTGACCCCTGTACGTGTTGTATTCACAATTTTCATCATTGTAATATGTGGGAGTTTACACATTTTGTTGTTTTTGCTTACATAGAAGTACATTCATCAAGAACAGAGATTAGTAATGACAACGATGAATATTTTAACGCTTGTAGCTGTATTATATACAGCTCAACATGAGGGCATAGAAGGAAAGAGTGTATCATGCCAATTCTGCTGATACAAAGAGCAAAGCCAAAGCTGGTTCAGAGGCTTTTCAATGATTATGCTGGTGGAATGACTGCTCCAGGGTACAAATCCAACTCTCCTGACTCTAAAGCTCACATTCAGTTTACCACAGTTTGTATCCAGCATGTTTTCTGGAAGTTTAACTCCTCAATAAAGTAAGTAGGTAATAAACCAATTTAGATGATGGTCATCATGCTGAACTAGAAAAACAAATTTTACCTGTTGTTGAACCACAGATTTCAGGTGAAGATGAAATAATGTTACACTACATGTCATTTGTTAACTTTCCAATCACCTGCACTTTGGCAGGTAGGACAAACTTCCACCTTTACGATAACCAGCTAATAAATCCTCATGATTGTTACACATTTATGCAGAACATTAATCTGAAAAAATTGCTTGCTGACAGCTGAGGTAAATCACCAAGAACAAGGTCTGTCAGAGAGCAAGTTGCTTTTATGAACATGCAGAATAACACGCAAGTTTATTCAGTTGGAGTTATCTATGATCCAATATGGCAAGGGTAATGGTATTATTTATCAGTGTGTAAAGTATCTATATATCTTTAAAGTGGCATTGGTTTGGGGATGTATATAATTTTAGATTATTGAATTCATTGAGTGTTATCAGGATGTTGGTACTCCCTAGTACAACATAGAGTAGCCAATGTAAACTTGAATAGAAAGTTGAAGTTTAAGAAAGGTTTTATTAAATAATATATGACAGAAAACTCACTCTAGATTGGTGGGTTCTAGGCAAAGAATTTCCCAATTATACTGCCTGAAACAACACTATAATTTTGGAAAGGATAAAAATGGAATATGAGGTAAACATGTATGTCTTGGTGTAGCATGGCAAAGGAGGAAATCAGTCTTTGACCTTGAAGTGTAACATCAGTGTATTTGTATATTCCACACAAACTGATTCTGGTATGTGGCATTTATTTGTGGCAGCAAAACTACAATGGCCCTGGCTTCCTATACAAATGAGGCAGGGCAAACCATAGTGCATTGTTAGCAGGAAATCACAGAGATAGACAGAAAATTTTAAAGTAATTATTTTTTAATGAAATCATTGTATGTTTACTGCTTTCCTGACCAAGGGTTTATGCACTAAGATATTGCCTTAGGGTGACAGATATCATTTAACTTGATTTTATCTTTTGTTGATGAGTTATTATTTTCTTTGAAATATTTTGAATTTGTGCTCATTTCAACATTTCCTAAGTAATGAGCAAAGTTTTCAGGATCATTTCTTGGTACCATATGTTAAATCTGTGTGTACATATTGATTCTATTTGTCACTTCAATAATTTACCTTCAAGCACATGAATAAGGAAGTTTACAAGTTTACAGAAGTATGTTCTAATAGAAAAATCTCCCCAACACAGCTGAATCTTTATATCTTTGGAAAATAGAAATTCAGCCATGTTATTTCTCATTTAATGTTGGCAGTAGAGATAACTCAGAAACACATCAGTGGTTCCACGCTGAATATTTTCCATTGCAAACATTCCAAAGAAGTATGACATATACTGATTCATAGTAGAAAACTTGCAGTATTTTAGACTGTTGGTTAAAGTAATATAAAGTAGATCTCATATATTAGGATCTTTTAAAGCTTTGTATGATATTGTATAACCTTTGGTGTAAATTGGGTTTTTTACAAAGTGTGCAAAACTGTTATTGTTGTTGTTGTTTTTCATTTCCTTTTACCCCACCCCAATGGAAATCCTAGAGGCTTCACTTCCTCTTCTGGAGGTTCATTTTAAAATATCTTACTAATTATGATGCCTTCAAAATATCTATCTAGTACTTCAGAGTATAATCTACACTTTGAAATTCATTGTTAAAGAAATTGATATAAATTTATTTTTAATTGGATATTTTATTTGCATTGCAAATGTTATTCCCTTTCCCAGTTCCCTCCCTATGCCCCCAAAGGCTCCTATCCAATCCCCACTGCCCCTGCTTCTATGAGGGTGTTCTCTCACCCACTCACTTGCACCTCCCATTTCCCTACACTGAGGCATCGAACCTTCATAAGACCAAGGGCCTCTTCTCCCACTGATGCTCAACAAAGCCTTCCTCTGCTACATATGCAGCTGGAGCCATGGGTTCCTCCATGTGTACTCTTTGGTTGGTGATTTCGACCCTGGGAGTTCTGGGGGTCTGGTTGGTTGAAATTGTTTTTTTCCATGGGGTTGCAAACCACTTCAGCTCCTTCAGTCCTTTCTCTAACTCCTCCTAAGGACCCTGAGGAGACACTATGCTCAGTCCAAGGGTTGGCTACAAGCATTCGCCTCTGTGTTATTCAGGCTCTGGCAGACCCTCTCAGGAGACAGATATAGCAGGCTCCTGTCAGCATGCATATCTTGGAATTCACAATAGTGTCTGCAATTGGTGATTGTATATGAAATGGATTCTCAGGTGGGGAAGTCTCCGGATGGCTTTTCCTTCAGTCTCTGCTCAACGATTTGTCTCCATATTTTCTCCCATGAGTATTTTGTTCCCCCTTCTAAGAAGAACCAAGGAACTGAAGCATCAACACATTGGTCTTCCTTCTTCTTGAGCTTCATGTGGTCTGTGAATTGTATCTTGGGTATTCTGAGCTTTTAGACTAATATCCTCTTATAAGTGAGTGCAAACCAAGTGTGTTCTTTTGTGATTGGATTACTTCACTTTGGATGATATTTTCTGGTTCCATCCATTTGCCTAAGAATTTAATGAATTCATTGTTTTTAATAGCTGACTAGTACTCCACTGTGTAAATGTACCACATTTTCTGTATCCATTTCTTTATTGAGGAACATCTGGGTTCTTTCCAGCTTCTGGCTATTATAAATAAGGATGCTATGAACATAAGTGAAGCATGTATCCTTGTTATATGTTGGAGCATCTTCTGGGTATATGACCAGAAGTGGTTTTGTTGGGTCCTCAGGTAATACCATGTCCAACTTTCTGAGGAACCACTAGTCTTATTTCCAGAGTGGTTGTACCAGCTTGCAATCCCACCAGCAATGGAGGAGTGTTCCTCTTTCTCCACATCCTCACCAGCATCTGCTGTCACCTGAGTTTTTGATCTTAGCCATTCTGACTAGTATTAAGTGGAATCTCGGTTGTTTTGATTTGCATTTCCCTGATAACTAAGGATGTTGAACATTTCTTTAGGTGTTTCTCGGCCATTAGATATTCCTCAGTTGGGAATTCTGTGTTTAGCACTCTACCCAATTTTTAATAGGGTTATTTGGTTTTCTGGAGTCCAACTTCTTGAGTTCTTTGTATATATTGGATATTAGCCCTCTATCAGAAGTAGGATTGGTAGAGATCTTTCCCAATCTGTTGGTTGCTATTTTGTACTACTGACAGTGTCCTTTGCCTTACATAAGCTTTGCCTTACATAAGCTTTGCAGTTTTATGAGGGCCCATTTGTCTACTTCTTGAGTTCTTTGTATATATTGGATATAAGCCCTCTATTGATTGGTAAAGATCTTTTCCCAATTTGTTGGTTGCTGGTTTGTCCTATTGACAGTGTCCTTTGCCTTACAGAAGCTTTGCAGTTTTATGAGGTCCCATTTGTCGATTCTTGATCTTAGAGCATAAGCCATTGGTGTTGTGTTCAGGAAATTATCCCCTGTACCCATGTGTTTGAAGCTTTTCTCCATTTTCTCCTCTATTAGATTCAGAATATCTAGTTTTATGTGAAGGTTCTTGATCCACTTGGACTTGAGCTTTGTACAAGGAGATAAAAATGGATCAATTCACATCAATACACGATGACTACCAGTTGAACCAGCACCATTTGTTGAAAATGTTGTCTTTTTCCACTGGATGCTTTAGCTTCTTTGTCAAAGATCAAGTGACCATAGGTGTATGTGTTCATTTCTGGGTCTTCAATTCTATTCCATTGATCTTCCTGCCTGTCTCTGTACCAATAACCATACAGATCTTATCACTATAGTTCTGTAATACATCTTAAGGTCAGGGATAGTGATTCCCCTAGAAGTTCTTTTATTGTTGAGAGTAGATTTTGATACCCTGGGGGGTTTGTTATTCAAAATGAATTTGCAAATTGTTCTTTCTAACTCTATGAAGAATTGAGTTGAAATTTTGATGGGGATTGCATTGAATATAGATTGCTTTTAGCAAGATACCCATTTTTACTATATTAATCCTGCCAATCCATGGAAGACCTTTCCATCTTCTGGGATCTCAATTTCTTTTTTTGGAGACTTGAAGTACTTTTTACACAGATCTTTCACTTGCTTTGTTAGAGACACACCAAAGTATTTTATATTATTTGTGACTATTGTAAAAGGTGTTGTTTCCCTAATTTCTTTCTCAGCCATTTTATCCTTTGAGTAGAGGAAGGCTACTGATTTGTTTGAGTTAATTTCATCCCCAGTCACTTTGCTGAGGTTGTTTTTCAGCTGTAGGAATTCTTTGGTGGAATTTTTGGGGTCACTTATGTATACTATCATGTCATCTGCAAATAGTGATATTTTAACTTCTCCATTTCCAATGTATCCTTTTGACCTCCTTTTGTTGTCTAATTGCTCTGGCTAGAACCTCAAGTACTATATTGAATAGATAGGGAGAGAGTGGGCAGCCTTGTCTAGTCCCTGATTTTAGTGGGATTGCTTCTCTCCATTTAGTTTGATGTTTACTACTGGTTTGCTGTATATTGCCTTTACTATATTTAGGTATGTGTCTTGAATTCCTGATCTTTCCAAGACTTTTATCATGAATGGGTGTTGGATTTTGTCAAATGCTTTTTCAGCATCTAATGGAATGATTTTGTGGGTTTTTTCCTTTGAGTTGTTTTTTGTTTGTTTGTTTGTTTGTTTTTGTTTTTTGATGTAGTGGATTAGAGTGATGGATTTCTGGATATTGAACCATCCTTGCATTCCTGGGATGAAGCCTACTTGATCATGATGGATGATTGTTTTGATGTGTTCTTTGATTAAGTTTGCAATAATTTTATTGAGTATCTTTCCATCTACATTCATGAGGGAAATTGATCTGAAGTTCTCTTTTATTGTTAGGCCTTTGTGTGATTTAGGTATAAGAATAATTGTGGCTTCATAGAATGAATTGGGTACTGTTTCTTCTCTTTCTACTTTGGGGATCTGATAGATTTCTTCACTAAACCTATGTGGTCCGGGGCTTTTTTTTTTTTTTTTTTTGAGAGAGAGACCTTTAATGACTGCTGCTATTTCTTTAGGGTTATGGGAATGTTAAATGGTTTATCTGATCCTGATTTAAGTTTTGAAACTGGTATCTGTATAGAAAATTGTCTATTTCTTTCAGATTTTCCAGTTTTGTTAACAATAGGCTTCTGTAGTAGGATCTGATGGTTTTCTGAATTTCCTCAGTTTCTTTTGTTATGTCTCCCTTTTCATTTCTGATTTTGTTAATTTGGATACTGTCTCTGTGCCCTCGGGTTAATCTGGAGAAGGGTTTATCTATCTTGTTGATTTTTCTCAAGGAACCATCTCTTGGTTTGGTTGATTTTTTGTATAGTTCTTTTTGTTTCTACTTGGTTGTTTCCAGCCCTCTGTTTGATTATTTCCTGCCATCTACTCCACTTGGGTATATTTCCTTCTTTTGGTTCTAGAGCTTTCAGGTGAGCTGTCAAGCTGCGAGTGTATGCTTTCTCCAGTTTCTTTTTGAAGGAACATACAGCTATGATTTTTCCTCTTAGCACTGCTTTCATTGTCTCCCATAAGTTTTGATATGATGTACCTACATTTTCATTGAATACTAAAAAGTCTTTAATTTTTTTCTTTATTTCTTCCTTGACCAAGCTATCATGGAGTAGATCATTGTTCAGCTACCATGTATATGTGGGCTTTCCATTGTTTTTGTTGTTATTGAAGAAAAGCCTTAGTCTGAGGTGATATGATAGGATGCATGGGATTATTTCAATCTTCTTATATCTGTTGAGGTCTGTTATGGTCAGTTTTGGAGAAGGTATCATGAGGTGCTGAAAGAAGGTATATTCTTTTGTTTTAGGATGAAATGTTCTGTAAATATCTGTTATATCCATTTGGTCCTTAACTTCTGTTAGTTTCTGTGTCTCTGTATAGTTTTAGTTTCCATGATCTGTACATTGCTAAGAGTGGGGTGTTGAAATCTTCCACTTTTATTATATGAGGTGTAATGTGCTTTAGTAAAGTTTCTTTTTCTTTTAATTAGATATTTTCTTCATTTACATTTCAAATGTGATCCCGAAAGGCCCCTATACACTCTCCCTGCCCTGCTCTCCAACCCACCCACTCCAGCTTCCTGGCCCTGGCATTCCTCTGTACTAGGGCATATAATCTTCACAAAACCAAGAGCCTCTCCTCCCAATGATGGCTGACTAGGCCATCTTCTGCTACATATGTAGCTACAGACACAAGCTCTGGGGGTACTGGTTAGTTCATATTGTTGTTCCTCCTATAGGGTTGCAGACCCCTTCTGCTCCTTGGGTACTTTCTATAGGTCCTCCATTGGGGGCCCTGTGTTCCATATAATAGATGACTGTGAGCATCCACTTCTGTGTTTGCCAGGCACAGAGAGAGCCTCACAAGAGACAGCTATATCAGGGTCCTGTCAGCAAAATCTTGCTGGCATATGCAATAGTGTCTTGGTTTGGCGGCTGTTTATGGGATGGATCCCTGAGTGGAGCAGTCTCTGGATGGTCCTTCCTTCTGTCTCAACTCTGAAACTTTTCTCTGTAACTCCCTCCAGGGGTATATTTTTCCTCATTCTAAGGAGGAACAAAGTATCCACACTTTGGTCTTCCTTCTTTTTGAATTTCATGTGTTTTGCAAATTTTATCTTGGATATTCTACATTTCTGGGCTAATATCTGATTTTCAGTGAGTGCATACCATGTGTGTTCTTTTGTGATTGGGTTAACTCACTCAGGATGACATCCTCCAGATGCATCCATTTACCTAGGAATTTCATGAATTCATTCTTTTTTAATAACTGAGTAGTACTCTATTGTGTAAATGAAACACATTTTCTGTATCCATTCCTCTGTTGAGGGACATCTGGGTTCTTTCCAGCTTCTGGCTATTATAAATAAAGCTTCTGGCTATTATAAATAAGGCTGCTATGAACATAGTGGAGCATGTGTTCTATTACAAGTTGAAACATCCTCTGGGCATATGTCCAGTAGATGTATTGCTGGATCCTCAGGTAGTACTATGTCCAATTTTCTGAGGAACCACCAGACTGATTTCCAGAGTGGATGTACCAGCTTGCAATCCCACCAGCAATGGAGGAGTTTTCCTCTTTCACCATATTTTCGCCAGCATCTGCTGTCACCTGAATTTTTGATCTTAGCCATTCTGACTGGTGTGAGGTGGAATCTCAGGGTTGTTTTGATTTACATTTCCCTGATGATTAAGGGTGTTGAACATTTTTTTAGGTGCTTCTCAGCCATTCGGTATTTCTCAGTTGAGAATTCTTTGTTTAGTTCTTTACCCCATTTTTGAATGGGGTTATTTGATTTTCTGGATGCAGCTTCTTGAGTTCTTTGTATATATTGGATAGTCCCCTATCTGGTTTAGGATTGGTAAAGATCCTTTCTGAATCTGTTGGTGGCCTTTTTCTCTTATTTACAGTGCCTTTGCCTTACAAGCTTTGCAATTTTATGAGGTCCCATTTGTCAATTCTCAATCTTACAGCACATGCCTTTGCTGTTCTGTTCAGGAATTTTTCCCCTGTGCCCAGATCTTTGATGTTTTCCCCACTTTCTCCTCTATAAGTTTCAGTGTCTCTGGTTTTACATGCAGTTTCTTGATCCACTTAGACTTGACCTTAGTACAAGGAGATAAGAATGGATCAATTCATATTCTTCTACATGATAATGCCAGTTGTGCCAGCACTATTTGTTGAAAATGCTATCTTTTTTCCACTGGATGGTTATAGCTCCTTTTTCAAAGATCCAGTGACCAAAGGTTGGTGGGTTCATTTCTGGATCTTCAATTCTATTCCATTGATCTACCTGTCTGTTGCTGTACCAATACCAGTACTATGCAGTTTTTATCAGAATTGCTCTGTAGTACAGCTTTAGGTCAGGGATGGTGATTCCACCAAAGGTTCTTTTATTGTTGAGAATATTTTTGCTATCCTAGGTTTTTGTTATTTCAGATGAATTTGCAAATTGCCCTTTCTAACTCTGTGAAGAACTGAGTTGGAATTTTGATGGGGATTGCATTTAGTCTGTAGATTGCTTTTGGCAAGATAGCCATTTTTACTATATTGATCCTGCCAATCCATGAGCATGGGAGATCTTTCCATCTTCTAAGATCTTCATTGATTTCGTTCTTCAGAGACTGAAAATTCTTGTCATACAGATCTTTCCCTTCCATAGTTAGAGTCACACCGAGATATTTTATATTATTTGTGACTATTGTGAAGGGTGTTTTCTTAGTTTCTTTCTCAGCCTGTTTATCCTTTGTGAAGAGAAAGGCCACTGATTTATTTGAGCTAATTTTTTAATCCAGTTACTGCATTGAAGCTGTTTATCAGGTTTTGGAGGTCTCTGGTGGAGTTTTTAGGGTCACTTATATATACTATCATATCATCTGCTAAGAGTGATATTTTGACTTTTTCCTTTCCAATTTGTATATCTTTTATCTCCTGTTGTCTAATTGCTCTGGCTAGAACTTCAAGTACTATATTGAATAGGTAGGGAGAAAGTGGGCAGCCTTGTCTAGTCCCTGATTTTAGTGGGATTGCTTCCAGCTTCTCTCCATTTACTTTGATGTTGGATACTGGTTTGCTGTATATTGCTTTTATTATGTTTAGGTTGGGCCTTGAATTCCTTATCTTTCCAAGACTTTAATCATGAATGGATGTTAGGTTTTGTCAAATTTTTTCTCAGCATCTAACAAGATGATTATGTGGTTTTTCTCTTTGAGTTTGTTTATATAGTGGATTAGGTTGATGGATTTCCATATATTCAACCATCCTTACATGCCTGCAATGAAGCGTACTTGATCATGATGGGTGATCGTTTTGATGTGTTCTTGGATTCGGTTTGTGAGAGTTTTATTGAGTACTTTTGCATCGATATTCATAAGGAAAATGGGTCTGAGGTTGTCTTTTCTTGTTGGGTCTTTCTGTGGTTTAGGTATCAGAGTAATTGTGGCTCCATAGAATGAATTGGGTAGAGTATGTTCTGCTTCTATTTTGTGGAATAGTTTGAGGAGAGTTGGAATTAGGTCTTCTTTGAAGATCTGATAGAACTCTGCATTAACCCATCTGGTCCTGGGCTTTTCTTGGTTGGGAGAAGATTAATAACCGCTTCTGTTTGCTTAGGGGAGATGGGACTGTTTAGGTCAATAGTCTGATCCTGATATAAGACTAGAACCTAGTATCTGTCTAGGAAATTGTCCATTTTCTCCAGGTTTTCCAGTTTTGTTGAGTATACACTTTTGTACTAGAATCTGATGATGTTTTGGATTTCCTCATGATGATGTTGTTATGTCTTCTTTTTGATCCCTAATTTTGTTAATCCCTGTGCCCTCCTATTAGTCTGGATAAAGGTTTATCTATCTTGTTGATTTTCTCTAATAACCAGCTTCTGGTTTGATTGATTCTTTGTATAGTTCTTTTTGTTTCCATTTAGTTGATTTTAGCCCTGAGTTTGATATTTCCTGCTGTCTACTCCTCTTGGGTAAATTTGCTTCCTTTTGTTCTAGAGCTTTCAAATGTGCTGTCAAGCTGCTACTGTGTGCTCTCTCTAGTTTCTTTTTGGAGGCACTAGGAGCTATGAGTTTTCCTCTTAGGAATGCTTTCATTGTGTCCCATAAGTTTGGGTATGTTGTGGCTTCGTTTTCATTAAATTCTAAAAAGTCTTTAGTCTCTTTCTTTATTTCTTCCTTAACCAAGTTATGATTGAATAGAGTGTTGTTCAGCTTCCCCATTAATGTTGGCTATTATTTATGTTATTATTGAATATCAGCCTTAATTTGTGGTGATCTGATTGGATGCCCTGGATAATTTCAATATTTTTGTTTCTGTTGAGGCCTGTCTTGTGACCAATTATATGGTCAATTTGGGAAAAGGTGCCATTGAGGTACTGAGAGGAAGTTATATCCTTTTGTTTTAGAATAAAATGTTCTGTAGATATCTGTTACATCCTTTTGGTTCATAACTTCTGGTAGATTCACTGTGTCTCTGTTTAGTTTCTATTTCCAAGATCTGTCTGTTGATGAGAGTGGGTTGTTTAAGTCTTCCACTATTATTGTGTGAGGTGCAATGTGTGCTTTGAGCTTTACTAGAGTTTCCTTAATGAATGTGGATGCCCTTGTATTTGGAACATATATATTCAGATTTGAGAGTTATCTTGGAAAATCTTACATTTGATGAGAATGAAGTGCCCCTCCTTGTCTTTTTTGATAACTTTGGGTTGGAAGTCGATTTTATTTGATATTAGAATGGCTGCTCCAGTTTGTTTCTTTGGACCCTTAGCTTGGAAAATTGTTTTCCAGGCTTTGACTCTGAGGTAGTGTCTGTCTTTTTCCCTGAGGTGGGTTTCCTGTATGTAGCAAAATGTTGGGTCCTGTTTATGTATCCAGTCTGTTAGTCTGTGTCTTTTTATTGGGGAATTGAGTCCATTGATATTAATGATGTTAAGGAAAAGTAATTGTTGGTTCTTGTTATTTTTCTGTCTTTCTTTCTTTTTTAATTAGGTATTTTCCTCATTTACATTTCCAATGCTATCCCAAAAGTCCCCCATGCACTGCCCCCCACTCCCCTTCCCACCCACTCCCACTTTTTGGCCCTGGCTTTCCCCTGTACTGGGGCATATAAAGTTTGCAAGTCCAATGGGCCTCTCTTTCCAGTGATGGCTGACTAGGCCATCTTTTGATACATATGCAGCTAGAGTCAAGAGCTCCAGGGTACTGGTTAGTTCATAACGTTCCACCCATAGGGTTGCAGATCCCTTCAGCTCCTTGGGTATTTTCTCTAGTTCCTACCTTGGGGGCCCTGTGATCCATCCAATAGCTGACTGTAAGCATCCACTCATGTGTTTGCTAGGCCCCGGCGTAGTCTCACAAGAGACAGCTATATCAGGGTCCTTACAGCACAATCTTGCTAGTGTATGCAATGGTGTCAGCGTTTGGAGGCAGATTGTGGGATGGATCCCTGTATATGGCCATCTCTAGATGGTCCATCCTTTTGTCTCAGCTCCAGACTTTGTCTCTGTAACTTCTTCCATGGGTGTTTTGTTCCCAATTCTAAGAAGGGGCAAAGTGTCCACACTTTGGTCTTCCTTCTTCTTGATTTTCATGTGTTTTGCAAATTGTAACTTATATCTTTGGTATTCTAAGTTTCTGGGCTAATATCCACTTACCAGTGAGTACATATCATTTGAGTTCTTTTGTGATTGGATTACCTCCTTCAGGATGATGCCCTCCAGGTGCAACCATTTGCCTAGGAATTTCATAAATTCATTCTTATTAATAGCTGGGTATTACTCCATTGTGTAAATGTACCACATTTTCTGTATCCATTCCTCTGTTGAGGGGCATCTGGGTTCTTTCCAGCTTCTGGCTATTATAAATAAGGCTGCTATGAACATAGTGGAGCATGTTTCTTTTTTACTAGTTGGAACATCTTCTGGATATATGCCCAGGAGAGGTATTGCGGGATCCTCTGGTAGTACCATGTCCAATTTTCTAAGGAACGGCCAGACTGATTTCCAGAGTGGTTGCACAAGCCCGCAATCCCACCAACAATGGAGGAGTGTTACTCTTTCTCCACATCCACGCCAGCATCTGCTGTCACCTGAATTCTTGATCTTAGCCATTCTGACTGGTGTGAGATAGAATCTCAGGGTTGTTTTGATTTGCATTTCCCTGTTGATTAAGGATGCTGGACATTTTTTCAGGTGTTTCTCAGCCATTCAGTATTCCTCAGGTGAGAATTCTTTCTTTAGCTCTGACCCCATTTTTTAATGGGGTTATTTGATTTTCTGTAGTCCACCTTCTTGAGTTCTTTATATGTATTGGATATTAGTCCTCTATTTGATTTAGGATAGGTAAGGATTCTTTCCCAATCTGTTGGTGGCCTTTTTGTCTTATTGACGGTGTCTTTTGCCTTACAGAAGCTTTGCAGTTTCATGAGGTCCCATTTGTCAATTCTCAATCTTAAATCACAAGCCATTGCTGTTAATTCAGGAATTTTTCCCCTGTGCCCATATCTTCGAGGCTTTTCCCCACTTTCTCCTCTATAAGTTTCAGTGTCTCTGGTTTGATGTGGAGCTCCTGGATACACTTAGATTTGACCTTAGTACAAGGAGATAGGAATGGATCAATTCACATTCTTCTACATGATAACCACCAGTTGTGCCAGCACCATTTGTTGAAAATGCTGTCTTTTTTCCACTGGATGGTTATAGCTCCCTTGTCTAAGATCAAGTGACCATAAGTGTGTGGGTTCATTTCTGGGTCTTCAATTCTATTCCATTGGTCTACTTGTCTGTCAGTATACCAGTACCATGCAGTTTTTATCACAATTGCTCTGTAGTAAAGTGTTAGGTCAGGCATGGTGATTCCACCAGAGGTTCTTTTATCCTTGAGAAGAGTTTTTGCTATCCTAGGTTTTCTGTTATTCCAGATGAATTTGCAGATTGCTCTTTCTAATTCATTGAAGAATCGAGTTGGAATTTTGATGGAGATGGCATTGAATCTGTAGATTGCTTTTGGCAAGATAGCCATTTTACAATGTTGATTCTTCCAATCCATGAGCATGGGAGATCTTTCCATCTTCTGAGGTCTTCTTTAATTTCTTTCTTTAGAGACTTGAAGTTCTTATCATACAGATCTTTCACTTCCTTAGTTAGAGTCATGCCAGGTATTTTATATTATTTATGACTATTGAGAAGGATGTTGTTCCCTAATTTCTTTCTCAGCCTGTTTATTCTTTGTGTAGAGAAAGACCATTGACTTGTTTGAGATAATTTTATATCCAGCTACTTCACCGAAGCTGTTTATCAGGTTTAGGAGTTCTCTGGTAGAATTTTTAGGGTCACTTATATATACTATCATATCATCTGCAAATAGTGATATTTTGACTTCTTCTTTTCAATTTGTATCCACTTGATCTCCTTTTGTTCTCGAATTGCTCTGGATAGGACTGCAAGTACAATGTTGAATAGGTAGGGAGAAAGTGGGCAGCCTTGACTAGTCCCTGATTTTAGTGGGATTGCTTCCAGCTTCACACCATTTACTTTGATGTTGGCTACTGGTTTGCTGTAGATTGCTTTTATCATGTTAAGTATGGGCCTTGAATTCCTTATCTTTCCAAGACTTTTATCATGAATGGGTGTTGGATTTTTTCAAATGCTTTCTCTGCATCTAACAAGATGATCATATGGTTTTTGGCTTTGAGTTTGTTTATATAATGGGTTACGTTGATGGATTTTTGTATATTAAACCATCCCTGCATCCCTGGAATAAAATCTACTTGGTCAGGATGGATGATTGTTTTAATGTGTCCTTGGATTCGGATAGCGAGAATTTTATTGAGTACTTTTGCATCGATATTCATAAGGGAAATTGGTCTGAAGTTCTCTATCTTTTTTGGATCTTTCTATGGTTTAGGTATCAGAGTAATTTTGGCTTCATAGAATGAGTTGGATAGAAAGCCTTCTTCTATTTTGTGGAATTGTTTGTGCAGAACTGGAATTAGATCTTCTTTGAAGGTCTGATAGAACTCTACAATAAACCCATCTGGTCCTGGGCTTTTTTGGTTGGGAGACTATTAATGACTGCTTCTATTACTTTAGGGGATATGGGACTGTTTAGATCGTTAACTTGATCCTGGTTTAACTGGGGTACCTGGTATCTGTCTAGAAATTTGTCCATTTTGTCCAGGTTTTCCAGTTTTGTTGAGTATAGCCATTTGTAGAAGGATCTGCTGGTGTTTTGGATTTCTTCAGGATCTGCTGTTATGTCTCCGTTTTCATTTCTGATTTTGTTAATTAGGATGCTGTCCCTGTGCCCTCTAGTGAGTCTGGCTAAGGGTTTATCTATCTTGTTGATTTTCTCAAAGAACCAACTCCTCGTTTGGTTAATTCTTTGAATAGTTCTTGTTTCCACTTGGTTGATTTCGCTCCTGAGTTTGATTATTTCCTGCCATCTACTCCTCTTGGGTGAATTTGCTTCCTTTTTTCTAGATCTTTTAGGTGTGTTGTCAAGCTGCTAGTATGTGCTCTCTCCCTTTTCTTCTTGGAGGCACTCAGAGCTATGAGTTTCCCTCTTAGAAATGCTTTCATAGTGTCCCATAAGTTTGGGTATGTTGCGGCTTCATTTTCATTAAACTCTAAAAAGTCTTTAATTTCTTTCTTTATTCCTTCCTTGACCAAGGTATCATTGAGAAGAGTGTTGTTCATTTTCCACGTGAATGCTAGCTTTCCATTATTTATGTTGTTATTGAAGATCAGCCTTAGTCCATGGTGGTCTGATAGAATGCATGGGATGATTTCAATATTTTTTTATCTTTTGTGCCCTGTTTTGTGACCAATTATATGGTCAATTTTGGAGAAGGTACCATGAGGTGCTGAGAAGAAGGTATATCCTTTTGTTTTAGGATAAAATGTTCTGTAGATATCTGTTAAGTCCATTTGTTTCATCACTTCTGTTAGTTTCACTGTGTCCCTGTTTAGTTTCTGTTTCCATGATCTGTCCATTGATGAAAGTGGTATGTTGAAGTCTCCCACTATTATTGTGTGAGGTACAATATGTGCTTTGAGCTTTACTAAGGTTTCTTTAATGAATGTAGCTACCCTTGCATTTGGAGCATAGATATTCAGAATTGAGAGTTCATCTTGGAGGATTTTACCCTTGATGTGTATGAAGTATCCCTCCTTGTCTTTTTTGATAACTTTGGTTTGGAAGTCGATTTTATTTGATATTAGAATGGCTACTCCAGCTTGTTTCTTCAGACCATTTGCTTGGAAAATTGTTTTCCAGCCTTTCACTCTGAGGTAGTGTCTGTCTTTTTCCTGTAAGCAGCACAATGTTGGGTCCTGTTTGTGTAGCCATTCTGTCAGTCTATGTCTTTTTATTGGGGAATTGAGTCCATTCATATTAAGAGATATTAAGGAAAAGTAATTGTTGCTTCCTATTATTTTTGTTTTTAGAGTTGGCATTCTGTTCTTCTGGCTGTCTTCTTTTTGGTTTGTTGAGGGATTACTTTCTTGCTTTTTCTAGGACGTGGTTTCCATCCTTGTATTGTTTTTTTTTTTCTGTTATTATCCTTTGAAGGGCTGGAGTCGTGGAAAAATAATGTGTGAAATTGATTTTGTCGTGGAATACTTTGGTTTCTCCATCTATGGTAATCAAGAATTTTGCTGGGTATAGTAGCCTGGGCTGGCATTTGTGTTCTCTTAGTGTCTGTATAACATCTGTCCCGGATCTTCTGGCTTTCATAGTCTCTAGTGAAAAGTCTTGTGTAATTCTGATAGGCCTGCCTTTATATGTTACTTGACCTTTTTCCCTTACTGCTTTTAGTATTCTATCTTTTTTTAGTCCATTTGTTGTTCTGATTATTATGTGTCAGGAGGAATTTCTTTTCTGGTTTAGTCTATTTGGAGTTCTGTAGGCTTCTTGTATGTTCATGGGCTTCTCTTTCTTTAGGTTTGGGAAGTTTTCTCCTATAATTTTGTTGAAGATATTTGCTGGCCCTTTAAGTTGAAAATCTTCATTCTCATCTACTCCTATTATCCGTAGGTTTGGTCTTCACATTGTGTCCTGTATTTCCTGGATGTTTTGAGTTAGGATCCTTTTGCGTTTTGTATTTTCTTTGATTGTTGTGCCGATTTTCTCTATGGAATCTTCTGCACCTGAGACTCTCTCTTCCATCTCTTGTATTCTGTTGCTGATGCTAGCATCTATGGTTCCAGATTTCTTTCCTAGAGTTTCTATCTCCAGTGTTGCCTCACTTTGGGTTTTCTTTATTGTGTCTACTTCCCTTTTTAGGTCTAGTATGGTTTATTCAATTCCATCACCTGGTTGGTCGTGTTTTCCTGCAATTCTTTAAGGGATTTTTGTGCTTCCTCTTTAAGGTCTTCTACCTGTTTAGCAGGGTTCGCCTGTATTTCTTTAAGTGAGTTATTAAAGTCCTTCTTGATGTCCTCTACCATCATCATGAGATATGTCTTTAAATCAGGGACTAACTTTTCGGGTATGTTGGGGTGCCCAGGACTGGGTGGGGTGGGAGTGCTGCGTTGATGATGGTGAGTGGACTTGGTTTCTGTTAGTAAGATTTTTACGTTTGCCTTTCGCTATCTGGTAATCTCTGGAGTTAGTTGTTGTAGTTGTCTCTGGTTAGATCTTGTTCCTCAGGTATTTATGTTAGCCTCTATCAGCAGATCTGGGAGACTAACTCTCTCCTCAGTTTCAGTATTCAGAGTACTCTCTGAAGTCAAGCTCTCCTCTTGTAGGGAAGGTGCCCAGATATCTGGTGTTCGAACCTGCCTCCTGGCAGAAGTTGTGATCCACTCACAGAGGTCTTAAGATCCCGTGAAGGGTCCTGTGCATATCTTGCGGGTGTCCTCAGACTCCACACCCAAGCTATCCCGGTGCTAGCGTGGACCAGAAGGGACTTGTGCCCCGATCAGGCCGGGTTCTTTGCTTCCCTAATTAATGCAGTCTCAGGTCCCGTGCAATTGGATTGGAGCAGCATCTGTGTTCTACTCACCAGAAGTCTTAAGCCCCGTGGTGGGTCCTGTGAGTAGCTTGTAGGTGTCAGCAGACTCCGTGCCCAAGGTACCCCAGTGCTGGCGGGGACCGGAAGGGCGGTTCTTGTTATTTTTGTTGTTATAGTTATGATTCTGTTTTTGCGACTATCTTCTTTAACGTTTTCTGATGGATTAATTTTTTGCTATTTCTGGGGCATAATTTCCCTTCTTTTATTGGAGTTTTCCCTTTATTATCCTTTGAAGGACTGAATTTGTGGAAAGATATTGTGTGAATTTGGTTTTGTCATCAGTTACTTTGGTTTCTCCATCTATGGTATTTGAGAGCTTTGTTGAGTCTAGTAGCCTGGACTGGCATTTGTGTTCTCTTAGGGTCTGTACAACATCTGTCCAGGATCTTCTGGATTTCATAGTCTCCAGTGAGAAGTCTGGTGTAATTCTTATAGGTCTGCCTTTATATTTTTTTCCATTTTTTATTAGGTATTTAGCTCATTTACATTTCCAATGCTATACAAAAAGTCCCCCATACCCACCCACCCCCACTCCCCTACCCACCCACTCCCCCTTTTTGGCCCTGGCATTCTCCTGTACTGGGGCATATAAAGTTTGCATGTCCAATGGGCCTCTCTTTGCAGTGATGACCGACTAGGCCATCTTTTGATACATATGCAGCTAGAGTCAAGAGCTCCGGGGTACTGGTTAGTTCATAATGTTGTTCCACCTATAGGGTTACAGATCCCTTTAGCTCCTTGGGTACTTTCTCTAGCTCCTCCATTGGGAGCCCTGTGATCCATCCATTAGCTGACTGTGAGCATCCACTTCTGTGTTTGCTAGGCCCCAGCATAGTCTCACAAGAGACAGCTACATCTGGGTCCTTTCGATAAAATCTTGCTAGTGTATGCAATGGTGTCAGCGTTTCGATGCTGATTATGGGGTGGATCCCTGGATATGGCAGTCTCTACAAGGTCCATCCTTTCATCTCAGCTCCAAACTTTGTGCCTTTATATTTTACTTGACCTTTTCCCCTACTGCTTTTAGTATTCTATCTTTATTTACTGCAGTTGTTGTTTTGATTATTGTGTCGGGAGGAATTTCTTTTCTGGTCCAGTCTATTTGGAGTTCTGTAGGCCTCTTGTATGTTCATGGGCATCTCTTTAGGTTAGGGAAGTTTTCTTCTATAATTTTGTTTAAGATATTTCATATGAGATTCTCTCTTCCATCTCTTGTGTTCTGTTGCTGATACTCTCATCTATGGTTCCTGATTTCTTTCCTAGGATTTCTATCTTCAGAGTTGTCTCCCTTTGGGTTTTCTTTATTGTTTCTACTTCCAATTTTAGATCTTGGATTGTTTTTTTCAGATCCATCACTTGTTTGGTTGTGTTATCCTGTAATTCGTTAAGGGATTTTTGTATTTCCTCTTTAAGAACTTCTACCTGTTTAGCAGTGTTTTCCTGTATATCTTTGAGGGATTTTTGTGCTTCCTCTTTGAGGTCTTCTACATGTATAGCAGTGTTCTCCTGTATTTCTTTTTTTTTTTCACTTTTTCTTTTAATTTATTTATTTTAGATATATCTTCATTTACATTTCAAATGCTATCCCCAAAGCCCCCTATACATTCTCCCAGCCCTGCCCCCAACCCACCTACTCCTGCTTCCTGGCCCTGGCATTCCTTTGTAATGGGGCATATAATCTTTGCAATACCAAGCATCTCTCCTCCCATTGATGGGCCCTACAAGGCCATCCTCTGCTACATATGCAACTAGAGACACAGCTCTGGGTGGTACTGGTTAGTTCATGTTGCTGTTCCTCCTTTAGGGTTGCAGACCCCTTTAGCTCCTTGGATACTTTCTCTAGCTCCTTCATTAGGGGCCCTGTGTTCCATTCATTAGATGACTGTGAGCATCCACTTCTGTATTAGCCAGGAATTGGCATAGACTCACAAGAGAGAGATATGTCAGTGTCCTGTCAACAAAATCTTTCTGGCATATGCAATAGTGCCTAGGTTGGTGGTCTAATATGGGATGGATCCCTGGGTGGGGCAGTCTCTGGATAGTCTTTCCTTCCAGCTTAGCTGCAAACGTTGGCTCTGTAACTCCTTCCATGTGTATTTTGTTCCCCATCCTAAGAAGGAACAAAGTATCAATACTTTGGTCTTCCTTCTTTCTGAGTTTCATGTGTTTTGCAAATTGTATCTTGGATATTCTAAGTTTCTGGGCTAATATCTGCTTTTCAGTGAGTGCATACCATGTGTGTTCTTTTGTGATTGGGTTAACTCACTCAGGGTGATATATTACAGATCCATCCATTTGCCTAAGAATTTCATAAATTCATTTTGGTGGGGTTTTTTTTCCTTATTTGTTTGTTTGTTTGTTTTTTGAAACAGGGTTTCTCTAATTAACCCTGGCTGTCCTGGAACTTGTAGACCAGGCTGAAATTCATTGTTTTTAATAGCTGAGTAGTACTCCATTGTGTAAATGTACCACATTTTCTGTATCCATTCCTGTTGAGGGACATCTGGGATTTTCCAGCTTTAGGCTATTATAAATAAGGCTGCTATGAACATAGTGGAGCATATGTCCTTATTACAAGGTGGAACATCTAGATATATGCCCAGAGAGGTATTGCAGGATCCTACGGTAGTACTATGTCCAATTTTCTGAGGAACCGCCAGACTGATTTCCAGAGTGGTTGTACCAGCTTGCAATTCCACCACAAAGGAGGAATGTCCGTTTTCTCCACATCCTTGCCAGCATCTGCTGTCACCTGAGTTTTTTATCTTAGCCATTCTGACTGGTGTGAGGTGGAATCTCAGGGTTCTTTTGATTTGCATTTCCCTGATGATTAAGGATGTTGAACATTTTTTTCACATGCTTCATTCCATTCGGTATTCCTGAGTTGAGAATTCTTTCCTTACCTCTGTACCCTATTTTTTAATAGGGTTATTTGATTTTCTGGAGCCCATCTTTTTTAATTCTTTATGTATATTGGATATTAGTCCCCTATCTGATTTAGGATTGGTAAAGATCCTTCCCGAATCTGTTGGTGGTCTTTTTGTCTTATTGACAGTGTCTTTTGCCTTGCAGAAGCTTTGCAATTTTATGTGGTTCCATTTGTCAAATCTCTATCTTGCAGCACAAGCCATTGCTGTCCTGTTCATGAATTTGTTTTTCCCCTGTGCCCATATCTTAAATGCTTTTCCTTACTTTCTCCTCTATAAGTTTAGTGTCTCTGGTTTATGTGGAGTTCCTTAATCCACTTAGACTTGACCTTAGTACAAGGAGATAAGAGTGGATCAATTCGCATTCTTCTACATGATAATGCCAGTTGTGCCAGCAGTATTTGTTGAAAATGTTGTCTTTTTTTCACTGGATGATTTTTGCTCCCTTGTCAAAGTTCAAGTGACCATAGAGGTATGGGTTAATTTCGGGTCTTTAATTCTATTCCATTGATCTACCTGTCTGTTGTTGTACCAGTATCATGCAGTTTTTATCACAATTGCTTTGTAGTACAGCTTTAGTTCATGCATGGTGATTCCACCAGAGGTTCATTTATTGTTTAGAAGAGTTTTTGCTATCCTAGGTTTTTTGTTTTTCTAGATGAATTTGCAAATTTCCCTTTCTAATTCGTTGAAGAATTGATCTGGAATTTTGATGGGGATTTCATTGAATCTGTAGATTGCTTTCAAGCCATTTGTACTATATTGATCCTGCCAATCCATGAGCATGGGAGATCTTTCCATCTTCTGAGATCTTCTTTGATTTCTTTCTTCAGAGACTTTAAGTTCTTATTATACAAATCTTTCACTTCCTTAGTTAGAGTCACACCAAGGTGTATTATATTATTTGTGACTATTGTGAAGGGTGTTGTTTCTCTAATTTTTCTCTCAGCCTGTTTATACTTTATGTAGAGAAAGGCCATTGATTTGTTTGAGTCAATTTTATATCCAGCTACTTCACTGAAACTGTTTATCCAGTTTAGGAGTTCTCTAGCGGAATGTTTATGATCATTTATATATACAATCATATTATCTGCAAATAGTGATATTTTGACTTCTTTCTTTCCAATTTGTATCCCTTTGACCGCATTTTGTTGTCTAATTGCTCTGGCTATGACTTCAAGTACTATATGGAATAGGTAGGGAGAAAGTGGGCAGCCTTGCCTAGTTCCTGATTTTAGTGGGATTGCTTCCTTCTTCTCTTCCTTTACTTTGATGTTGGCTACTGGTTTGCTGTAGATTGCTTTTATTATGTTTAGTTATGGGCCTTGAATTCCTGGTCTTTCCAAGACTTTTTTCATGAATGGGTTTTGGATTTTGTCAAATGCTATTTCAGCATCTAACAAGATGATCATGTGGTTTTTGTCTTTGACTTTGTTTATATATTGATTATGTTGTTGGATTTCATATATTAAACCATCCCTGCATCCCTAGAATGAAGCTACTTGATCATGATGGATGATCATTTTGATGTGTTTTTGGATTCAGTTAGCAAGAATTTTATTGAGTATTTTTGCATCGATGTTCTTAAGGGAAATTGGTCTGAAGTTCGCTTTCCTTGTTGGGTCTTTGTGTGGTTAAGTATCAGAGTAATTGTGGCTTCATAGAATGAATTGGGTAGAGTATGTTCTGTTTCTATTTTGTGGGTTAGTTTGAGGAGAATTGGAATTAGGTCTTCTTTGAAGGTCTGATAGAATTCTGCACTAAACTTATCTGTTCCTGTGCTTTTTTTTGGTTGGAGACTATTAATGATTGCTTCTATTTCTTTAGTGGATATGGGACTCTTTAGGTCATTAATCTGATCCTGATTTAACTTTGGTACCTGTATCTGTCTAGAAATTTGTCCATTTCATTGAGGTTTTCCAGTTTTGTTGAGTATAGCCTTTTGTAGTAGGATCTGATGGTGTTTTGGATTTCCTCAGGTTCTGTTGTGTCTCCCTTTTCATTTCTGCTTTTGTTAATTAGGATACTGTCCCTGTGCCTTCTAGTGAGCGTGGCTAAGGGTTTATCTATCTTGTTGATTTTCTCAAAGAATCAGCTCCTGGTTTGGTTGATTCTTTGTATAGTTCTTTTTGTTTCTACTTGGTTGATTTCAGCCCTGAGTTTGATTATTTACTGTAGTCTACTCCTCTTCGGGAATTTGCTTCCTTTTGTTCTAGAGCTTTTAGGTGTGCTGTCAAGCTGCTAGTGTATGCACTCTCTAGTTTCTCTTTGGAGGCACTCAGACCTATGAGTTTTCCTCTTAGAAATGCTTTCATTGTGTCCCATAAGTTTGGGTATGTTGTGGCTTCGTTTTCATTAAATTCTTAAAAGTCTTTAATTTCTTTCTTTATTTCTTCCTTGACCAAGCTATCATAGAGTAGATCATTGTTCAGCTACCATGTATATGTTGGCTTTCTACTATTTATATTGTTATTGAAGATCAGCCTTAGTCAGTGGTGATCTGATAGGATGCATGGAATTATTTCTATATTTTTGTATCTGTTGAGTTCTGTTTTGTGACCAATTTTATGGTTGATTTTGGAGAATGTGCTATGAGGTGCTGAGAAGAAGGTATATCCTTTTGTTTTAGAATAAAATGTTCTGAAGATATCTGTTAAATCCATTTCTTTCATAACTTCTCTTAGTTTCAATATGTCTATGTTTAGTTTGTTTCCAGGTTCTGTCCATTCATGAGAGTGGGGTTTTGAATTCTCCCACTTTTTTTGTCTGAGGTGCAATATGTGCTTTGAGCTTTACTCTAATTTCTTTAATGGATGTGGATGCCCTTGCATTTGGAGCATAGATATTCAAAATTGAGAGTTCATCTTGGAAGATTTTTTATCTTTGATGAGTATGAAGTGCCCCTCGTCTTTTTTGATAACTTGGGTTGGAAGTCAATTTTATTCGATATTAGAATGGCTACTCCAAATTGTTTCTTTGGACCATTTGCTTGGAAAATTGTTTTCCAGCCTTTTACTCTGAGGTAGTGTCTGTCTTTGTCACTGAGGTGGGTTTCCTGTGTGCAGCAAAATGTTGGGTCCTGTTTATTAGCCAGTCTGTTAGTCTATGTCTTTTTATTTGGGAATTGAGTCCTTTGATACTAAGAGATATTAAGGAAAAATAATTGTTGCTTCCTGTTATTTTTGTTGTTAGAGCTGGGATTCTGTTCTTGCGGCTGTCTTCTTTTAGGTTTGTTGAAGGATTACTTTCTTGCTTTTTCTATGACGTAGTTTCTGTCCTTGCATTGGTGTTTTCCCATTACTATCTTCTTAAGGGGATATTTTGTGAATTTGGTTTTGTCATGGAATACTTTGGTTTCTCCATCTATGGTATAGTAGCCTTGGTTGGCATTTGTGTTCTCTTTGGGCCTGTATAACATCTGTCCAGGATCTTCTGGTTTCTGTAATGTCTGGTGAGAAGTCTGGTGTAATTCTTATAGGTCTGCCTTTATATTTTACTTGACCCTTACTGCTTTTAGTATTCTATCTTTATTTACTGCATTTGTTGTTCTTATTATTATCTATCAGAAGGAATTTCTTTTCTGGTCCAGTCTATTTGGAGTTCTGTAGGCCTCTTGTATATTCATGGGAATCTCTTTCTTTAGGTTAGGGAAATTTTCTTCTATAATTTTGTTCAATATATTTCCTGGCCTTTAAAGTTGAAAATCTTCATTCTCATCTATACCCACTATCCTTAGGTTTGGTCTTCTCATTGTGTCCTGGATATCCAGGATGTTTTTAGTTAGGATCTTTTTGCATTTTGCATTTTCTTTGATTGTTGTGTCCATGTTTTCTATGGAATCTTCTTCCCCTGAGATTCTCTCTTCCATCTTTTGTATTGTGTTGTTGATGCTCACATCTATGGTTCTTGATTTCTTTCCTAGGATTTCTATCTACAGAGTTGTCTCCCTTTGTGATTTCTTTATTGTTTCTACTTCCATTTTTAGATCTTGGGTGGTTTTGTTCAATTCCATCACCTGTTTGGTTCTGTTTTCCTGTAATTCTTGAAGGGATTTTTGTGCTTCATCTTTAAGTACTTCTACCTGTTTAGCAGTGTTCTCCTTTATGTCTTGAAGTGAGTTATTAATGCCCTTCTTAAAATCCTCTACCAGTATCATGAGATATGATTTTAAATCCAAATCTTGCTTTTCAGGAGTGTTGGGATGTCCAGGACTTGCTGTGGTGCGAATAGTGGGTTCTGATGATGCCGAGTGATCTTCATTTCTGTAGTAAGATTCTTACGTTTGCCCTTTGCCATCTGGTAATCTCTGTTGTTATATATTCTAGCTGTCTCTGGCTAGGGCTTGTTCCTCTTGTGATTCTGTTAGCCTCTGTCAGCACTCCTGAGTGCCCAACTCTCTCCTGAGTTTCAGTGGTCAGTGCACTTTCTGCAGGCAAGCTCTCTTCTTGCAGGGAAGGTGCACAGAAGTCTGGA
Source organism: Mus musculus (assembly GCF_000001635.26). NCBI lineage: Eukaryota > Metazoa > Chordata > Mammalia > Rodentia > Muridae > Mus > Mus musculus. The sequence goes on from NC_000079.6 coordinate 76,795,610, forward strand.
GCTCAGATCTACCTCCTGGCCGAAGAGGAGGGCCCAAAGGGACCCTGTCGAAGAAGCTCTGTTGCTTCTATGACCCATGTGCTCTCCTTCGAGGACTGGTCTCTGAGAGACCCAGGATTCAAGATGGCTCTCTCATCTGAGCCCCGGAGTTAGAGCCCTCTGTGGAGGCTGACTCTCTTCAGTGATCCTGAGATCTTGGGTGTGCTAGGGCGCCTGCAGCGTGGAGCGTCCTCTGGGGACCATGGAACTCTCTGCTGAGTTGGTGACCAAGATGGCCAGGGGCTACTGACCAGAAAGAACCCCAGCTGCTGGTCAGGTGGGTTTCTTGTGTCCCTTTTCCTACTCTAAAAGGCCCCATAAAGTTTCTTTTATAAATGTGGGTGCCCTTGTATTTGGAGCATAGATGTTCAGAATTGAGAGTTCATCTTCGTAGATTTTTCCTTTGAAGAGTATAAAGTGTTTCCTTATGTTTTTTGATAACTTTAGGTTCAAAGTTGATTTTATTCCATATTAGAATGACTACTCTGGCTTGTTTCTTGGGACCATTTGCTTGGGAAAATTTTTTCCAGCCTTTTATTCTGAGGTAGTATCTCTTTGTCATCGAGGTGTATTTCCTGTATGCAGCAAAATGCTGCATCCTGTTTACATATCCAGTCTGTTAGTCTACATTTTTTTTAAATTGGGGAATTGAGTCCATTGATATTAAGAGATATTAAGGAAAAGTGATTGTTGCTTCCTGTTATTTTTATTGTTAGAGGTGGAATTATGTTTGTGTGGCTATCTTCTTTGGGTTTGTTGAAAGATTATTTTCTTACTTTTTCTAGGGTGTGGTTTCCTTCCTTGTGTTAGTTTTCTATCTATTATACTTTGTAGGATTGGATTCGTGGAAAGGTATTATGTAATTCTTTTTTGTCATAGAATGACTTGGTTTCTCCAACTATGTTGTCTTAGTCAGGGTTTATATTCCTGTACAAATACCATGAACAAGAAGCAAATTGGAGAGGAAAGGGTTTATTCAGCTTTCACCTTCCACATTGTTGTTGATCACCAAAGCAAGTCAGGACTGGAACTCAAGCAGGTCGGGAAGTAGTAGCTGATGTAAAGGCCATGGAGGGATCTTACTGATTTGCTTCCCCTGGCTTTCTCAGCTTGCTTTCTTATGGAACACAAGACAACCAGCACAGAGATGGTACCACCCACAAGGTGTCCTCCCACTTTGATCACTAATTGAGAAAATGCCTTATAGCTGGATCTCATGGAGGCATTTCCTTACCTAAAGCTCATTTCTCAGTGATAACTTCAGCTTGTGTCAAGTTGACACAAAACCAGCCAGTACATATGGTAATTGAGAGTTTTGTTAGGTATAGTAGCCTGGGGTGACATTTGTGTTCTCTTAGGGTCTGTATAACATCTGCCCAGGATCTTCTGACTTTGAGTCTCTCTTGTGTGTATTTAACAAATCCAAATGTATATATGTTATATATTCAAGTTCTGATATAGACTTTAAGAAATATGATCTCAGCTCTTTCATCTCCGCACCTCAATATTCTCATTTTTTGGAATGCAGCAATATGTCTCTGAAGTCTCCCTCACTGTTAATTCTCATTTGACTATAATATTATTTGATTGACTGAATAAGTAGTGAGTTGGGTTTGAGCACAGATACTTTAGAGTGAAAACAAAAGTGAAGGCAGTAGTGCAACAAAAAAGCAATTATAACTTCTCAGAGTATTTGTGTCTTTTCTGCTCTTACAACTCTAGTTAAGAGAAGGCATTTTCCCTTGAATTTCTGTTTGATAAGGAGGGCTGAGCTGGGTGTGATGGTGCTTACCTTACCCCAGCATTCTCTCAGGACACAAAAGCTGGCATATCTCTGAGTTTGAGCCAGCCTGGTCTATATAACAAGTTTCAAGCTACCCAAAACTGCATATAGATACTTTGTCTCAAATAAAATAATAAGATAATAAAGTAAATATAAAGCACAAAGAACTTGTGTGATTTTCTTAATATACTAATTAATACAAATGGGGTTTTCAGTTCAGCATTCTGAACCCTTGGTAGTATACTCTGAAGTCCTATAACCTTGTTTACTGTAACACCAAGTTGGTGGTATTCAATGTTCTAAAATAAAGAGATGAAAACCTAGTTTTAAAATAGGCAATCAGCTGGAGTGGGTGGGTTGAGGAGCAGGATGCGGGGAGAGTATAGGGGATTTTCAGGATAGCATTTCAAATGTAAATGAAGAAAATATCTAATTAAAAAAATAAAATAGGCAACCCCTAGAAATCTAAGAGGGTCTGACCTGTGGACACTCACTCAGTAGTGAGTCAGTGTGTAGGTGAATGAAATGACTGGGAAAAAAATAAATCAAAGAGAGAGAGAGAAAGTGAGAGAGGGGAAGAAGAAGGAGGAAAGAATAGTATGAAATAATATTTCATTACTTATAAACATGTACTTTTAAGTTTTAGTTTGTAGAAATTGCAAAGCAGAAAAGACACAGCTCTAAACATGGATAGAGTTATCACAAATCCTGAGACTGAGGATTTTGAAAATTCAGAGTTCATCAGTTCAATTAGCTCATAGCTGCTGATGAGAAAAGTGAAATTCAAGAGGGAAAGTTTTCTTGGAAAAGGTCATACAACTAATTAGTGGGAAACAGGGCTGGAAGTAAGGAACTGTGACTCTGGTCTCTTCATCTCTGTCAAAGTATTTTTAGGGTTCATGAATTTATATTAGTACATTTTTAAAAAAATAATTTCCCATTTTCATTTTTGATAAGCATTTTTTTATGCCTGGGTACTATGGATAATCACTTCCTTCTATAGTTTGTCTATGATGAATCCTTCCTTTGTGAGGGGACACATCAGTAGAGGTGAGCCAAATACAGGCACTTCATCCCACACCAATTAGTACTATATTCACAGGGCAGTAGACTATGCCACAAGGGTTCTGTCTTTGTACATATTTGTTCAAAAGCTGAAAGGAAATGGAAAATTCTTTTGCTACACCCGATACCAGCAGTCATTTGATTGAGTACTCAGCAATGAAGCTGTAATGCAAATTTTATCTTCAAGTTAACAAGACAGCTTGGCTAAGTTGTAAAAGAAAAAAAAATCACAGTTAAAATGGGATCATATTGCTGGGCAAAATTTAGATAAATAGTAAGTCTGATAGACACAATGAACACCTGCAAGCCACTTAACACTCTCATGTCCAGAATATTGTTGTTCTTTATACGAAAATTATGAGAGTCAAAATGCCGAAATAGTACACGGGAATACTTTAACTCTTCCTAAGAGCATATTCAATATTGAAGTTTTAGTTGAGGCAGAAAACAAATGTATTTCTCTAAGTTTATCCTTTTTACATTTTGCTAGTGTCATAGTTTTTAAATTTAAATTTGGGAAATGTTCTTGTGTTAGAAGAACATAACTTGTATCTTGCTTCCCTAATTTATATGTTGTTTACAATATTGAAACAAGAACAACACAACCCTATACTTAGAAACTGAGATGTTTTCTATAACTAAAATGTCTGGTCATCTCTGAGAAACACTGCTAACTGCTCACTTCCCTCCAAGAATGTAGTTATTCAGTAACAGTGTTGTAGAGGAGAATGACTGGATCATTCATTCCAGTGACCAGGGACTGACTCTGACTCAAATTCTAACTGCATGTGTCTATATCATGGATCCTCCCTGCCTCTTGGTTTTTCATTGGCAAGGAGCAAACTGCAGGAATTGCACATCCTTACTACCTACTGGGATAAGTAGAGCGAGTGGCCTAGCAACAGGCAGATTTGGTGGCATTCACTAATGAATGTCTGTCCTGTATTAAAAATTATTACATTTAAAATTAAACTTTTATTTGCCACAAAACAAACAAACAAACAAACACACACACATACACACACACACACACACACACACACACACACACACACACACACACTAAATCTATGGGTCTGATTCCATCTGAAAGTTGCCACTATACAATTTATCTTGAGATTATATTTTCAGCAGATTATCTTGAGAGCACTTTCCCCAACTCTTAAAGAGAGGAAGAGTAATCTTCATGCAGTATGTGCATGGCTGTAAGCTTGGAAGGGAACTGTGTGGAAGGCTTGTTGGTCCCATGCCTTCCTTTCTGTGTGTGGCAAGGCAACATCCCTTACAAGACTACAGAAGGACAGGCCTGGGAAGTACATGTGGGGGACAAAAAAAGTAAACTGAATAAAAGAGCCTTCTTGGTCCCAAGAGTGCTCAGCCAACATTCTGTCCTGATCACAGTCCCCATTCAGTTACCTAGTGTCTACTCCTGACCCAAGCCAGAGAGTTGTTCACATTCAGTAAAGCACTGTGGGCCAGGCAGTGTGCCCAGTGCTGGAAAGATCACGAAAATTGTTTTCTTTTCTCCTTTTGATTGCTTTTTTTGAGTGATTATTATTCATTGGTGTATTTTAGCTTTCAAGTTACTCTGGATGTTATTGAGAACTTCATTCTAATTGCAATTAGAATGTTAGATAAGGCATTTGATATGTTCGGGGTTTTTATTTTATTTTATTTTACCATTAAGGAGAATTAGTGATATTACTTTGAACTGAATGCTGTATTATCAGGATCAGTGAGGTTCCTGGTACCTATTCTAGCATCGAGAAGCTGTCTTGCCAGAAGTGTTACAAACTAATTACAAACTCTCTTAATAATAACATTTAGCACATACTAGACCACAAGGTATGTGCTAAATTAATGTCATTGTTAATGTTGTGCACACAAAACACTGAATGTCAGACTTTGATTCATGTTTTAAAATCTTGTAAGAGACACATTTGAATTCAGGTACAATCTCTGAAGACTTTAAATAGTTGCTGGAGTAAAGAATGAAAAGAAATAAGAATTTAATTTTAGCTCTTCCTGATAGGAATTCATATAGTTTATGATATGTTGATAACATTTATTTTGATAATTGGCTATTTCTTAATTTTAATACATTTTTTGGTATGTGTCACAGTATATGTGTTAAAGGATAATTTGTAGAAATTGGTTTACTCCATCATGTGGGTCCCAGAGTTTGAACTCAGATGTCCAAGCTTAGCAGCCAGCAACTTCACCCACTGAGCAATCTTACCAGCCCTGTTTTTTGCCTGAAATGTTTTTTCCTCTGTCATCCCCCATTCTCTCAGGTTAGTAGGCTTATAGTTACTATATTACCTGCCTCCTCAAAATCAATTGACATGTTTATGAAAAGAATGCAAGGTATTTTAACTTGAAGACTGGCACATACATCATGTCTTCCCACATTATGCTACCCTGGGAGGACATAAATTTAGTGAGTGTACTGTGAGGATGATTTGCGAAATGTAAAACTTTACCTCTTTATACTAAATGTTCTATTTACTTTTCAATGACACTTATGAATTGGGAGAAGGATCAGTCATAATGGAAATAGTGGCATAGAAATTCAGGATTTTGGTAGTTTGCTTCAGCTTGCATTGGTCCAAGTACTTCCACCAATTCATGAATCGTGTATCAGAGGATATAATATTCCAACTTCCTAAGTCTGTATATTACAGGAAATAAGGTAACAGCTTTATTGCCAAGGCCAGAATTTTGTGAAGAAAATCAGTTGATTTTCTTTTACTGGCTCAGATAGTATTTCTATCGCTTTATTTTTCACAGGACTCCAACATACCCATTTCTGTTTGATGTGGTGAAAACTGCCACTTGCTAATTCAAAACATTTGTTTCTAGGTGCCAGGTTGACCTGTCTTCCCTCAGTAGGGAGCAAACTCACAAGCTGGAGTTACATCTGGAAGAGGGTGAGGGCCACCTGGTTCTGCTTGTCACTCTGACAGCCTCGGCCACAGTCTGTATCTCTGACCTCTCTGTCAATTCCATGGAGGACCAGAAGGAGCGGGAAGAGATATTAAAGAGATATGTACGTATGAATGATCTTCCTTCCAAATCCAGTGTGACTATATGAGGACGTAAACAGTGGACAGAGACTGACAAGGATATTTCAGAGGAAGTGTTTGAGGGGTAAAAGACAGACTCATGCAGATACCATGTAGCTCTGCAGGAGCTACAGTGGGCATTGCCCATTGATGTCTATAGCCTGGTCATCTTCAAAACCCATTGCAAAGCATATTCTGGATTTTTATCGTGTGTGTGTGTGTGTGTGTGTGTGTGTGTGTGTGTGTGTGTATAAAACTTTCCATAAAGGAAACTCAAATTTATATATCATTTTAATGTTACTCCTTGGTTCTATGTAATTGCAAAGAAGACTTGTCTTTCTAAATCTAAAATGAGGTTACTGCATACTGAGAGGTTGGGACCTGAACAATATCCACAAGTGATGTTTACGAGAAAACCTAATTTCACCTCTTCAACTTAAAAAGTCACCGTAAAATGCAATTAAAAGGTAGCCTCCTTCCCACTGATTGAGGGTGGGATGGAAGAGTAGAATAGAGAGCCAATAAATAATCACCCTTCTCAAATCTTATCTCCTTCAAAGAGTCAGTCCAGTCTTCTATTTCCCAGCAACTTTCAGGATACCTTTTCCTCCGTGTAGTTGTCCTGAATGAACAGAGAGGGGAGCTCTTGCTCCACCATTGTCTCTCAATGAAGGCTTGGTACCCATGAAGCTAGGGGAAAGCTTTTCCACTTAAAATCACAAAGCTTGTATTGTACAGCACTGCCAGGTGTTTAGACAGCTCCTCTAGACACTCAGCCATGAAACCAAGCTCTGACTAACAAAGAATGGCTTTTTAAAAAATATTCCTATTTGCTGACTGACATCCTTTCAATAACTGAATTTAATAAAGATGTACCTTATCAGGCTGTGCAGATAACATGAAGTGCTGGTGCTAATGCTCTACAATATTCTTCAAACAGATTAGCAGGATGTCCGCCTCAGCAAATTTATTCTGGCTATCTCCACTGAATCAGCTGTCTGCTAATGCTTGTACAACTCATCCACCAATAGTATTATCATAAACGGCTTAATAGAGAGAGGTGACTTAGCAGGGCTAAAGAGTGTATATTTTTAAACCACCTAAGCACCTAAGTTTTTGTGTAGTATCTTCTAATATAGAATTGCAATTATGGAAACAATTTCACATTTTGATACCCTACTAAAATATATTCTTTATTTTTTGGGAAATGAGCCATCTGAATTAAAACTACTGTGAAGGAATTAATTGTTATCTTAACATGAAAATTCATCTGGGCATTTTCAGTCTGTGGTTACTGGATCACTATTTTGATACCGTCCATGTATGAAAATGATAGTGCTCTCTGCATAATTAGAAGTAATCTACCTATTGTTGATTATTTTGTTGTTGTTGAATAGATTTACTTTAAACAGCTATTTCTATTTCCATTCCATTAATAAATATTCCGTTATTTAAAAGCTAAATCATGTTTAAATATGCGTTGTTGTAACCCTGGATTTCAGGCACAGGTCTTCCTTTTTCCCTCTAGAGACATACTTGCCAAGAAGCGGTAATGCAGAAGAGCGCATGCGCTATATTAGTGTTAACTCACCGCACTGCAAGGACAAAGAGCAACGTCTTGGCGGTTTTAAAGGATTTTATACTTTATGTATTATGAAATGAATGGATTTTATACTGGGTTTAAAATATCCCTTGTTTTGAAGAAACATATAGAGGAAGCAACTTGTTAGTGGATTATCCCAGCGTTTCTTCTTCTAAAATACATGCGCATGCTGTGTGTGTGTGTGTGTGTGTGTGTGTGTGTGTGTGTGTGTGTGTGTGTGTGTGTGTGTGTGTGTGTACTCGTGTGTGCATATTTAAAGTTGAGGTTAAACTTAAGAATTTGACTTCGTTTAGATTTGGTACTGGTCAGGGTAGAGAAAGTAATGAATTGCCCCGCTCTGATATTAAACAGCTCTAGAGAATCTTGTCACTGCTCAACAGGGAAACCCCACGAATTAACCAGACATTCCTGTGTGAGCTACTATTTGATCAGCACATTCTGAAAAGGTGGCTAATTCCATTTTCTTGTTCTTTTCGCCTTTGCAGGGAGGGGAAGAGGGAAGGTCAATAGGGGCGGGTAGTAATGGGTAGTAGTCCAAGAGCTGCTGTTTGACCTTTTTAGAACGGGTTTGCTGAACCCCTGCTCCTCCTTGTCACAGTTTAAAAACCAGAGGAGCTGGTTTAGAGAAGAAGTTGTTAGCATTCCATTTTTATTATGACATTTCACAGTCATCTGATTTAATGTCCCTTGACCGGATTGTCCACCGTGAGACGCTGGGCTTGAAATGTTATTTAGAGCATTGATAAAAGGTGAGCGGCTCTAAGATGACAGCAAGTCATAAGGCTGGTGCTGTGACATTAATTTTCTCCATAACAGAGATGGAATAAGACGTCATGGTGACAAGCTGTCAATCAGCTCTGGCCCCTCAGAGCATCTCTGTGCCATAGGATGGGGTATTGCCTCTCCTGTAATAGAGCTGAACCACGATGCTCTCTCTGACAGCTGCTGCAGCCATAGAGAAAATATATTATACAGCCTTTCATTAAAAAAATAAAGAGGCTCCTCTCCAGAGCATTTCAATCTTTTCCCATCTATTGAGGGCTGAAAGGATTCACAGCAAATCATGGATTCCTCTGCTATGGAAATTTCTAGCTTCAAAAACCACACAGGTTTTGAGACCTCCTAAAATATCTATAAATAACTATGTGGGAATAACCCTTGATAAAGCTTTTCATAAAATTAATTTTTAAACTAATATTATTTGCTTTTTCTTTGAGTTTTTATTATAATCTATGTGTCACTGGTCTAAACAATAGAAATTTCAATAAATTGTCAAATGTCAGGTGACTGGGAGAATGAATCATTCAGACTCTAATCAGCCCTCCCTCTAAATGTGAACCTGGGGCTCAGAACTGAAACCCTAGTTCAGTGTGGCTGTGGCTGTCCCCTCAGCATCCCAGAGCGAAATGACTCTGACTGATAATATTTGTTTTAGTCACAATGAAATTTGGTTTCAATCACTCCTGGAAAAATTAAAGTGCCAAACCCTTTCCATCAAACTTTTCCCCGTCATTAGGGGAGAATTCCTACCAGGTTTAATGTATTGAGTGAGCTCTGAGATAAGACCCTGGGCCAATTTTATCAGTGCTGTGGGACATAGCATTACCTGGAAACATCAGAACCATACATAGCCCTGCTACCTAAGGTCCCCATTGATAAACATTTGATTTGTAGGGATTTAAAAAGAGACACAAGTGCATTTAAACTAAATCCAACCAAATGAGCCTTTTAAATAAAATTTTGGTGATAAACAGTTGTTTATAGCAGAGATTAAGAGGTAATCTTTGTATTGAGTACTGTTTTAGAAAATCATGCTGTGAGATACACATTTATCTGTCTTTCTTCCTCTCAGAATACCAAGGGTATAGCTTCCGTGTAAATAACGATTAGCCATCCAAGACTGATAAAGTTCCTATTGTACAAGCTTTGGTTTGCCTGTATCCAACACAAGTAATACACTAATGAGACTGCTTTTACTCTAGCAACATTTTGATAGATAAGGGTTTTTTTTATGCAGAAGCATATTAAACTATGTTGTGATGAAACATTTTAAACGAGGTGCGAAATTGTCTTTAATGTGCTCATTAGAGGCAGTGGCCTTACCATAGGAAAACCAAAATGAAATGTAAACCAAATGCATGCCACTGTTCTAGAATTCTGTTGCATTTACTCATTCTTTAGAGTTCTAGGTCAATTTACGTTAGTGTTCCCCCTTCAGTTTCTTCAGGCACTATGCTTATTAAGATACCACAGTCAATGTGTTAAGTGAATTAGCTTTTATTATCTGGTTCTATCAAAACGTTCACAATTCTGTACATTACAGCAAATACAAATATAAACTTAAGAAAAGTTCCTCACTACCTTTGAATTTATTTTATTTTTCAACTTGATTTATTTTTTAAAAATGTCTCCATTAGGAGTTTTAGATAACTATGTAAGTCTTTGAAGTAACTATTAGCAAAGTCTCTAGATAATTTATTCCTCATCTAAACACTAAGAATAAAATGGTAGAAAAATAATTTGTTTAGTACTAACATTCCCAATAACTCCCTATGTCTGAAGAGTGTCATATAATCAATCAGTTAAGAGAACATTGTTTATTATAATCTTCAAGCTATCATATTTACAGATGAAAGTTTTTTTTAGGTACTTTAATAGAAGACATTGAGAGAAGCCATTGGAGAGATTTGCTTTGTAGCTCATTGCTCAGCATCTACTGAAGGTTATTTATAGGTAGTAATTGTGGTATTTTTCTTTCAAAATATCATCATCCCTAATTACATAATTGTATGTGCATGACCATGTACACAAGTGCATGTTCTCATGTGCACATGCATATGTGTGCATTCCTGACACAAGAAGTATAATTTGTATTGGAAAAACACAAATGACTCTTTGACCCTTGAGACAACATGTTGAGAAAACTTAGTATTTTCTACGCATATTGTTTTGAGGCTTCTTTTGTTTTGCTTTTTCCCCTAATGCCCATGTTTGGATTTTTCAGAGCCCACTGAGGATATTTAACAACCTAAAAGACGTGGGATTTCTCCAGGTGAAAGTCATCAGAGCAGAAGGTTTGATGGCTGCAGATGTCACAGGTAGAAAATGATGTAATTCTCATATTGTATATGTCAAAAAGTGGGCCATGTCTGTGTGATAGAATACGCCAGCTCTGAATTTTATCTGAGTGAATCATTGAAGTCAATGGTTTAAATAGAAAGATTCAGAGTTGATCTCACAAAAGACTTGATAATTCCCAGTTGCCTACACAGTTCTATATTTTAAACACAGTGTCATACACTAAAAATAATAACAAAAGTCAAAATAACTTCTGGATTATTGCCCTCCCAAAGTTTAATTACTGTAACAGGGTTGATATGTCCAGGGATTTTCATTCCTGCATACTGAGCATCACAGAGCCATCTCCTGTCGGTTGTCACCAGTTTCTCTCACACTTCTGAGCCAAACACTCATGGAATCTGTAGTATCATTCACTGAAAATATCAGTGGTGGAGGGCTCAGTAATTACCACGAATGATTCATATTTGGGTTGCTGCTATAATTTCCTAGTTACACAAATTCTTCAGCATACTACCCAAATAATTATGTATCTAAACTTTGCCTATGTGTTACTTTTCATCCAGGACATAGGTGTGTAAGAACAGCAAAACCAGTTTTGTGTCTTCTCTAGCTTTACTATCACTGTGTTTTCAACATAGTAATAAATGAGATGATAGCTTTTATATCATTGAACTGCAGAGTTAAGTACTCTGTATGTGGCTATGGGCACTAATTTGTCATGTGACTCAGTAAGGATCTGAGAGATGTTCGTAGGACCATTGAGTTATTTAATCTCAAATCGGATAGTAAGATAGGACTGACTTACCAGTTCCATGGCAATTTCACTACGCTAAAAAACATTGACTTATTATTGTTAGTAATAAGCACATAATTCTAAATGTGAAGCACAATGACCCTTATAGATTTATTTGAAGCAAATACAATGCTTTTCTTACCATCCAACTATCTGCAAATCTGTGTCCTTCTTTAATTCATTCAGTAGAACTGAAAACAGATAAAAAGATAATTCCCTTCAAAATTAAACAGCAGATGTTTATTCCAAAATAGCAATATTTAAAATTTTAGCATGTGTATAATCATCAAATGAGTATAATATGTGACAGAAATAAATATATAGAGATTTGTCATTTCTTTAAAAAGATGATCATCAACTCATCTTTAACTGAAGACAAAAAGACTTTTAAAACCATAAATAGAAGCAGGACTAGGGGTAGCTGTAATCTCTGAGTATGTGCTACCTTAGCTGTTAGTGATAAAGAACTTGTGAGTGGCGAGTTTATTCATTTTCTTTCTTAAAACTTGGTTTCCTGTATAGTTATCAGTGAATTAATAAGCACAATCATTTTTATGGAATGATTTATATTCTCTTTATTTCCAATGCTTACTATCTGACGTTATTCAAGCTGAATACAGTTGTATAAGTTTGTCTCCTCTTAGAAGCTGTCATTGATTTTAAAACTTCATGAATATGCAAACTAGGTTAACCTACTTGGCCTGTATGCCACTATGGAAGTTAAAGTACATGTACTTTCAAAGTTGGAAAAATAGAGATTTTTTTTCCCTAATGGTTCTATATAAGTCAAATGTGAATAACAATAGCCTTTCCACTGGAGATTCAATGAAATATAATTTTACTTGATAAAGTGAACATTAATTTGAGGGCTCCTGCATAGCTGAATCTCAATTTTTTCCTTCAGTTTTAAGGATATAAATCTAATGATTCCTCATTCCATGCTGACCTTATAATCTAATGGGCTCTGGATTGAACAAGAGAGATGTTGAACTATTCAGGGGAAAATGGATGACTTAGTCTTTGACCTTGCTCATCCTTTGACCTTCTGTGGTTTTTATGACATTTGTGATGGTGGCAAAAATTATGGGCCATCTGTTTAAGTAAAAAATGTCTGGATATACCATTAATTAAAATAACCTTAATTCTGAAATTATAAACAATTTTGAGCACAAATAAGCTCTTCATGTGCTTTGTCTTTTATTTATAGAATTTCAGAAAGTTGACATCTATCTTAGTGGTTCATGACAGCAAGTCTCTGCCTAATGTGAAACAAAAGTAAAGAGATAGGATTAAATATATTTTTCCATCTTCAAGTCTTCAAAGGAGCATCCATCCAGAGCAGTGGTTCTCAACCTTCCTAATGCTAGGACCCTTTAATACAGTTTTTTATGCTGTGGTGACCCCCAAACATAAAATTATTTTCATTGCTACTTTATAAGTGTGATTATGCTACCATTATGAATTGTAATATAAATATTTTTGGAGATAGATCTTTGCCAAGTGGGTTGTTACTCACAGGTTGAGAACCACTGATCTACAATATTATAGGGGATTTTACAATCATGAGTGATTCTCTATGCTAAAGCAGGAATATTTTTTGACCTGGTCCAAATGAAGCTATTGTTAGAAGGTATTTGGCATCAGAATACTTTCTCTAAAACAAACCAAACAAGACAAACTTACACGTGACCAACTTTCATATATGTTTTCATTGCTTTTAATTATTGCAGCATACAGTCACATAATTTGAGCACAATTTTACTTAATATTCCAACATTAAATGAGCACAGGGAAGAAAGATTCTGTAATCTTTTAAGTAGCTATCAATCTTACTACAGTTACAAAGAATTTTTTTCCTTTCAAAATGTAGAATTTTTCTTTTGTTACAACACATTCATTGAGAAACATTGTGATACTGTATTAACTCTGTGTGAATAGAGAGCAATTGAGACTCTCTTTGAATGAGTGAGTAGAAAGCACAAATTACTTTTTAATGAAACCCTCAATTCCTTCCCTTTCCACAAAAAGCCTATAGCCTTGTTCGGCAGAACACAACTACAGTAGGTCACTTCAGTTAAGCCCCTAATAAACTATTGATAGTCAAGGAGAGTTTTTTCTTCTGTCTCAATAGCCCAGTGTTGGCCAGTGCACTTCAGATCATTAAGGTTAATACAGATTTAAAAAAGAGATTAACTCTGGTGGTTAAGGCCTCAATTTACAACTCCCACACATATGCACACATTGAGCACAGCACAGGAGTGGATTGAAATTTCAGTCAAATTGTGGACAGCCTTTCACAGCCTGAGAAAGTGGCACTAAGGTTTGAAACTTTGATGCACTAAATTCTTTTAAGGGAAAATGTTTGAGTAACTGAAAATACTTCTAAGTACAATGTCCTCAAGTCAGCTGCCCAGAGAAAGGTTCCTGTTTCTCTGTACCATCAAAGCAAAACTAGGGGCTGACTGGTCCTGTTCACTGGGGAATAATCTTTCCAGCATGAAATCACATGTTCCCTAAAACTGGCCAGATTATGGGACCAGAAAGACCAACTGAGGAGTGTGTATGTGTGTGTGTGTGTGTGTGTGTGTGTGTGTGTGTGTGTGAGAGAGAGAGAGAGAGAGAGAGAGAGAGAGAGAGAGAGAGAGAGAGAGAGAGAGAGAGGAGCCTAATTTCTACTTGTTCATTTCTTCTGTATTGAGTGAGACTTTCTTTGAAGAAAATTTAGTGAGTTATCTTTAAACCGATGATGAGTTCTTTCAAGTTTCAAAAGGAAGAGGAGAGTTCTCTTTCTCAGCCCTTGCTCCCACTTTCTCCAGATTGTGAGTTCTGCTCAGCAGCCCTTCTCTCAGCTTTGCCCTGGGCTGTGGTGGTTCCACACCCCCTCCTCATTTTACCAGGGTTGTAGGAGGTTTGGTTGTTATCGTTTGTGGGTTTTGTTTTTTTTCTCCTGAGGAAGAGGTCACAGCCTCTCCAGGGAGACCAGCTGGTCAGCTTCAGAAACAGTGATACGGGGAACTGGGAACCTTTGAGAAGCTGCTCTGCCTTGCCACTGTGTTAAAGGGTGCCCACACAAACTGTCCTATCCCAGGTGAACTGACTTTGAAAATGAATGTACCATTTCTTTCAGAAAGTAATAGAAGGGGGGGTTATGATTCATAGTCATTAAAATTGTCCCATTAATTGAACATTTCTCCCTAAACTAAGCTGTTCATAAAAGACTTGTAGCATATCAGCCTCATAGTCTAGAAAACAAGTAGTTATTAAAAAGAAATGTTTAGTGCCCCCTTTATTTGCATATACTTTTTTCCATGTTTTCCTTTTGGAAAACTGTCTTCATTGTTGAAAAATATTTAAGTAACAAAACAGCATAAAAAGACACGCTACAGATTTTTTTTTTAAATCGGCCTCTGAGATGAGAGTCTTATTATCTTACAAAATAACAGTGAGCAGCTCAGATTCATTAGCAGAGCTAAATTTAAGCCCCATTTGACAGGCTGCCTAGAAAACATTTTGTTTTGCTGTCTGTGGGCTTTAATTAAGATGTGTTCAATTGCAGTCCTCTTCAGTCTAGCCCCCACCCCCAACTTGCTGTGTCACAGACCAGCGATCAGACACTTTTAGACGGTCCGGCCCATGACTTTGACCTTCTGCGGCAGTCCAGCGTTCCCTGGGGAACCGTTCAACTCATGAGGTCTGATTTCACACTTCCTGGATGCCTCTGCTCTCTTAACAATGACAGGGAGA
Source organism: Mus musculus (assembly GCF_000001635.26). NCBI lineage: Eukaryota > Metazoa > Chordata > Mammalia > Rodentia > Muridae > Mus > Mus musculus. The sequence goes on from NC_000079.6 coordinate 76,810,783, forward strand.
CAAAGCCCTTTAGAGCAGGCCGCATGGGGACTTGTTTAAATTGGAAACCAGAGAGGAGTCAAGGAACAAGGTTAGGGGCTACAGAATAGTGCTTTTAATAAAGAGCTCACAGCTCTGGCTCAGCTCAAAGAGGTCTACCTCTGTACAATTAATTGAGCCATTTATCTGGAGCATCTTAGGTCTCTACTTTCTCACAGACTTGCGTGGTAAATATCAGCTACGAAGCAAATGAGATATGCATGAAATGAATTTGAACACTGTGATTACTGTGCCTCCAGTCTTCATTAAAAGTAAATTTATTTGTATTTCTGACCTCATTATCAGTAGCTGCCTACGTTTTTATTGGTTCCTATGATTTCCAGCTTGAGTGTGTCATGAAGGTATATTATATGCAGAGATTGGGATTTATTATTCTTGGTATGTCCCCTAAACATTATGGGTCTATTCTGAAAAAGAAAATAAAAAAGCAGGCTGTAGAAGAGAAAAATCAAGTCAGATCCTGAAAGCTATTATGGCCAGTTGGAGACATTAGTAGCATGCAGGTATACATAGATATAATATATATAATATATATCGTATATACAATATTATATGTAAAACAGCCTTTAAATAATACACTCTCCTTAAAAAATAACCAGTGTGTTCATTTAGCAAATTGTACAAAATGCATGTAGTTGTTGTGTCAAATGTTTTTCCAAATCCTGTTGTCTTGTTGAATGGGGACGCCAGCTTGTTTCCCCCATGGCATTGTAGCAGTATGAGTTTTAGCAACATGGACCTGTAGTTGCCATTGTCATGTAATTATGCTGACAGTGTCCAATAAGCATTGTCTTCATTTTATGATCATTAGTTAAAATCTATGATGGAAGAAGAGAATATATGCAGCCTTTAAAATATACATCATTCCACCTAATGGAGCAGATAAAAGAAGAGAGTAAAATAATTTATAGCTAAAGGAAATACATGAAGGTATTGCCATTATTTACTATCTTAAGATTATATTTGTTACAGAAATGGATGCACACAGTCATCCATTGGACATAGCACAGGGTCCCCAATGAAGGAGCTAGAGAAAGGACCTAAGGAGCTGAAGGGGTTGGCAGCCCCATAGGAGGAACAACAATATGAACTAACCAGTACCCCAGAGCTCCTAGGGACTAAACTACCAATCAAAGTGTACACTTGATGGGACTCATGGCTCCAGCTACATATGCAGCAGAGGCTGGCCTAGTCGGTCATCAATGGGAGGAGAGACCCTTGGTCTTGTGAAGGCTCGATGCTCCAGTGTAGGGGAATTCCAGGACAAGGAAGCAGAAGTGGGTAGGTTAGTGAGCAGGCGGTGGAGGGTAGGAAGGCTTTACAAGTGGAAATGAGGAAAAGGGATAAAATTTGAAATGTTAATAAAGAAAATTTAAAAAGAAAAGAAAGATTGTGTTTGTTGATACAAAGAATAAATATCAAAAAATTGAACTGTTTCCAAGGTATGCTTTATGTCCATGATATAAGTTAATGTCTCCATTTGCTTTTGAATAAGCTACATAAGTTTTTTAGCAGTATACTTTGATTAACTATTTTATCTAATTCATAAAGCATCAGAAGGCATTCTTGTTATGATAATGTACATGATTTAGAAAAATATCCATATGTACAAACTCACATGGGATATATGCATTAAGGTTCTTCAGATATTTGCTAAGAATGAAACTAGCTCACAGAAGCTTCAGAACCTGCGGCAGTTGGGCCTTCTGTCCCCTTTCGTCCCACACTCCCCTCACCAGGAACTTGCTTTCTTTTAGTATTGCATTTTAAAAAATTCAGACTGTAAATGCAGAAACTGAAAAGTACCCTTTTAACAATAAGCCATTCTTATCAAATATATGTTAAAAGCATAAAGGAAAGGCATAATTTAGCATGAATGCTGGACTAGCCTGCTTCTGAACCAGTGTTACAAATGGAATTACAGAAATCACGTATGATTCATATGCAGGTCACATGGATAGAAGATTCTACTCTGAAAGAGTAGGTGGGAATCACAAAGAAACTAATAACTGGGTTTGATGTGCTCTAGAGGTGAAGGACTCTGTGCTGAGAAAGTGCTGGTCTCCTTATCAATGGGAAAGGAAGAAATACCATAAAATAATTAAACCGGTTCTACAGAAACAATATTACAAAATACCCTTCAAGTAAAGACAGAGAGAGGTGCTGCTGTGGTATGTAAAGCCAGCCTCAGGATGTCCCTCAGTGCTAAGGAAGTTGGAAGATGCTGCTGCTGATTTAAGTTAAACTAGTCTTTAAATTTTTGTTACACTAAGATATAGTTATATAAATAAGACATTCACGTCCAAGAAACACTGCAGAAAATATCTGAATTTATGAGAGTTTCTGAGGGGCAAAAGAGAGAGCCATTTACTACAGAAAGATTTGAGTTGTATAATCCTATAGTTAGAATCCTAAATCACTGAACAGTCAAGCCCAAGAGAGTGATTTAAGGATTGATGTCAATGGGGGATACTGTGAGGACGATTCATGCCTCTGTCTTTGGTCCACACTGTTTATTTACTAATAACTTTGACAATATAATTGATTGCTTGCTTATCAAACTTGCCAGGATGGCAAGTTGATTCATTTATATAAGAACATAAACAAAAATACCATAAACATTTTATATGTCTCTCTATGTATACACACACACACACACACATATATATATATATGTTTATGTGTGTGTATATATACATATGTTGCTATATTACTTTATATTGTTAATGTTTGTGGCATATGTATTTACATGCTGAAATAATATAGTTTATTCAATAAAATAAACATCAAAATATAAATATAAGGTCTTACATGGTTAAAAATAGGGATTTTTGCTTTAATGGTAGAAAATAAAAGAAATACTTAAAGCTTACAGCTGGGTTCAAGCATTAGAAAAATGAATTATGCATTTATTGTCCCTTGTTATTGTGAATGAAAGTCAAATGTTGAGAACGATACTTCATTGTCAGTTATTCATCCAAAAGACATTAGCAAGTGATTACAATGCACTTTCAACTGAAATATACTTTAATCTTGGGATTTATAATGATGCCAATTGATTCAAGAAAATGATACTAATAACAATAATAATAACTAAAATGTTTGAGCATCTATCATGTACTTTGAATTTGACACAAAGGTTGTCAGAATGAATCTCAAAATAATGTGAATAAAAACTATTGTTATCCTAGTTTTTTAATAGTTTAGAAAACTGAAGAGTAGAGAGATTGTAAAACTAGCTAATTCTGTCACTCTGTCTGTCTGTCTCTCTCCCTCTCTCTGACACAAAGGCACACACACATACACATACATACACACACACACACACACACACACACACACACACACACACACACACACATACACCAGCTCATAAACAGAAGAGCAACCATGCTCATCTGGGTCCTTACTTTAAGGCCACTTGATAACTACAGTGCAGAATACAGACACTGGTGGGCGGGGTGGGGGTCGGTTCAAAGCTCTATCCTAGGGAAAGTATAGACATGAGCTAGCCAGGTAGTAGTTGCCAAGATTCATGTCCAAAAAGTCTTCTTTCTAGCAAATTTATTTTATTTTATTGAGAACAGATTTTTTTTCATACACTATATTGTGATTATGGTTTCTGTCCTCTAAATTCCTCTAGATCTCTGCACCCACCAAATCTGTACTCTCTCCTTCCTTCCTTCCTTCCTTCCTTCCTTCCTTCCTTCCTTCCTTCCTTCCTTCCTTCCTTTCTTTTTCTTTCTTTCTTTCTTTCTTTCTTTCTTTCTTTCTTTCTTTCTTTCTTTCTTTCTTTCTTTCTTTCTTTCTTTCTTTCTTTCTTTCTCTCTTTCTCTCCTTTCCTTTCTCTCCTTTCTCTCCTTCCTCTCCTTTCTTTCTTTCTTTCTTTCCCTCCCTCTCTCCCCCCTCTCTCTCTATATATATATATCTTTCCTTCCTTGCTTCCTTCCTTCCTTCCTTCCTTCTTTCTCATTAGAAAACAAATAGGTGTTAATAAAAATAATAATAGTATTAATAATACAAGGAAACATGGATAGGATAAAACAAACAGAAAAAAAAGAGCAAAAGAAAGAGCAAATGAAAACATACAGACACTGAGATACTCATATTCACATGTATAGAAAACTCATAAAAATAAAATAGAAATCCATAATACATAAGCAAAATTTAGTCAGAAGGGGGTTTAGTTTAGAGCATTAAGCGAGTCAGAGACTCTTTGGGCATCAGAAAGGACCTAAAAGCATAGACTCTGTTCATTTTCTTTTTTTTTTCCTTTTCCATTTTTTATTAGGTATTTAGCTCATTTACATTTCCAATGCTATACCAAAAGTCCCCCATACCCACCCACCCCCACTCCCCTACCCACCCACTCCCCCTTTTTGGCTGCAGAGATCAGCACTGATGTCTTAAGGAAGAATGAGAAGTGGTTTCTCCTACCATATTAACAAGTTACAAAGAAACTGATAACAGCTAATTTAGCTCATATTCATTGTCTCAAAAACAAAATGTTTCATGGTTACAGTTAACTGAGTTCTAGAGGCCAATCTTAGGCATGTACACTTGATTCACACAACATAAATCACATACACATAGACATATGTATACACATATGTATGTACATATACATAAACATGTATACATGTATGCATGTATGTATCTCTAGCTGCAAGGGATCCTAGAAATAGCATTCTGGGCTTCAAGGCCTCTGTGTACTACACGAATGGAGCCTACAAAATGGTTCGAATTAATGCTCAGCCAGCCATATATCCAGCACAGGAGGTCAGGGTGTGTCCCTTTATCACATATTTCCTGGCAGAGGCTGTACCCTTATTTTATACCTATCATTTTAATTGGATTTTAAAATTACTACAGAAGATAAGCATAAGAGTCATAGATAAATAATTTTATTCTCAACAGAAATAAACATTGTCCAAAAATTATAATTGTAAAATGAATCAGAAATTCCAGTGAAGAAAAAATTCTCTGTCATTGAAACTATTGAAGTAGAGTCTGGATGACTCCTGGTTACCAGGATAAGATTTGTAACTTTTGCATAAGGTGTTACAAAACCATCAGATTCTGAGGTAATAGTTAGAAGCTAAATAACAGTACTGAATGAGCTTCTTAGCAGAATATAAAAAACATCATTGTAAGAGCAGCGGCTTGACAGTGATAATTTTCATTTGTGTTTCTTTTGATTGAGAGAGGGTTTTTTTTCTAAAAGCTTAATCTCCTAATACTATGCTAATTTTTAAGTTTAAAGGGTTTTATTGCATTGTAAAAGGTCTCTGTAGCTAATTAATTTACTTATAGAGAAGCTAATCTGAACTTCCATAATTTCTGCAGGAGAGTCTGAAATATTTAGAAAGACTGCCACAAAGAGTTTAATGTATTTTATACTTAATATAGATGAAGTAACTTATATGATTCTATGCTTGTAAAATAAACATGCATATAATGTTATATCAAAATAAATTTTAAAATGAAAGTTTTCTATGTAATGTAAGCTTGTAAGTGCTCATACATAATTTTCTGCAGGCATTTTTTTTAATTTTATAGATTCATGGTCTTCCTTTTCTTTGCGTTCCTGTTTCTCAATTTTCATGTTTCCCTTGCTGTTCTTTGGTTATAAATTCTGAACTTCTGGAGTCTATCAGAATGGTTCAGTTTTTTAGATTCAGCAATGCCTCTAGCTCCATGAAGTTACGGCACTCTTTTCCACTGAGTTCTAGATTGCAAGGGAGATTACAGAGTTAAGAGCAACATAACATAGGTGTCTACTGCTCTTTGTTTTACTGTCTGAAATGTGGTCTGGTAATCTTGGGATATCTCCAGGATACTTTTAGAAATGGATGAAGACAAAACTCTTTCTATAACAGTGCTAATACGTCACTCAGCTATACAATATTTTCTCCCATAATCACACAATATATATTTCTAAAGTCTGCATTAAGACTTGATATCTCTCCTGTTTATATCACATGGGTTTATTATTGTTATCCACATTGAGTTAATAGCATTTTGTTGTCACTTTCTACATCTCTAGAGCAGTAATTTTAATGGTTATGCCATACCTTAAAAACTTTTGAGATCTTCAATGCTTTTGAAAGATTCCTATAGCCAAATTATAAAAGAAATGTTACTAATGGGCCATGATATCCAAATGATAAGCAGGGTAATACTGTGCTGTGAGTGTTCATGGCATTGTTGAAGGAATTTTTTTGAAGCAAATTTAGAGGAGCACTTTTGATGTTTAGTAGCTTGGAGCTGAAAATGCTGAATACTGTACAAATATTTACACAAGTTTATATGATGAAAATTGTCCCAGGTCTTGTGTCATGTTTATTTAGATTGAAAACCATGATTTAATCAAACTTTGGCATGGCTGCCATTACATAATGCATGCTGAAGATTAGTATGTTCATAGTTGCTGCCTTTACTTATTTGCCATCTTATATTAACCAAGCCATAAACTCATAGTTCACCAAGCTTTTCTTCTAGAAATTCCTATGTTCAAGGCAACTTTTCTCATGTGTCCTCTTGGCTCTTCTCCAATTCTTTTGGGTTTTTTTTTTTTTTGCCCAAACCTGATCTTCACAGTCTTACTATAATTACTAAATACAATCTATAAATTGTGGTTCTCTTCCATACCTTTCTAACACAATATTATTCATTTTTCTGTTTCCATTAACTTGTATCACTCTTTAGCACATCATCATACAACCTTCTAATTATTTATATTCAATACTTAACTTCATTACTCCATCCTTTATACAATTAAATTAAGAAGAAAAAGAACTTCCTCTCCCCTGGTTGTATGTTTTGGCACATAGTAGACATTCAATAAATATTTTTAATAGCCCAGTGTATGGTTTTATTGTGAACCAAATTCTATTTATTCTTCTTTTGTAATAGTTAAATTTCAAGATTATATTGCTTCACTTTTATTTTTTTTTGCTCCACTTTCATAGTTAAAAGAGCATTATAAAATTTTCAGTAGGAAAAAAAAAGGTGTTTTAGGTCTAATAAATTGACAGCTATAGCTCTAGAGTGTCAATTTCCTTACCACAATGAAAGTTCCCTGCTTCATAACTTAGAAAGAAAGGAGAAACCCTGTTATTAATACTCACTTCCAGATGAAGCCCTGAGGGGACCTACTAAAGAGTGCCAGTTAATGTAATTCTACCAATCAGATGCTTAAAATATGTTTAGGTCAGCTGATGAGAAAGCCTAGGGTCAAATCTCCATTTCCAGTAGTAAAAAAAAGATTGGAAGAAATCTCAACATACATTGCTTTTTGTTCGAAGAGACCCTGTGGAATTCCCTCAGCAATGACACTGTTACATATCATTAATGAAATTCAAGTTTGCAGAAAGGACAGATGGCAACCTTGATTATACATTTTTAAGATTAAAATATAGTCATTGCAATATGTAGCAACTAAGGAAATTAAACCAAAGTGCTTAATAAATGCAAGGTAGGCTCAAAATAAAGCTCCCTCCCCATGGGTATGAATTGCTTTTCATGCTACTAAAAGCCTTCTGTGTTTTCAAAGACATGACTACAAAGAGATGATCACTAAGTCCTCCCCACCCCCACATTTTTTGTGACACACTACATCTAGCAAACGATGCCACTTGTCAGCAGTTAAATGACCCTGGACAAAGCCTACCACTGATGGATCAGAATTCCTGCCCTGCTCTGGAAGCAGGAATATCTCTCAGTATCATTTGGTGACTTTAATACTCATTACTGGTTTAAAAAACGGAAGTCACAATGTGACACAAAACAGATAGCAACTGAACAGTGCACCATGCAGATTTCCACACACTTTTTCACCAGTGTGTCGGGGTTATGATCCTTAATAGTAAGGACAAAGGTGAAAATTAGCCATTGAAGTCACTGTATTAATCCATGGGGTAGTTTTCAAACTTCCCAGAAAAGATGCCTACTGGAGTTATCCTGATATCTCTTTTTTGTTGTTGTTAAAAAATGGATTTATTTTAAAAAGAATGAAGTAATGGAATATGTGCTTTGAAATCCATTGCCAATTTAGTTTTATGATAAGGGGTAAAAGACACCCTAGTGTTAATTCACTTGGGAGATTCCTTTTCTTATTAAAATTCCATAGGAAAAGAAATGGCTTTTAGCTTTTAACTAGATTATGGACAAATATCCAAGAATAGTAGTTTAAAGTATCTTTTTATGAGTTATGTTATTCATTTGTAGGTTTTTATGTAATAGAGACATTATTAAAGAGATATGTAAATTGATTTAAATGACATAGTCCTGATTATAAATTGTCATGAAGTTCACTTTTGTGATGGTTCTTTACTTTTAAAAAAATTGGTGGCAAACCTGATCAATCATCACAGATCATGAGGTCTGCTCCCTTAGGAAAGTTCTGCTTCCTCTTCCTGTCCCATAATTACAAAATTATGTGCCTCCCTTCTCATCACTCCTGTACTCTTCACTCCCCTTTATAACACTGCTTGCAATGACGCATAATAATTATGTATTTACATGTCTATCATATCTACTAAACTGTGCATGCTTTGAGATCTCGGCTATGTCTTAATCATAATTCTGGGGTGAGCAAAGCAGACACTCAATAAGTAATGAATACTTTAGAAAGCATTCCCAGTTCTCTTTAGAAAATTGTCAACATTGGAAATTGCATGTTCTCAAGGAAGGCAAGATTCTGTGGTAGCTGTCGCTGCAGCTAAAGCAATCAACACCACTTCTACCACACAGCACTGCTACAACTTCAGTCTCCCATCAATTCCAAGGACTTCAGTTTGTTACATGTCTAAGGAATGCATTCTATATTTTTGTCATCAAAATACTTGAAGTTAGTATTTTGGAAAAGACTATTAGTACTCCATAGTTCTGCCTTGGGCTTAGGACAAAAGTGAGTAAGAAGTGTATAAGTGATTCTATAATCCTATACATTAAGATTTTTAGTAAGTAAAAACTTGAAGTAAAATACATTTCAACATTGGCTACTGACTGCATTTCTTGCACTTCTAGTCATGTGTTATTGAAGAACAACATGCACATTGCAGAATATAGTCTACATCAGTACTGTATCCCACAGGCAACCCACTCAGGTACAATGAGCAAGCAGAGAACTGCTTACAGAAGCAAAATAGAAGATAAAAACACAAAAGGAGTGAATAATTATTAGATAACTGATGATTTGGTTCACCTCGAGTGTTTTTCTGATTATTTCTACTTGCTTAAGTGGCAATAATCAAGCCTGAAAATTTAAGGAGTCAAAAGGCCAGCATTTTAAAGCAGCATTTAGCAAGCCAAATCAGCACACTGCTTGTAACTGGTTCTATAAAAATAAAACTATAATGTATGCTTTTTCATTCTGAATGGACAGAATTTGGTACTGTACTTTGCTGTTATTGAAATCGATGCTAGTTTGTACTTGCCCTTAAACACATAGCATTAGAAGGGAACTTTCTGAGTCAGTGAAAACTAATAGTGTTCCAAGACTAGACATTGCATCAATTTCTTATACTATAAAAAGATACAGAGATACAACCTACTCAGTCTATACAATTCTACTCAGGTATATGATCGCTTGTTATCAGATGAGCAAGTGTTGTGCTCTTCCTTGGGGAAGCTCATTCCTTCCTCCCACTCTCAGCATTTCTTAGTTGGTTGTAGTTATTTTAAACAGATTTTCTTCTCTCTCTTTCCCCAGATTCTAGAGATAAGGAGACTAGAAATGAGGCTTGTTTGTGGCTGCTTTTTCTATCCACAATCCCAAACAAAATGTGACTGAGCTAAGCTTGGTGAACCATTTCCCATCTGCAAGTACTACCATATTGGATGTTATATTAGATATAAAGACATATTAGAGTGTTCAGTGCTGACATTGGTAAAATTATGATGCACTCAGAATCCAGTCACCGTTTAGCACCTGGATCAAGGAACTCGTTCTCACTGCTCTCCCTAGTGCTCTCATTGCCTGCTCTACCTTATTCTTCAGATAGCATCAGCTCACACCATCCCTCAACTCAAATTTCTCCAAAAAACCTCTCTTGTGAGAGTGAGCGGCACGTTGTTGAGAGGCCTGTTGCTTTCCTTATCCCTGCCTATCATCTAGTACACACATTCCTAATCTACTTCCTCCGTCACTCTGCCTTCCAGGGTGTTGCCAGCAAAGCAGACACAGCCACTTCTCCGCGTTTCAACATCGGCTCTTCTAGGCCAAGCACAGCTCCTTCCTCTGTTACCTCTTTCATTACCTGTGTTGTCTTTCCAGCAAGACACATTCTTCAATACCTCGAGATTCTGTATTTATCGCTTGAAACACACTGAAATGGAATCATCTTCAATCCAAAATCCATGAGCACAGGAATTATTTCAATTGTTTTATACATTGCTATTTCTCTAGCAAATAGAAACTGATCACAATGAAGGAATAAAGATTTGTCAACTATATGAATCTATAATCAAAATTACATAAATTGTCTTATGTTTGTAACCTGCTGATGACTAAGATGTGGCATTATTATTGGAGAAAATTTTGCCTAGACATTTGCATATAAACATTTTCCAAAAGCTATCTGTGGTTGCCTTTGTATCTGGCATCAGAATTGTATAAAAGAATATTGCTATTAAACTACCAAATGAAACTGATAATAATGTGTTTTAATGAACAAAATATTTTCTACACTGTCTCTGATGGTGCGCAGGAGTTGGAGATGAGAGCAGTGGAGGTAAGAGTCAGGATCTATAAACCAGGGCAGCAAAAAACAAAGCATGTAATAAAGTTTTCACCAGACATTAAAGCAAACCAGCTCTCTATTCTTTGCTGAAAGGCATTCTGAAGAAATCAAATTCTCAATACTACTATAATGCTAAATTGTGCAATTATGTTGGGTTATATGAGACTACTGATTTTACACACATATACTAAATCTTTTTTAGTATAAAATTGATAAATTAAAGGTGAATTAAATCTTGTACCTCTCATTTGAGTATTATCCTATGAAAAATAAGTATACTACTGTGTGGGAATATACAGCTTCTCTGTCCCTGGTAGCTAATAAATTTTTTCCCATTAAAAATTAATTGAAAATCTTGAATGATATTTAAGCTTTCACACATGTGTAAACTACTGTGGCTTCGGTTCACAATGCATTTAAAACAATTGTTCTTTATGATTAAAGTTAATAATATGCACATTAACCTCTTATGTAGTCTAAATCAATACTGTAGTTTAAAAGATATGACCTGTGGCTAGCGTTGTGTAAATATTGATCCCATTTGTCATTTATATAAGGTATAAAACACATCACATACCGCTCCAACACTCTTCACACCACTCTCACAGAGCCACTCTATGACTTTATAAGATGAGACAAGGATGACAGAACTATTGAGGAGACCCCACAATGTAACTGTGGAGTGCATGATTTGAGTATGGCAGAGCAGAGTGTCTAAGAATGGCTAACATTCAAGTCCTCTATTTCCAGAGAACATTAGAGAGAGAGAGAGAGAGAGAGAGAGAGAGAGAGAGAGAGAGAGAGAGAGAGAGAGAAGGTGCAGATTGCCTGTGGATGTTAAGTTCCAAACAGCAAACTTATTCAGCCTCGTGGGCTCTAATTTACCTTTTGTTGAATCCCATGGATATCTTAGGGGACAGTAACTCAGCCAGGGGCAAATTAAAGTGGTGTCACTTGGCAATATAACCATTTTTTCACAATAAACATCTTTGGAAATCCCTTTGACAGCGTACTAGTAAATCAGATAAGTTCAAAAGTGTAACTGCAAAATTAAATTGACTGAATAGTTTAAAAGGTCTTAATAGACCCAAAAAACACGTACAGGGTGGGCACACCACACTTCCTCATAACAGCCATCATACTGGTTTTTGTTAAAAATTACTAAAGGTCAAAAATCAAGCTATATACTTTGGTCCCAAGTTCTAAATCACTGTAAATCATAGCAATTACTAAATATCTAGTTACATCTGTTTTAATGAGATTCCTTTTTAACTTGTAAGCTTTTTCATTTGTTGTTTATTATAAGCCTTTTGGGGGGAGGATTGGGATCCTAATGGATGCAATCATGCTTCCATCAGTGCAGGTCCTTTAAATGTTTTTTTCTAATCACCCCAAATCTCTTGTAGGTAAAAGTGATCCATTTTGTGTAGTAGAACTGAACAATGATAGGCTGCTAACACACACTGTGTACAAAAACCTCAATCCTGAGTGGAACAAAGTGTTCACATTGTAAGTAACTGTTACTTTGTGCTTATTTTAGAACTGGTATAAAAATATAGTTCACCGTGAGATGTGTGTGTGTGTGTGTGTGTGTGTATGTGTGTTCTCTGGTTCACAACTCAGCACATCTGCCCTGCCTTTGCTAATTATGGATTTCCAAACCCCCCACTTCTGGAGAATGAGACTTGGACAGGGGGATTTCCTTTTTTTGTGTTTTCACTGGACTTTTTTCCGTTGTTCTTTTTATGGGGCCTGACTGAGGTTTTGCTCCCATCACTGACTCTGCATACTGCTTCTTCCTTTTATTCTTTCTATTGAAAATCTTCCCAATTGCATTGACACCAAGATGGACAAAGCTCTGTTTGTTCCATCTCTGAAATCAGCAAACAGTCCAGTCGGGCATTGACAGCTGCTTAGTTTGGGCTTGTTTCATTTCGGCACAATAAGAACATTAACCATTGTCCAATATCTCAAAACAACCTCTGAGTTAATTTCCCTTTTGTTTTAAAAAGTTTATAAATCTTTTCCACTGTGTAAATGCTGTGCGTGCTGCACTGTAGTAGCCTCTTGTCCCTTTTTAAAAGTTGGACTGTACAGAATGAACTCCACAAAAGACAACTCTCCAGACAGAAGTACTTAACAGATTTCCAACATGGTTTTATGTCTTATAAATGAAAAATTGCTAAATTCCTCATTAATTCCTTATAATGCCTTTGCTTAAGAGCCAGTAATTAATCAGGTTCAATTATCTGACCAATTTATTTTTAAGGCATACCACATTTTTATGAGAGATGAAAGCCCAGGCAGGAGGCTGACACTCCTGAGAGGCCTATTTAGAGTGTTTTCTCTACAATGCATAATTGAATGAATAGGTTTGATTATTATCAAAGCGATTAATTGATTGTTCCCTGATAAAGCCTCTTTGCATGTGTGGTTGTGGAGTTTCAATAATGAATATATTCTTTTTTGTTTTCTCTTAATTCATATTTTCTTGTTAAACTGTTAGATCAAAAAATAAATGACACTTATTTTTCTTGAAACACAAATATGAAGAACTCACATAGTCTTTGATTGTCATTGTTGTCTTTGGCATTTACAGAAATATTACTTCATTTCTAAATCAAGGGATAGTATTATACTTATGAATGCTACATTTTCTCTATTCTGTTTTCTGTGTTTTGCTATGAAACTAACAGAAACTTAATTAGTATATTAGTGAGAACTTAAAAAATAGACATGTCATATTATTGTAAAAGTAATAATAGTTCAAAAATGTATTGTGATTTCTACTGATATCAAACCTTGTAATGATTTATGTGAGAGTTATGAGATCGCATGATTTACTGCTATAATGAGAACAGACAAAAAAGCCTAAAGATTGCCAGGGGTCCTTAGCGATTTTTTCCTGTAATTTATTCTTTGCATATCCAGATCAAAACTGATAAGTCATTAAGAATATAACTGAAAATAATATTAGTCTTCAAAGTTCCAGATGATATGACCCTCGGTGTTGTCATCTTAGATGTATTATGGAAAATTCTATCACCTTCTACTTCGCCTGGGACATATCTGTTTGTATGCAAATAATACATGTAAAAAATAAAGATACACAAAACAACTGTTACTATTTCAAATTTCAAAAATATCTTGCTTTACTTCATACTAATGGAGTCTCCTTTTGTTCTTGGGTGTGTTTATTATGCAGTAACATTAAAGACATTCATTCAGTTCTTGAAGTGACAGTTTATGATGAAGATCGTGACCGGAGTGCCGACTTTCTGGGCAGAGTCGCTATACCATTGCTGTCTGTAAGTTTTATTCACCTGGTACACTCTTCTGTGTTGCTTTTGCTCAAGGGGGGGAAAAAAAACCTCAGCTCTATGTCTGTCATTTCTCAACCAAGGTTTGTAATAAGAACACTAAAAATTTTTAACATACTCAATGCACGGCCATGTTGAATCCCATGATAGTTAATTTTTCTTGACAGACTTGATCCTGGTAATGAACAGGTACTTGTCAGAATTGCCACAGTTGTTTTGGGTTCTCTGTCAGTTTCAGCAGCTGGGGGTCAAAGGTCACTGGGGGAGTGTATTCAGTGGAGACCACGAGACAGACGGCTGTCATGTCCTTTTCCCGCAGATTCAAAATGGTGAACAGAAAGCCTACGTCTTGAAAAACAAGCAGCTGACAGGGCCAACAAAGGGGGTCATCTATCTTGAAATAGATGTGATTTTTAATGCTGTAAGTCTTAACTTTGGCTTTTTTGTACTGCTAAAGAGTTCAGTTGCACGAAAGCTTTTGTTCCTGATTTGTAGAGAATTTCTGTCATTCCTCATTTTCTCGAAACCTTGATGTATCCTGGAGAATGTGCTCCTGGCACTGCCTGGCACACCCACACTTTCTGTTGGGACCTGCTGCTGCTGCTGCTGCTGCTGCTGCTGCCGGTGCCGCAGCCACCACCGCATGCTTGGCTGCTGCTTGCCTGCCTGCTTGAGAGAGGGACATGCATGCATATGCAACTGTATACATTTATATTTTATGAGCACAGCAGCCAGGAATTTGAAACTTTAGAAATTATTGCAAATTAAACTGCTTGCAAAACTTGTAAACAATTGTAATATATGAACCCATAACAGATACATGTGTTGATGCATAGGTGAAAGCCAGCTTACGAACATTAATACCCAAAGAACGGAAGTACATTGAAGAGGAAAACAGACTCTCTAAACAGGTAAAAACCAAAGAAAAATCAACCCCTCTGGGAAGAACTGGTTGTATCTGTAAAACATCTAAGTAAATTCAAATAAACCTTGGAGGTCTGGAATGGGGGAAGTCAGTGGAAATTTTCATCATCTACACATTGAAATTGGCTTTTAAAAAAGTATTAATATTCTTTCTTTTCCTCTCTTCTTTTCTTAAAAAGATCAAGCAAGGGCAAAACCAAAATGATACATTAAGAGGGGATTGTGAGAAAGGATAAGAGATACTGTTAAGTCCAGCATCTGATGGGCATGTGCTTATACATTGGCCAGGGAATGGTAATTTGGCACATGAGCTAGTTTGATTGTCATGGAGTGTGTGACTGAGACGCCCAAGGCCTGAGGTTCAAATATGCACACAGGCCACCCACAGGTGTGATGCAGGTGGGCAGAGCAAATAAAGCACTTTCCTCTAATTCAGTGAGGGGACCATCTTTTAATTAGATTTTAACAACAATCAGCTAGAAGTGTAAGTTTCACTGACATTTTCTACTAATAGAAAAACCAGGAATTCTGATATTCCTTTTATGAAGCTGTTATAATGTAAGCTTGGTGTTTATCAATAGTAACTTTAAATTTACTTCAATATCAAGTTAAGAAAAAGTGGTACCTATCCTTTTTTAAAAAAATGTTTAATACACTAAAATAAAAGGTGCTTATTTGGCTATAACGTTACTAATCTCACTTTCACTGTGAAATATTTGGTAATTTTCTGTGCCATGAGAAACTTTAAAGTCTTTTTTATTTTTAATCTAATAAATTGGCCAAGAAGTGAAATTTTTGGTATTAATCAATGTGTGTTACAAATGCAATGCCTATATAAACATAGCACAACATTACCTTTCTCTATATTTATAGAGAGAGATAATAGAAATTGTTCCTTAGAAAAGTGCTAGAAACCGAGAAGGAGCATCCACAAGCAGGCTCTTCCTGAGAAGGATTTCAGGGTTAGAAGTGTGTTGTAACTGCCTTGCACATGTGTGCATGTATTTTTACACATTATTTTACACTTGTATAAAACCATATTGCCATTTGAACTCAGTTACTTTCACATGGCTGCTTCTTTAAAGTACCAGATTGATATTGAACTGTCTTTAGGATAGCAATATATTAATTTGCTAGGATTAGTTTAATTATCTGTTTCTGTATGTAATTTTATAAAAACATTATCAAGTTTGTAGACATTCTTTTTACTGTTGAAGGCATATTATAATTTTTGTTTTAAGTTTCATCAGTTATCATACATACTTTTTCTAATAAGAGATTTTTTCCAACATACTTGGTTACTATAAAAGTTTTCTAAGTCTAAAATTATGGGAAATAATGAAAAAAATATAGGGTGTGTTTAATGTATAGGGAGGGGAGATTTGAAGACAGGAGCAGTCCTAGTAAATGTTAAAACCTTTTACAATCATGGTGTTTTCTATAATAAGCAACAGTAAGCAAGCTTTTACCTAAGATTAAATCAAAACATCGCAAAGTATCCAATTCACTTTAAAATCTCTTGGAATTTAAGTATTTAGCTGATCTTAAAACAAAGAGTTCAAAAATGAATAAAGATCTGCATCTCGTAAATAGAAGATTTTTGTCTTATGAGCAAACATACTGACTTATTTGAAAACCATATTTTTAAATATATGTTTAGCTACAAAATTTTGCATCCCCCTTTATTCTTCCCTTGCTTTCTATTGGCACTTTGTTTTCTTTAAATGGTGAGCCAAGTAGCTTAATAGGTCTCTAGGACCTTATTTCCTTTCTAGATCCTTTCTAAATCACCATGAGCTTGAAGAACCATACTGTATATTTGGTCATTTTCTGTCTTATAAATTCTAATACTCTTTTTATTTTCCTTACAGCTGCTTCTAAGAAACTTTATCAGAACAAAACGTTGTGTCATAGTGCTTGTAAACGCTGCATACTACGTTAATAGTTGCTTTGATTGGGATTCGCCCCCAAGGAGTCTTGCTGCTTTTGTGGTATGATCACACTGTATTACTTCTCCATTGTTATTCATCAGATTCAGTCATCTTAGCTCCAAGTCTCTGTGGCTATAGTAACAGTTATGTTGATAGAGCCATTTAAAAACTCCTATTTTGAGACTTGACTGGACAGATTTGCTGTGGGCAGGAACCTGATGGATTGTTCAAGGTTTGAATCCAAGAATATATTCCTCAGATTTCCGGAACACAAGACATCTCAGCCAAACTATAATTTTCTCTGACACTTATAAAGTAAAATGTTGCATATTGTACAATTCCAGATCCCAATAGGAGAGCCAAAAAAAGTTCTCTGTAGAAAATAATGATATTGGAAACAGCCCTGACCATCCTCACTGAAACTTTGTAATACTCTAAGTTTTGTCAAAACAGGACCATCTCTGACAGTGGAAACACTGGCTGGTAAGACTTTACTATGTGAGTCGAGCAGAAAGGGATGTGACCTACTTCAAAGTTGTTTTTTTGGTTTCTAGTTTTTAAAAAGTCATATGATACTGTAGTTGACCCAAATAGCCTCCTTACAAGGTTCATCCTGTACCCTTTACGTGGATTATTTAATAAGAACTGATGGCAAGACCAATGGCAGTGGCAGAAAATCTCAAAAGGCTCTTCCAGTCAGCCTGCCAGGACTCATGCTGTTGCTGCTTGTTCAGTGGAGTCTGTCTTCTGAAATTCTTTATTTTGTTTTGTGATTGTTGGGAAATAAGCACCTTATGCTTCCTTGAGCTGACAGTTTTGTAAAAGATGACAATGGTATGAGGGCTTACAGGAAGGCCTTAATTAGAGAAACAATCGGGTTTTTAGTGTTGCCATAAAAGTGAATGTATGCTTTCAGTTCTTACAGCTCTCTCCTCCCCATAGCCCTTGTATGGAATTCTCATTAATGTAAGAGCACAGGAACAAAGACTGCATATGTCCCTTTGTGTCGTAACTTACCAGAAAGTTAGCAGCCTGCTTCCTATAGACACTTTGTTAACTCCTTAAAGAAAGTGATGGTGATCATCATTATTTATAAAACAAAAACAAAAATGAAAAGACCCTCTCTCTGATCCTTATAATACCGCTCACATAATAAATATATCGGGGTATTCTAATTTTCCATCCGCACAGAGGCATTATGGTTTTAAGTGAAGTGATAGGGAATTTCTACATATACTTTAAGTCATTACTTTCAGGTTCTTTGAGGCCTTATAATAACAATAAAACTTTATTTAAAATGTCTGCTGCCATTTCTGATTGACACTCTTTATCACCATCCTCCGCAGCTGTTTGTGAAATTCGAAAACATAAAAAATGTATATAGTTATATGATTTATTCAGGAACATGCTGTGGTTTGACATTACAGCATGTTTTTAAGTCTTCATAAACTTTTTTCTAGATTCCAAAAGTCATTTGTAAAATTAATTTAAGATGGTAGCCCTTTTTCACAATCTTCTTTTGCTTCTTAAATAAGAAGTCAATGAAACTCTGAGAAACAGGCACCTGCATGGAACCTTACTCTCAGTGATAACACTGGAAAGAAACAGTGCAGTGCAGAAAATGCAGTGTCTGCCTCAGCCAGTAACCAGTTTGTAACAGATTCAGCCCTAGAAACAACAAGGCAAGTGCAGGCCGTTTGCCCAGAAAACACAGGGTAATAAAGGTAGGAGACAGGCTAAAGCCAAGTGTGAAGCATGAAAGCACATAGCATGTGAAGAGACAACGTTAACCATTTCATCATGACAAAGAAAAAGTCATTGCACTTTAGGGAATGTGATTGAAGTAATAAGTCAGAAAACCACACTGTCGTGGCATCCACAGGGACGGGATGAGAATGAGCTCGTTGCCTTCATGGGCTCTCCCATCTCCTGAAGGCTGCTCCCTACTTAGTGAGGTTCCAGTATAAATGGCCAACTAAAACTTTTCAGTGAGGCTGCCAATCTGAACATTTTTCTTGTGTGGAGAAACTCCAAATAAATAAGGGTTTGCTATAATAAATCTGGTTATTAAATCATGATAAGAACATGTTAATACCATCAAAGCACTTTCCCTGTAAGTTTTTTATGAACCCAAAACTCTTTTATCAATTACTTCTCTTACCAATAATCTACTTAAGCATAGATTGAATACTGATATAGAAAGATTTATATGAATAAAAAATATTTATCAGGCACACTCTATGTACCAAGGACTTTTTGTTTATATATACATACATAAAATACTTTCACTAAGAATTTGTTGTTTTCAACAACTCCATAATGTAGACTCTATTATTCTCGTAGTTTATAGAGGAAGAAACTGACGTACATAAACTACTTTGCCTTACATGGCATGATAAATACTCTTTTCTATAAAAGATGTTGAAATGTATATCTTAGAATTGTAATATTATGCAGAAAAATACCTTGTGAAAGATTTTCAACCATATTATAGAGAGGTAATGAGGTACTTAAAAACAAAATGTTTCAAAGTTGCCATTGCATGAGCAGAGCCTTATTAGGACCAGTTTGTTGAAAAGAACTGATTTCTATTAGATGACCCTAAGCAGCCCCATTGTTACAGAGAGATCCCTTCCATCCTTCCCTGTTGGCAGATTACTATATACTTATATCTATTATATATATTATCTATCATATATCTACTATATCTATTATTATAATTTTGGTTCCATTTGTCCCATTCTTCCTAACTGCAGCTGCCTTATGAAGGGTATGCATTTGTATCATTAAGTAGCTTAGTTTTAGGCCCAGATCAGAAAGCTTTTTATTGTTTAAATAATTTTTTCCTATTCTGTTTTGGTCTTCTATTCTAATTCAGTTCTCCAACAAACAAACAACAGCAGAAGAGTGAGGTCAAATGGAGAAAAACGATCATATTTTGCATCTCAGTGTCAATGAGCGTGCAAAGGTGGACTGCAGCCACAGCCCCCAGCTCTGCCCGTGTTACTGGGGTTGCAGGCAACAGAGATGAAATCAGTGAGGAAGGAATGGAAAAAGGAAGGCACACAGGCTTCTAGGAACAGCCTTGTTTCTGAGTGCTATGACTTAGGTATTAAATTTTCTGATGAATAGTATTTTTCTAAGAGAGCGCTGTTGTGTATGGTGTTTAAAGTTAGGATCAGCTATTGTAGACCTGGAAATTTTCAACAGCCTCTTAACCAGGTGTTTATGTTCTTGTAGAAGTCAGTGAGTACAAAATGAAAAAAGGAGGGGAAAAGGAGGGAGGGAGGGGTGGAGGGAGCAAGTGAGAGAGAGAGAGAGAATATTTTCGTTCTTTTCAATACTGTCATTTCTCACTGTAATGAGCACAAAAATAACGAGAAATCTGAGCTATCAGTAAAAGGACACACTTCAGTGTGCGTCAGAGAATTATTTTACAGGACAAACTTTCATCTTTAAATGTGATTGTAGATAATTTGTGGTACCATCTGTCCATTTGGAATTGTTTTAGCCTTTTCTGTCATTATAGTGTAAGTGCGGCTGTATTTAACATTAACATTTGATATTTTACACATTTAATTTCTGTTCGGCTGTGTGGTCCCTAGGGAATGAACCCCTGGTGCTCCACGAGAGAGACAAAGTATTGATCAGTTAACATTTCAGCTACATTTATGTATGTCGCAAAATTAATGAAAATGCCAGACAAAAAATGTCAGAGTGCACAAAAAGGTAGAATTTAAATTTGCAACTTTAATGAAAAGTCTTAAGATGTGCATTATCAAAAATGTCTTCTTGCCTTTAAAGTACAATTTCACACAGAATAACTAACTGCAAACATATATTTTACTTAGTGGAACAATGAGCATGAATTATGACAAGATATCAGCTTCTCACAGCACTTAAACTACAAAATGGTGTGTTGAATGCATAACCATTGGCCATAAAAATAGTAGCTACTAGCTTTGACTCTTTTTCTCCTGACCAGCCCCAGCAGGCTTTCTAGTAAGATTCTGGATTCTAGCCGTGGTTTTCCCTTTTTTCTTTCTTTCTTTCTTTCTTTCTTTCTTTCTTTCTTTCTTTCTTTCTTTCTTTCTTTCTTTCTTTCTTTCTTTCTTTCTTTCTTTCTTTCTTTCTTTCTTTCTTTCTTCTTCTTCTTCTTCTTCTTCTTCTTCTTCTTCTTCTTCTTCTTCTTCTTCTTCTTCTTCCTCCTCCTCCTCCTCCTCCTCCTCCTCCTCCTCCTCCTTCTTCTTCTTCTCTCTGTCTCTGTGTGTCTCTGTCCCTGTCTCTCTCTCTGTGTTTACAAATAGAATTCTATCTATACTAACTCATCAAAGACACTGGATACATCCCTTTTTGGCATCTTGAAATGCCTGCTCCCCTTTGCTTCTAGACAGTTTGTGTTCCATCTTCAGTCAGTCCTGTTTTTGAAAAGGAGCATATGGGACCACAGGTTTCCTCAGAAACCCTGGGCCATTGTGGTATTAAAGAGAACACACAGGGACGGTGCATGCATAGAAATGAAAAAACCACAAGACAAGAGGAGAAGCTGACCTTGTCCTCAGTGTCCTGAAGACAAGAGGCCGTCAGCAAGCCTATGTACTTCCTGTAGAGAAAGTCTGTGGCTAGTCAACAACAATTTTTTTCTAACAATTATTACAAGCTATAAAAGCTTTAGAAGTGGCCTTCATGGTTAAGGACTGAAAAGGCCACATTAATCAAGGGGAAATACGAATGTGAAAACATAGGCATTGGTGTATCACTTGAGGTTCAAGTCTTTGCATACATAGAAGAAGATACAGGATCATTCACTAGCTCTAGTGAAAGTACTTCACGTTTACAGCTGAAGTTTCCATTTGGGGAATATAACAGGCATTAGTAATACCACACCAACAGAATTATGGGAATTTTCAATTTATTTTTATAGAAGTACTTTTGTTACTACAATTATTTTTTTAGAGCTAGAAAAAAATAGAAATGTTCCAGGCACACATTTTGTTACTTTCCCCACAACAACAACAACAACAAAAAGCAGCAGCCCTGGAAAGCAAAAAAAGAAGCATCATTGAACATAACACACTGCAGGACTGCGGGTGATGCTCTCTCTCTCTCTCTCTCTCTCTTTCTCCATGTGTGTGTGTTTGTGCTCATGACTGTCTCTGTGTGTATAAGTGTGTGTGTTCAAAATTACAGTCAGTGCAGCTGTCTCTGTGCTCATAGAGTTTTCATAAATTATTTATCTAAATTTTTAAGCCATTCCACCCACCATTCATAGTATTTGTTTCTCCTGCAGTAAATTTATACAATTTAGAAAACAATGTGCGAAAGAAAAGCGCTCGCCTAGAATTTCATTGATTTGGGGAATTATACACCTCTAAAGCTGCTTAAATTTCCCTTGACAGAATCAAAAATGTTGACAGTAAAATTTTTCTAATAGGTTGAAAGTAAAATTCATATGGAAAATTGATATTCAAAATATATATCTCCCCCAACCTTATAAAACTCCTGGCAAGAATTCTTCCTCAATTATTGCCCTTGATCATACAAAAAGTTACAAGTTGGGTTTTCTTTCACAAACATTGTATGTAAATTTTTACAGTTGCAAGAACATCCTGGAAAAGAAATCATTTAGAATATGTAGAGTTTCAGGATTAATCACCATTGGCTAAACTCAAGACTAAGTCTTAAAAAGCTAGGAAATCAGTAATAAGGGAACAGGGCCCATCCCATCTTCGCATACTGCCTGAGGAAACAGACCCTTTGTTTTGAAGGGTTATATATAATTTATAACCCAGCACTGGGTCATATCCATGCTTGCTTCTTTTTGAATAGGGCTTGTCCCCTTTCATCACTTAAACCTTGGGTCTGTTGTGCTTTGAAAAGTATGTTGCTCCTAAATGTACTTTTATATTTACAATCGCAGGAATTGAGTTGTAAAGTCAGATTAGCCTCAGGTTTCCTATGATGTCAGCTCTACCGCCTTTATCCTACAATGGGAACAGTGCCCTGCTGTCATCTCAGTAAGCTTTGCTTTGTGGATAGGAATAGTAAAGCCATGTCACTTCTGCCAAAGTATATGCTGCTGATCTGTACCGTAAGTGAGCATTAACTACAAATCAGCAACAGAAGCAGGAGACTACAGTGAGTGCAAGAGCTCTCTTTCCTGGAGCTTGAGGTTGGGTTGGGAGAGCACACAGGCCACAGCTCACTCTCTCGGTGTGCTTTGCTTTCCTATTTGGGTGTTGTCCCATTTCACCCTGTATTAATTGTGAGATCCTTTAAAACTACTTAATTTACAACTGAGCTAACTACCAATCATAAAATAGTGAATCTAAATAGTGAGTAAGGAATGTCTGTCTCCAGATTCCTAAATCAACATTTTTTTTTCCTCTAAGACTTTCTGCTTACCATCAAATTAAGTTAAAATGAGGGACACCCTTGTTAAGGAAAGCAGCAGTCCATTTGCATTATGATCCATTATTATTTAACATATTTTCCAAAGAAAAATATTTAAAATAATGAGCTAGTTACATGAGTTACTCCACTTGATAAAACAACAGTAATACCTCTTTCATGTGGTGGTAAATCACAGCAGAGGAAGACTCTAATTCACTTTAGTTAGGATGGTAACGTTCCCTGTGCTTCCACAACCTTTCACATCAAGCAAATCTAAGCAAATTGAAGTTCAATGCCTTCTCCTATGTCTCCTCTCTACCTCCTTGTGAGGGCATGCCGAAGAATTTTGAGCACATCACTTACTAAGTAAGAACCGAGCATGAAATATGGCGGATGAGCTTGTTTCTATTTTGTTGTCGGGCTCTGGCCATCATTTGAGCACCCTGGAACATCATAATAAGAGCTGGGCAGCCTTTGCCACAGTGAGAGCTGTGAGTTGAGAGTGCATTGCATCAGCAGCTGCTGTTGTGATCACGGAGGCCCTCCACTCAGAGACCATTCAGAGAGGAAAGGTGTTCATGACAGTCATCAGGACAGTCAGCAGCATCTCTAAGGGAAATGCAGAGAAAATCAGAGAAGAACGGAGAGGGTCGCACAGGAAGTAGATCAAATCTTATATTGATAGTTGGATAAAAATGAAAGTCTGCCCTTACTTCAAAGGAAAGAATAAGAAAAATTGATGGCAAAACTTGGCTTTTATTTGGTCTTGGGTGTCTTACCTTTTACATAGCTCCTAAAGAGAATATGCAGGAGAAATTAAAGACCAATTTGTCAGAGAACTGACCTTTAGAAATACTTTTAACATCTAAGATTGTTCCGGACCTACCAAGAACAAATGCCTCATAGTGTTCCCGAGATGCTCCAAACAGGGCCGAGAGAGCTTACCTTCTGTAGAACCCAGGCTCAATCTTCATTGTCTTCTTAGTTCTCCTTCACTGTGTTTACTTTTTGGTGTTGGCAATGAAATCTCACTTGCGTTTCTATAGTTTACATATGATGCAAACCAGCCTAGAGAAGGCATTTGGGTCACCTATACTAAAGTATTGACTACATTAGAGTTCATTTTACAAAAAGATTTGTTTCATTTTGAAAAAAATGTGTTCTTACCTCAGACAAACTCACACCAGATTTTCTTCCACATCCCAGTTCTACTCACTCTTTACTGAGTTTCATCCACAGGGAGAAGTCTGGGAACATTATTCTGTACCAAGTATTCTTGCTCGTGGTGAAAGTGCCGTGGCTTTTATCCATATGTTGAATTAAATTAATTACTAGTAGCCAATCTTGTATTTAACATGCACACCTGTATGGATGGAACCTGGGGTCAATACTAATTGTATTTCTTAGTTGTTCTCCATGTTATTTTTTGAGATAAGCACTTTTGTTGAACCTGGAGGTCACCTATTGGCTAAACTGGGGGGGTCAGAGAGCTCCAAGTATCCACCTTTTCCAGCCACCTCCGCACTGGAGTTACGGATGCTCTCTGCATCCAATCTTTCTCAGATCTCAGCTCCTTTAGCTCCTGGAGCACAGCTGTCTGAGCCCTCTGTGTTCTTAAGTGATTTTAAAAGCAGCTTTTATTAAGTTATTCCATGCAAAGGTGAGAAGGAAAGGTGAAGGAAAAAGAAAATCATTTCAAAATAGTTATGCTAGTTTTCTCTGGCCTGTTATGCATGGCAAATGTGTTCACCATTAAACTAAAATTCCATCGTAGCAATTTATCAGCAACACACACACATATATGATTTTTTAATTCCATGTCATTATATTTTCTATAGTTAGGGTACTTCAAGAAGTCTTCAGTGGGTCTTAAGTGTTTGAAGCAGGAATATTTCATAGAGTTGTGCTATAAAATGCTGGAAAATTTAACAGTTTTTCATAGTCAGTAGGAGAGAGCTTTTGAATACAGGTTACTAGGGATAAATGTAAGCCACTAATTACCTACAAATTAGTGCAGCAGAAGTTTGTCAGAGAATGATTTATTTTGAACTTATAGTAGTAAAGTAATGACTGATTCTCAGGGGGAACTGTTCAATTCATGGGGCTACATGTACATTTTCTAGGTAGGTATCAATATTAAGAGTGTTGAATCAGTACCTGCCTTGCTTACATCTTTTATAGAGAGTTTTGTTCTTCTCCTACAAAGACCTGCAATGTTGTACCTCAGCCAGAAGGCTTGTATTTAGAGAATTTCTAACCTACTAACTGAGTTTATACTATTTCTCCAATCTTTAAAATACACAGATCATACGGCGTCCCAGATCTTAGATGGTATGTAGTTGAATGCCTTTAATGTAGGCTTCCTGATTCCAAACAGAAAAGTGTGTTCTATGAGACAAGTCCTTGAACTTTGGAACATGTTTCTCCATTGTGGCAATGCCATAGGTAATGGCACAGGACTAAGCAAGTTCACTGATCCCTTCGAAGAATGGAGGCACCACATGGAGAAAGTAGAGGCTCATGTCTCTATGCAGAAGGTGCTAGGAACACATCTACTCCAACCCCACCCTCAGAGTAGTGCTCTTCACCATGTCAAGGGCCAGGGGCTTTCAAAAGTAAAGAGTGCATGGGTTCTCAACAACGTGATGAAGCCGCTGAATGTTCCATATGGCAGAGGACTTGGAGATGATCTTACAGTGCAGAAGTTGACCATGCAAAGAGGCAAATCAGCAGTGTCAAAGCTCCTCACTGCTAGTAATGGTAGTTTCAAAGATAGCGGGTGCTTGGCATGTCCTCTGGAAGTCTTAGGGTATAAAACTCAGCCCCAGACTTTGGCATTTGCTGTAAAGGAATGTGTTGAGTGGGAGGAAATTCTGTACTTGATGTAGCAAATGAACACTCAATGTAAGTTACGTGTGAACTCCACACTTTGGTGAACTCTTTAATTAATTGAGCTTGCATGGCACCAGAACTAGGAGTAGGGGTGCAACTACAATAACAAATAACCCTGGGAGTTCACTTTGTGTTTCAGGAATAGTGGAACAATGGAAACAAGAAGTATTATTATTTTTCTCTAAATATTAGAAAAGAAAAGAGGGAAGAGAGAGAGAGAGAGACATGTTAAACTTTATTTCCCTTCTTTCAAGTATGAATCATCTTTGAGTACATAGCTCACAGTACCCATCCTGACAAACCTTGACATAATGGTGTAACTTTCCATTAGATTTAATAAATGCTAAGAAAAAGCTGTGTATTTTTAATCCCTTGAATTCTCAGTTTCTCTAGAGACCAACTCATTGGTCCATGTTTGTCCAGCATGTATACAGTTCTGGTACTGAATGAACAACAACAAAAGTGAACACTTCTTGTATTACTGTCTTCATGAATATCCTTCGAATTATATTCAAAAATCTCCACATAACATTAAACAATATAATGTAATATATTTCCTTTTGAATTAGTGACAGAACTGAAACAAAATTCTAGGTACATTTTTAAGATCTACATTATAAAGTATGTGAAGCAGTGTTTGTTATAAACTTGGTGCACCAAGTTATTGGAGTTACTGAAGTGAATACAGCTAAATTAAAGCTTTGAAGTTCTTAAGTAGAGGGACCTGTGGATAAATTAGACTCGAATACCATCCATGGGCACAACAAAGGGTTTCATTTCTGAGGCCTATAATATTACAATATTTGTATCACTATGGAAAAGAATTAATAAAGTTATATGGGAAAGTTTTCTACACTGACCCTAAAAATAGGGACGATTCGTAAGGAAAAGCATCCCACCATGCTTGGCTTGTCCTACAAAAACAGTATCAGTGACATTTAAGAATACCTGACTTTTATTTATATTTGACAAGGCAGCACAGCCCAAATTTAAGAAATGAGGAAATAAAATATATTGTAAACTGAGAAATGTCATTTATTGGTATTTTAATCTATTACCTGACATGACAACAAGCAATAAATCCAGTCTGTTCTGCTCAAGGTGCATTTCAGTCGCCATTAAAAGGGCTTCTCATTTTTAGGCACACACAATAAAGCTATGTGGGAGGACTGGCTCGGGTGACTTTAGTGACAAACTTGAAGTTAAAGCTGTGACAGCATAAGAAGGCCATCAGATCAGATGAACTGAGGAAGACTCAGTCCAGCCAACATCCCAGGGGGATGGGGGCATCTCTCGCCTCTGTCTTAAGGGGAGCATGCCATTATTTCCTCTTTTCTTTCTCTGACTTCTCTTTTCTTAGAGGGCAGAGATGTTCATTGAGTACAATAGGAGTTCTCTCTCCATGTCTCTCTGTCTCTCACCCTCTCTCTCCTTCCTTTCTCCCTCCCTCCATTCCCCTCTGTCTCTATTTCAATCTCTCCCTCTCTCTTTGTCTTCTACCTCTTTTCTTTTCTCCTCTTTCTCTTACATGTTCTTTCATTTTTTTTTTTTTACAGACATTATTATCTCCTGTATTACCAAGGCGGGGAGGGGGACTGTGGGAAGGAAAAAAGAAAACAGTTTCTTCCGAGGAAGGAAAATGTTACTACATGTTACTTCAGATCATCGTCCTCCTTCTTGTCTAGTCTGTTGCCTCAATTAATTTTGTACGCAGCTTTCTTAAGCCAGAATCAGTCCATGTATCCAGGCAAACACATGTCCAGTAAAGTGGGCAAGGGGCCAATTTCTGGCATCTCTTATCTACAAAAACATTTTCATATCTGTAAGGAAACAGTTAGTTTACAATTAAATTTTCTAGGAGCTATTTGGTAATGTTTTTAGATGACAAACTCTCTTAATCTCAGTTACAATAAGCAGAAATTGTGAGTGATAGTCTTACACATAGACTGTTTGGGGTTTTGCTTTCATTATAGGAGCTCGGGTGTTCTTTAACATGATTGAAGAATTTTAAAGTAGGCATTTTTAATATTTGCTGCCTTTTTAATTATTACTTGTTTAGTGCAGCACTGTAAGCACGGGGATTATGAGTTAATAAAAATGTCATAGTATTAGTGTATAAAACACTATATAATTTTCCCCAGGTAAGGATTAATGGCATAAAGCTATATTCACAATACTCTTAGTGTATTGCTCCTTAATATATTTAATTCTCATGTTTAGAAAGCAATTTATATTGAAATTCAGTAAGGAAATATTTGAAGAATTTAGTTAAACAGTTTAATCCAATGATCTTTGGATACATGGATATTTTACATAGTTTATATTATGTTGATAGGCCAAATATTCTACCTAAAAATTGATGTTGAGAATTGTAAACACTGTCTCCATACTTGCCAGCATGACCTTATTGAGATTCATATCATCCTCCTGATCACTAACACAGCTGAAAAATAAAATTAATAAGCCATTACGTTTTTATTACATAATTGTTTTTGTTCACGTAGATAAATGGGTTTCTTTTGAAATGATTTCTCTCTGGCTTTGTTCCGTGGTGACAGCAGGCTGTTAGCATGTATCTTTATACCATCAGAATGAATGAGAGATATCTGTATAAATTATTGATTCACTTGAGCCTACCTCAGTAATTCAGAGCTGAAAACTCTGGCAGCTTATCTGATAAAATGCTATAACTAGCAGACTGAAGTTACCTACCACAGCAACAATTGCCAGTCGGGAGGTCAAATGCCCTTTTACCTTTAGACCTGAACACCTGCAAATTGAGCTGTAACCCATTCAGAATTTTAAGAACAGGTCCATTGTTGCAGGAAGTAGAGTTTGTTTCTTGGAGAAAATTATGCCAGTTCTGGTTCTGAATGAAAGACAAGGCTTTTATTACTCAGGGGATATTAGGGCTGACTGCTTTTTTGAGAAAACAAATTTGCTGTAACTTTATCTGTAATTTAGTCCTGAATGGGAGCAAATAGACAACACATTGTATGGGGCAGAAAGAAGAAAATAGGGGTTTGTTAAAGCTATGCAGGG
This sequence comes from Mus musculus, assembly GCF_000001635.26. Taxonomy (NCBI): domain Eukaryota; kingdom Metazoa; phylum Chordata; class Mammalia; order Rodentia; family Muridae; genus Mus; species Mus musculus. The sequence continues at coordinate 76,840,069 of NC_000079.6, forward strand.
GCTGTGTAACCATTATATTTCCGAGGGCAGTCTTATCGGAATATTTTGGTTACAGCTTTAACACCAAGTACCTGTATTGAATTTTAGCTTCTATTAACATTTGGAAGGGAGAGGAATGACTAAAATTTTAGATGATAAAATGCCAATTTTTTAAAAATTACTGTATAGAATTTAGAGACTGGCCCTATCCAAACACTCTAGGAATAGGAACCTTTCTCATGAGATTGAACCCTGGACACAGTCCTACTTGGAGTGTATTGGCTATTTCACTTATATAAAACAATCACATTTATAACCTTAGACTTTTCTCAAAAGTCTGGCTAGCCTTACCAGGGCTAAGAGTAAAATGAATGTTATTAAATATGAGACAAGAAGGCATGCTGAAAGAAAGAAAGAAAGAAAGAAAGAAAGAAAGAGAGAGAGAGAGAGAGAGAGAGAGAGAGAAAGAAAGAAAGAAAGAAAGAAAGAAAGAAAGAAAGAAAGAAAGAAAGAAAGAAAGAAAGAAAGAAAGAAAGAAAGAAAGAAAGAAAGAAAGAAAGAAAGAAAGAAAGAAAGAAAGAAAAGGCATGCTTCAGCTGCCGTGCCTCCAGGTCACACAGTTGGGTGAAACTCATCCCTCAAGCTAATCACTTGAGGTTCCTGATGGTCCTTACTCTGCAAGCTCGATACCTGCTGTGAAAACACCCAATTTTACAGTTTTGCAGTTGACCACAGGCATCAGACAGAACTAGGTTTCCAAACATTTTTAGCATGTTCGTATTCTAAACTCCAACCCTGTCAATTAGCACATTTTCTGTTAAAAATTTAACTAGTCGTTTCTATTATTGAACAATTATGTCAGTTTTTCCATTTTCAATCTTATTTTCAGTTCTTTTCCGTGGCCACAGAGGAATATATTGAAGCCCATTCATAAGGCTTGCCTCTAGCAACGCTTGTGACTCCTTCTTCCAAAACAAATTTAGAAAATTCTTAGGGGTTCATTGCTGAATTGCCCTTACTATGTTTTGGCTTATATAAGTAGATATAAGTAGCTATTTGGCTCACTCTCTTTTCTGTTTGTTACATTGTCTATATATGGCAGAAGGAAGTGAAATCCTTTGATAGAACACATGCAGTCCATGAATGGATTTTTAGTATGTGCCTGCCTCTCTGCCATTAGGCTTCTCCTGTTCTTCCAGCTCCCGCTGGATAGTCACCTGGCATGCCCATCATCTTAGCCCACTGTCTGCAGTGTGGTTCCAGCTACCTCAGCTTGTATCTGCCACATGTCACTGAAGCATACTTGTGTTTAATACCATTGAACTTCTCCTTTGTAACCCACTCTCAAGGTTTCAGCAAGATAATTTGCTGATCAAATCTGTTATCTAGGGATAGAAATATGATCATCCTTAAATAAATAACACACATTTGTCAATGACTTTGTGGATAATGTGCTTTTGATTTACTTAGACTTCTGAGTAGTTTTATACAAAGGTATAAAAATCTATAATAAGATACTAGAGAGCAGACAAAGTAATGGAGTAGCCCTCAGACAACACCAGGTAAGAACTTTCTGATCCTAGATACTCTCAGGGGTGCTCCTCTTGGTAAGAATTATACCTCTTTTTTTTTCACTTAGAAAATGATTAATATGATATAACACTTCACATTATGAAATATGAATAACATCTAGAAAATATTTCATTTAGAAAATTATTAATGTGATTAACATGAAGTAACAGGGAAATGAATTGATTATAAAGATAAAAAGCTTCACTGTGCTATTCTTTGTGTGAGGCGAACTAAGCAGACAGAGTCACATTACCACAGTAAACTAAGCCATGTAGATGGGCAGCACTGAGCCTTCTCTGCATAAGGAGGCCCCCACAGGAGCAAACTTTAACAATCAGAAAAATACCCAGAGGAAGAGGGAAGTGTCTGAGCCATGCTCACCTTCCTGTTGTCCTTTGTTCCTCTGGAATGCAATAAAGCACTTTCTCAGTGCACCGACCTTATGGACCTAGTCTCTGAAATTTAGACTTGTATGGTGGCTTTGATGTAAAAATATCAGTCATTTCAAGGATGACTGATTACATATGGTTTTCCCCTCCAAAGTACCCATGTTCACCTTTATAACAAAATTTTTTCAAACAATAATGTGGTTTAAAAATCATTTTAAGTTCCCTAATGTAAATGATAGAAATCAAATATTGGATTCACAACAATAGCCTTTATTGGTTTGTGACAAGTGATCCATCTTTTTATATTAGTGAAGCTTTCTGAACCAGATTGTTTTTCATAATTGATAATTTGTGAGTCATATATTTATTATCTGTTCTTTTATGGCTTTAAAAATAGTGAATGATGCCAAAGATCACTGTGCCTTTGTAGCAGAGTGGTTTTAGTGCAGTTTATTGGCTGGCATCTTCTGAAAGCATGTTGCTGGTAAGCTTTGCAGAGATAAGAAGATAAATTTAAAAGTAACCCTTGCTGCAGAGAGGCATAGTAGATCTAAAATTCATGCCACTAACATGAATTTAGTTTTAGAAGTTATTCTTTGTAGCATGAAAAGATAAAACATAGCAAGTAAAAAGAAAGCATCAAGTAGAATTCTATAAGCTGAGAAAAATGGTATTGTTACAATGTGGACAATTTTCCCAGACACAGTATATGTTTGAATGACACACAGCATACCAGGCTACCTTGCTACCAACATTACCAAAATAATGTTCAGTGATTGAAAACTTTTACTTGATTTGGTAGCATTAGGATAAAAACTACCAATTATAATATAGTTTTCATTATCCAGTCTTACATCTTGTTGGTAAAGCCTCCGACAGTGAGATGGGAATGCCTTTGTTGGGACTTTTACTTGTGTTGTGGAGAGGTCTGCACACTCATTTCTATGAGCCAGGTAAATAATAAGAGGACCTGAAACATCTAGCCAGCCTAAGAGAACAATATGTAAAAGCCTTTTTAAACTTTTAATTAATAATTCTTTCACATAGCCTGAATATTTTTAGAAATTGTACCCTCAGTTGTATTGACTGAACACAGTATGAATCAGTTGCAGAAGTAACAATCAAATTTAGAGATCTATTCAAGAAGAAAAGTATTTTTAGGCGCATTAAATATTCATTTCCTAGAAAACTTGTTAAGAATCTGATTTTTAAAATTATGACTCTGTCCTCGGTTTTATAAAATTTCTCAAAGTAATTATAGAGACCCACTTCTAATAAAAAGATTAGCTATTTAATTAAAATAAAATTGAGATCATTTAATCATTTCATAATTATAGGTTATGGTTACATAAAACTAAATATCATATATGAGGCATTTACTCTTCAGGAAGCCTTCTATGAGGTGGGATGCTGCAAATTAGCACCTTCATTGCCCATGCCTGTGTAGACTGTCTCATACATTCCTCCATATGACAACTTGGAATTCATGCTTCAGTAGAAGGAAATGCTGAATATCATACAGCTGCCTGCAAATCAGAACAAACTAGAGTGCTTATTTTACTAGCAAATTAATCTTCCTGAACGTTTTTTATTTGTTTGAGCACTTACCAAGTGAATTTTGCCTAAGTTTATGACTTATGAATATTTCAAAGATGTATTGTACTTAGCATTGTATCACTCAAAACAAAATCAAGTGTTCACACTGTACTTTTGAATGCAACTTGCATATGTTTTAAATTGTGTTTAAAACTAAGGCTGTGCGGAACTTCCCTGGTAGACCAGTAAGCAGGGTTTGAGCTTTATAAATAGAAGCAGTAAGATCTGTAGGCTTCTCTGGCTTACACTGACAATATGATGTGGCATCTCTAACATGTTTCGGGAGGATTCACTCTACCTTCTGCATGTTTTATAGGCCTCGTTTATAACATGTGAGTGACATTGGGATATGCTTATTTGTATGTATGGGGTGACAGAATGTTGATGTGTTTCAAACATAATATTCATAATTATTCCATTTTAAGATAGACTTGTAGTTTTTTATAGTTGAAGGGAAGTACTTTTAAATACATTTCTAATAATCTGACGTATAGATCTGTATTTCTGAATTTCCAAAAATGTCACATGTCCTAAAAGTTTCTGAGAATGCAGTGTTAATTTGATGCATTTTTCCCATGAAATACTGGATTTTTTTTATTCCAACACAGATGACCACCTGAGCTTTATAATCAAAGCAGTTGGCAGTTTCCTATTGAAGAAATGCAGCTTAGAAATGAAAATTGAATTATTATATATGATATATTGCACATATTTGAATGAGTCTCTTTTAAAGTCTTTAGAGAGCCAGGGAGAGTTTAGTATGAATGGCCCTTTCTCCCTACTTCTGCCACCTCATGAGGTTGCCTCAAACCATTAAACACTGCAATTACTGCACTGAAGAGAAGATTATTAATATGGATTCTCTATGGAATCCATGTAAGTAATCCATACAGATTAGGAGTGTTATATTACATTATTGAGAGAGAATATTTTCTCTATCAAAAAAGCAATTTACATTTGTCTGAAGATCAAATACCATGTGAAACAGTAAACAATGTTAAACCCTAAGACTCCATTCTAGCTTTAAATCAGAAAGTATGTTACAAATACCCACGTATGTTACGATATCTTTACCTGCATCTGAACTTGCCTTCTGCCAGCAAATAATGTTCATACTGTTCCATTCCTCCTCTGCCTCTGCACAAATTGTCTTTTATGTCATTCTACAGCATGGCCTGTAGGGGGCAGTGTTGCACCACAAAAATCTCTTCAGCAACTCATTTAGTTCAGCCAGAAAAAAACTTGCTCCATTACAGACCTGTTAAAAGCAGGCAGAAGCTATTTCCATAATCGTAGACTTTGACGATGGTCTGTAGTCTTGAAACTGTGACCTGCAGCTTTAGCATCCAATTGTTTGGCCTTAAAGTTCAGGTTCTTTTAAGGAAGTGGTTTTACTTTGTATCATGACCCCATGTGAGCTGGAGACAGCAGAGTGACTAGGAACGTAACCTGGAAATCAGAAAGCCTGGGCATGAAGTGTGATGCTTTCAGCCTTACACCATCTCTTAGATTAAAATAAACTGACAGATCTCCCAAGTGATAGCAGAGCACTGTAGTAAAAAAAGATGAGAAGAGTGTTCCTGAAATTAAGCACTTTCTCCCGTAGAAGAAACCGTGCTGTTACATCTTGCTGCTCTTAGAGGCCGAGACCTGTTCAACCACTTCTATGAAGAACAATCAGAGATTAAAACATGCCTTATTATCATACTATTTTTTAGATAGCTAATATAAAGTACAATTACATATGTCATATAAAGTATATATGTATTTGTAAAGATATGTAATTAAGTTCATATTGTGCACATATAAGCTGTATATGCAAGGAAGGTAATTTCCTTCCCTTTGAAGCAGTATTTGAGAATAATTGACAGAGGTATATTCATTCAAGCAGTGCAGAGCATGTGTTCTGTACCCAAACTGTACCTTTATTCCTAATTCATGAATTGAAAACAGTACATGATGTTTTAAGAATTGTAGCTTTTGGTTTATTTTAGAATAATAAGCTGTCTTGCAGAGAGCTGTTTGCCAGAACCGGAAATACTTTTGCAGCTTCATTCCCTTCTCAGTGCTTTGACTGTGTCCACCACGATAACAATTCTGTTCTAAATTGGGATTCCAAGTTGATATGTCCTGATCATGTGAAGCAGAGATAGAGGTAGGTTGCATAGAACAGGAGACAAGTAAGTTGGGTTTTACAGTATGAGTAGGAGTTTGATGAATGCTGAGAGCTGGAGAGAGCACTCCAGATGAAAGGCACATGTCAATAAACAACACGAGAAAACATTTCCTTAGCTCTCAAACCTGTTATTATCACTTCCAGAATATTTCTATTCCATATTATGACTATTCAAATGTCTACTAAGGACGTCCTAAAAACAATTTTATATTTTACATCTTACTGAGAAAGGAAATTGATTTTCTATACACAAAATTCTTATCAAACAAGTATGCCTCACACCCAAGAAGGTCTAATTCCATGATCTTTAAAAAAAAAAAAATTTCCAAAGCCATGACGATCCATTCCTGTGTATAAGAGAGACTTGTTGATTTCACGGAGTAAAGCTTGGCTTCACTTCTCACTGAAAATATTTTTGAATAGGGAAACTGTTCTTAAGTGGAGAGAGAATGACCCTTGCTTGTAAACTGTGTGTTGAGATTTTTAGTTACAGCTGTTAAGTGCCAGAACAGTCTATGGTACTGATTTTGTAGAAATTATCCTGTATTTCTAGGGGCTCTATGGCATTAACTACCACATTAGCTGATAAAACTACAATCACTTTTTTGAAGCATGAAAATAATGCAGTCACCACAAACACCTCATGATAACTGGGACTGCATCTTAACCCTTCATCCTCGCATCAAAATATGCCTGTCAAAGTCACAGAGTGGGAACAGAAACATTTCCAACTGATTGAGGCAAACACTCCCATCTTCAGTGGTTAAATAGAGATGGCACTTCTAGCATAGAGAACCCAGGACTGTGGAGAAGAAGTATCGAATGGAAGATAGACAAAATTCTTAACTGCACACTGTATGTATTACATGTATTATATTGCATCAATGACCAACCCCCTTTAAGTATAACTGTTTTCCATGTTAGTTATAAGTAGATTCAGATTTCTGCACGGTTTTAAATATTTTAAGTGTGATCTTTTCAACTTTGAAAGGTATTTCTACTTGCTACAAATATAGATAGAATGTCTTTATTAGTATAGACACAGGTCTTCCCTAGACCCTCTCACCAACCCCTCCTGAAACCAAGGCCACACAGTAAATGACCTGTGGTTTCAGGAGTCCGGTCTTATCTGAGCTGAATGAAGCTGAAGTTGCAGAGATCTTGAAGGGTAGCAAAGCAGGTGCTTGAGCAGGTGGGCTTGTGATCTTTTGTAACCTGGCTCTCATGGTACTAGAATGATTGCAAGAATCAACAGAGCGTCCTCTGTTACAACCTCATCTGGGGCATCAGCGCACCAGGGATTGATCATGTGGGGTGATGAACTTGACCTCCTGGGGATATTTCTCTTTCTCTCTAATTTACCCCAGCTCAGTGTATATATACACAAATACACATATTGCTGCCTTTTAATGGTGGTCAACAATGTTTTATTCTTTGTGGTTTTTTCTTTATTCCAAGAAACCTACTCATGTGTGTTAAAAAAAATGGCAAAAAGAAAAGAATCTATCTTTGTTTTCTATCAATCCCCATACATCCTATATCCAGAGGAATACCAAGGATATATCTTTGAACTAAAGAGAACATTAAGACTTTATTCTTTATTTTTTAATTTTCTCTAGAAGTGAGAAAATATTAAAATAAAAATTAAAGTATAGAAAAATATCTAGAGCTGACAGAAATCCCATAGGAAAATTAACTTTATCTTATAATACCTAAAAGTATAAGTGAAGTTGGCTTTTGAAAAATGGACAACAGCTTTTTTTGATTATTAAGGTCATCAAGGGCCATTTAATTGGCCAGGACACAGGATTTTAGTTTATAAAGCAGTGCTCATCATCGTTTGCTGTGTCTCACTAGAGATCTTTCTCAAGCCAGGTTGACTTAGACCCTCAAGGACATTTACCAGGTGAAGATGATGGGCTAAGACTACATGGATGCTGACTGTCTAAAACCTAGGTCCTTAAGCTCCAGTGCATTTTGGGATCCGGTGGAAGGGTCTTAAAACCTAGTACTCTGGGCTTTACTGCTCAATTCTTTGTATTATTAAGAAAAAACCAAAACTTAAGAATTTACACATTTAGCCATTTCAGAAGTGATATCATTTGTGTTGCTTTGGGACCACAATTTGAAAATCTCAGATCTTCTGCCATCTTTACTACATATTTGTTAAAATTACCAAGGTGGCTTTAGAAGAAAACACACAAAGAGACACACAGAGACAGACACACACACACACACACACACACAGACACACATACACACACACAGACACACACACACACACACATTTACGCGCACACATTGCTTCTGCCCCTCAATAGTTCCTTCATGGGTCTTGGATAGGGCATTGGTGTGAGGAATAAAATCCAACTCCTCTCTTGTTATGTTAATGTGGACGGAGTCTAACAAGCCCAACTGGATTTCTTCCACAAAAAGATGCATAACGAATTGTAATAGGAGGAACTAAATTAAAAGTAAGAAGGAGAAGGAGCTAGGACTTCAAAAGATGGAAAGACACCAGCAGTCAGTGTGGAGGAGGGGAAAAAGGTAAAACTCCTTATTTTTCTCATCAGTATGAAGTGAAGCCTGTGAGTGAAGGCAGTTCAGAAAGTGTTCCTACAACTGGCAGCTGGGGAGCTGCCAGGATTTTGCTGCAGCTGACATCCTGACACCCTTCAATCCATTTTCTTCCAGTATCTCCTGCATGCTTCTTAGCTCCCTTAGACCCAGAAGGGAAAACAGACTCTTGACGCCTAGCTTTTAAAGCTCTGGGCCAGATAAGGGTAGCTGTAGACATTAGTGAAATGGATAAATATAAAACATCACATTCATTATCAAAATTTTGTTGAAATTTTTAAACTTTTTCTTTCCTTTCCATTCCCTTCCTTAAATAATAGAAGCGAGCCTGCAGTGTTGACAGAGAGCCATCAAGACACAGTGTGAAGCAAGATCTAGGAAGAGGACAATTGTGATTGTTCACAGTCCCTCTTGGTATTTACTGTATGTTCTATTTATAGTACACTGATCAGTTGCTCCCAGATAACATTTTGTGTTTAATATTAGGCTTTATTTTTGCAAGAAATTGACTCTTGCCTCCACCTAATAACTCAGGTGGCTACATTCAGATGCTGAGGTTGGATTGCAAATGCTCAGCAGCCACAATCTCTGCTCTCCCATTAATCAACTTCAAGTCAATCTCTTGCTTGTACCTGCATAGCTCTTCTAAACTTCTGTATCTTACTCCATTTACTGTTGAGTGTTTTGTTGGAGTTCTTACGTTTTACAGAATCCAGTGTAAAACCTACTTAAGGAAGTGCAACAAAAATGACCTCAAATCTTTTAAAACTATCTAAAGCAAACATGTTGGGGAGAAATTGCCAAGTCCATTACGTAACCCCAGCCTGTCATCCATGCTTTACTTTTCTCTGTGGAGCCCTTCCTTCAGTCACTGGATATCTCACCTTCTAGGCCAGAACTGGGAAATACCTACTCCTACCACCTCTGGTGTCCTTCCCAGTGATAGACATTATAGACAGATTACAGTATTGTGTTCACATACAGATATCATAATTTTCAGCAAAGTGCCCAAGTCTCGACTACCCATCATTGAGGAATTAATCTGCTTGCTATTCCATTATTTGTCCTGATTGTCTTCCTTCATGAGTTTGATCTAAAAAGAGGCAGACCAACTTTCCATAGTGATTTGATGTGGTAGACAGCTTTTGTACACAGTAGGTGCTCAATGTCAATGCATTTTATACATCTTATTTTGTTGCCTAATATAACCATAAAATATAATTCATAGACTTTTTGCATATGGGATTGTTTATTTGGTATTAGGATTGAAGTCAGGATTTTATGCATGTAGAACAAACATTCCCTGATTTATATTCCTAGCAATGTTTTTAAATTATTTTGAGATGGTCTCTTACCAAGTTGCCCAGTTTAGCTGCGAATTTACAATCCTGTTGTTGAGCCTCCCAAGTATCTGGGATTACAAGTCTGTGCCACTAAGCCTAGCTTATTTAATAAACACCATGTCTATTAAGAGAAGCTTCTGCAATCCTTTTTTATGCTGTTATAATTTACTAAACTTTTTTATAAGGGAAAACAATTCTAACTCAACATTTTTCACAATGTCTGACTTAAAGGAGTTGTTTTTTTTTTTTTTTTACTAATATTTTGTTTTACTTTCTTGTTTCTAAATCCAGTAATGAAAGTAAATACTTATTAAAAGCATTATTTAACAAGTTTGATCTTCTATTATGGCGTAGTATGAATAGCTCTTATTCATAAAAAGGCCTCCATAATGTTTGCTTTTTCTAAGGAGGCTTGTTCTACCTTCATTGTTTGTGAAACTGCTTAAAAGCAATTATATGAAGTCCTTTCTTCATTGATGACTGTCCCTTAATGTTACTAATAAAAAAGATGGAAAGATAAACTGAGGCACAGACATGAAGTCATGTTCCTGTTTTTAGGTAGTATAATCCATATGCCAGCATTTTGTGGAGAATGTGTTGTTTATGAAGTAAAATATGCCCTTCAAACACAGTTTACAGGCATTATATGAGAGCAGTCTTTTGATATAAAGGAAACATAATTGAGAGACTTTCTTTAGCAGTGCCCCAGTGCTTTCTCAGTATGCTCCCTAACGTCTTCAGGGGTGGGGCTTGGCACCTTTTGATTTTGTGGCTGCTTTTACACTTTATTCTTTCTTCTTTCCCTCGCACACTTAACACCAAAACCTTCTCTGGTCCTTTTTAAGTACTGCAGCAACTAAATCAATCCTGAGTGGCACCCACTTCTAACAGCGTTGGCTGTGGCTCTGTGTTAATTAGCTCCAGTAGATTATCCCCTGGTGTGTGGTGGGGTGGTGGTGGGAACTCTTCGATGTGCAGAGAGCCTGAGAATTTCATGTTTATTTTCATGTATTGAGGCAAATTCTCAGTATGTCTTCAAATTATCTCCTTGGGGGTGTTTTTTCTGAGCTAATCTTGACAGAATCTTCCTGTCAGATATGCCCATCATCAAGAACAGTAGAACGGTGCACACGAAGGAACCTCTGTGCTAGGGGCTGTATGCAAATTTAATGGCCAGTGCATTTCTGCTTCTCTTACACGGATGACAGACATTTTAACAATGTGTTCCACATTTCCCTCTGGGAATTCAGTTGGATTCCTATATGAATAAGAGTGCATATATATGCCATTTGGAATGTATCTTTGAATATAGTACAGGGGACATATATGCATAAAATGTGTTTATATATATACATGTAAGCCTGTTTATTATAAGAAGTGTGTATATTGGGATGCATGTGTGCAGACAGGAAAGAGCCAAGCAGCTCTTGATAAGAGATGTGTCTACATCCCAGGGAGACTAATCAGCTGCTGAAAAATAGATGGGGAAAGACCTGGTAAACAAATCTATATTGCATGCAATTTCAAAGCATTTGTGGTGGGGGTTATGCCACTGTGAGATCATGCATAGCAATGGCATAGAAAATCAGTATTGTTTTTCAGCTACTTTTTAATGGGAAAAATACATCTCCTAAGAGCTCTCCAATCTAAGTGCCAATCTGTATGAGTGACCATCAGTTTGTGACTGACATTATCATTTTCCACTATTATATCTGTGGCTGCCTATACATTAAGTCTTTTCTTTGCATGCTCTCCCTCCCCCTCCCCTCCACCCCAGTGGCATCTGCAGTTGTGTCTACAAACCTCCATACCCTGCTGAACTTGGCTGCCAATCTTAAAAGGACACAAGCAAAGCTGGTCTTGTACTTACCATCAAGTCTAAGATACAGGTCAGGCAGCCAACTCTGAACATTACTGTCACTGGTGGTTCTCCCAGGTCAAAGATACTTCTCATTGTGGGAACCTACTCTACACCAGGTATTTAGCTATTTTATGTGAAATGGCCCAAACTAAAGGTGGTGCTCTCTATCAAAAATTCCTCCCAGTCCCCCCCCTCAAAAAAAAGCAGATACAAAAATCCACCTAAAATAAACACAGACACCCTGTTAAAGCATCTTGCTTAATATTCAAATGCAATGTGAACCCTTCAGGTACCTCTCTTGATAGGTGAGTACTGCTGCAGAATTCATCCTCCTTGTCTTTTAACTGTGTACCTCCCCAGCAGACTGTGAGACTGTGACGGGACTCCTTCATAGGGATAGACTCCAAGCCCCGGGAGCTGAAATCCCTCGCTAGCTATCAAAAACAACTGTCAGTCCAGTTGCTAGAACAAAACATGATGCTATTTTTTTTTCTCCTAACACAAAGTGAGAGATGGAAGAAGGCACAGATGTTTTGTTGGGAGGATGATGGTGTGGGAATCAATGGAGGAGGCTAAAGGTCCCAACTCAGGGGTCGCAGGAGGGGCATGGAATTCCCATCCCGTTGTAAGCTTTTCTCGAGACAGAACTCTGTTCTCCTAGACCCTTTAAGGCCTCCCGAGTTGCAGCATAGGAATGAGAAGTGAGAAGGGAAGGTGATCTATCCCCTCTCTGTTCCTCTCTGCGTATTTTAGTCTTCTTAATTTTGTCCGTTTCCATAAAAAACAATTTAATCTTTAAGAGCTGATCCTCATTTTCCTCTTCCATTGTCAGACTAAGAAGGGTCCATGCATTTTTTTCCCTTCCTCTGACACTTGGAGAAAGCAGGATTTCCTTTCAGTGACACTGTCTTGAGTTTTACACGGTGTACTTTTGTAGCACGTTGGATTCCAGGACCATTTCAGAGGCTTCAACTATGTGTCCCCTGTGGCATCACAAGCAGGCGCAGTTCTAGTGCTTGCCTGAGGTCATCGCTCTAGATCTCCAATTACTGCCAGAAGACATAATTAGATATAGAATTGAGGATGTGCAAAGCTTGCAATTTTGAGAGTTCATTTCTTGCAATTAAGGGGAGTTAATATTTGTTGAACATATATTATATACCAGGCCATTGCAAATGCTATCATGTGATCTTTGTAATCATCTTTTTAAAATAGGTACTTTTATTTTTAGTATTTTTTTTTCCTCAGAGTCAGAAATCAAAGATCAGGAGCAATCACAGGGTTAAGCAGTTCCAGGCTTGGCTTGAGCTCATTGGTTGGCATTGCTGTCTTTATGCCCTGGATATCCCGTCTTCAGCGGGGGAACAGCCTCTTAGGTTGGAGAGGTCATTATGAAGGGAACTATGGTGGGCAAGAAATGGATTGTAAAGTCTCCTGTATTATTTTAAGATATCTATGAGTTGACAGCTATGTTCTGAAATTTTTTTACACATCTCTTACAATTTTTTCAACATCACTACAAAAACACAGCCTTCCCAGTGTTGTTCAGCTTTATCGCTACATGCCCTAAGCAGACTGCTGCTCCAGCCCTGCATGCTGTTAATCTTCCAGTGTGAAAGAAAACTCAGTTCCTAGAAAATACTTTGTCCCTTGTTCTCTGGTTAACATGAAAGAAACCCACATCTGAGAGTAATGTGACATTTTCCTAAGAATGTGGCAATAGTTGCTTATAAATTTTCTAGGTTTCCATCTGTGATAGTTTTAACTAGAGATACTGATTGTCAAAGATCATGATTGTAAAAATGCCAGGGCACATTTCAGAACGTTGAATTTTGAGCCTTTGCACTTCAGTTTTTTCTTTATATTATTTATCTCTACATTCATTCACTTCATTTTATATATATGTGTGTATATGCATGTGCGCCAAGGTATATATCTAGAGTTCACAGAACAGCTTATATGATTTGTTTCTCTCCTTCCACGATATGGGTCACAGAGATCAAACTTAAGTGACTGGGTTTAGTAACAAGTGCCCTATCCCACTAAGATATCTTGTCAACCCCAAGGCTTTGCATCTCAGTGAAAGTTCGCTGACTGTAGGAATGGCATCTGAAAAAACTGTCTATCTACATGTCCTGACATTTAGCCCTTAGCCTGGTTGGTCAAATAATTCCTGAGTCTGTTGGTTTGTAAGTAAAAAAGCATAAACCTACACAACAGTCTAGCCTAGATAATTTCAGAGACATTAAACATGAAATAATATTAAGATGGAGGTTTATGTATAACCAGACTTTATTAGTTAGAGAATTTGACACCAACACCTGTCAGGATTTTTTCAGCCCAACCTGTCTATGTCTTCCTCTGGCTCACCATCCTCCCTGCCCTAAAGCTTTTCTATGTTAAGCTCAGCACATCTGCTCCACACATCTATTCTGCAGAACTCTGCCTTGCAAAAGATAATCATGCATTTAATATATTTACTGATAATCTTTATATATCTGACACAGTACAGGATACCAAGAAAAAGATATGGCAAGCAGATAGAGAACTTGAATTCAGATGTGTGAAGGCTGCTGGTAGTATGCAGAAATGCATCTTGCATTTTACTAGATTTTCAGGAAATGACATCTCAGTCATTTTCCTCTGTCTCTAGAGCAATGAGCACAATAGTTAATAAGGCTTCTCAAAGAGCCTTACCAGTTTGGGCCTGCCTTACCAGTTTGGACACTGTCAGCTCTTTGTGCACTGTTCTGAACCTACATCAAGGAACTCTTCTCCAACTCATTACAGCAAAGGGAACTGAACCACAACACAACAGTTAGGACTGCCCCTCTGCAGTTAGGGTAAACGTCTGTGCCTTAATGAAACTTTTTTGACTTACATAACATTCTGGCAGGAGAGATGCTGGGTAAGTGCAAAGTCTGATGATGGCTGCTGCTGTTGCTTCTGTGGCATTTGGACAACTTAGACCATATGGCCTAAATGTAACTCTAGATAAGTGGATAATTTTAGGTTGATTTTGTTTCAGAGCACTTGGAGGTCTGTTTGAATTAGGAGCCAAATCAAATCCCAGAAACAGGTGTATTTCCAAAAAAAGGAAGGGGATATGTGTTGCATATGACCCAGTTCCCAAACCACTGCCTTCCAGCACATGGTGGTGTGTGAGGGAATGTTCGAATCCCATTGCCAAAGACCTGTCCAGGAGCTGAGCCCCAGGATGTCAGCTTCTCTGACTCCTCACAAGCATAAGGTTATATATGTACATATATATACTCACCCTTTCATGAACATTAAAAGGAATCTGACAATCTGACTTGGGAGCCCTTCAAAAGGCTCGTTCTCCTCCAAGAAGAAACAAAGGCCCCAGTCACTTGTCTGCCATTCACCTGAAGGGTTTTAGATTTCAGATATCCCCCCTTTCTCCCTCTTACATGAGAAATACTTAAGGAAAATCAGCTCCAGAGATCAGCTCTGCAAAGATCCCATTTGATCCCTTTGTTTCATACTTTAACAATTGCTCAGCCTATGCCAGACTTGGTGCTACAGGCTACAAATAGTTACTGATTCATACCCATGGCAATTCCAAATAGTAGTTACTCTATTTCTTCTCCCCACAGATGAAGAGGCTAAGGGATAAAAAAGTACAGTAACCCCCTGAGGACTATAACTCCTAGATGCTAGATCACGGTTTCCTATCCACACATGCTATGCAAGCTCTCTGTGTTTCTAACCTTTGTGCCTAATATTGCCCAACTCCCATCCCCCGCAGTGGATCAGTCACTTCTATAAACCCAAAGAAAGTCAGGATTCAATAACAAAGTTTGCTGCCAGAGAGAAGATTGGCATCCTAATGATCCGGGGTGCAGCAGAACATGTTCTCAATCAAACCTCTTCCTTCTGGGATTCAAATGGCCTCACAATTTTTTAAGTCTGTGATTTTTGAAACCGCAGAGCAGAATCCAGTAATTACCTTCCTTATCTTACACTTTTGTCTAAGAAAAGCAAAGATGGTATAAATGGGAAATTGCAAATTTTATCAGCTCTAGTCTTTATAAGAACTAAATGTTGCTACTTAGGACAAAACCATAAGCAGTCGGGTGAGTCTTTTAAATCTATTCCAAAGACAAAGGATCAGCCTGTGAAATCCTAAAATTACCAAAGAAAGAGTATCTCACAGTACAGAGCTTCTTGCCTTAACTCTCAACCCAGAGTGTCTTTATAAGAGTCTGAGTTGATTTCACCCTCCATAGTAACCAGAAATGCACAAGAGAGAAGGAAGAGGAGTAGAGTAATGAAAACCCTCAACCCCTAAAGTGCTTTCTGTCTTCAGCATTTGTTCGACTGCACTACAGCACAGTATTGTGCTTTATGTATTCAATTGGTCCTATGTGTGTGTTTTCTTTTCCCAACTAGTAAGTAAGCCCTTGAGGGTTGGTTAGTCTTCTGTATTCTTTTGGCAGGTCTCACTGATAAAATGCAGACTTTCACTGGCCTTCCTTCTTTGGAATGAGGACGCTAAATACCTACCTATGTTGCTTTATTTGGAAAGAATAAATAAATAAACATCAGAGGAGAGTGGGCTGAGAATGCAGCTCAGTGAGAGATTTTGCCTTGCATGGATGCAGCCCAGATTGCAGCCCTTAGCATCATTACAATCAAGCACAAAAGGAAGCTATCACCAAACCAGCCAGCTCAGTTGGTAACCAGCAACACTTAACGATAACCATTTAGCTTCTCTATCGGAATTCCCACCCAGCACTAAATTCGAGTCTGTGTATTCATAAATGCAATCCAGATCTTAAGTCTAACAAAGATATTCTATCTTGAGGTAAGTTAGATGTTTCTGGATAAACTGAAAAAAAAAAAAGAAAAAAAGACATTGAGAAAGTATAAAGTATAGGTTTTCTGACCTATAGAACTACACAGCCAGGAAATGGCTACTAAGAGTAGCCATGTTAATGACATGGGAAGAGGCCCCATCCACTAGTCCTCTCCACACAATACACACCTCAGCTGTCAGCTACCTCCAGAGTTCCATGCAGTCTTCTCTTCCTCATGGCAATGTTCCTGGTTATTGCTTCCTTGTCTGTAAATTAATTCACTGTGGCTTGCAGATTACATAAACAAGGAGTCCTAAAAAGTCTTAGTATGTTGAAGTTGTCAGAAACTTTTTAAGTGTGTTTATAGTAACACAAACAGTACCTTGACACTCAGATCCAATAGTTTACTATCTGTCTGAGTATTATGGAAAGAAATAGTACTATGTACATAATAAAACTCTAGAAAATACTCTGCTGTTCGGAAGGGACAGCTTAGTCACAGGGAATGTTATTTAGATAACAAGAAATGTCCTTCTTAGACTCACAGAGCTCTGTTTCTCTGCAGTCAGCCTGCATGCTTTCTTCAGTGGGGAATGAAGAGGCAGAAGAGGAGAGCTTGCTAGGTTTGCAGAGGTGGAGCACCACTGCCTAATGTCTGCATTTCTTCCTTTTACAAACTTGTCACAAACTTTTACTATGATGTCTAAGTCTTCCCCCATGAAGATTGTGCAAAGAGAAAAATCAAAATTCTTGCACAGCTTTAATGATGACATCAGTGGTGAGAAAGAGATTATGCACGCACATACACAAATCCAGCTGGTGCCTGAGCACAAATAACAGTTTGGTGACAGCAGAGACGTATTGACGTCTTTCAAATTTGATGTCTTTCCCTGAAGAAATTTGCTGATTTGCTGTGTTGAATGTAGGAGAGTTCTCTCTTTTCTTGATAACTCTGGTTTTTTTTTCTCACTTCCTTAAGTTATTATGCATTCGGAAGCTGCATCTTGAAAGAGCATGCTTGTCATCACCCACCCCGGGTTTTCTTCTGTAGATAATCTGGGGAACTTTTAAACCTCTCTTTTGGCACTTGATGAGCAGCAAAGATATTAATACACAAGACAAATGAGAAAAGTAACTTTTTGGAAAGGAAAGTTTTGATAGAATAAATGAAGTAATAATACTGGCAATAATTTAGGAGCATACATATATTAGTAAGCCTCTAATTGAATACCTAATTATCTTTGTTTTCATTCTTAAAAACAATTTTTCCCATTAAAAATAAAAATAGTTCCACCTTCTAGCAACTCCTTCATTAAAACTATACAAAAATTAAAACAAAGAAATTAACACATAATTGGGCCATATTAAACAGAATGATTATACCTTCTCAAGTCTTTTGATAATATCATTTATTTGTATAAAAATTTTCATAGTGCTTTGGTTATGCATAAGGAAGACACAGTGATAAGGATGAAAGAAATAGTGTGACTATTTGATGAGGTGTCGACATTGCCTTTATTATTATAGCTACACAAGTTGATTAGAATCATAACATTAGAATAAATCTGCATACAATTAAAGTAAAACATATTGGGAAAAAATGCAGAGAATAATTGACCTTATTCAATTTCTAGATGAAATTTTGTTTCTAAAATCTGTTCACAGCTCTGTTTTTTCATTCTATTTTGGGGATTTGTTTTCTTTGGCTGTTCTCTTTACCTTTCTGAACGGTATTTATATCTCTCTGGGGCACAGCATCCTGCTGAGATAGCTGTGTTCTTAGATGCTTGAAGACTAAGATGAACAACTCACTTGTGGTATGTGGTTATCTCATTATCTCTCTCCATCCTGTTGCAGGGTACTGCATGAGCTGCAATGAACTGTTTGCCCTGCTGGCAAACAAGCCCCTTGCAGCTCATGACACATGTTTTAACTGTTATTTAGGCGTGTTCTTCTCAGTGAGCCTGAATGTGCCCTTAGGCTCCCAATGAAAAGGGAGCTTAATGGTGTGTCAAAAATTGCATTACAAGGGTCTACAATAAATCCAGACTTAGTAAGTACAGAGACCAACCAGACAGCTCAAACTTAAGGTGCTGTTCAAAACAGGACTACTTATCATGAACTCATTCTGAAGGAGAGGGAGAGGGAGGGGGAGGGGGAGAGGGAGGGGAGGGAGGGGAGGGGGGAGGGGGGAGGGGATCGTTCAGATAGTCCAAAGCAAGATGAAAAAGCCTCTGTCAAATCACTGAAGAACAAGGAAAAATTGTGAACAGAGAGTCAAATAAGTCAAATGCACTTTTAGAAAGCAGTTACTGGAGTAAGATCTAAATGCTTAACTTGTCAGTCAAACAAATTGCAGACATATTTCCCCAGCAAAAACAACCTAAGGAGGAAATGAAGCTATGAAGTCAAAGAGGGGTTAGCTCTGTCTTCATGCAGAGAAAGTGAGAATGATATGCAAACCTGCCTTTTCTTGTCTTTCCTTCCTTCCTTCCTTCCTTCCTTCCTTCCTTCCTTCCTTCCTTCCTTCTTTTCAAGAATTTAATTTTTTATATTTTTTAAATGTAATACAATTTGCTGGAAAGTTTTATGTCAACACAAGTTAAAAGGAGGGAAACTCAATTAAGAAAATGTTCCTCATACGATGGGAATATAGGCAAGCCTGTAAGGCATTTTCTTAATTAGTAATCGACAGAGGAGGGCCCAGCCTATTTGGGGTGGTGCCATCCCTGGACTGGTGGTTCCAGACTTAATAAGAAAATAGTCTGAGGAAGTCATGAGGAGCAAGCCAGCAAGAAGCATCCCTCCATGGCCTCTGCATCAGCTTCTGCCTCCAGGCTCCTTTCCTGTTTGAGATCCCATCCTGACATCCTTCAGGGATGAACTATGTAGAAGTGTTAAGTCAAATAAACCCTTTCTGCCCTGCTTGCTTTTAGTCATGGAGTTACATCATAACAATGGATATCCTAACTGATAAAAAGATAAAACGAAACTGAAACACTGGAATTGGACAAAAGAAACAAATAGAAGGAGAAGATTTCAAGAGAAGGCATAAGAGATAGAGACTCACTTATTCACACCCACTGAAACACTGAACTGGTTAGCCTAAGGGCCTGGTGCAGACCTATGCAGGTTTATGCTTGCTGCCTCAGTCTCTGTGAATTCATGAACTTTGAACATATTGACTTAGTGGGCCTTCTTATCTGGTGTTCTCCATCCCCTCTGGCTCTTAAACTCTTTCTGCCTCCTCTTCAGTATTTTCCTTGGTCCCTAAGGGGAGAGACTTTGCGGAGACATCCCATTTACAGCTTTGTGCTCTAAGGTCTTTCATTCTCTGCATAATGTCTGACTCTGTGTCTCTGTATCTGTTCTCATCTACTGAAGGATAAAGCTTTTCTGATGATGGCTGAGCAAGGCACTGGTGTATGAGTATAGCAGAATGTCATTAAGTCATTTTATTGTTAATAGTAGTATTTGTCTTTATGCTATCTCTGGGGTTTCAGGTCTCAGGTTCTTGGTCACCCAAACAGTGTCAACTATGTATTTTATCTTGTGATGTGGGCCTCAAAGCAAATCAGGTATTGGATATTGGTTGTGGTCACTCCCATAAATTGTGTGCTACTATTGAGTGACATATCTTGAATGCAGAAGAATATACTTGATCCAAGGATTTCTGGCCAGGTGTGGATGTTTACGTTTCTCTTTTGGTAGTGTATCTTCCTGTACCGAAAATGCTAGCAAGTAGAGGTGACAGCTCTACTTAGGTACCAGCTCTACTTCTCTATGTTCAATGGGTTGAGGGGAGGTACTATCTTCAGCAATGGGGACTTGCTATGAGTTTCTGGAGAGCTACCTATAGTCTTGACAACAGCATGGGCTGTTTGGGGCTCCCATGGGAGTCCTTTGGACAACAACTCTATTCAATGTAACTCAATTCCAGTACTACAAGCTTTATTTGATAAATGGCTCTGTCTGCCCCATTATTTGATTTCATTTAGATTGTCTTTGTACATGTATATATTTTTGGAAGCCTCTACTGCATTAGGTTTCCAGAATAACCCTCAAATGACACTTAATTTTGGCTGTCACTTCCCCCCCATACTCCATCCCTCATCCCTGACTTCTCTGCCCATCCACATTTGATCTTCCTGTTGCATTTTCCATTCATCCACAACTGTCTATTCTATTTCCCTTTCCTACCATGATCTACCTGTCCTCCCTAGTCATTGACTCTATGCCTAACCTCTGTGACTTTACAGACTATAGTTTTGTTATCATAGACATATAAGTGAATACGTGCCATATTTATTTTTCTGTGTCTGGGATATCTTAATCTGGATGATGTTTTTCTAATTCCATCTATTTACCTGCAATGTTCATGATTTCACTTCTTTTAAATGGCTGAGTAATATTCCATCGTGCAAATGTACCTTATTTTCTTTATTAATTTTTCTGTCGATAGGCATCTAGATTATTTTCCATTTCTGACTATTATGAGTAGAATAGTAATGAACATGATTGAGCAAGTGTCTCTATAGTAGGATGAAGCATCCTTTGGGTATATGCTGAAAAGTGGTACAGCTGTATCTTGAGGTAGATGGATTCTCAATTCTGAGGGAATACCATATCAATTTCCATAGTGGCTATACACTTTTGCACTCCTATTACCATTGGAGGAATTTTCCCCTTATTCCACATTCTCACCAGCATGAACTGTCATTTGCTTTATTGATCTTAACCATTCTGACTGGTAGATGATGAAATCTCACAGCAGTTTTGGTTTGCATTTCACTTACGACTAAGGATGCTGAAGTTCTTTAAATGATTCTTTAAATGATTCTCAGCCATTTGAAATTTTTCTTTTGAGAATTCTGTTTAGATCTGTACTTGTTTTATTTTTTTGATATCTAGTTTTTAAAAGTTCTTTATATTTTTTGAATATTAGCTCTCTATCAGATATACAGTTGATAAAAATCTTTTCCCATTGAGTTTTCTCTTTTGGGAATTGTTTAGACTTGTATTCCAGTTATAATTTTTTTTTCTTGTCATCTAGTTATTTAGTTCTTTATTTATTTTGGATATTAGCTTCTACTCTATGTGTAGTTGGTTAAAAAAAAACTTTTCTCATTTTATAGGCTGATGCTTTGTCCAAATGACACTGTCCTTCCTTTAGGTTCTAACTTGTCAGTTTTATGAGGTCTCATTTGTTAATTGTTAATCTTAATGCCTACTGGTATTCTCTTTAGAAAGCCTTCTAGTGTGCCAGTGCATTCAAGGCTGCCACCTCTTCTTTTAGGTTCAGTGTATCTGATTTTATGTCGAGATCTTAGATCCACTGGAGTTGAGTTTTATGAGGGTGATAAGTATGGACTTATTTGGATTTTTATACATACAGTTTGACGAGCATCATTTGTTGAAGATGCTGCCTTTGTTTTTACTAGTGTGTATTTCTGGCTTTATCAAAACAATTTCTTCTTCTTCTTCTTCTTCTTCTTCTTCTTCTTCTTCTTCTTCTTCTTCTTCTTCTTCTTCTTCTTCTTCTTCTTCTTCTTTCCTCCTCCTCCTCCTCCTCCTCCTCCTCCTCTTCCTCCTCCTCCATTTTTTAAAAAAAAATCTCTTAAAGCAAATGCCAGGAGGCTTACTTTTCTTACAATGAAAAAACAAAGGTAAACTGGGGAATTTTTAAGCTTCTTTGGTAATGGAAATTGCTTTTCATTGTATTTTCTCTTAATCTAGTTCAGAGCAAATGGCTTATGTGGGGAGCAATTGCAGTATAAAACAGCTTTCAAGCGTTTGTATAGAGAAATGCAGGTCTTTTATTTTCATAAAGCAGCTGTTGAATAATGACCTCAAAGTGGAATTAATTAGGAACACCACAGAGACTGTGGAACCCTTGGAACTGCTCCATTTCTATAGACATATCTAATATTCTAATCAAGCGTCAGCTTTTTCATTAAAGCTTATTCTTTGATCAGAAGACTCATAGACACAGAAATATTTTTCTTCATAATTTACCCTTTCTTTCTTTCTAGCCTGAATATTATTGGTAGTAAGACATTTCTTATCATATTTTATTAATATTTAAAAGAACTAAGTAACAAAATATTTCCATGAGAAAATACATGATTCTAGACTAAACAGTTCTCAAGATTTATTTATTTTCATATTATATGTGTGAGTGTTTTGCCTGCATGTATGTATGAGTATCACATGCATGTTTAGTGCCTGTAGAGACCAGAAAGCATATGAGATCACCCAAAGCAGAGTCACAGATAATTCATGGTCACTGTGTGTGTGCTAGGAACCTATTGCCGGACCTCTGAAAGAGCAGAAAGTACTCTTTTTTTTTTAATTAGGTATTTTCCACATTTACATTTTCAATGCTATCCCAAAAGTCCCCCATACCCACCCCCCCAATCCCCTACCCACCCACTCCCACTTTTTGGCCCTGGCGTTCCCCTGTACTGGGGCATATAAAGTTTGCAAGTCCAATGGGCCTCTCTTTGCAGTGATGGTCGACTAGGCCATCTTTTGATACATATGCAGCTAAAGACAAGAGCTCCCGGGTACTGGTTAGTTCATATTGTTGTTCCACCTATAGGGTTGCAGTTCCCTATAGCTCCTTGGGTAATTTCTCTAGCTCCTCCATTAGGGGCCGTGTGACCCATCCAATAGCTGACTGTGATCACCACTTCTGTGTTTGCTAGGCCCCGGCATAGTCTCACAAGAGAGAGCTATAACTGGGTCCTTTCAGCGAAATCTTCCGGTAGTACTATGTCCAATTTCCTGAGGAACCACCAGACTGACTTCCAGAGTGGTTGTACAAGCTTGCAATCCCACCAACAATGGAGGAGAGTTCCTCTTTCTCCACATCCTCGCCAGCATCTGCTGTCACATGAATATTTGAGCTTAGCCATTCTGACTGGTGTGAGGTGGAATCTCAGGGTTGCATGATTTGCATTTCCCTGATGATTAAGGATGTTGAACACTTTTCCAGGTGCTTCTCAGCCAAGAAATGTATATTCTTTATCATGTTCATTTGAGCTTAATTTGTAAAGAACATCACATGTAAAATTCATTATTGTTTAAATACTCCTTGGGAAAAAAAATCTTCAAAGAAAAGGATGTTGTAAAAATGATGGAACGCCATGCTTAGTAGTTTAGATGCCAGGTGGCTGTCAGCTAGGAGAAAAAAAACTTGTGCATGTCCTTAAAAGTCTTTCAAAGATTATTTTTGCCATTTACACTTTTACCTCTAAAACCTACAAATGGATCATGTAAAAATTCTTTGTAACATATTTGTATATGGCTCCAAAGAGTTAAACAAATGTCTTATGGCTTTTTGGAGTCAGAAGCACATTCCTATTGAATACCTAGTGATAGATAATTGGACACACTTAACTAAATAATGGGTTAGCCCATGTTTTTACTTTCGAGGAATAGCTTTGACTTGATATCATCCATTCTGAATTCCATTGGCAGCTAATCATCTAGTTGTCTGCGTAGCTGTAATTGTTCATTTTATTCTTGTCTTGATATAAACATGTCTCCAATCTACTGCAGTGCTAATTTAATGTTGCTGTTAAGTTCTTGAT
This sequence comes from Mus musculus, assembly GCF_000001635.26. Taxonomy (NCBI): domain Eukaryota; kingdom Metazoa; phylum Chordata; class Mammalia; order Rodentia; family Muridae; genus Mus; species Mus musculus. The sequence goes on from NC_000079.6 coordinate 76,863,977, forward strand.
ATGACCACATCGGTTGCTGATATACTAAAGAAATAATTGATGGCACCCTGGATTATGAAAATGTTATAGTACTCCATTAAATGGTATGTAATTGTCATGACTAGAAGGACAACTAAAAGTCTTTTATCTTGACTTGTAGACCTAGATCTGATCCTCATTGTCTTTAATTTTCTAATACTGTACCACTTATAGAGTATGTTCACATGAATTACCTTCAAAACTGTCTAGATGATTGACTGAGCCAGAGCAGCCAGTGTTATTGGTAGTAGAAGCTGGGCAAAACCAGAAAGAAAGCCCAATATTTATTTTACACTTCTGTATTAGTCAGGGTTCTCTAGAGTCACAGAACTTATGGATAGTCTCTAGATAGTAAAGGAATTTATTGATGACTTACAGTCGGCAGCCCAATTCCCAACAATTGTTCAGTCGCAGCTGTGAATGGAAGTGCAAGGATCTAGCAGTTACTCAGTCTCACACAGCAAGCAGGCAAAGGAGCAAGAGCTAGACTCCCTTCTTCCAATGTCCTTATATTGTCTCCAGCAGAAGGTGTAGCCCAGATTAAAGATGTGTTCCACCACACCCTTAATCCCAGATGAAAGGTGTAGCCCAGATTAAAGGTGTGTTCCTTAAACTCGGAGATTCAATCTTCTGGAATCCATAGCCACTATGGCTCAAGATCTCCAAACCAAGATCCAGATAAGGATCTCCAAGCCTCCAGATAAGGGTCTCTGGTGAGCCTTCCAATTCTGGATTGTAGTTCATTCCAAATATAGTCGAGTTGACAACCAGGAATAGCCACTACACATTCCAATTCCTCCTAGTTTGCTGGGAAGATACCCTTGTTGGATTTCTATTATCATGATAAGGACCATTTTTAAAAGCAACTTGGGGAGGAAGGATTTATTTCAGCTTACAAATTACAGTCCATCACTGAGGGTACAAAGTACAGTCCATCACTGAGGGTACAAAGTACAGTCCATTAGTAAAGGAACTCAGAACAGTAGCTCTAGACAAGAACTTGGGGCCAGAAAGTGAAGCAAAAGTCACAGTGATTATTCACTCACTGCCTAGGTTTGCTCAACCTGCTTTCTTATGCAAACAAGGACCAGTTGACCAAGCACAACTCACAATTGAATGGTCTCTCCTTTGTCTATCATTAGTCAAGAAAAAACCAAAATGCCTACAGCTCAGTTCCATCTTCTCAGTCGCCATTTCCAATTGCAAGATAATCCTAGCTTGTGTCAAGGTGATAAAAAGCTAAATAGCTGGTGAATTTTAGCCACCAATATGTAGCAGCTCTTCCATGGAAAGAGGAATAACTGAAGTAAAAAGCCTGTGAACCAGGAAGTAGCAACCTCAAATGGAAATAGAAAGACTATTTACTCCCAAGTAAGAGTTTTTGCCATAAGGAAGGAACTTGATAAAAAAGATTTATTTGTTCTAAAGTATTAAAATCTCAAAGAAATTCCTTGATTTTGGTTGTTGTATTGAAAAGGACTTACAACTAGAAGGAATTCTTTAGAAAACCATTGGTACGATATATATAAACTGTAAAGGTATTTCCAGTTGGTAAATTGATCAACTCTGTCAAGTTCCAGGGTGAACTTTAAATTCAAACCATACCTTACTTTATAGCAAATCCTTGATGTGTTAATGGACAAAGAAACCTTTTATTGTTAAATAGTAAATTTGAAAGTAATAAAGACTACATAAAAGTCTTTTAAAAGGTAATTATAAGTTCTAAGTTCAAGGACAATTTTGTGTGTGTGTGGGTCATTATGTGTGAAGAAAATCCTAAAATGTGGTTGGTTTGATCTAGTGACTGTAAAGGAAATAATATTTAAGATATACTATTTACAATGTCCTTATTCTTACTTCTATGGTAACAGATTTTATTGAGTTTAAAAAAATGAAGAAGAAAAGATGTAATCTTTCCTGTAAGTTCACATGAAGCATAATGAAAACAGTTTGCCATCTTAAACGTTATATAAAGAATAATCCTTATTTTCCATTGAGCAGCAGAAGTACTGAGGTCTAGAGCTCAAATACAAGATAGAATGAACAGCCTACAAGCAGCTTGGAGTGCTGCAAAGAGGTGGATCAACAGGCAGAAGCCTAAAAGCTTTGTATAAAGAGCTGGTATTTATATATAGATAATACTTCTCTGAAATGTAAGAAAACTCACTGTAGGGCCTTGAGGCAAGTACGCACTTCAGAGGCACCTGTGAGTGCATGTCACCTCTGTTCGGTCCCTGCTCTTATCCACTATCAGTGCAAGTCACCTCTGCCCAGTCCCCCTCTTCTCCATTGTCAATGAAGGTCACCTCTGTTCGGTCCCCCCTCTTTTCCACTATCAATGCATGTCATCTCTGCCCAGTCTTCCCTCTTCTCCACTATCAATGCATGTCACCTCTGCCCAGTCCTCCCTTTTCTCCACCATCAATGCAGGTCACCTCTGTTCAGTCCCCCCTCTTCTCCACTATCAATGTAGATCACTTCTGCCCAGTCCCCCCTCTTCTCCACTATCAATCCAGGTCACCTCTGTTCAGTCCCCCCTCTTCTCCACTATCAATGCAGGTCACCTCTGTTCAGTACCCCCTCTTCTCCACTATCAATGCAGGTCACCTCTGCCCAGTTCCCCCTCTTCTCCACTATCAACACAGGTCACCTCTTCCCTGTTCCCCTCTTCTCGACTATATTTCAGGTCCTTATGTCTGCTCCTGCTTGCTCCATCCTTCCCATTAGTAGTCTTCCCTCTATCCCCTCACTATGTCTCCTTTATTCCCATCCTATAATAAATATCTGTTTCTGTCAAATGATACAATATGAAGCTAAAGACATTCATGGTAGTGTAAGACCCTAGCCCTCGGTCAGTGCCCCTGAGTGAGACACCAAGACCGAAAGATGGAAAAGCAAGAGGTTTATTTTTGGATGTGTCAGTGTCAATCTTCAATTAGTCCCTTAAGGCAAGTACTAAGAAAGTGATCCCGAATGGCTATTACAAGCACTTTTTATACTTTTGGGGGGCACATCATCAAGGTTACAGTTCAAACTTATAGCTAAATATATTGACCTTTAAATCAATTGGCTAGCAAACATGACATGCATTTGAACTTTACCTGGGACTTTTCAGAGGGTCAGGTAACTATCACTCTGAGAGTTTTTTACTCAAGAATGTTCCTGTGGATGGAGAATGGAACTTGTCCTAGCCTTGACTCCAGGCAGGAGGTAGAAGCTGTAAGGCAGATGTGGGACTGGAAAAGCCCTTAGAGTTTCTCAGTAGTTAAGGTTCAAGTTCTGGGGTCAACCAGAAGCCCAGTTCAGCTACATGAATTTGAACTAACATGCAAGTTTCTCAGAACACCACTTTCAACTATTATAAATTATAATTATCTTTAAAAGAAAATGTAATATTGTGCCTTTAGACATAGTTTTTCCAACATATTACATATGTAATATATAGAGCATTTGTATTTAGCTTTTCTTTTTGAAAAACTATAAGAATAATGGGAACAATTACAAGAACATATGGAGATTGTGTAAGAAAAGCAATAGCACTAATGGTCGGAGAATAAGAAGGTAGATAATCTGGTGACAAAGGTGGCTCATGAAGTCAGAGCTGAATCTAGACAGAAGGACTCTGGGCTCTGAGCTCCTGGAACAGTGAACAAAGAAAGAAACTATATATCCAGCCCATTGATTGCTAATATAAACTCAACTATATCCTATCTAAAACACACACACACACACACACACACACACACACACACACACATCTTCTTCAAGTGCTTTCACACCCTGATACTGTACAATGTGATCTGTATTGAGTTTAGTGCAATGGACTTTTCACAGAAGCCTTTCCTTTGACTTCTCCAGTAAGAGACTACCACTGTACCACCAAAATGCAGCTCATCAAGGGAACAGAAGTGACTGCAACTCCACACATGATTTAGAGCCAGGCAGATTTTAGTCTGAACTATGCAAAATGCTGCCTTCTTTCTCTGTGGCCTTAAGGTGACCTATGATGATATGCAGTGTTCTGATGTGGAGCACAGATGCATTGATCCTTTATGTGCATGGCCACTGTAAATATTGTCACTAATGCTATGTACAACAGCAATTTCAGTGCTTGGTAAATGGCCACAAGCAATTATTTATTTTAAGGTGACAAAGTCATAGGTCAAATCAAGTTTCTCTCAAATGGTTTGGCCAAATTCCAAAATGAAACTTAGAAGACCTGAAAAAGAATGTATTTCCTTAAGGCAATATTCCATAAATATCATCTTCCCCAAGTGATGTTTGATAGGCAATGGGCAGCAGGCAATCAGTGGTAACCTCTTTTGGCAAGTACTTGAAATGTAGATAGTCTGTTGCCAACTAGGGACAGACCATGCCTTAAGCCTCAGCTGAGATGGGAATACAGTTGACAACTCTTTTAAAAGTGGAGAAGCCTAACCAAAACAGAAGTCTGTAAAATGCCACCTCGCCTCCACATGGACATGGGCTGAGCAAATGGGAGCAAGATTTTTTTTTCAAACTTCTAAGTTCTATGCCAAAGAGCATTAGTGTGATTATTTTAGCCTGCAAAAATCTTAAGGAGGGCACCATGAAACTCTCACTGTGATGAGAGTGATGAAGGTCTCCTTAGCACAAACAAGAAATTAGCAACCTTATGCTTTCCAAAAGTGCCAATACTGGGAGCATTTTCCTGCTCTGAGTGACTGGGCAGGGAGGATATCAGCACCGGCCAAACTTCATTGTTTGGAATTTACAATGATTAACCTTAGTGATTTTGTTCCAATACTTTTTAAGCAGTAAAATAACTTTTGTTGTTGTTTAAATCACACCTACTTTGTGAGAATGAAGCCTCTGTGTTAACTTACAAGGGGGTGTTTTTTATGTTCTCTTTGGCAAGCTTACAGCTCAGTCAATAGTGACAAGTCATTAAGGTACAAGTTAAGAAGAAGAAGAAGTGTGGGATGGTGTGAAACCAGTGAGAATTCTTATCCATCAAACAACTTTCCCACATACCCTAATGCAAGATGACACAACAGGCAGGTACTATGGGAGCCTTAACTAACAAACGCCAGAGAACAGCAGGGAGTGGTACATGCTCCAGACCTGTGCCGTTTGAAAAGCTCCAGAATGAACTATTTCTAAGCGTGCTGTTTGTAAATCCTTTTTCTTAGAGGCACAATAATTAGTGATAAAACACTATGCCTTCACTTCGTTTGCCCCTTGCAAAGAATTTGGGCTTGAAAAGGCTCACTTGCTATTGGGGAAAACTAACTCAGATTGCCTAATGACATAACAAGTTTGATAACCTCAGAAGTTTTCAGTCACTTCTGAGAAATAGGGCAGGAAGCATGGACATTCTTTATACTCTTAGAGATTTCCTAGATGAGGGACTAGCTATGTGGTTCAGTAAATGCACTTGCTGCCAAGCTGTTTAACCCAAATTCAATACCAAACTTACAGACCTACATAATGCAAAGAGAGAAACTTATGCAAGTTGTCCTATGACCTAAACACACACACACACACACACACACACACACACACACACGCACGCACGCACGCACGCACGCACGCACGCACGCACGCACGCACGCACACACATACTTGAACAAATATACAAACATGCATACATGTATACAATATTATTTAAAAATTATAAACAATAGTTCACAATAGATGAACATCCTATCTGGAACAGAGTCTGCCCTTAGATAGATGTGATAGCAGGAGCATCTTCCTAAAGGTTTTTGTTATTGTAGAAGTTTATTCTGAATAACTATTTCCTTGGGAGAGCCTATAGGGTGCCAACTGTAAACATAGGATAGTGATCTTGGAGGAGATTCTCATACTTCATAGAGGGTGGGGATTTGGACCTGAATCATCTCACTTGAAGAACTTGGTTTACTTACCCCTTAGTGTTTCAATTCTCATTTCTGACAGGGGCTGTTAGTGAATAGGTGGTATAGTTCATATATAGCTACAGAGACTTCCCAGATGACAGTCTATCAAGGCAGCATTGTGAGCATCATCCCTACCCATTTTTCATAAAGGAAAGGACTTAGGCATGGTATCTGAAAGATAAGTCCTCTTCTTAAATTTTAATGTGTAGTATAAAGACATAGTTATGTCTGTGTAGTTTACTTGAATGCTCTAAGATAATGAGATTATTGAATTTGGGAAAACTTGAATGTTCTATTCAAAACTCAATTTGATCTAGTTGTTGGGCTGACTGGCCCTACATAAACAGATACTAGGAAAGTCATCCTAATATTTTCCAGAATACACATGGGGTTTTAAATGGCCAGCAGGGTATTAAAAAGAAACAAAGGAAGAAACTTCCTTTCATTGAAGTCTTTCACACATAATTGAAATAGCTCCTCCCACTCGCATCTATTTTTAAAAATTCTGGTTCAGTAGATTGAAGCCAGCAAGTATTTGCAGATTCTAGGCAAATATCTACCACAGAGCTACATCCCCAGTCCCTTTTGCGGTTTTTTTTTTTTTTTTTTTGAGACAAGAGCCTGCTAATTTGCACAGGCTGGCCAAAATCTTCCAATCCTTTTACATCATCGTACCAAGTGGATGGAATGTGTCACTATGCCTGATATCTGTCTTTTATTACACATGGGTTAGAGGTCATGCCATCCATGTTGCTTTTGTAGACTCCAGTGGGAAGCCTATCATGTGTGAACTATACCAGCACAGAGTTGGAAAGTGTGAAACCTTTGGCACTTGCTCACAATGGTCTCCCATATGAGTTGATCACTACCAACACCAGAAGAGTAGGTAAAGTACAAATTCCAGGACTCCACTGCCAGAGACTCTAAGTGCGTCTGTAGAGGACAATGGTGGCTAGTAAACTTTATAGTTTTCAAAAGCCTAAGGCTTACACTGAAATGTTTAAATTGTCTTGTTACTATCTATAATATAGGCCAAATTATATTTCGTGCCTGTCTGGTTCTGAAGGCTCAGTGATTCCACCATAATTTGGTTTACTGGAATGTTTTTGCTCCATAATAGATTCAGCTTTAGATAGGATTTCCATAACTGACATTGAACACATACTAGGATTCTATTCTTCTTGTTGTTGATGAGATAAATACAGAGATTCTTTTTGACACTAGTAACACCAAAGATGGAGAGCTAAACCCAGGTTGCTCTGACTTGCCTTTTCTTGAACCCAACAGTCTTGTGAACCAGGATAAGGTTAACAAAGTTCTACCTAGCAGGAGACAGAGATGGAACAATCTACACCAGGCATAACCACTGAAGAGTCTGAAAGATTTAGAGAAAATAAAAGAGACTGTGATGGTTTGTATATGCTCGGCCAGGGAGTGGCACATTAGAAGGTGTGGCTCTGTTGGAGTAGGTTTGTCACTGTGGGTGGTGGGCTTTAACCCTGATCCTAGTTGCCTGGAAGTGAATATTCTGCTAGCAGCCTTCAGATGAAGATGTAGAACTCTCAGCTCCTCCTGCACCATGCCTGCCTAGACACTGCCATGTTCCCACCTTGGTGATAATAGACTGAACCTCTAAACCTGCAAGCTAGCCCCGATCAAATATTGTCCTTATAAGACTTGCCTTGTGCCGCAGACCCTCTGGGTCCCTTGTCTGCGTGAAACGAGTCCCTGGTGCAGGTGGGCAAGTTGTTGGTGGGAATTGACAGACAGACACGACACAAGGGAGTGTGGATCTGAATGTAATTTATCAAATCAAGCATCAAACTTTTTATACAGAAGAAAATAGGGAAGTTGGGTGACGCACCAGCAAGGTACAAAGAGGTTACTGGATTCTTACACAAAACAAAGGAATACAAATATGGAAGAACTGGCAGGAACCAACTGGGGTAAAACTCAATGTTGACAACTGGGATCAAAAACAGCTCCACCTAAGGTCCACTTAATCTTAGAAGCCAGGGGCAAGGGCTTTGTGCCCTTGCCATAGTTCCTACTCTAGTCTATTATATAGTCCACCTTCGCCCTAGGCCATTGTAAATTCTGGTTTGTGTATGGGTGTAACTCAGCTACCTATAATTCTAAGTATCTACTCTGGTCTCTCTTTAGGTCACAAACTTCCTTCTTCCTAGATAATGGTAAATTTCTGTGTAGGGCAGTGACTTAGCTATCCATGCCCAAGGTCAGATCAAGGACTACCTAGAATCTAACTTTGCTATATGTCAAAATATCAATCCTTAGGAGCACTTGTAATAAAGCAATATTAAGGGAAAGCACACAGATCTGTTTACCAACTAAAGCAAGGACATTGGAGCATTCTTCATACAGGATGCTATGGTTCCAGGAGACTAAGTTTCCATGAACTTTTCATCTCGGGACATCACCCAGGTTTTCGGGGTCTGTCATGCTTATCACGACTGGAGTGGATGTAGCAGCCTTGGTCTTTATGTCTGTTCACAGCAGAAAAACCCTAACTAAGACCGAGGCCAACAGAAAAGACTACTGCAAGCTGATGAACCAATGGTTCTTAGGAAGAGCAGTAGATATCGTGTATTTTTGACTGAAAATTATACAAGAATAATAACAATGAAGTAATTGGCAGCTTTTCTGTTGTGTAATGCCACTCACTACACTGCTGTGAATGTTCTGGTGTGACACATCATATCAGACACATATGACCAGAGTTTGCCTGGAATTGAAATGTTAGCCTTTAAAAATTGAACTGGACACTGTACTTGTAATCCAACTACTTTGGAGAGAGGCTGAGATAAGAGGATCATGAGATTGAGGATATCCTGGCAAACTTAGTGAGCTCCTTAATTAAATTAAATTTAAAAAAACTCAGAAGTGGGGAGAACACGTGTAAGAGACTGGCTTCAATCTTCAGTAGTACAAAGAAACCTGAAAAGGATAAAGAAACAAAGCAAGAACTAAAAACACCTCAAAAATTAGCATTATGCTATTTTGGAAAATTACAAGGGTATCAGGGGCGAAAACGTTTTTAACTGTCAAAAGATAACTAGGTATGATGTAGCAAGTTTCAGCCACTTTTGTGGAGTCCTCCAGAAATATTTTGGTTTATGCCAACACACTAATTCTTGAGGGTTGGAGAAGATCACGGTTTTTAGTAACATTCAGCTTTTCTCTCTTGCAGGTTTTCAGAACAAGTTATCAGTAACACTTATGTCTATTATAACTTTTAACTCTTTGAGAATTTCATACATATATACAATAAAATATGATCTCACCAATCTTCTATTTGTCCCTGCAGCCCACCAGTGAGACCCTCCTCCTGGTGAGACCCTCCTTCTAGTTCCACATCTTCTTTTTCTCATTTGAATAACCCTCTAAGTCCCGTTTGTGCTGTGGATATGTGCATGGCTATGCAGCCATCAGCTGGAGCATGGTGCTTACCTTCAAAGAACACTGATTATCCCTCTTACATGTCTTAACGTTGTTACCTTTTATCTTTGACAAGAGCTTTGAACGAAGAAAGAGAAGTTCTTAAAGCCAATTAATAAAATGACACTGTTAAATCATATAATAATGCTCTTCTAAAATTTACAACCCTTACAATATATGCTTAGTATCTTCCCACACAATCTGGATAAAAGAGCATAAATGTTGGTTAAAATAGTACCTCTTTTAAACCATCTTATTTTTGGAATTAATACTTGGAAGTAGAAATTTAAAATTATTGCTATTATATGACACCATCTTAAATTCAGTTTTTCCTGTATGTGATATGGGAATAAAATATACCTAAAGTTGATAAGAGGAATAAAGTTGAATTGTCCACTAGAGCATAGAAAGAGATATAATTATTTCTCTATAATAACAACTTTAATTACGATGATTTCAAGTGGCTGTGGGTAAAGAGATAGTTCAGTGGTTAAGAGCACATGCTCCTCTTGCAGAGGACGTTTGGGTCGCAGCATCCACCTCAGACAGCTCTCACTTTTAACACTAGCTCTAGAGGGTCCAGTGCTTCCTGGGAGCCTTGACCCACTTACACACACTGATACAGATACATACAAACATGAAGAAAAATTAGTCTGTAACAAAACAGCAGCTTTAAGATTATTCAAATTCTACTTCATATTCAAACATTATTTACATTTTCCATTCATAAAATTCTTTAAATATATTAATAATATTAGTATCAATCCTATATAAAATTATATTATTTCCCTGGAATCAAGACAAACTAATCATCAGAAATAGTTTTTGAACTTTTTATCATAATTTGATTGATATTTCCTCTCTACAATGAAAGGACAGTGTCTCATGGATAATTATTTAATATTTATGGATATGAATAGCCTATAGAATAGTTAAATAAAAGTGTATACAGATATAGTATACATACATTTTATACCCATATAAGCACACCTAGGTGTGTACCTGGTAAACATATTTGTATATACCTAAAATGGGTCTATAGTTATCGATGAAATTTTTCTACAAGAAAAAGGACAGAATAGCTCCATGCTATTGCTTAATGGGATGAATCATAGAAAACACCATGCAGTTTGTTTACGTCATCTTTGCTGGCATCCTTTTTTGGCTCCTCCTCCCAATTTGTGTCAGTTGCCTTATTTCTAAAACAAACCAGACAGAATTCATTTCCTTTTTCTTTGATTTCAACTGATGCCAAGGTGAAGACAAGGCTAGGAGCCAGCATTCTTTTGATACTTAAGAGTCAGGCATCCCTCTGTGCCTCCCAAGACTGGGCTAAACCCAGAGAACAAACATATCTTCCCCCCCTCACGCTAACCATAGAATCTGGTCATTTCGCGTCTTTGTTAGAGTGAAAAGGGTGGTAACCTCTCACATAGACACAGATCTGAATGCAAGCAGCAAAGGGTTCCCTCAACAAGGAGCTGGTTAAAGGGAAGCTGATTCTGCCATGCAGGACAAAGCCACACCTGTCTCCCTGGGAGACAGAATATCTCTATGTACATTGATGGTGGAACAGAGCTCATGTAGATTGTAGCAATTGATAGAGAAAATAGATGTAGAAACAATAGGAAATCTGCCAGGCTCACCACGCTTTTCACATGCTTGATGCTTAGTTACCTTATAAACACATGGATTAGGCTGTATTGTGGGGTGTGGGTTGCAAGAAACACTTTCTAGTTATTGGAAAATACAGGATTATCTTAGTTTTAGAAGTGCTCACATAAAAAACGGTTGGAAGCACTTCTCAGATTCATTTCACTCGCCCTGCTGTGTTCAGCAGTTTTCATTTCTATTTTTCTTGATGCAATATACTGAGAAAAACAATCCTAGCCAACCAAAGGGAGTTGCTGACTATTGCTGACCAGAAAAATAAAATAAAACAAATCCCTCCTAACAGGTCTTTTCACTCTATTTGTGGGTGGATATAGGGGGTCAGTTTTACTTCCTGATTTGTGGTACTCCAAGTGACTTGGTAATAGAGATCACAGAGGACTGCAACAAAATTCCAACTCTAGCCTCAAATTGTCATGTAAGAAAACATCACATTGCTACTGTAGTCACTTCTGTAGCCAGCTTCTGGACAGGGAAGATGATCTTGCCACCTTGCCTCATTGTTTGTGCCATGAGTTGTAGTTCTCTTGTCTTCTTTGTCCTATTTTCTTAATTAAGAAATTAAGTGATCCTTCTTTTTTTTTTTTTTCTGATTCTTTTCACATTTCAGTCTAAATTTTCCTGGTAAGTTTTGTGATGGTGGTGTTTCCAATTCCCAGCCATGGATGGAGAAACTTCACTTGTTGTGTTGTTTTGTTTGTTCAAAGTTGATCACACTTTGCACAGAGTGAGGAGGCAGCCATACACATTTCCTCATCTACCTGTAGAATTTGCTTTTTAGGTTATAATTAACAGTGGCTGATATTGATATTTGTTCTAGCTGTCCACCAGCAGTCTCTCTGATACTCCTATGAACCCAAATGAGGAGCAAGGTCCCCGAGAATCATAAAAAACATAGAGTCATCAACTAGCATTTTAGATATTCTGAGACAGTTGGCAAGACACACCCAGATTTGTGGCCATTTGTTACTTCAGCTTACATTCTCTTAATTATACATTGAGATTTAGCTGGATAAAATTTCTAGTTTTGTGGGGCTACAGGCATGGAACTTGTCAGTTAAGAGAGAGAAAATCAGGTTTAGTTCCCAGTTCCACAACTAGCTCACAACACTCTATAATACCAGTTCTAGAGAGCCAATGACTGCCCTCTTTGATCCCCATGGGCACCACACACATACACACACACACACACACACACACACACACACACACACAGAGTACATATACCCATACAGAGGTAGAACACTCATACATATAAAATAAAAATACATAATTAAAAGTTATCACTTCAAAATTATCACTACAGCTTGCCTGGTTACAGTCACTCTCTATTTCCACCTCCAATGCCTGTCAACTATTCTTTTGTTTCTATCTAGAGTAATTTGCCTTTTCTGAACATTCTAAACAAACGGCCCACGTGTTCTTATCTGTCTTCTCTTACTTAGCATGTGTCTCTGGGTCTGTGTCACTGAAGGAGCTAGTTTATGTCCGTTTATGCAGTCATGGACTAGTGGGCTATGTGTGGTATGTGCATTTCTGACTACACATTTACCATGATAGTCATCTTCACTGTTTCTGTTTGGAGACTGTTAGGAATCATGAACAGTCATGGGCAAATCCAAGGCCTGTTATGTTCAGGTTTCAAGGACAGATACATAAGAGTGGAATTGTTGGTTAATCTCATAAATTTACATTTTAAGAAATTACCAAATTGTTTCCACAGTGGCCCACTGTTATACATCTCTATTGACTATGTAGGAAGGAAGATTCTAGTTTTTCCATATCTCCACCATATATTTTGTAAGTTTAATTATTGCCAAATTAATGGTTGGGAATAGCATCTCATTGTGTATGTCTTTAGTGATTAATGATGTTGAACATCTCTTATGTGCTAATGCATATACTTCCTTTGGTAACATGTTTAAAATATATACTTATATGTAATATATACATATTATATGTTATATATATAACATTTATGCATGTTATACATATTAAATATGTGTGTATATCTATAAGAGAGAGAGAAGAGGGAGAAGAGGAGAGGGGAATAAAGACAGAAAAATTGCTTTAGATTCTGTATCTATGAATTCTTTCCTGCTTTACGAGCTGTATATATGAATTCTTTCTTTCCTGCCCTGAGAATTTTCTTTTAGAGGTTTATTTCTATCATCCATTTTATTAACTTTAGAATATAGTGGTTTCTGATTTTTAAATATAAATTCATTTATGCCCCTACCCACTCCTACAAGTAAATGTCTCTGGGTAAGGCTAAGGGGCATGAAGAAGGGAATAACATTTTGCTTCTCACCTAAGAGATTCATGCTGCACCACTTCCTGGTTAGGATTTATACTCACTTTTAAAAATAGTTACCTATTTATTAACCACCTGTGATTTTCCTTGAGACGATGTTAGCTACCAGTGCACTGGAAAACCATCCTTATGACTAAAGGTTAAGCAGGACAGTCTCCTGACTTGACAGTATATATCCAAAATAAATCACCAGCAAGACACTGATGATTGTTATATAGGAGCTAGGTATCCAAGATACTACCAAAAAATACTGATCAATATACTCTCTTGTTTAATATTCTGCAATTTTTAATTATTTGTAAAGTTCATCATAGTAATACATTTAATTATAAAAGTCTGAAAAATGTTTACTGAAAAATAGAAAAGCATGAATGTTGGTTGAGAATCATTTATCTGCACTCTGTGTCCCTACAGAATAGGTCCAATATTGTCCAGGCAATCACTTACAACAACAAGAAAGCCAAAAAAATACTGTGTGTCAGTATCCTCACGTCAGTGAACCAAAGTCTTCCCCGAGAACACAGTGGCCTTCGTTTAGAACTACAGGATATAATGCTATCAGCCATTATAAGAAAAATTTTGGCTGGAAATGATAGGAAAGATTTTTTCTTTTCATAAGTTTTATTACACTGGAAATCATTTTTCTATTTCTAGCAGTTTGACAAGAGCTAATTACAATGCACTCATCTGTTTGGCAGACTAAATTGAGCCATCGGGCATCAACACCATGGTCATGCAGAGAGACACAGAAATGATACGCATGCTTCCTTTGCTCCAAGAATTTGTACTTGCTATAAAAGAAAACAGATTTGGACAGCCCTGAAAAAGTCGGGTTGGGTTTGAAGAAAACATTTCAGAATTACATTAGAGCTGGCCTACAAGTGAACTAAAAATACCTGCTCATCTCAGTGGTCTTGGCCGTGGGCCTCTCCTTTTACTGTAAAAGTCAGGCTGTTTGAACAGTTGGACTTCAGCTTGCTTGCTGTCTAAACTAGTGTTCTCTGATAACTTCTGTTACCATTGAAACACAAGCACCATTGCATTTAAGAAAATGTTTCGAGGTGTGGAAAATAGCCAAAAGATATGTGTTCATAGGGTTCAAGTCTTTAGGCTTCCCACGTGGTAACAAGACCACTAGGATCTGTTAAGCAATAAGAGAAAGACATTCATAAGTAAACATTACACAGCAAGGCTGAAAGATGGAACGCAGTAAAGAAGCCTGTTAGAGTCAGCCGAGGAGGATTATTTGAATTGCAAAGAGACATGTTCAGACATAGCTAGAGCTGCTAAACATAACTCTTGAAGTTTTTCCAGAACAGAGAGATTGGGGGAATGAGACCAGTGAAGGAGAAAATTAGAAAATTATAAGACAGAATGGGAGATGAAGCTTTAGAAGCTGGTAAGATAGCTGGAATATATGATATTATTAGGTCTTAAATCTATTTTAGAGGGTGAGAATTTAAAAACACGTTTCCCTCTGACTTTGGCTGTGTAATTTTAGGAGTGGAATGAAGACATTAAGCATGGACAGTAAATAATTAACAATAACCTCAAGCTGTACTAAGAAGTATTAAAAAGAGAGACCAGAAATCAGTAGCCTAGGAAAGACAGTCAGGATAAGTTGAATGAATCAGACTGAAATCATTTGAGTAGAAATGAGTGAGAAAGGCACAAAAACCTAGCAGAGTGCTCCCCTTTGCAATCAGTTACTGAAGGGGGTGACCCTATGCTCTTTTAAAGAGATTCCTGTTCAGTGAGTTAAGAATAAGAAGAAAAAGACTGCACGTTTTATTTTTAAAGTAACATGTATCACAGACTTCATGAACACGTGTTTGGCTCGTTAGCACAGCATCCTACTTCCTGGCACTGTGTATAGAACAGAGGGAGTTTCCTCCCCTGAGCAACTGAAGTGCCAGCTGTTACCTTAAATATTGTACCTGTTCATGATGGAGATACCTTCAGAGCCAAATTTTGAGCATAGGATAGATTGAACATTTTGTACATCAGCAAACATTGGTGTAGAATGTGTGTACCTAGACACAGCATTTACATACACAAGAAGGGGGATTGACCAACAACCTGCTTCACAAATGGTGATGCTAGCAGATTCATTTCTTTAAACCTTTAAAAGATAATTGTGTGTAATTGAGTACTTTGACCCTTCACAGCACTTCTGAAACCTTAGAAACATGGAGGGGATATAAACTAGCTTGAGATTATCCTTAAATTCATGTTCACACTTAAGAAAATCATTTTGCTTGCTAGTAAGTTAAGAACTTACAAGATAAGAAGTGCTCTCAATTTTCTGTATCCATTCCTCTGTTGAAGGACATCTGGGTTTTTTCCAGCTTCTGGCTATTATAAACAAGACTGCTATGAAAATAGTGGAGCATGTGTCCTTATTACATGTTGGAGCATCTCCTGGGTATATGCCCAGGAGTGGTATTGCTGGGTCCTCAGGTAGTACTCTGTCCAATTTTCTGAGGAACTGCCAGACTGATTTCCAGAGTGGTTGTACCAGCTTGCAATCCCACCAGCAATGGAGGAGTGTTCTTCTTTCTCCAGATCCTTGCCAGTATCTGCTGTCACCTGAACTTAGCCATTCTGACTGGTTTGAGGTGGAATCTCAGGGTTCCTTTGATTTGCATTTCCCTGACAACTGAGGATGTTGAACATTTCTTTAGGTACTTTTTTTACCATTCAGTATTCCTCAGTTCAGAATTCTTTGTTTAGCTCTGTACCCCATTTTTAATAGGGTTATTTGGCTCTCTGGTGTCTAATTTCTTGAGTTCTTTGTATATATTAGATATTAGCCCTCTATTGGATTTAGGATTGGTAAAGATCTTTTCCCAATCTGTTGGTTGCCATTCTGTCCTATTGACAGTGTCCTTTGCCTTACAGAAGCTTTGTAAATTTATGACGTCCCATTTGTCAATTCTTGATCTTGCAGTAAAAGCCATGGGTGTTCAGTTCAGGAATTTTTCCCCCTGTTCCCATATCTTCAAGGATCTTCCCCACTTTCTCCCCTATAAGTTTCAGTGTCTCTGCTTTTATGTGGAGGCCCTTGATCCCCTTGGACTTGAGTTTTGTACAAGGAGATAAGAATGGATCAATTTGCTTTCTTCTACATGTTAACCACCAGTTGAGGCAGTACCATTTGTTGAAAATGCTGTCCTTTTTCCACTGGATTGTTTTAGCTCCTTTGTCAAAGAGCAAGTGACCATGTGGTACATTTACACAATGGAGTTGAAAACAGCTATTAAAAACAATGAATTTATGAAATTCTTAGGCAAATGGATGGATCTGAAGGATATCATCCTGAGTGAGGTAACCCAATCACAAAATAACACACATGATATGCACTCACTGATAAGTGGATAAGCTCAGAATATCCAAGATACAATTTGCAAAACACATGAAACTCAAGAAGAAGGAAGACCAAAGTATGGATACTTTGATCCTTATTAGAAGGAGGAAATCCCCATGGAAGGAGTTACAGAGACAAAGTGTGGAGTATAGACTAAAGGAATGACCATCCAGAGTCTGCCCCACCTAGGGACCCATCCCATATACAATCATCAAACCCAGACACTATTGTGGATGCCAACAAGAGCTTGCCAACAGGATCCTGATATTGCTGTCTCTTGAGAGGTTCTCCCAGTGCCTGACAAATATGGAAGTGGATGCTCATAGTCATCCATTGGGCAGAGCACAGAGTCCCCAATGAAGGAGCTAGAGAAAGTACCCAAGGAGCTAAAGGGGTTAGCAGCCCCATAGGAGGAACAACAATATGAACTAACCAGTACGCCCAGAGCTCCCTGGGACTAAACCACCAACCAAAGAAAACACCTGGTGGGACTCATGATCTCTAGCTGCATATGTAGCAGAGATTGGCCTAGTTGGTCATCAATGGGAGGAGAGGCCCTTGGTCCTGTGAAGGTTCTATGCCCCAATATAGGGGAATGCCAGGGCCAGGAAGTGGGAGTGAGTGGGTTGTTGAGCAGGGGGAGTGGGGAGGAGATAGGTGGTTTTGGAGGGGGAATCCGGGAAAGGGGATAACATTTGAAATGTAAATAGAGAAAATATCTAATAAAAAAAAATAAGTGTTCTCAAAACATGATTAAATCACTTGATTATTGTGAAGATAAAATAATAGTTTTCCTGGCACTGGGGATATAAAAGGACAGCTAGGAAATACTCAATTAAATCAAAATCAGAGTTGAGAAAGACTAAGAAAGACCAGCTTTTCTGAAGCTTATATATCTGTGATATGCCATATCTCTTGGATCTAACTGTTTCTCCAAGGATCCATGAAAGTCTTGGCTATTCCATATTTAACCCTTTATTCTTAAGTAAAGCCTAAGTGTTTGCTTTAACATAGATTCTCAATTTGTTTTAAGTGTTTGGAGTAAGTGACTCAATACCATAAACCTCCAGGTGTGAAATAAGGGTCTACCTTTTTGTTTATATATGTTTGGTCATTTTAAACTAAGTGCATGAACATAGCAACATTTTCCTGCAGTCTGGCTTTGAGTGCCAAACTTGTGTGGCTAACATAGGTGAAAATGAATGTGTTTGATGCTGTGGCAGACCTTATGAACCAGGAGCTGGGATACTATCTCTCATGAACAGGACCTCCAAGGGTCAACATTATCCAGACAGCTATAAATATTTGTCACTTCCATTCTACATCCAAACTTTGACTAACATTAAACGCACAGTTATCAGTTATGCATGTGTGATTGATGTGATGTTTAAATTGGACATAGTCCCAGCTTACCCATTGGAGGCTTTAGCATGCTCGAAGCAGAGCCAGAGCTTTTCATCTTGGACTTTGATAAAAATGATACAAAAATCAGTATGACCTTTAAGAAAAAAAATCTAAATAACAACCATTTGAACCTTGTGTCTGTAATATCTCCATCAAGAAGCAGTGTGCTGTGTGCCTGGCAGTTGACAGCACTCTTTCTGGGGCTGTTTGGGTCCTTTTTGTTATAGACTCTTTCTATGGTTTGTATGTGGCACGTCTTCAGATGAGAGTACTATTCAGCTCCCTCTTTGATAGATGAAGTCCGGCTGTACTTTAGAAATATCATGGATGATATTAAGACTGTTGACTTTGAGTTTTAGACAGCAGTGTCAAAGGCTCAGTGCTTAATTTTACAAAATTAGGAATTAGAGCTTTCTGGCCTAAATATCTAAATAATCCATGTAAATCTAAACAAACAGTATCTTTCTACCACTATTGATAAAAACAAACCAAATTGCAGTACATACATTTTAATCTGAGCTTACCAACAAGTCAACCAACTTCCATCTTTTTTCCCCCACTCCTAATGATATACTCAGTTTTATAAATAGAAGTGAGTTAGTTGACTCTCCTGTCTAGTGAGTAGTAGGAATCATTTTATAGATGGTGGACATAGAATTTTTCTCTAAACACATAAAATGTCCATGCCCTGCAAAACAATTATCAGGCTGAAACTAGTCTAAAATAATGGTGAAGAGAAGGCTGCAGTTCAACATGTCACTCTTCTCAAATCCAAAGTCCCCCATGTTCACAGAAAGCAGAAAGACAAAGTGGTCACTAGGAATCACCCATTTCCAATTACTATTCAAGTCACACAATTACCCAAATAAAGCAAAGCTTCTCTTCAAAAGAGCCCATCACATCTTAGGCCACCCCAGAGGCTATGGTGACAGAGCAGAGCTTGTTGACTTCCTTTGACTGTTGTCTCTTTTGAGAAATGCAAGCAGTTCCAGTGGAACCTGACAGGAAATGAAGACCTCATGCAAGTGGTGTCTCGGTCTTTCCATGTAGGGCCAAACTATCCTTTTCTCAAAAGACTAAGTTTAGAAGATTCTGGTGAATTGGCAGATGTGAATTTAACTCAAGGGAGAGTAGATGAGCCTTGGTGCTTCCCTTTGGTTCTTCTCTTGAGTACTTTAAATAAGTAACTAATTATCAACAGGAGAAGAGAACATTTAATGCAAAAGCTGACGAGCAAGCACAATTTCTCTACTGCTGATTTCCTCTCAATCCTTGAATCTGAAGTCATAAGTCATGCCATCATCTTGGAACTGAACCAGTAAGAAAACATTACTACATGTAAACACCACAAATTCAAGACAAAAACATTGCAATAATGCACATTCTCTCTCTCTCTCTGTCTCTCTCTCTGTCTCTGTCTCTGTCTCTCTCTCTCTCTCTCTCTCCCTCTCTGTCTCTCTCTCTCCAGGGCATTGTCACATAGCTCTTAGTCTTGAAGCCATTATTAGCTCAGAGTTTCAGGGACTGTACTTTGCCCACACAATAACTGGTAATGTTTTCCAGAGGGAATTCTATCAGCATTTTGGAAAGAAAAATTCTTTATTGTGTGAGACCTTCCTTCCCAGCATTTTTCATGTGATCCTCAGGACTGCCCCATCCACCAAACACTGCTGCATCACTTTTATCTCCTACACTACTCACTGGCAACCAAAAATCAGCCCACATGTTTCTAAAATTGCTCTGGCCAAAGAAAGTGTCATCCAGTGACCTAAGCTTTAGAGAGTCAGCCCTCCCTCCTTCCTTTCCTCTTTTCTTTTCTAGTTGCAAGAGCTGAAGGAGGAAACTGATGGACCAACTCACAAACATACCACTTTCAAGCTACACCATTTCTTCAAACTTCTAAACCAGGAATTTTACTTCTTAGCAAATCTGATGCAAGTTATTTTAAAAGGAGAATAAAGTGTTTTAGAAGCCACTTTACATCGGTCTGTAACTTTTGTGTTTAAGTCTGGTGTTGCTGGTAGAGATGAAATTGTTTGTTTGTTTGTTTTCAGTTCATTACCATCGGTTTAAAACATATTCTTAAATACATGTGTAAGAACATTGAAGTTCTTTTTTTCAAATCATTGCCTCAAAAATACCTTCCAATATTTATCTTTTCTCGGCTTTCCTCTCACATGAGGGAATATTCTCATGCCAAAAGTTGTCCATTAAAACAAAAAGAGTTGTCTGGGTTAATTCTTAAAACCATATAGGCATTTTGCATGTTTTAAATTTTGCCCTCTGTATTCTTGAGTGCTGTGGAAAACATTAGAAGATGAAGATTGGGCAGAAGCGGTCTGACACTGTAAAGACCTAAGTGCCAATGTATGGTAAGTTAGGAAGGAAAGTGAATTGAAATTAGAGGAAAAGGATTTTTCTAGAAAGGACCTGAAATAATTGTTTTGTTGGAGACAGCCGTTCCATATAGGCAGAATGATTTTCCCACTTCTTTCTGAAGAGATAGTCAAATAGAGAATCTCATCTCTTAATTAGAAAGAAAAATACTCATCAAAGACATCTCATCACGGGCGAGCTAATGATCCACAGCTGTTAGTCTGAAAGGGCGAGCTTTCTTCCTGAACACTAGGAAGTGTTAATCATTTTGGATGAGATTTCTTTTTAAAATATACTGTAGTTTGCAAAAGAATAGGATATTCAATATTCCAGCTTAAATGATTTTTTTTGAAGTGGGCTCCCCCAGGGGTACTGTCATGTGTGGCAGCAAATGATCGTGGAACACACACGTCTTCCACTGCACTTCAATGCAGGCATCAGTTGATAACATGGTGTGAATGTCTCAGTCCTGTCTGGGACTCTTAAGCTCAAAGAAATAGAAATCTGGCACATCAGGCCGTCTATAGTAATGGTGTTGCTATAAAATCTTAATAGCCACCAAAGGAGAGTGTAAAAAGGGGGGAGAATAGGCTGTGCCTCACGTGCCTCATTTCCACCATTAGTTTTTGACCTGTTTGCATTACCAAACCTTTTCCACAACACCTAAGAACGGCTATTCTCTTTCTTCATGCTGATGCAAAAAGTGGTTATCTCAGAACAAAGGAGAGAGGAGGAGCAGCATAGAGAGTCCACACTGAACGACTGACACCTTCTAAGCCTCAGCCTTGCCACATAGCTCTTCCCCAAAGTCTGTGGGGCTTTGTGGAAAAGTGCTGGATTGGGAGTCAGAGTGCTTGGCTCAGCCACATAGTAGAAGGTGCCTTTTGTCAGAACTCAATGACCTGAGCCTTGGGTTCCTCTTATGTGAATAATCTTTGCATCTACAACTCACGGCATCTCTCCTAAATTTCATTCCATATAACATCATACAGAGTACCTGTTAGGACAAGTTACTTAGTTTTTCTTTCAGTAAATTAAAAATAAAAAAGTCATTCTGAATATTTATGATTAATATTTAGAATGCTTCTAAAATCTAATCTAAGTAGATGCTGGGGTTCTGTATTTTGTGATAGTGATGCTGATATTGTAGGCTGGAAACCATGTTTTATATAAATGATACTTGAATTTACAAATGAAAATACATTATAGACATGTTAATATTCATACAATTGTTAGTTCAAACCAAGGTCTCTTTTATAAGAAAGGTATGAAGTTGTTAAAAATTGTAAGAAGTTTTAGGCTAGTAAGATGGCTCATCAGGAAAAGGAGCTTGCTGCCAAGCCTGATATCCCAAAGTCCATCCCCAGAATCCTCAGAGTAGAAGAGAACAAATTCCCCCAAGTGGTACTCTATCATCTACATATTCATGTTCTCACACACACATACACATGCTCACACAACACAGGTGCACAACACAGGTGCACATGCACATATGCACACATACACTCACACATACACACATGCTCATACACATACATACACATACATATACTCATACCTTCATATACACACATAAACACACCCAGACAAACACATATACTCATATACTCATACATGCACTCATAAATACATGGATACATATACACTCATACATGCATGCATGGACACACATGCACATGTACACAAATGCATATACATATGTATGCACACACATCACACATACACACACTACATGGATATACTCACACACAATTCATAGTCACGCACAATTCCCCACATATTCACATATACATATACACATATGTGCACACATACACTCACATGCTCCTACACATACAGATACACACACATGAACATTCACACATATACAAAATAAAGTAAAAATATTTAAAACCTATTAGCTTTCTCTCTAAATTTCTCAAAATAGGAAATGTGAGGTATGTAATTTACTAGTTAATGAAAAGTTTATATTAACTCTAGATTTTTCTTATAGTACTAGTAAAAATTTGTAATATCTGTTTAATACAGATTCCCTCAAGAAACATCTCCCCACACAATACACACTCTCTCTAAGGAACACCATCTACCTAATTAACAATTATAATGACACTTACAGGATTTGTTTATGTAGTCCATGTATTTTTCAGAAATAACTTTTTATGGATGCACACACACACACACACACACACACACACACACACACAGAATTGAAATTAATTTCCTTTCTAAAGTCTTTATTGTAGTGACTGATACCTCTCCTCAATGGCGTGGGTGTTTTTTTTTGTTGTTGTATTGGTTTTGTTTGTTTATTTGTTTGTTGAGTCTAGGTGTCTGGAATAATTAAAATATAAAAGCATTGATCAGATTAAGCTGATAATGCTCACATTTATATACTGTACTAATTAATTTTCTTGTTGCTGTAACAAAATATCAGACAAAAAGCAATGCTGTCGAGGAAGCATTTGTTTTAGCTCACAGTTTAAAGGGACAGCTTTCTTATTTGTACTGAGAAATGCCTGGCAGCAAGCAGTCACATGGTGTCTGCAGTCAGGATGCAGAGAGAAATGAAGGCTGGTGTTCTGTGTACTTCCTCCTTTTGATTCAGAACAGGCTCCCAGGCTCTGGAGAGTGTCCTCCTTATACGGATATATCTTCTTAACTCATGTAAACTTCTCTTAAATCCTTTCATAGACACACTCAGAGGTTTGTCTTCTAGGTTCAGAATCATGTCAAGTTGACAATCAAGGTTAATTATTACACATACATTGCCTCATTTACTCCCAACAGCTATCCTATGCAATAGGCCAATGTAAACCAAGAGACAGTACTTGACTTTCTCAAGATCCTATGATGCCAAATGTCAGAAATTGAGCTAGAGCCCCTTCTTTAAGATTCTGTTCAAAGTCATATTTTGCCATAATACAGATAGCTCTTACTCCTTATACATGAATTCAGATCCCAAACTTAAAGTAACGACAACTTGTCATTGCATTGTATTTATATGTGTCTTTAGGTCAGCACACTGGATCAGGCACTCAGGTGAACTCACTTGGGCACCTCCAGTTAGTGTCTATTCAGTGAGCAGCTGGCTTCCTCCAGGTGACACTGTCATATAATTTTTTGGCTTCTATTTTGATACTCTGTTCTGAACCATGAAAAACATGTTCCATCTTAGTCTTAATGTGAATGGGCATCACAGAAATCATGGATACAAAGAGATATAAACAAATTAGGGACATTATTGCACATGATAATCAGAATTAAATGTAAACGTACTAAATCCATCGCTGCTATGGCTTATTCATATCGCTCACTCTGGAAGCCATAATAAACTGTGAGTACTATAGGAAAGATAACAATCTGCAAGAAGGACCAAAAATTGATACGTAATGTAGTTCCATTCTTCTGCTTGCTAGGCACCTTTAGGTGCCATGACTTAGGTGAATTCCATTTCAAATCCACAAAGGAAATGGTAGGATTTCTGTTCTTCATATGAGAAAACTAAAAGAAATCCAATAGCTGCCCAAGGCCCCAGAGCTAATAATGAGGGCTCTTGGATGCCTCTGAGTCTGATGTGAGTATTTGCGCTATATCTGTCTCCTCTCACATCTCTCCTCGCCATAGCAGACAATACAAGGCTAGATGCAAAAGACTTCTAGCATACTTTCTACATACAGGGTAATGCACAGAATTCTCAGTTTGTCAGTTTTTTTGAGACAGGCTCTCATGTAGTTCAGGCCAGTCTCAAACTTGCTATGTAGCTAGAGGATGACATTCAACTACTGATCCTCCTGCCTCCAGCTTTCAAGTACTAGAATTGTACACACGACCCATGCTGCCTGGATTTAGTACCCTTTTCTGTCTGTGGAGGTTGTAAGTGCTGTTATAATTTTGACTAATATTTCATTAAGACTTTCTACTGTGGAATTCTAATTGTGAACCACAACCTATAGTTTTAAACCTATAGTTTAAAAAAGAAAATCAAATACTTGAAGTATTTTCAGTTTCTAGTGAGCAGGGATAGCTAATGCAGGATTAGGTGTTTTGTGTGTAAATGGAGGCATGGATTCTAAGGATGTGAAATGCCAAAGGCCCAAATTAAAATGTAGGTACTGGGACTAAGATCCCAGGATGAAAAGGAAACGCTACAAATTGGGTGATGGGGAAAGAGATGGGTAAAGTATCCCAAAGGGATGGAATTGAGTAAAGTTAAATACTGCATAAATTTCATTTTTGGTTGATGTAATATTGAAACCTAGGACCTTGTCCTCTTTCTATGTTCCATGAAGGGAAAGGCAATTCAAGAGTGAGATATCCGGACATGTCCAACACTGTATGTTTTATATTTGTATTTCATGTGCATGTTGGGGATATATGTTTATCCCTTTATTTCTCCTTCTAGCTCATTATTGTATTGTTTTTGCCACTCTCAAATAGTAGTTCAAATCCGAGAAAAATTGTAGTCAGGACTAGGGACAGAGTCAGTGTCAGCTTGTTTTCCCAGGAGCCTTCTTTCTCCTAAGACCTTACTGGAACACAAGGCTCAGCCAGTGCCTGTGGCCCAGGGAAGATGGAGGAAACTCTATTGTACAGAAAATGAGCTAAAATGATTCTTCCACTTTTTACTAGACGACCTTTACCGTCCAGTAAGAACTAGAATAACCAGTGATACTCTAGTGGGTGACTGCTTTTTCTTAGTCATCCTTAGCACCCAGAAGCCAGAAAGTACTTTATCTTAATTTCAAACACTTAGTAAAAATTTAAAACTGTTTTTAATCATTAAGGTATGTTCAATAGTTCTTTGAAATTTTTATATTTTTTGAATGTTGAAAAAGGAAATGTTAATGATTTTCATTTGGAGTTCATACAAAGTTCAATCATTTTTTTCTTTTAAAGATGCTTTCTTTAAAACATGGGAGCTGCTTGCTCATTTACACAAGGAGCAGCTTCCTAATGCACAGACAGTAAGAAAGAAGACAGTTCTATTGGAAGCATCTCTAAAGTGAATATCATTTCTTTCTTGATTTTTCTTTTCTTTACCTTCCCCTGACCCATGCTCTGGTGACCATATACATGGAACATATTGGACCATATAAGAGCATAATATTGTACACTTTTTGATAGTTTTTTTGAGTGTCTTACAGCATTTTGATCATATTTCCCCCCTCTCTCCTCCAATCCCAGACCACCTGTTTACTCACCCAACTTTGTATACTGAAAAGGCTCAAAATCTTCAAGACTAATTGCTGCTTCCCAGTTTGTGCTTTTCCACTGGAGTGTGGCTGATCTACCAGGTGCTATACTCTTAGAGAAAGCTGTCTCTCCCTCTCCTAGCTGCTAACCATTGTCAACAGGGCACAGTCAGGGCTAGGATTTCATTCCCAGCTCCCCATTCCTAGGTGGTATTTGGTCTGCCTTGTGCTTACACAGGTTTTGTGCATGTTGTTGCAACCACTGTGAGGTCATGTGTGAAGAGGACCTTCTGTTTCCAGAAGCTTCTGTTGCCCTTTACTCATCCTCGGGAGTAGTACCACAAGGTCATCTAGATCTTACAACAGGGATGATAGAGGTGATTGTGTTTACAGATCTTCTTTTCTATATGAAAACAGAGGCAAAGTCACCTCTTAAGGTATGGAACCTGAGTTCTGTGGCTCACAGGTAGGTGTTCCTGTCTGCCATTTCAATAGGGCCTAGAGTGATATTGACTAGGAAGGCCTCAGGTGGCATCGCTCCTGACATTGGTGTCATATGTCTTCCCCTAATTCATGGTCTACGAAGTACAAGCTGTGTGTGTTACCCTGACCAGTTGACTGAAATTTCCACTTAAGCCACTGCTCACCTACATCTTAGTAGGCAGATGATGTTCTGATTTCCAGCCAAAAATTAGTTAATTTTCTGAGCATCAATTACATGGGCACAGTAAAGACAAGCATGTATATTTTCCCACGTTCCAAGAACTTTGTTAATTACACAGTTCTCACAACTCTAAAGTGATACTTCATTTCTTTCCCATTTTATGGAGGAAGAAATTAAAAACACGATATAGAAGTTGTAGAAAGGTTACACAACTCCTTAGCTTTACACTTAGGTAGGAATCCTACATTCCATCCAACCTGATTTAAGGTGACCTTAGTCTGATAGCAGGAGCCACAGGCCCAAAGGATCTAGATGGTCTGTTGACAATGTAAGTCTGGTGAGGAGGTGGCTGAGTCACAGTTATGTCTCAAATCCTGTTGTTTTCACAATGTATATGTGCATAAAATGTCTCTGTCTGTCACCCCAAAGTTCTTTCTCTGACACTTGTCTTACAATTAAAAATAGTTTTTTCAAACAGGTAGTGTTAAAATCTAATACAAACAGGCATGTTAAAATTTTCTTTGCCAAAATTGCTCTTCACATTCCTTTGCAAAAGTTTGACTTTCTGTGTAATACAGAATGATAAGCCAACCTCTTTTAACCCTTGTTGGAAGCATTGCCTTTTTCATAATGTGAAAGCTTTGGGGTTCCGTAGGATAAGCATGGCATTTTCATCTGCCTATTATGCTTGGTCTATTGTATTATCCAAGTGAGTTTTGTAAAAAGAGTATCCCTGATGTTAAAATGGTGATTCATTCTTTGTGATTAAGACGGACAGACCAGGCTATTCTGACAACACAGTGAAACTGTCTAAAAATAAATAAGTAAATAAAAGAATGAATGAATGAAAGAAAAAACGAAAGGAAAAACCTTTATTTTGTCTAATCTAACAATAATTTAAATGAAGGAAGAAAAATAAAATTGCTTTTGAAAGAATAATGATATCAAGTTTTCCTTCACAGAAATTAAGCAAAGCAAAAATCTTGCCAGTGACTTTCCAGGAGTCAGATGTGCGTTTAGAAAAATAAGTCCACAGGGTTTGTTTTCCTGTTCTGAAGCATTTGGTTTGTGGGTTTTTGAGATTAGTGTGGATGATAACCTACCCAAGGAAGTTCAAAACTGACTCTTGTCTTTTCTCTCTTCTCCTCCCTTTCAGCTCTTTCTCCTCATTGTCTGGAACTTTGAGCTCTACATGATACCACTGCTGCTGTTGTTACTATTGACATGGAACTACTTCCTGATAATATCCGGGAAAGACAACAGGCAACGGGACACAGTAAGTCTCTACATTCTTCCTGTGGTTTTCTTCTTCCTTGTCTCTCTGATGAGATGATGTTGAATGTAGCCTTATAAACCAGAAACTTGCCTGTCAATATTCAACTTTGGAGGAAGGTTTTGTAAAATCAAACATAACAACTCGTCGCTCTTAACACATGTGCAGTATCCACCTATTTCCTGAATGACCAGTTTGGTAGACTCTAGGATGGGGAGCATATGAATTGAGCTGAGATATAAAGTTATTAATGCTGTTACTCCAAACCTTTATTTCTTCTATCCTCTGGCTCATTTTATATCTTAAGAAATCCTGAATTAAGAGATATTGTCACAGGCTTGTTAGTCATCAGACCAAGTTAATGTTCTCTACTTAAGATAGTTCTCTGTGTAAACTTCATTGGAAGGAAAGTTGATGGTTCTTTTCTGCAAAGTATATTAAATACCTTAATTTGTTAACTCTTCACTAACTACCACAGTAAGCATTTGAGAGTCAGGTATATTGTGATCCTAACTTAAGGATAACGACTTCTCATTTAACCCCAGGATCACTAAGCAAAACCTGCCCCTCACCCTTGACATTTTCGAAAGTTCTTAGAATGTGTGAGACAAGATGCCATGGACTGACCAGAGCCTTGTGTGTTGCCCCTTGTTCAGGTTTGTTCCTCTTGAGTTGTTTCAGTGACTGCAGTGCTAGCAAACTTACCCAAGCTTATTCCACATATAATTGAAGGGATGAGCATCTTCTTGAATCTGCTTTTCGTTCAGCTGTCTTGAGGCATATTTGCAAATAAGAAAAGTAGTAGTATAGTTTTAGTTTCTATGTCTTAAGGGAGGAAGTACAGTTATCTTAAAGAGTTAGTTATTGATTTGAGAATTTTTTGTGAAAGTATGGTATAGCATTGGAAATGTAAATGAGCTAAATACCTAATAAAAAATGGAAAAAAAAAACATGAAGCTTGGGGCTGGAGAGATGGGTCAGCGGTTAAAAGCACTCACTCTCTTCCAGAGGTCCTGAGTTCAAATCCCAGCAACCACATAGTGGCTCACAACCATCTGTAATGGGATCTGACGCCCTCTTCTGGTGTGTCTAAAGACAGCTACAGTGTACTTATATATAATAATAAATCTTTTTTAAAAACAAAAAATAAAGAAAAAATTCTTAAACTGTAGACTCCGTTGTTTTTTCTAGAACATACTTGCCTTGTGTGGAAAAGTCTACTGCTAGAAGGAAAATTGTAATATATAATTTGTCTTTGGTACTTAAAATTATCTAAAACATTTATAAGTCTATAGAACAATTATATAATAGATAAATTTAAATCGCATAATGTATTTTCAAACCGCCCTTTATCTTTTACAAGATACAATTCTAAAGGGAACTTTCCAGATCTTCCTTTCAAGCACATCTATTCTTACAGATTCTCTCTTTTAGCCCTCAACAACATCTTATTCACCAACACAGCCCACTGTCAAGACATTCTGTAGCTTAACCCATTTGAGATGTCAGCTATACTCTATAACACCCAGTAATTGCCTTTTATTTGCCAAGAACACACATATCCACATGTTTTATTCTTCCCAGGGACTAGGGGAGCAATCACAAAGTTTCTTTCAGTTTCTCATTCACTGGCTCAGTTGAGACCTTACATAGCTCTTAAATCCAATTTGTCTAATTATGTGTTTTCTGGCATACCCAGCTGTGCATTTTGACTTCTTTTTCCTCTTGAAAGAAGACCTGGATTATACTTTGCTGGTTATAGATTGTGTGTGTGTGTGGGGGGGGGGACAAGGGCTTGTAGGCCTTGCCATGCTGTGACCTACTCTCCCATTTTGGGAAGAAAGGCATTTTACCCTCAGTCCTTACTGCTCTCTACAAAATCCTTGCTAAAGCTTTCAGCAAATGGGAAAAGTACATAGGACCTCTAGGGTGAATTAATTACACTGTTGACTGACTTCAAACCCAGAAACTTTCTGGAGGGAGGGAGGGAGGGAGGGAGGGAGGGAGGGAGGGAGGGAGAGAGGGAGAGAGAGAGAGAGAGAGAGAGAGAGAGAGAGAGAGAGAGAGAGAGAGAGAGAGAGAGAGAGAGAGATTTTGCTATGAAGAAGAAATCTTAGAAAATTTAATTAGGATGAAGACTAAAAGAAAAACAAGTTAAAATGACTTTTAGTCCCATGGTCTTGCAAAGATTATATGCCCCAGTGCAGGGGAATGCCAGGGCCTGGAAGCGGGAGTGGGTGGGTTGGGAAGCAGGGCGAGGGGAGGGTATAGGGGACTTTCAGGGTAGCATTTGAAATGTTTTGTTTTTGTTTTTGTTTTTGTTTCTTTGTTTTTCAAGACAGGGTTTCTCTGTATAGCCCTGGCCGTCCTGGAACTCACTCTGTAGACCAGGCTGGCCTCGAACTCAGAAATCTGCCTGCCTCTGCCTCCCAAGTGCTGGTATTAAAGGCACGCACCACCACCACCCGGCTAGCATTTGAAATGTAAATGAAGAAAATATATAATAAAAATCATTTAAAAAATGACTTTTAGATCAATGTCAGAAAGAGACAAAGGTAAATAATAATTTCATAACATATGAGGTATACAGATGGGTAGTAGTTCTCTCTTCAACATTAGATGGATAGTAGTTCTCTCTTCAACACGCTGACTGAAGTTGAGATTAATATGCAACAGGAAAGGGCCTCCTCGTGTGTTTATTATTTGTGAAGTCTCAGCCAAAACCAAGCCTACCTGTTTTCCCAACCAGTAATTAAACAAGAAAGGAGATATGACCTTGCCTAGTACATTTAGCTATGTTTAATAAGCAAAGTCTGTTAAGGGCTGAAAGAGCAGACAGCCATTTGTGAGGGTAGATCTGTGGCCTCAGAGGGAGCCCATGAGAAGAGGTGTGTTAAAAATGCCATCTTGCCTGTGCTATTTCCCAGTCAGGGTTGTTAAAAATAAGCAACCTTGGGTCTGAATTCACCTAGTCTGGCACGATGATGTGAAAATCTCCAGTAGAGCTGTTCAACTTTTCCAGAGAAGCTGGCTTAATACTTGCTTCATTTAGAAATGTCCCTGGCATGAAAGGAAATAAAGATAGACTTGCCATCCTCTTTTTGCTTTGAGCTGTCACTCCAAAAGCTCAGGAAAATTCTTCCTGCACTGCAAATTGACCTGGTACTACCTATCCAAACTACAGGCACTGCAGACAAAAGTGTCATCAATTGAAGAGCTGACACCAGACAATACTCTTTATTTGGAATTTTAAAATTATAGAGCTCTCCATGCACCCCAAATGCCATAAGAAGCCTTTGTAGGTGTTCTCTTCCTTAGTCATCTCTCTAGAGAACAAGCTGATTGGGTTGGGTCTTCCTCAATTCTCCATCCCCATCCTTCATCTTTAACAATTAAGGGGAAATAGTTCTGTCTAAAAAGCATAGTTGCATGAACCCTCCTTAGAAAAAGGGACAAGGCCCCAAAGAATAAAGGAAATGAGTAGATCATAGAATCAATTTTCTACGATACACTCTGTGGGTATCATTATTGTACTTTACCCACAGGAAGACAGTTAAATAACTTACCCAAAGGCACACAACATTTGTGTTTTTAACCATAATCATGCTTCCTTTATAGGCTGAATTTTGGTACATCCCACTTTTCCTCGGGCAAGTTTCTCTCATGAGTTCTAGCAAAGACAGTAGTACTAACTCTACCTCAAAGCATATACATTGATAGAGAACATTCATTGACTCCTACCCCAGAGCTCACTGTTAATTCAGGGAAGTGGGGCCAATATTTATTAAGCAAATATTATGCATCAGGTTCCCTGGTAAGCCTTTTGGAGACATCACTTCTTCTCATTCTCAAGGATAATTATATCAAGTAAACTGTTCTCAAATGCTTTTATCACTAATTTGTAAGTAAGGAAATTGAAAGGCAAGATAAACAGTAAACTCCACAGAGTCAGTGTGTTGTGAAACAAAGCCTACCATTTTCTCAAGCCTTAGCTGTTTTTGTAGTGTGTACTTAGGCATATCTTCCTCCAGAGGACCTCTTTAGGTATCCAAGACATTCTGCAGAACCCCCCAATGCTTCAGGTTGCCCTCAGATTTCTCAAGATTTTTCTGTGACTTCTCATGGGATGATACCAGACATCTGCTCCAGACCAGATGCTACCGTTAATTTTGAGCATGTTTGTGGCCTGAGGTGTGGCTTTCTAGTCACTCAGGTGAGTACAGGGATGCTAAGTAAAGCTGAGCATTCTCCATAGTTGTGAATAATGTCTTGATATTTGTTGGCATATGGACAGTCTTCCAGCAGGATTTCTTAATTACACTTTAAAAGTACATTCATCTCCACTGACGTGATATGCCTCCTACACAGCAGTCTTGGTTACTCATCAATGGTGGCATGAAAAATCCTGAAGAGTGGAGCAGATCAATGAAATCATTCTGATTCATGGAATTACTGTGCATAAATTGAGACAAAGTCTGCCTTGTTAAAACAGTAGTAAATACTGGAATGTTCAGTTAGTTCTTCCCTATGACAAAGTATTAGATTCTTCTTCTCCTTTCTAGAATAGTACAGAATTTGTTTTCAGATCCACTTAAAAACCAGAATACTTACCTCTAGAAACAAAGCTTGTAAGGGAAGAACTGCTGTCATACTGTTTGAAAATTTGGAACGGTCACCACAGAAACATTTGGTCTGTCCTGAATCCCTGTCAGCCGAACACATTTATTATGTTTTCTGCCAGTGCTCTTGTCTAGAAAAGCAGTCCTTTGTGTAACAATTGAATATGTAGACTAAATGAGGCAAAGAGGATCTAAAGGGACTGTCCAAAGCCAAGCTGAGAGAGGAGAGGGCCTTTGTATATACACTTACATTCTACTTCAATAGTTTCATCATTCCCCAAAACTAACTTAGACCACAAGTCTTCTGTGTTTGCATCTCAGTACCAAAAAAGACCACATATTCAGTGCTCTTAACAGAAGCAGCTCTGAGTCACACAGCCTCTAAACATATCTAAAAATGGATGATCACTCTTTTCTTCTTTTGTGCTTTCAACCATAACTTTTCCCAACTTTTTCAGAAGGTTAGCAGCTTGCAAAAATCTGAGGAGAACCATGAAAAGATCAGACCTTTAGTTCCTAAAGCGATCTAGAGCATAAGGAGGTTGAAAGTAACAGCTAATTAGATACCATGGAAAAGTGCCTCCCGGACCACGTTCAGAGACATCTGCCAACTGCGTAGAACGCTACTGTAACTCACAGATGTTTATCACTGCATCAGAATTTGAGTATGACCACATGCTTTCCACTCATTCCAGCTCCTCTCCCTTGACCTTTACTGATGTGCTCTGGGATGTGCAGCAGTCCCCCCTCCCACACACAGTACCCTTTAAAGAACCAAAGGCAGGGAGGAAGATGAAAGATGCTTCCTCCTGTGGTAGATGAGGAAACAGGCGAAACAAGATGGTGACTTCAGCAGAGCAGGTCACTTTTTTTGGGGTGGGGTGGAGTGGGGGATGCTCTGTGTGGAATAGATGTACAAAGCAGACTACCATGAATGTGATGCCTTCCCCCTGAAGTCCAGGGAGCCATGTCACCCCATGCACTAATGTGTAGCCTAGTTGGAACACTTTGACTCATTGCCACAAAAGTCCATTATGCACTATGGCTCTGCAGCCAGAGGGAGTGGCATCTGACATCTTAGCACAACCCAGCTTGATGCTCTGAGGCTCCTCCTTCACTCTCTGTAGCAGAGCACCAATTACCCTAAAGCCCCTGATAGCAAGTGGGGTTTGAGGATTAAAAAACTTGGGGAGATGATGGGACAGTGTCTTCTCAAGAGCAACACCAAGAACATAGGGAGTCCACCATGTATTTAGTTTCCAAATCCCAAGTACCCTGAACACATTCTCCTCTTTTCTGTAAAGTATATTTATACATGCACATTTTTATTGTTCATTCTACATATTTTAAATGTATCATATCAACCCTAATCTAAGTTCATCCACATTTATGTTCAACAGCATAGCTATAATCATCCTCTCTGGTGTTAGGAAACCTTCTAACAAACACATGAATGATAACATCTGCATAGTTTTTACTGTAAAAAAATATTATAATGTTTTTCTTATTAAACACTTTTTTAATTAGATGTTTTCTTTATTTACATTTCAAATGTTATCCCATTTCAGAGTTTCCCCTCTGAAAATCCCCTATCCTCTCCTCCCTCCCCCTGCTCCCCAACTCACCCACAACCATTCATGGTCCTGGCATTCCACTATGCTGGGGCATAGAGCCTTCACAAGACCAAGGGCCTCTTCCCCCATTGATGACCAACTAGGCCAACCTCTGCTACATATACAGCTAGAACCACAAGTCCCACCATGTGTTTTCTTTGATTGGTGGTTTAGTCTGAGTGAACTCTGGGGGGTACTAGTTAGTTCATATTGTTGTTCCTTCTATGAGGCTGGAGACCCCTTTAACTTCTTGGGTCCTATCTCTAGCTTCTTCATTGAGGACCCTGTGCTAACTCCAGTGGATAGATGTGAATATCCATTTCTGTATTAGTCAGGCATTGGCAGCGCCTCTCAGGAGACAGCTATATCAGGCTCCTGTCAGCAGACTCTTGTTGGCATCTACCTAGTGTCTGGGTTTGGTAGTTGTTTATGGGATGGATCCCCAGGTGGGGCAGTTTCTGCATAGTTGTTCCTTCAGTTTCTGCTCTGAACTTTGTCTCAGTAACTCCTTCCATGGGTATTTTGTTCCCCCTTCTAAAAAGGATTCTGAGCTTCTGGGCTAATATACACTTATCAGTGAGGGCATATATGTGTTCTTTTGTGATTGGGTTACTACACTCAAGATGATATCCTCCAGATCCACCCATTCGTCTAAGAATTTCATAAATTCATAAATATATTTCATAAATTGAAATAGCTGCATAGTACTCCATTGTGTAAATGTACCACATTTTCTGATTCCTTTCCTCTGTTGATGGACATCTGGGTTCTTCCCATCTTCTGGCTGTTATAAACAAGGCTGCTATGAACATAGTGGAGCATGTGTCTTTATTACATGGTGGACCGTCTTCTCAGTATATGCACAGGAGAGGTATTATTGGATCTTCCAGTAGAACTATGTACAATTTTCTGAGGAACCACCAAACTGATTTCCAGAGTGGTTGTACAAGCTTGCAGTCCCACCAGCAATGGAGGAGTGTCCTTCTTTCTCCACATCCTAACCAGCATCTGCTGTCACCTGAATTTTTGATCTTAGCCATTCTGACTGGTGTGAGGTGGAATCTCAGGGTTGTTATGATTTGCATTTCCCTGATGATTAAGGATGTTGAACATTTTTCAGGTGCTTCTCAGCCATTCGGTATTCCTCAGGTGAGAATTCTTTGTTTAGCTCTGAGCCCCATTTTTTAATGAGGTTACTTATTTTTACGAAGTCCAACTTCTTGAGTTCTTTATATATTGGATATTAGCCACCTATTGCATTTAGTATTGGTAAAGATCTTTTCCCAATTGGTTGGTAGCCTTTTGGTCTAATAGACAGTGTCTTTTGCCTTACAGAAGCTTTGCAATTTTTTGAGGTACCATTTGTCGATTATCGATCGTATAGCAAAAGCCATTGGTGTTCTGTTCAGAAATCTTTCCCCTGTGCGCATATCTTTGAGGCTCTTCCCTACTTTCTCCTCTATAATTTTCAGTATCTCTGGTTTTATGTGGAGTTATTTGATCCACATAGACTTGAGCTTTGTACAAGGAGATAAGAATGGATCTATTCACATTCTTCTACATGCTATTCACCAGTTTAGGCAGCACTATTTGATGCTGTCTTCTTTCTACTGGATGGTTTTAGCTCCTTTATCAAAGATCAAGTGATCATATGTGTGTCAGTTCATTTCTGGGTCTTCAATTCTGTTCCATTGATCCATCTGTCTGTCACTGTACCAGTACCATGCAGTTTTTATCGCAATTGCTCTGTAGTACAGCTTGAGCTCAAGGATTGTGATTCTACCAGATGTTCTGTTATTGTTGAAAATAGTTTTTGCTATCCTAGGATTTTGTCATTCCAGATGAATTTGCCAATTGCCCTTTCTAACTCTGTGAAGAATTGAGTTGGAATTTTGATGGAGATTGCATTGAATCTGTAGATTGCTTTTGGCAAGATAGCCATCTTGACTATATTGATCCTGCCAATACATGAGCATGGGAGATCTTTCCATCTTCTGAGATCTTCATTGATTTTTTTTCTTCAGAGACTTGAAATTCTTATCATACAATCTTTCACTTCCTTAGTTAGAGTCACACCAAGGTATTTTATATTATTTGTGACTATGTTGAAGGGTGTTATTTCCATAATTTATTTCTCATCCTGTTTATCCTCATCCTGTTTATCCTTTGTGTAGAGAAAGGCCACTGAATTGTTTGAGTTAATTTTATATCTAGCTACTGCACTGAAGCTGTTTATCAGGTTTAGGAGTTGTCTGGTGGAATTTTTAGGGCCACTTTTATATAATATCATATCATCTGCAAATAGGGATATTTTGAATTCTTGCTTTCCAATTTGTACTCCTTTGATCCCCTTTTGTTGTCTAATTGCTCTGGTTAGGACTTCAAGTACGATATTGAATAGGTAGGCAGAGAATGGGCAGCCCTGTCTGGTCCCTGATTTTACTGGGATTGCTTCCAGTTTCTCATCATTTAATTTGATACTGGCTACTGCTTTGCTGTATATTGCATTGAGTATAGGCTTTTGTAATAGGATCTAATGATTTTTTAGGTGTGCTGTCAAGCTACTAGTGTATGCTTGCTCCAGCTTCTTTTTGGAGGCATTCACAGCTATGATTTTCCCTCTTAGGCCTGCTTTGTGTCCCATAAGTTTGGGTATGTTGTGTCTTCATTTTCATTAAACTCTAAAAAGTCTTTAATTTCTTTCTTTTTTCTTCCTTGACCAAGTTATCATTGAGCAGAGTGTTGTTCAGCTTCCATGTGTATGTGGGTTTTCTATTATTTATGTTATTGAAGATCAGCCTTAGTCCGTGGTGATCTGATAGGGTGCATGGGATTATTTCAATATTTTTGTATCTGCTTAGGCCTGTTTGGTGACTCATTATATGGTCAACTTTGGAGGAGGTACCATGAGGTGCTGAGAAGAAGGTATATCCTTTTGTTTTAGGATGAAATGTTCTGTAGATATCTGTTAAATCCATTTGTTTCATAACTTCTGTTACTTTCACTGTGTCTCTGCTTAATCTCTGTTTCTAGGATCTGTCCATTGATGAGAGTGCGGTGTTCAAGTCTCCCACTATTATTGTGTGAGGTGTAATGTGTGCTTTGAGCTTTACTAAAGCTTCTTTAATGAATGTGTATACCCTTGTATTTGGATCATAGATGTTCAGAATTGAAAGTTCATCTTCAATTTTACTTTTGATGAGAAAGAAGTTTCCTGCCTTATCTTTTTTGAGAACTTGAGGTTAAACGTCAATTTTATTGGATATTAGAATAGCTACTCCAGCTTGTTTCTTTTCATTTGCTTGGAAAATTGTTTTCCGGCCTTTAACTCTAAGGCAGTGTCTGTCTTTGTCCCTGAGGTGAGTTTCCTGTATACAGCATAAAGTTGGGTCCCAATTAAATAACCAGTCAGTTAGTCTATGTCTTTATATTGGGGAATTGAGTCCATTGATTTTAAGAGATATTAAGGAAAAGTCGTTGTTACTTCCTGTTATTTTTGTTGTTACAGTTGGAATTCTGTTCATGTGTCTATCTTCTTTAGGTTTGTTGAAAGATTACTTTCTTGCATTTTCTCGAGCTTAGTTTCCCTCATTGTGTTGAAGTTTTCCCTTTATTATCCTTTGAAGGGCTGCATTTGTGGAAAGATATTGTGTAAATTTGGTTGTGTCATGGAATACCTTAATTTTTCCATCTATAGTAATTGAGAGTTTTGCTGTTTATACTATCCTGGACTGGCATTTGTGTTCTCATAGGGTCTGTATGACATATTCCCAGGATCTGCTGGCTTTCATAGTCTCTGGGGAGAAGTCAGGTGTAATTCTTATAGGTCTGCCTTTATATGTTACTTGACATTTTCCCCTTACTTCTTTTAATATTCTTTCTTTTGTTTTGTGCATTAGGTATTCTGATTATCATGTGACAGGAGGCATTTCTTTTCTGATACAAACTATTTGGAGTTCTGTAGGTTTCTTTTACGTTCATGGGCAGCTCTTTCTATAGGTTGGGGAAGTTTTCTTCTATAATTTTGTTGAAGATATTCACTGGCCCTTTAAGTTGGAAATATTCCTTCTCATCTATACACCTATTATCCTTAGGTTTGGTCTTCTCATTGTGTCCTGGATTTCCTGGATGTTTTGTGTTAGGATCTTTCTCCTTTTCACGTTTTCTTTGATTGTTGTGTCAATGTTTTCTATGGTATTTTCTACACCTGAGATTCTCTCTTCTATTGCTTGTATTCTGTTGGTTATCCTTGCATCCTTGGCTCCTGACTTTTTTCTAGGTTTTCTATTTTCAGAGTAGTCTCCCTTTGTGATTTCTTTACTGTTTCTACTTCCATTTTTAGATCCTGGATGGTTTTATTCAATTGTTTCACCTAATTGGATGTGTTCTCCTGTATTTCTTTAAGGAAGTTATTTATTTCCTTCTTTTTTAATTTTTTTTATTACATATTTTCCTCAATTACATTTCCAATGCTATCCCAAAAGTCCCTCATACCCTCCCCCCCACACTCCCCTACCCACCCATTCCCACTTTTTGGCCCTGGCGTTCCCCTGTACTGGGGCATATAAAGTTTGCCTGTAAGTCTTCCATCATCATCATTCGAAGTGACTTTAGATCCATATCTTGCTTTTCTGGTGTGATGGTGTATCCAGGACTTGCTAAGGTGGGAGAGTTTGATTCTGATGATGCCAAGTACTGATGATGCCAAGTAACCTTGGTTTCTGTTGCTTCTGTTCTTATGATTGCCTCCTGCCATCTGATTATCTCAAGTGCTTACTGCCCTCAATATATCTGATTGGATCCTCCTGTCCTTCCTGTAATCCCGGTTGACTCAGGACTCTTCAGAGTCCAGCTTTCTTTGTGATTCTGTAAACCTAAAATTCTGGGTGTGTCAGAGTTCTTGGCAGTCAAGCTTCCTCTGAGACTCTGAGATCCTCATGTGACCAAACTCCTGGGATCCTGGGATCCTGGAATCCTAATCTCCTGGGCATGTTACAGTGCCTGGAATTGGTGTCTCCTCTGGGGACCATGGGGCTGTCAGCTGTGTTTGAAACCAAGGTATACCAGCACCGACCAGAAAGGAACCTTAGCCGCTGGTCAGGCAGAGGTCCTATGCCCTTGCTCCTGCTGTCACAGTACCCTCATGATTGCTGTGGAACAGATGTTGCTTCCACTTACCAGTGATCCTAAGATTCTGGGCATGCTCAGGTGTCTATGCTGTGGAGAATCCTTTGGGTACCGTGGGACTGTCCACCCGAGTTCGCACCCAAGGTTGCCCAGCATTGGCACCGACTGAAAAAGTAAACACATTTTTTTCCATTTTTTATTAGGTATTTAGCTCATTTACATTTCCAATGCTATACCAAAAATCCCCCATACCCACCCACCCCCACTCCCCTACCCACCCACTCCCCCTTTTTGGCCCTGGCGTTCCCCTGTACTGGGGCATATAAAATTTGCAAGTCCAATGGGCCTCTCTTTCCAGTGATGGCCGACTAGGCCATCTTTTGATACATATGCAGCTAGAGTCAAGAGCTCCGGGGTACTGGTTACTTCATTATCTTGTTCCACCTATAGGGTTGCAGATCCCTTTAGCTCCTTGGGTACTTTCTCTAGCTCCTCCATTGAGAGCCCTGTGATCCATCCATTAGCTGACTGTGAGCATCAACTTCTGTGTTTGCTAGGCCCCGGCATAGTCTCACAAGAGACAGCTACATCTGGGTCCTTTCAATAAAATCTTGCTAGTGTATGCAATGGTGTCAGCGTTTGGATGCTGATTATGGGGTGGATCCCTGGATATGGAAGTCTCTACATGGTCCATCCTTTCATCTCAGCTCCAAACTTTGTCTCTGTAACTCCTTCCATGGGTGTTTTGTTCCCAATTCTAAGGAGGGGCATAATGTCCACACTTCAGTCTTCATTCTTCTTGAGTTTCATGTGTTTAGCAAATTGTATCTTATATCTTGGGTATCCTAGGTTTGGGGCTAATATCCACTTATCAGTGAGTACATATTGTGTGAGTTCCTTTGTGCATGTGTTACCTCACTCAGGATGATGCCCTCCAGGTCCATCCATTTGGCTAGGAATTTCATAAATTCATTCTTTTTAATAGCTGAGTAGTACTCCATTGTGTAGATGTACCACATTTTCTGTATCCATTCCTCTGTTGAGGGGCATCTGGGTTCTTTCCAGCTTCTGGCTATTATAAATAAGGCTGCTATGAACATAGTGGAGCATGTGTCCTTCTTACCAGTTGGGGCATCTTCTGGATATATGCCCAGGAGAGGTATTGCTGGATCTCCCAGTAGTACTATGTCCAATTTTCTGAGGAATTGCCAGACTTATTTTCAGAGTGGTTGTACAAGCCTGCAATCCCACCAACAATGGAGGAGTGTTCCTCTTTCTCCACATCCACGCCAGCATCTGCTGTCACCTGAATTTTTGATCTTAGCCATTCTGACTGGTGTGCGATGGAATCTCAGGGTTGTTTTGATTTGCATTTCCCTGATGATTAAGGATGTTGAACATTTTTTCAGGTGTTTCTCTGCCATTCGGTATTCCTCAGGTGAGAATTCTTTGTTCAGTTCTGAGCCCCATTTTTTAATGGGGTTATTTGATTTTCTGAAGTCCACCTTCTTGAGTTCTTTATATATGTTGGATATTAGTCCCCTATCTGATTTAGGATAGGTAAAGATCCTTTCCCAATCTGTTGGTGGTCTTTTTGTCTTATTGACGGTGTCTTTTGCCTTGCAGAAACTTTGGAGTTTCATTAGGTCCCATTTGTCAATTCTCGATCTTACAGTACAAGCCATTGCTGTTCTGTTCAGGAATTTTTCCCCTGTGCCCATATCTTCAAGGCTTTTCCCCACTTTCTCCTCTATAAGTTTTAGTGTCTCTGGTTTTAAGTGAAGTTCCTTGATCCACTTAGATTTGACCTTAGTACAAGGAGATAAGTATGGATCGAGTCACATTCTTCTACACCATAACAACCAGTTGTGCCAGCACCAATTGTTGAAAATGCTGTCTTTCTTCCACTGGATGGTTTTAGCTCCCTTGTCGAAGATCAAGTGACCATAGGTGTGTGGGTTCATTTCTGGGTCTTCAATTCTATTCCATTGGTCTACTTGTCTGTCTCTATACCAGTACCATGCAGTTTTTATCACAATTGTTCTGTAGTAAAGCTTTAGGTCAGGCATGGTGATTCCACCAGAGGTTTTTTTATCCTTGAGAAGACTTTTTGCTATCCTAGGTTTTTTGTTATTCCAGATGAATTTGCAAATTGCTCCTTCTAATTCGTTGAAGAATTGAGTTGGAATTTTGATGGGGATTGCATTGAATCTGTAGATTGCTTTTGGCAAGATAGCCATTTTTACAATGTTGATCCTGCCAATCCATGAGCATGGGAGATCTTTCCATCTTCTGAGATCTTCTTTAATTTCTTTCTTCAGAGATTTGAAGTTTTTATCATACAGATCTTTCACTTCCTTAGTTAGAGTCACGCCAAGGTATTTTATATTATTTGTGACTATTGAGAAGGGTGTTGTTTCCCTAATTTCTTTCTCAGCCTGTTTATTCTTTGTATAGAGAAAGGCCATTGACTTGTTTGAGTTTATTTTATATCCAGCTACTTCACCGAAGCTGTTTATCAGGTTTAGGAGTTCTCTGGTAGAATTTTTAGGGTCACTTATATATACTATCATATCATCTGCAAAAAGTGATATTTTGACTTCCTCTTTTCTAATTTGTATCCCCTTGATCCCCTTTTGTTGTCGAATTGCTCTGGCTAATACTTCAAGTACTATGTTGAAAAGGTAGGGAGAAAGTGGGCAGCCTTGTCTAGTCCCTGATTTTAGTGGGATTGCTTCCAGCTTCTCTCCATTTACTTTGATGTTGGCTACTGGTTTGGTGTAGATTGCTTTTATCATGTTTAGGTATGGGCCTTGAATTCCTGATCATTCCAAAACTTTTATCGTGAATGGGTGTTGGATCTTGTCAAATGCTTTTTCTGCATCTAACAAGATGATCATGTGGTTTTTGTCTTTGAGTTTGTTTATATAATGGATTACATTGATGGATTTTCATATATTAAACCATCCCTGCATCCCTGGAATAAAATCTACTTGGTCAGGATGGATGATTGCTCTAATATGTTCTTGGATTCGGTTAGCAAGAATTTTATTGAGGATTTTTGAATCGATATTCATAAGAGAAATTGTTCTGAAGTTTGTTGGGTCTTTCTGTGGTTTAGGTATCAGAGTAATAGTGGCTTCATAAAATGAGTTGGGTAGAGTACCTTCTACTTCTATTTTGTGAAACAGTTTGTGCAGAATTAGATCTTCTTTGAAGGTCTGATAGAACTCTGCACTAAACCCGTCTGGTCCTGGGCTTTTTTTGGCTGGGAGACTATTAATAACTGCTTCTATTTCTTTAGGTGATATGGGACTGTTTAGATGGTCAACTTGATCCTGATTCAACTTTGGTACCTGGTATCTGTCCAGAAATTTGTCCATTTCGTCCAGGTTTTCCAGTTTTGTTGAGTATAGCCTTTTGTAGAAGGATCTGATGGTGTTTTGGATTTCTTCAGGAACTGTTGTTATGTCTCCCTTTGCATTTCTGATTTTGTTAATTAGGATTTTGTCCCTGTGCCCTTTAGTGAGTCTAGCTAAGGGTTTATCTATCTTGTTGATTTTTCTCAAAGAACCAACTCCTCGTTTGGTTAATTCTTTGAATAGTTCTTCTTGTTTCCACTTGGTTGATTTCACCCCTGAGTTTGATTATTTCCTGCCGTCTACTCCTCTTGGGTGAATTTGCTTCCTTTTTTTCTAGAGCTTTTAGATGTGTTGTCAAGCTGCTAGTATGTGCTCTCTCCCGTTTCTTCTTGGAGGCACTCAGAGATATGAGTTTCCCTCTTAGAAATGCTTTCATTGTGTCCCATAGGTTTGGGTACGTTGTGGCTTCATTTTCATTAAACTCTAAAAAGTCTTTAATTTCTTTCTGTATTCCTTCCTTGACCAAGGTATCATTGAAAAGAGTGTTGTTCAGTTTCCACGTGAATGTTGGCTTTCCATTTTTTATGTTGTTATTGAAGATCAGTCTTAGGTCATGGTGGTCTGATAGGATACATGGGACAATTTCAATATTTTCGTATCTGTTGAGGACTGTTTTGTGACCAATTATATGGTCAATTTTGGAGAAGGTCCAGTGAGGTGCTGAGAAGAAGGTATATCCTTTTGTTTTAGGATAAAATGTTCTGTAGATATCTGTCAGGTCCATTTGTTTCATAACTTCTGTTAGTTTCACTGTGTCCCTGTTTAGTTTCTGTTTCCACGATCTGTCCATTGATGAAAGTGGTGTGTTGAAGTCTCCCACTATTATTGTGTGAGGTGCAACGTGTACTTTGAGCTTTACTAAAGTGTCTTTAATGAATGTGGCTGCCCTTGCATTTGGAGCATAGATATTCAGAATTGTGAGTTCCTCTTGGAGGATTTTACCTTTGATGAGTATGAAGTGTCCCTCCTTGTCTATTTTGATAACTTTGGGTTGGAAGTCGATTTTATCCGATATTAAAATGGCTACTCCAGCTTGTTTCTTCAGACCATTTGCTTGAAAAATTGTTTTCCAGCCTTTCACTCTGAGGTACTGTCTGTCTTTTCCCTGAGATGGGTTTCCTGTAAGCAGCAGAATGTTGGGTTCTGTTTGTGTAGCCAGTCTGTTAGTCTATGTCTTTTTATTGGGGAGTTGAGACCATTGATATTAAGAGATATTAAGGAAAAGTAATTGCTGCTTCCTGTTATTTTTGTTGTTAAAGTTGGCATTCTGTTCTTGTGGCTGTCTTCTTTTAGTTTTGTTGAGGGATTACCTTCTTGTTTTTTCTAGGGCGTTGTTCCCGTTCTTGTATTGTTTTTTTTCTGTTATTATCCTTTGAAGGGCTGGAT
Source organism: Mus musculus (assembly GCF_000001635.26). NCBI lineage: Eukaryota > Metazoa > Chordata > Mammalia > Rodentia > Muridae > Mus > Mus musculus. The sequence goes on from NC_000079.6 coordinate 76,907,779, forward strand.
TCGTGGAGAGATAATGGGTGAATTTAGTTTTGTCGTGGAATACTTTGGTTTCTCCATCTATGGTAATTGAGACTTTGGCTGGGTATAGTAGCCTGGGCTGGAATTTGTGTTCTCTTAGTGTCTGTATAACATCTGTCCAGGCTCTTCTGGCTTTCATAGTCTCTGGTGAAAAATCTGGTGTAATTCTGATAGGCTTGCCTTTATATGTTACTTGACCTTTTTCCCTTACTGCTTTTAGTATTCTATCTTTATTTAGTGCATTTGATGTTCTGATTATTATGTGTCGGGAGGAATTTCTTTTCTGGTCCAGTCTATTTGGAGTTCTGTAGGCTTCTTGTATGTTCATGGGCATCTCTTTCTTTAGATTTGGGAAGTTTTCTTCAATAATTTTGTTGAAGATGTTTGCTGGTCCTTTTAGTTGAAAATCTTCATTCTCATCCACTCCTATTATCCGTAGGTTTGGTCTTCTCATTGTGTCCTGGATTACCTGGATGTTTTGAGTTAGGATCTTTTTGCATTTTCCATTTTCTTTGATTGTTGTGCCGATGTTCTCTATGGAATCTTCTGCATCTGAGATTCTCTCTTCCATCTCTTGTATTCTGTTGCTGATGCTGGCATCTATGGTTCCAGATTTCTTTCCTAGGGTTTCTATCTCCAGCGTTGCCTCACTTTGGGTTTTCTTTATTGTGTCTACTTCCCTTTTTAGGTCTAGTATGGTTTTGTTCATTTCTATCACCTGTTTGGATGTGTTTTCCTGTTTTTCTATAAGGACTTCTACCTGTTTGGTTGTGTTTTCCTGTTTTTCTTTAAGGACTTGTAACTCTTTAGCAGTGTTCTCCTGTATTTCTTTAAGTGAGTTATTAAATTTCTTCTTTATGTCCTCTACCATCATCATGAGAAATGCTTTTAATTCCAGGTCTACCTTTTCAGGTGTGTTAGGATGCCCTGGACTGGGTGAAGTGGGAGTGCTGGGTTCTGATGATGGTGAGTGGTCTTGGTTCCTGTTAGTAGGATTCTTACGTTTACCTTTCGCCATCTGGCAATCTCTGGAGTTAGTTGTTATAGTTGTCTTTGTTTAGTGATTGTTCCTCTGTTGATTTTGTTATCCTCTATCAGCAGACGTGGGAGACTAGCTCTCTCCTCTGAGTTTCAGTGGTCAGAGCAGTCTCTGCAGGCAAGCTCTCCTCTTACAGGGAAGGTGCACAGTTATCTGGTGTTTCGACCTCCTCCTGGCTGAAGATGAAGGCCCAAAACAGGATCTTTCCCAGAAGCTGTGTTGCTTTGGCCAGGAAGGTGGCAGGTTGTCTGGAGCCGAAGATGGCGCCGCCTCAGAAGCTCTCTGGCTCTCGCCAGTCCCAGAAACGGCTGGCCTCTGTATTACACACAGTCACCCGTGCAGCCTGCCCTCCGCGGAGTCCTGGAGCCAAGGAGGCTCCCGCAGCCGGGGCCTGAGGCACAAACCTATTGGGCTGGCGGATATCTGTGCACTCACCAGGAAGGTGGCCGGTTGTCTGGAGCCGAAGATGGCGCCGCCTCAGAAGCTCTGTGGCTCTTGCCAGGAAGGTGGCCCTAAACACATTTTTAAAAAGTATTTGCTTCAATTTTTTAACATCTCAATGCTATAAGAAAATATCTAAGTATTTGGGTAATACCTTCTGGTAAAATCCTCAAAGAATCTCCAGCTCAAAATATATTCATTTTGAAGGCTTTTTGTATTTGATGTAAATTGGCAGCTTTTAAAAACTAACATCTTGTGTATAAGCATATGTATATGTATACGTATATGTATATCTGTCCTTTCTCCAGGACAGCCATGCTGACTTCTCAGTGTTTCCCTAACTACCACTTCCCACGCTCCATTGAGACTAAGAGTGACATGGACAGTGCCTCTGAGTTCTCTTATCTCTCTGTCATAAATTCTTCTGATGTATTTGCTGCCCAGCAATCTCCTATTAGACCAAAACCAAGTTATTTAAAACTCAGTGGTTCCAGGTTGTGTTTGGCTAGTTAGTTACCTTCCCATGGTAGTTTGCCATAGAGCCTACTTGTTCCTCAGCTGGCTGCTGACCAAAATAAAACATAATAATCAGCAGCAGAGTCAAGCAAATGAGTTCAATCTTTGCCAGTGGCTTCTTTAAATTAACCCAGGAATAGTTACTTAGTAAACACAGCATTGCCTTACCTTCTGTCTGAGTGTCCCATGGCTCTAGATGTCTCTCAGTCTCCCCTTAGCGCCTTTAATGTCCCTGAAACCTTAGGTAGAAATTTCTTCTTTTTATGTATTTTTATCTTACCTTATTAATGTGTTCACATTCTGCTGACACATCTGAGCCTTACGTGCACCCTGATCATGCATGTGTCTACATGTGTTTGCCCAGAAGAGCTCTTCCAGTGAGTACCTTTGGTGGCTTGTGACTTCTCTTGGAGATGTCAAGACCAAATCAGCAAACAACACAATGAGGAAAAGGAACATCTCAACGTTTGTAATGATTGGGTCACTGTCTCTCTCACTACTATGTGATGGTTGATACACTCCTATCACACAGGAAGACCTCTCAGACAGAGCAGCACAATAGTTGCTCCACAATAGTTGCTCAAAAAAAAAAAAAAAAACAAAAACAAAAAAGTTAATGATTCCGGATATTGTAATACATATCTGTAATTGCAGTACTCAGAAGGCTGAGGAAGATTGCTGAGTTCTGGCTTGGACTGATATACATAGAAAAAAACTCAAAATAAAAGGAAATAAAAATAAACAAACACTTCACCTTTCTTTCCTAGTCAAAAACTGTATAAATGTACACAATTTTTAAAAAAGTTTCAGGCATTAACAATTAAAGATGACTATGTTTTGTCCCTCTCCTGAGGCAGTTTGTGACATACTGGGTGAGCAACCAGCTAAGTCAAACAGTTGAATATTTCAGGTGTGTGTAAGTAGAATATTAGATGATGCAGAATGAGTGTGTGTGCCCTGCCTGTGTGAAGACATGGGGGCTAGAGGTCTGTGTCTCTGCAGTCGCTCCCTGCTCCCTGCTTCTGAGCCGTCCTCTTCACTCACTGACTCCGTATTTACCTTTAATATTTCTTCCACTTATAGCCTGCTCTTTTACTCTATTCTCCAACTGCAGCTGAACTTAAAATTGGAAAGATAAAACTGCAGAATGCTGGGCGATGAGTGTTATCTGTACGTGACATGTATGTTCATACAGAAAAAGATGTTAAGGAAATACTTCTATTTTTAAAAGGCAATTTCTAAAGATCTCCTTGCTGGGAAGCACAGTTCTTGCGTTGAATCTACCAGACTCTGACGAGATTTAAGAGTTTAAAGTTAGTGGGAGTTGTCTTAAAAGATATAGTTGGTATGATATTTTAGCCCCTTCCACATGCCTGAACTGTTCCAGCCTGTTCTGGTTCCTGCCAATGTAATAAAGCAGACACTTACAGTTTTGTTGTTGTTGTTGTTTTACAATTTTATTTATTGTATTTATATGAATACACTGTAGCTGTCTTCAGACATACCAGAAGAGGGTATCAGATCCCATTACAGATGGTTGTGAGCCACCATATGGTTGCTGAGATTTGAACTCAGGATCTCTGGAAGAGCAGCGGTTGCTCTTAACCAATAAGCCATCTCTCCAACCCACTGAGCTTGACTCTCTTTTTTTAAAAAAAATATTTTTCTTTAATTACATTTAAAATGTTATCCCTTTCCTAGTTTCCCCTCTGAAAATCTCCTTTCCCCTCCCTTCTCCCCCTGCTCACCAACCCACCCACTCCCTCTTTATGGCCCAGGTATTCCCCTATATTGGTGCATAGAACGTTCACAGGACCAAGAGCCTCTCCTCCCATTGATGACCGGCTAGGCCATCCTCTGCTACATATTCAGCTAGAGCCACAAGTCCCTCCATGTGTTTTCCTTGATGGGTGGTTTAGTCCCAGTGAACTCTGGGGGTACTGGTTAGTTCATATTGTTGTTCTTCCTATGGGGCTGCAAACCCCTTCAACTCCTTGGGTCCCATCTCTCGATTCTTCATTGAGCACCCTATGCTCAGTCCAATGGATGGCTGTGAGCATCCACTTCTGTATTAGTCAGGCATTGGCAGAGCCTCTCAGGAGACAGCTATATCAGGCTCCTGTCAGCAAGCTCTTATTGGTATTTGCAATAGTGTCTGGGTTTGGTGGTTGTTTATGAGATGGATCCCCAGGTGGGGCAGTTTCTGCATGGTCATTCCTTCAGTCTCTGCTCTGAACTTTGTCTCAGTAACTCCTTCTATGGGTATTTTGTTCCCCATTCCAAGAAGGAACGAAATATCTACACTTTGGTCTTCCTTCTTCTTGAGTTTCATGTGTTTTGCAAATTGTATCTTCGGTAGTCTAAGTTTCTGGGCTAATATCCACTTATCAGTAAGTGCATATCATGTGTGTTCTTTTGTGATTGGGTTACCTCACTTAGGATGATATCCTCCAGATCCATCCATTTGTCTAAGAATTTCATGAATTCATTGTTTTTAATAGCTGAGTAGTACTCCATTATGTAAATGTACGACATTTTCTGTATCCATTCCTCTGTTGAGGAACATCTGGGTTCTTTCCAGCTTCTTGCTATTATAAATAAGGCTGCTATGAACATAGTTGAACATGTGTCCTTATTACAAGTTGGAACATCTTCTGGGTATATGCCCAAGAGTGGGATTGCTGGATCTTCCAGTAGAACTATGTCCAATTTCCCTGAAACCCACCTCTAGCTCCACCAAAGTGTGTTTACCACTGAAGGACAGCTGAAAGCATTGCCTCCATAAAGGGCTGGAGCCTTAGACAGCAACTGGAGTACCAGGTCTCCAGAGCCACTCAGACCTTCTCAGGGGCAGAAAGAACACAGCACTTCATGCTGCTTCAATGTCTTACTCTAAAGTGATTTTATTTATTTTTTTCCTCATGTAAGCTAATTTAAAAAAACAAAAAACAAACAAACAAAAAACCCTGAACTTCTAAAGGCCTGTTTTCCTACCTTTGTCTTTTTTAATTGAGGAATGAAATGCCAGAGAAAAGAGCAAAGGATACTGATAGGTTTCTCAGGTCTCAGGATGAATTGCTTAGTCCTATTTAGCCTTTCTCATTGTTTCTGGATGAAACACTGTGCCTCATCCTTTTCCTAATCACCAAATTGTATTATGATAAAGGAGGCGAGATGGAGACCACTTGCTCACTCCTGGCCTGGGGTTTCTTCTATTACACTCTGCTCCTAACTATAGCTTGTAGTAGGTGGTCTTAGAAGAGAAGGGGAAGGGGTTGAGGGAGGGGAGAGGAGGGCAGGATTGGGAGGATAGGATGGAGTGAGACTGTGATCAGAATGTAAAACGAATAAATAAGTTAATGAAAAACAACACCTGCCTATGAATCCTGCTTCCCTAACTGGCCTGCCTTGTCTGGCCTCAGTGGGAGAGGATGTACCTAGATCTGCAGTGACTTGAGATGCCAGAGAGGGTTGGTTCCCCAGGAGGAACCTCTACCTCTCAGGGATAAAGGAGAGGGAAGTGGGGGGATGGGGGGAAGAGGCCTCATGGGGGAGGAGCTGCTATTGTAATGTAAAGTGAATAAATTTGTATTTTTTTCTAGAACCACTAGGATTTGTACCTTTATTCACATAAGCTACCTTAAGAACACTGTCTATAAACAACTGATGAAAACATCCAGTGTATCCCAAGTAGTGACAGAAACAGGATGAACTGTGTGATCACAATTTTGTAAAGTATATTCAATGTATACAAAAAGTAAACAGAAATGAACAGTACCCAAAAATTAGTAGAGTTGGTTGCTGAGTAGCACTGCTGTTGGTGATTTCACTTCTATTTTCCACTCCTTTGTGATTACTTTATCATAAAGTTCTAATTCACATTAACTTGCAGATTACAGTAATGCATAAGACATTTAAGATAGTTTTTTTTATTAGATATTTTCTTTATATACATTTCAAATGCTATCCCGAAAGTTCCCTATAGCCTCCCTCCGCCCTGTTCCCCTACCCACCTACTCCCACTTCTTGGACCTGGCATTCCCCTATACTGAGGCATATAAAGTTTGCAATACCAAGGGGCCTCTCTTCCCAGTGATGGCCGACTAGGCCATCTTCTGCTACATATGCAGCTAGAGATATGAGCTCTGGGGGTACTGGTTAGTTCATATTTTTGTTCCAAATATAGGGTTGCAGACCCCTTCAGCTCCTTGGGTGCTTTCTCTAGCTTCTCCATTGGGGGCTCTGTGTTCCATCTTATAGATGACTCTGAGCATACACTTCTGTATTTGCCAGGCACTGGCATAGCCTCATATGTGACCATGTGTCTTGTCCTAACTTCTTTACAAACCTTTAACGACTCAGATTTCAATAATAAGTTCTGTCTTTCTCCAAACCCATTCTATTTTCTTTTTTTTCTCATTAATTTATTTACTCACTTTACATCCCAATATCCCCTCCTCCCAGTCCCCCATCCCCAAATCACCAAAGTTCTCCCCACCCCCATTTTCCCTCCCTTCCTCCTCTGAGAAAGGGGAGGTCCCTCTCCTCCCCAATCCCCCCTCTCTCTTGGGTATCACCCAACCCTGGCATATCAAGTCACTGCAGGACTAAGCACACCCATCAGGATCAGAATGTAAAGTGAATGAATGAATGAATGAATGAATGAATAATTAAATAATTGAATAAACGGATAAATAAATGAGTAAATAAATCAGAAAAAGAGAAGAACAACAGCAAAAGAGTTGGGTGGTCTTGGTGGAATTGTTCATGTATATGGATGGGCACTTTTTGGTGGTATGTTGTGTGAGGTTGAGTGTGGTGTATGCAATATGTATGTGTGCATGTGGGTGGTTATATACGTGTGTGTGAGGATCATAAGCTGATATGGGTTGCTCACTGCCTTTATTTTTTTAGACATGCTCTCACATAGAATTTGAAGCTCATAGTTTGAATGAGGCTGGCTAGCCAATGAGCTTCAGGGATCCACTTGTCTCTGTTCTCTATCCCCATCAATAAGCACTGGGGATACAGATGTATCTCATATCACTCAGGTTTTACATGCTGGGGAGTCTAAACTCAGGCTCTCACACTTATACAGTGGATGCTGTAGGAAATGCACTATGTGTTGGTAGATGCTTATTGCCTGTGATTCATGAAGGTGCTAAGAACTTGAACACCTTCATTAAAAAGGCAAAGGTATGCAACTAGTGACACAGCTCAGGGATGGGGGGTGGGGTGGGAGTACTGGTTAGTTCATATTGTTGTTCCTCCTATAGGGTTTCAGACCCCTTTACCTCCTTGGGCACTTTCTCTAGCTCCTTCACTAGAGGCCCTGTGTTCCATCCAATAGATGACTGTGAGCATCCACTTCTGTATTTTCCAGGCATTGGCATAGCCTCACAAGAGAGAGCTATATTAGGGTCCTGTCAGCAAAATCTTTCTGGCATATGCAATAGTGTCTGGGTAGTCGGCCATCAATGGGAGGAGAGGCCCTTGTTCTTGCAAAGATCATGTGCCCCAGTACAGGGGAATGCTAGAGCCAGGTAGCAGGAGTGGGTGGGTTGGGGAGCAGGGCAGGGGAGGGTATAGGGGGCTTTGGGGATAGCATTTGAAATGTAAGTGGGGAAAATATCTAATAAAATATATAAAAAAAGAAATAATGAACAAATTACAGTATAATTTACAAATAAATCTGAAAAGGCAGATTTTTTTAAAAAGGCAAAGGTAAACAACAAATGGTTTATCTATCAGCTTGTAGAAGATGCTTATGAATCAGCAGTATTACTGGGACTCTAATTGCCTTTAATCTTGCATTTTTTTAAAATGTTGTGTGAAGTAAATTTGTGAATAACATACAACTTTTAAGATTTTCTTGCCTCTCATATATGCAACATAAATAGTATGATAGAAGCCAAACTGAAATTACACCTTTGAGGACACTATCAGTCAGTTGTTACTGAATATATTTAATGGTATAAGAAAAGGAAAATTACAATTACATGTCATCACTTTAAAAATAGCTGAGTTTTCTGCTACTGTTGCTTTTATGAAAAGACAGTTTATTATACACCATTCTCAAATAATATGTTGTCTATATTGTCAGTGGCCAAACAAACAAAAAAATCAAGGAATTAAATTCCAAACTCTCTACTTCTTAGCTACACAAATTTATCCAAAATTGCTCTACACCTTAATTTTTCTCCCAGGGCAATGAGGACAATAGCTACATTGTTGTTCTTCCAGATATGTACCAGCGAACACAATATGTCAAGCACATAGTAAGGGCTCAGTAAATGTCCACTAGCTACCTTACTTAGTGTGTAACAGAGTAAGCCGTTGTGAGTATCAAGGGTGGTTTAGATGCCACAGGAGCCAGCAACCCTCTTGAAATATTACCTTCTAAGTTCTATTGGAAAGGATGGTTTTCACTGGGCATGGAAGTACACACCTTCACTCCCAGAACTGTCCTAAGTTTAAGGCCACCTTGGGGTACGTTCTGAATTTCAGGTCAGCTAAGATGCATAACAAGACTTTCTAAAAAATGTCTTTTCCACAGAGCCATTGCACAAATTTTAATGCCAAATGCCTAGGTAATGTAAAACCAATGTGACCAATCATCCTGTTGTGTATGAGTGTGTGTGTCATGGGGGGGGGGATGACCTTCAAAGATAAAATGTATATGTCAATATCAATAAAAGCATCAAATGATAAAAATTAGAACATATGATAAAATTTGAGCAAAGAAAATATCCAGCAGATTAAGCTTCTTAGAAATAGATTCTCATAGAGCGCTATAAATGTATGCCACTTTTTCAGGTAAGTCAGAAAGAACTATTTCCTGATTATTGTTCTGTCTGTCTGCCATGTATACACAAAGGCAGACAGCACCATAAGCTAACATGGGACATCTCTGAAAGTGCCAGTAGGTCCACTAAAATCCCCTTTCCTGAAAACCTCACACAGGACGCGTCGGGTAGGAGAATGGAAAAGGTACCACACCATGCCCGGAGACAGGGACAATTTTAATAAATCAGAGTGGAACATGAAAATGTCAACTTAATCAAGCATTTAAATTTTATTAATCAAGCCTAATTTTTATGAGTGCAACTAATCACTGAAGCTGGACAAATTTGTTCTCGATTGCATCAGAAACATAATTTTAATATTTAATGGACTGATGAATTTAAATGGAGAATTATCTTTATGAAACATGCTCTTCATAATTTGCCATTAAACGGGAAATAAAAAATCAACATAAATCTTACATAAAGGTTATTTAACTAAATGTTGGTACTATAAATATTATAAATGCATTGTGCACTAATTTAGCAATCACATAGTATACTACATAAAGCAGAAATGATAAGTGCACCAGACAGGCTCAGCAAGGCTACTGAGCAAGCTCTGACTTACTGCAGGAAGCTCATGAGTATTACCAGATAGCGTGTGCTTCCTGACCATTCTTTACACTCCAGCTTTTATACTGAATTTTGTCATTCAGTGACCATATTCTTTCCAATCCAAAAGCCCCACTAGACCTTTCTTTTGTGAAGATGATTCTCATTACACAAAAAAGATTTGAAATACTTTATCATTATTTATAGAAAAAATGTGTAAGCTTAGGACTATAGGACTTATTTTTATACCAACATGCTTCATTTTTAAAGTTGAATATTCTGACATAATTTTTTCAGTTTTTGTAACACTGTAGGTGAAAATCATAACAAAGAAAGACTCAGTATCTGAATCCTTTCCTGAACCCACAGCCCATTCCTCCTGTTCCAGCCACGACTCAGAATATTGCTTAAAAGACACTTTCCTAAGAGTTAAGTAGATCCAAAAGGTTGGCAATATTTTTTTTTTCTTTAGTTTTTCGAGACATGGTTTCTCTGTGTACCCCTGGCTGTCCTGGAACTCACTCTGTAGACCAGGCTGGCCTTGAACTCAGAAATCCGCCTGCCTCTGCCTCCCGAGTGCTGGGATTAAAGGCATGCGCCACCACGCCCGGCTAAGGTTGGCAATATTAAGCTCTAAGAGTAATGCGTTATTTGGAAATATTTTTCTTATAAAGCCCAAATGTTTCAAACATGTAGTATTTATCTGTGCTACTGTATGTGAAAGTAATCCCTTGCTTAAAATAGAAATGGCCTAGTGTACCTTTAGTGTTCTTGAGCATATACGATGGAGTTAGAGCAAGGGACATTTTGTTTCAGGGCACACAGTGGAGTAGACATCATGCCAACTTTTCCTCTTCATTGCAGAGCTGTTAAATAATACAAAGGGGCTTGCATGAGGCAGCCCAAAGGTGTAAAATTACTAAAGTTGTTTTCAAATCCAAAAATGTTCAGTTATGTCTGTCTTGTTAAAGTGGTGTGGTTGTGGAATGAGACTTTGGATTTTAACGTTAAGGCTTAAGAACACGACAAAGTATTTTACTTCAAAAATACTGTTTTTAAAACAAATTTATAATGAGCCCATTTTTAATTTTACTTGAAAATCACATTAAATAATTCAAAATGTTTGGCCTTTTTATGCATTATTGTAATTTGGCAAATAATAATACTTTAAAGGAAATATCATTTTAAATAATGTGTTAGAGGTTAATGGTAACCCGGTGATCCTGGTCAGCTGGATTAACACACAATATCCTAACAACACCAATGTTTTTGATCTTTTGGGTTGTTGTTTTTTTTTTTTTTTTTTTTTTTTTGGCAAGCAAAACCTACAATACATTGTGAGTCCTTTAGATGGAGACATAGTTCAAATAAACACTAGAATTCTCAGAGTACTTTATGTAATGATAAACATTTAAGAAACCCAGAGGGAAATATGAAGAGAAATTCATTTAAGATATGTATGTTGAATATAGGATTTGTATTAGTTATTGTTTAGATTTCTCAGTGAAAAGGTTTCTTCTGAATATTAAGTTAAAATGACACTTAAGAAAATAAAAGGTTACATCCTTTTGGACAGTCAAGTAAATTTACTGTCCTTGTCCCTTCCAGCAAAGCATATCATCCTGCAAATAAGGATGCCGTTGATGATGCAGAATGCAGGCTATACATAATCAGTGACATGAATCAACAGCCATCTGAGAGGTGCATTAAAGCCATACTTCTTATTAAGAACCAGACTAAATTACAACATGGCACTTCCCAAAATGAGCCCCTGAAATGCATTCTCCATGAAATAATTGTCTTTGAGTCTCTGTTAAAAGTCAGGAAGTCTTTTTAGCAATGAGTGCTAATGCTTTTCGTTCTAGTCTGCCTTCTTTTGTATTGCAATTCATTCAGCTTCCACTGGCAACCTATCACACCAGTTATTATTATGTCTAGCGCCCCAGTTATCTTGAAAACTACTGTACCTGAACTACTTCAAGGTCAAATTCATAATAGCATGATTCAAATTAGGAGGCCATCATACATCTATGTGCATTGAGAAGTGCTGGGATGAAGCAGTATACTCCAGACATGCTTGTGGGACTTATTATTTTTACACACAAGTAATAAATTATATATGTAGTTTACTTGTTACATTCATTCTGTAAATGTTTCTTCTCAAAAGGTTTAGAAGAAGCAAGTCCAACAATGAAAGACAGTCTGCCCAACCATATCTATACTGATCTAACTGATGACAGACATCTTCAGCCAGAACTCTGGTGCTCTCAAAATCATTTGAGTGGTTATGTGCATTTTCTCAATCCCTAGGCATCCCACAATTTCCTATTGCACTTATACCTGTGATAAATCCATTGACAGAGAAGTGCATGCTCTGCTGGACTTATGCATTTGGTTGACCTAAACAAAATCTAGACTTGGTAAAAACACTCTACTCTCTCCAAACATGCACTAGAAATGGGCACATGTTCTGGGTGTTTTCAAAGACAAGCATCTGTACCCATTGGATGTTTCAAATATGGAATTAAATTCAAAACTTCTGACAATATTCTTATTTTAATATTTACCACTGCTATTGTGCATGTGGTCACTGTGATTTCTTTAAATATGACATATATACTTAGACTGTTGGAATCAAAACATTTGACATGTGTAACTATTGTTTCTGAATCTAGCAAACCATACATTTTATTCAAATATTGTCTTTAAGGAAACATAAACACACAAGAAACTATTTCTGCCAGCAATGACTTTGCAGGCAATTTAGGGCTCCATGTGTCTAATGCTAATAAGGTCAATATAAGCCAGTTTCTTTTGCTTTTTTTTAATATAAAGGGTTTTAAACAAGGGAAAGTTATTACTCCTAAGAAAAATCATAATTTTTCTTGTTTCATAATTTTTAAGGACCTTTAAATGTCTTTCATTGCCTTGGTTGTATACACACACCCTAAGTTGGTATTACAATGTAATATTAGTAACCAGACTATAGAGACATTAATAACGGAGTCACCAGTTCCACTGCTTTCTAGTCTTTCTCCATGTGCTTTACAACCATCTGCATGCACTTTTATTCATATTACCAGGATTCTTAACAATTCAGCCAGATGAAATTTTGTTTTCTTATAATTTATAAAATGCCCCTCTGCAGTGTGTTACATTGGAAAGCACAAACTCTAAAGAACACCCTTCAACGACTTAAGACATAGAGATTCTGTAGATACAAGTTGGTTCCCTTTTGAAAAGAGATTTTTTTACAAATGTACAACCACACATGAAATTTTATATGCTAATGCCAAATGTTCAGCAAATATTGGATATGGAAGAAGAAATGCTATGTTTTAAAAATAATGATATCTACTTGTTCTTTGACTGTAATGTTGCTGGCATACTATGTTGGAGGCTGCCTAGGTGTGTTTTTTAAAATGTCATCTTTATTAGTATTACATTCAAAGAATAGTACTGCATCAGTTTCTTTCCAGACCTTTTTCCAGTGTGTGTGACTTATAAGTCTGTGACAAGTGACATTACAGAAGGTCGTGTCACTTTTAACTGCTTGCATTACATCTTTCTGATTTCCCTAGTGCCCTTCCTTTGTTTGATTAATACTATTTGCTTTCAAGCAAGGTATCAGAAAGCATGATTTGGAAAAAAGAATTCTAGAGCCTTAGAGAATCCTCTTTTAAAAAGGGGGGGGGGGACCTAACTTATTAAATGTATTTTTCCTAACAAATGCATTTTTTCTCATTTTTCCTTTTTCCCCTAAAGGGGAGATCTCTCTCTCTCTCTCTCTCTCTCTCTCTCTCTCTCTCTCTCTCTCTCTCTCTCTCTCTCTCTCTCTCTCTCTCTCTCTCTCTTTCTCTCTCTCTCTCTCTTTCTCTCTCTCTCTCTCTCTCTCTTCCTCTCTCCCTGCCTCTCTCCCCGCCTCTCTCCCTTTCTCCCTCCTTTCATCCTTCCCTCCCCAGCCCTACCTGTGTGTGTCTGTGTGTGTGTATTTAGTAACTACATTATTGCTGACAATTTTTGCACTATTAAACTTTGAATACTTAGACAATGGGCTATATAGCATTTACTTGGGTTGCTTTGAAGAGGACAGAGCTGGCATTTGAGGCAAGGACTTTTGTTTTCTATTTGTCTTCCTCATTTAAGTGTTAAAACTCCAGCACTATTTGAAATAGCAGGTGCTGTTTGAGGTCTGGGAAAGCTAGTTTTGCATCACAGTTAAATGTACTTCAATAGTACACAGTTTAATTTTTTAGCTCGACTTGCTGTTTTCGTGCTTCTTATATTAAGTGGAGTGTGTCTTATAACACAGCCCTGCTTCTAAGCTGCATGCACATTCAGAGCTGTCCATTTGTTTCAATAAGTCATTAGTGCCTGAAGATCAGTCACAAAGCCACCATTGCCTCAATTTAGAATCTTCATCTAGGTCCATCATATGCTGATACATGTTTCTTAGGGTCAGTGAAAACACCAAACAGAATTTTATGTCAACCAGAATATATGAAGAAAAGGGGTATAATTTAATTTTCAAAGTTAACATTAAAGAAACTTTGACATTTTGTTATCATCATTAGCTAACATGTTTGAGTATTTATTTTGGTACACGGGTTGCATGATCTCACTGGGTTCTTAACCAGAGCTGTGGGATGGGGCTCTTTTCAACATTAGTTTCCAAAGCATTTTAAGCTTCACCTGAACATATACTGGTGGGGCATATTCTGGAGTGATGTATAGAAATCAATAGGAAGCCATCATCTGTGTTATCAATCCTCATGTGTAAATGCCTGTGATGTAGCCATCAAAAGGCAACAGAGAAGGGAAGCCCTTGGTAATACACAGCACAAAGGCCTCTCTCAACATGATGCTGTTCTGCCAAATGCAGAAGCAAATGGTTGTGTTGGGGAGATCTGGTTGCACATTTGTCGAGTAATTGCATGTAGCCAATTACCCACTCGGGCAGGGTAATAACAGTTTGGATTTCACAAAAGAAGGGCCCAATTCTGTAGACCTCCTCAAGTCACACTTGAACACAATATCCTTTGCAAAATGTAAAAATTAGCCAAGTGATTTGTTTTAGATTTCAATCATATTTTGAAATTTTGGAAGTTAATTTGATAGTGAGGCTCCCTGGATCCTTACAGTTAGATGCAGATGGGTGCCTTCTGTAAGCATCTCTTCCAAAGCATTTCAATCATTTGCCTTTTTTTTTCATTTACATCACTGGTTAGATATAAATCTTTCATGGGAGTCAGGTCAGCTACAGGGTAGATGCTACACTGTAGGGTTGGTCTGGACATGTGAAGACCCAGAGCCAGGAGGAGCAGTGATGCACTCCTGTAAATCTAGCACTTGAGAGGCTGAGGCAGGAAAGGTGACAGACACTAGAAAACAAAACAAGCCTAAGGAAATGACAGCCTGATGATGAATTTATCTATTTATCTGACCAGAAATATTTCTTGAACAACTGCTAAGTAGCTTGCAATATGTAAAACATAATCTGTCCCATTTGCCTTCCGGGAGTAAGGCAGGATGGTTAGTGTTGTAGAGATGAGACACAGGAAACAGTTTGTACCTGGTGCTGACTATGTAAGACTGGATCACACACACTGCACAACCAATCCCAACCCTACAATACATTTTAATTGTTACTAGCTCAAATATGGTTTGAGTTTATTTTCATTTTATATTTTATATGACACTACAAGGCCAACTTTAGCAAAATAGAAAGAAAAAAGTCTGTTATTTAAATCTACATTTTTTTAAATCCTCTTCTACTTTATTTTCATCAGAGAGTCTAAAAAGGCAGAATATGTACTTTCCCATTCTCTCTAGTAACATGTCACAGTTATAGTTAATAAGTTACCAGCAAAAATCTCCTAGTGGAAATTTTGGTTTTCTTTGTACCATGTGGCTGAAAACTAGCATACTGGATGGGAGGGGGATGGGTTAAGCATCCTTGATTATAATTCTGGTAAACCTGAGATAGCAACTGTTAACAGAATTTTTATGTCAGAAGATTGAGCTATCTGTTTAAGCCACTGTCAGTGTCAGCTTTTCTGTTACATAAACTGAAAACAGTCTTAAATAAATGCTAGTCATGTGTTTACTCAGGGTTGTAAAGTAAGGTTGTGGCAGAAACAGTAAATCTAAATTTTTGTAAGATAATTTTATTTTTTTATTTGTGGTATAAAGAGTTCTTTAATAAAAAAAAACTCTCATGAGGGTCAGTGACTTCTTTTGATGAAACCTAGTCTGTTTCACAAACAATCAGTTTGAATGTCCTATCATACATCACCACAATTGTCACTGATGTATGCTTGTATATAATGTAAATGCTTTAAGCTGATGAACAGTCAAAAGTCCGCATGAAGGCTTATCTGATAGCCACTCCTTTAGTGCTACAGGGTTCAGGTGAACATTGATGGAGTCTCTGTGTGCTTCCTCATCTTTTTATTCACACATTACCTATATTGTACACCTTGGGCCCGGCGTTTATGACAATACTTAGGAGCTGTTTGAATATAGTTAAAGAACATGACGAGCACAGATTCCTTGCAGAGGCTGGATCAGTTGCATGTTGCCCAATAATAGACCTTCTCAGTACATATTGCATGCAGCATATCATGCTTCTGGGCCCATTTAAGGTACTCACTGTTGAAGAAGAAAGTCACAAGTCTTGTTTAACAAGAGATATGAAGTGTGACAATAAGTGAGGAACAGTTTTGTGATTTCAGATGTCTTTAATTATATGCTGGTTCATGAGAACTGGAAATGTGTGTTTGGATTATTCATTAAAGTCCCAGAAGGCTTTTAGAGGACTTAATAAAAGTAAGTGGGAATAGCCCAGTGTCTCAGTTCACACAGTTCTCCAGCATAGTCTGCAGTATTGGCATTTTCACCCAGAATCCATTTCTATTGGTATGAAAGAGTTACGTAAAAGAAGGACTTGGTACTTCCATCATCAAAAGCTTGGTGAGAAAGGTTTCAAAGTACTTACTAACTGTGTTTCAGCTAGTTCTATGTTGAGATATACAGACTCCATTTTTTAAAGCAACATAAGAATTAGAAATGATAAAGAATGTACATTCTACATAATTATAGTTCTCTAAGGCCTAACTGAAAAATACCTCACAGTTTTCTATTCTTAATTTCTACATATAGCACACAAATGTACATGTTATTGTGGGTAAAATATTTATTTGAAATGTGAAATTATAGTTTGCTTATTTGTTAAGGCAGACATGGACATTACTTCATAACCTTACAGTTTTCAAACCTTCTGTAGGCCACCAGCCTCATGAAGCTACATTGATTAAGTTTATAATTATATATTGAACAAAGAGAGTAAAAATTGTTTGTCAAATTCAGAATAACTTTTCCATTTAAAAGTATGTATATTGGGGCTGGAGAGATGGCTTAAAGGTCAAGAGCACTGGCTGTTCTTCCAAGGACCCAGATTTGGTCCCCAGCACCCACATGGCAGTGGACAACCATCTGCAACTCCATTTTCAGGGAATCTGAAACTCTCTTCTGGCCTCCAAGGGCATCAGGCATGCAAGTTATAGATAAACATACATATAGATTAAACACCCATGCAATAAAATAAAATAAAAATAAAAATTGAAAGTATGTATATTTACCAATGTAAGCTGTATTTATTATTCATATTTAATTATGTAATAGTAATTGTAATATATATTTGTGATCCTTGGATAGAAATTACAAAGAGTTAAAAAGGCTATTTCAGGTAACCCACAAAATCAAAAAGTGGGACTCAGAAAATCACTCAAGTTGATTTTATACATCAAAATTAAAATTGGGACCATTAAAGACATTCATTGTTAGTTTTATGCCACAGACCACCAGTGTGAATCAATTAATAGAAATAAGTTTTTATCTTAAGTTAGAAATACAGGAGCTGTTTCATGCTTAGTTATCTTGCTCCGGGTTTAAAACACCTGATTGAAACAGGCAGCAGAAGAGCTGGAAAGGAAATCTCATAACTTAGATCAACCTGCAGATGCGTGCTAGTTCACATTCTGCATACTTCAGATTCTTTGACACCAAACCTTCTCCAAGAGTAGGTTTCTCCTTACTGAGTTTCTCTTCCATGGCTTTGATCAATTAAAGGCTGAGCATTTGCATAATCTTCTTCTCTAGATGAAGCTTCTCCTCTTAGAGCATGTGTTTCAAATGTTAATAAAAATTTCAAAGGGTTCAAAATGACAGAACAAAATCCTCTCCTCTAAGAGCAGAAAAACAACATGTGTTTCTGTTTGTAGGTAGTGGAGGACATGCTGGAGGACGAAGAGGAAGAAGATGACAGAGATGACAAGGTAATTATCTCTCCCAGCACTGGGTACCTGGGGGTGGGAGTTACAGACATGACACTGTTTTTACAGACAGTTAAAAAAAAAAAGGAGTTGAAGTGTTTTGAGTCCAGAAAATTGGACAGTGCTGTTTATCATCCTAACAATGCCACTGCATGCAGCAAAGAGGAAGAGACGGCTATAAATCCTCTCTGCTTTTGTCCAGAGCTGGGTCAAATATTTTTCTGCCAGGAAAAGAAATCAGCTTGTCTGGAACTTGATAGCTATTGTGAAGATCATGGCAGTAACAACTGTTTTGAAGGGCAAAAATATGTCCTATCTTGAATCTTACAAATCAGCCTGTGCTATGGGGGAAGGAGGCAGGTGTGAAAAAGTAGTAGCCTGTATGAATTGGACATGGATAATGTCATCTATAGTGTTTGAAGAATTGCTTATCAAAAGAACATGTTTATGATATACTTGGGCAGACATTTAAATAGCCCTGGGCTCACTGTCCTGCCTAGCTCTGTAATGGTGCATGCCTCCTTCATCAGGAAAAAGTCCTTTGAAGAAACTTGAATTTCACTGCTAGTTGGCGTGGGGATGGGAACCACAGTAAACAGCGGCTCGTTTCTAGGTTGTTTAGGTTGGTGGTTCCTTGAGGAAAGGGAGGAATTAGCATGATCTTGTACCACCACAACAGTGGCTAAGTTTTGGAGAACAGCTATCTCCAACAAGCAGGATAGGAACTCTCTGACACTGTAGTCTCAGGGCATTTATAGATCTAAAACTTAATATATCTTCAGATGAGACCAGGAGGAAGGGGAAAAAATATGAACTACTTGCACTTTATTTGGTATACATAACCAAATTTTGATCTCCACCCAAAACTGACCACTGTTACATAAAGAAATGATGTTTTTGAGGGAAGAAAAACAGAGCATCTTAGTTTATGCCCTTGACCTTTGATTCCATAAAAGATGTGCAGTTATATCTGGGATAAGAATTTGTGTTGGAAGCAAGCACTGCAAGTGTCAAAAGTGAAAAAGAGTCACACTGAATACTTTACCTCATGAACGATCATTGCTTGCTGACTAATGTTTGATGCTTGCAGGAGAAGGAAAACACACATGCTTATACCCTGCTTCACTCTCATGCTGCTGAGAGTGATTTTGCATTGATAGAGCTTTTATGTGAAAATTTTCTCCTGTACATTCATTCATCAGCATCATGATCAAAATGAAGCTAACAAAATCTCTTGTCTGTTAACACACACACACACAGAGAGAGGGGGGGGAAGAGAGAGGGAGGGAGGGAGAGAGAGAGAGAGGGAGGGAGAGAGGGAGGGAGGGAGGGAGGGAGGGAGAGAGAGAGAGAGAGAGAGAGAGAGAGAGAGAGAGAGAGAGAGAGAGAGAGAGAGAGAGAGAGAGAGAGAGAGGAGTGCTTGGTTTTAAAGTTAAAAAACATGAACACACACCCCTGGCAATAACTGGCCTGATTTATTGTTAAGGTCAGTTGGAGAGCTGTGGAGAGCCTGTACTTTAACTCACCATGCCAGCTCTGAATCATCAACTTCTCTGTTGATAAAGACTGAGCTGCCATCCACTTATGGCCATTCTCCCTTGCTTGTTGCTGCTTTATTATTAAAGCCACCATAAAGACCCATCCCAGCAGCAGGCGTTTCCCTAGAAATGCTAATAAATAGAAACTGCAGTGAAGTCTACTGCTTTCATCTCTCCTTGCTGAAAGCCAACCCTATATATTTTTAGACAGTTTGTTGGTGTTGTATGTCTTTCCCTTTCCTTGTTCATTTTTTAAATAGAGAAGGTAGGTGTAGTCAACAAGCAGACATCCCTAGTTAACCAGTTATCAAAATACAGATGACTGAACATGTCTGGATAAAAGTACCAACTCTCAGGCACTGTGTATACAGTGAACTAGAGGTTGGCTATCTGCAATTGACACCCTTGTTCTCACACCTTTTCAGATCTAGTTATCAAAGTAGACTGAAAGTGAGGGCTTCATTTACTGTGTAAATTCAAATGAATTTGTCTGTAGCTGATATAGACAAGTAGTGTGTTTTCACTATGAGCTGGTTGTTATTTATAACCCAGCTCTTTATTTGAATGGGTGGGGTCCTCTTCCCCCCCCTTTTATCACCATAATGAAATTGATAGCATGACCATTGTGTCTGAACCTGAAATATCAATTGTAGTTATTTGCAATAGACTTCTAAGTTCTCTTAGAGAAGGCATCTTGAAATTTATAACCTTTATTTGTTAAGAGAAAAGTAGAAGAATGGATTTTGCAAGCATCCATTCACTACCTCCTGTGCCCACTGCTTGGTTCTCACAGCAGTAAGCACTGTTAGTTTAGCTATCAGTGGGAGAAAAGTCAGTTCCTATTGTAAAATTTTCATTGGTTCCTTCACTTAAAGTTTGTGTATTGAGTCATGCATAAAGGAATTTCATGAGAAAACAATTGTGTTTTTTTACCATATGAACAAGTACTGGCCCATAGCACTCATTAGTTCTGTGTTTTCTCATATGGCATAATAGTCAGGTCAGGTCAGTGGGTCCTCTTACAGGATAAAAGTAAAGAAATTAATAAATGTGCCAAAGCCTCACTTTAATTGAACCTGAAGCATATGTTGCAAGTATGTAAAATATGTCCCAGATGTTTCACCGGAGCCAGTGTCTTGCTTTTCCTGATTACCACAAGGCAGCTATTAGTCCTCTAACCTTTGGACTTGGGGGTAAATGGGGTATTACGTGGCACAGTGTGAGCACATGCTTCTCATTCAGCAGAGACCCCTGGCAGGCTTCGCTTCAGCCCGGGCACATGCTTTCACTTATCAGATTGTTGAGTGATTATGAAAAGTGTCTTTCTTTAGAACAGCATTGACATTAGTCCCTCACAATGAAAGGGCAAGTCGTTGGCTACTTGACAAGATCCTATGAGCATACACTGAAGTCCTTTATTTCATTTGAGCATGTAGTATTTTCCCTCAGCATACTTGCACACGTAGAGAAGATATAGCTCAAAGAAGTGGAAACCCATAAAGATATATTACGTGAAGTAATGTTTAATTACTTGACATAATAGCTTTGCAATGGTTTTTCTTTAGTGTTGGCTTTAGTATCAGGAAAGACATTGATAAAAATAGGTAGAAGCTCAGCTGTAATTCACTTGGATCACCAAATTTTGAAGCTTTTCCAGTTATGCCTTTTAAGTTTTTGTTGTTGTACTAGCTTTTTATTAAAAAGTTCTTCCATATTTAGTAGAGAGTTATGGTCACAGACTAACCCTTCATTATAAAGTCCATTGTCTCCATTGGCTCAAATCTATATTTAAATGCCTCTCTCTTAACCCAGTTCCAATGGTTTTCACAAATGCAGAAGATAATCAGTTTTCAATGGTGACATTGGCATATGAATCACTCCCTTCCAATATTTTCACATAGCTGCATGGTGTTAGAGCACTGTTGAACTGTATTGGGGACAACATCATTTTCTGAATTAACCATCAGACATACTACAGTTCTTTATCCATAGAACATTCTTCCAACCCTCAACCACAATGCTCCAGTCTGATATGTTTTTTTAACCTAACACCAATTCCTTTCCCTAATAGACTATAAGCAAAATGAAGTTTAACTAAATTTTCTAGGTGTTGCTATCAGCAAGCATATAATAGTGTTCACACCACACCATATAAATCATAAAGTGACCCATCTGCATAATCCAGATATCTAATTAACGAAGAGCAATCCTCTTTTGTACTTTAAAAAGTTTCAGCATGCTTCCCACAGTGTGCCCTATACTGGTAATAAGATTCAGGCGTGGTGTCAAAAAGCAGAAGTCAATGTGCTGAGTTTCCGCAGGAAAAGCATGAATTCAAATGCATTACATTCTAGTAATGTTTATTGATAAAAGATAGGAAAGAGTTCAGGCATTTATGCCTACACAGCTTCTCCCTTTTCTTCAGCTGTTTTGTCATGGCTCCTTGTTTCCAGATAGTTAGATGCAATGAATGAAACATATTTGAGTCTCTTCAGCGTGTACAGATTGTTGCTTTAATTCTTGAAATCTGAATCTTCTGGTTTGATCCTCCAACTCAAACATGTGTACACTGTACCCAAGATTCATACATCTCTGCTTCTTAAACCAGCAGTGAGGGAGGAAAGAAAGAGATAGCTCTAAATGATATGAGAGGAGATTTTAATCTGACAAAATTGCATTTTCCAGTTACATTCAGTGAAATAACTGCATGGTGAGGAAGCCAATCGAGGCTGTAGAGAAAGGCAGAATGAGAGGAAACAAGAAAATTCTCTGATTTAAGAAATTTAAGAAATCCTAAATCACATTCAACTGGGATACTATTGTAATCCTTTATTCATTTTCTGTTTCTGTATAACTTAGTACCACAAACTTTAAGGCATAAAACAATTTGTGGTTGTTGTGTTGTTGTAATAGAATTACAGGCATAGTCAGCTGGCTGCCCTGCTCAGAGTCAGACTCCTAGGGAACAGGCAGACTGAGTTATTATCTGCAGGATTTAGGAAAGAATCCACTTCAGTGGATGATTCAGCCTGTTGGTAGAATCAGTTCCTTACAGCTGTACTACTGAAATCCGTGCCTTCTTGATTTTTCTTTCTGCTCCTACTACTGAGCTGTCTTTAAATGCACCAATGAGAATCTCCCTCACCTTGCTTTACAGCCTTTCCCAGGAAAGAGACAGTATTAAAGGTACAGTTACAGATTAGCTCAGATTCATTCCCTCCTTTAGTCCTTACCTAGAACAACGAGAGATATATTGTTACAGCTTGCCCTTATTTAGTTTCAGACCTCTTCACTGATGTAGCATTGATGCTCTTTCCCACTGCCCTGGCAGAGCTGGGAGCGGTTGGTTGGGAGGGACACAGTATGTGGATATGGGAGGGTAGGTGAAACAAGACAAAACATGCTCTTCAGGCCAAATCCATGAAGTATGGGTTTGAGTACCTCACAGCATAAGGGAATGACTATAACAGATAAAATATCTGTGAACACTTTACCTTAAAGGAGTAAGATTATCTATCCTCAGGATTTGAGTAGACTCCATATAATCACAAGGGCCCTTAAAAGTGGAAGAGACCATTGGAGCAATGGCGGGAGGCAGCTACTTGTACAGCTGTGGCCAAGCTCAGGGCTCAAGGCCTTCACAGCAAGAAGAAAGCTGTGGTTGGAACAGCTGGAGCATTTGAGGATTGAGTTTCCCCAGCTGTTTGACAGGTGGCATGGGATCCACGCTCTTCTAAAGCCAAGCTGTGTGCCAGCCTCTGTTCTCAGTGCCACTGAGAACACTTGAAAGAAGACTTGAAAGCCTGTTTTACAGGGAAGGAAGTGCAGGCTCTGGATCTACAACCAAACAGCACCCTGTGGTGCAGACTGGGCCAGCAGGAGGAGACTCTGTGGACCAACAAACAACTGCAGAGAAACAAGTCCTTCCCCCTGGGAAATAAGTGGCCAAGACCTGAGTATTGAATCAATAAAACACATATTGACTGTGGCAGGGCAGAGCACTTCTGTGGCTGCCTTTGAGCATGAGAAGGGAACTACAGGCCAAGAAAATGTAGGCAGCCTGTAGAAGCTGCTGTGAGAAGCACAGGGACCATGCCCCAGCGTCTTGCCTACAGCTTGATTTTTGACCCATGAGACCCATTTTGGACGTTTGAACTACAGAAATATAAGGCAATAAATTTGTTTTCAGCTACTAAGCTTATGATAATGCATTATGGCAGCTATTACAGCTCCCTCCAACTGTGTTTTCACTACTTCGGTAAGAATACTATATTGTAAAGCAATAAATGTAAGTTTCTAGCTTTTCTTTATTGACTTGATCAATGAGACTATTCAGTTCTTTATTCAATATGGAAAAGAGAAAGAATAAAAAAAAACACCATTTTTAACCAAATTTCCTTAAGTTTTATTTCAGAAAAAAAATTATTCCCAAACAACAGTAAGTTATTTTCCATCTGTAGAGTATTGCTTCTACTTAAGACCTTACATATTAAACTGGCAAAGAAGTAAGTTTTTATTTTTTCTTTATTTTTGAGAATTTCATACATGTATACAATGATACTCACTCCTCATTGTTTCCCCTCCAGTTCCCTCCATATTTTCTACATCTCTCCTTCCAAGCTTCATATCTGTTTTGTTTTTTTTTTTTTGTAACCCATTAAGTCCAGTTAGTGCTGCTCATATGAGCATGAGTGTGAGGCACAGGAATCCACAGTGGTAACATCCTCAGAAAAGGGCAGCCATCCCTCCCGAGCAACTACCCAACTACCCACAGCTCCTTAGTGAGTGCTGGCAAGAGAAGTCATCTACCTGCTACTTTTTACAAGTAGTTTATCCTGGAGAGCACCGGGGCAGTGGGCAAGGCCCACATTTAGGTAACAAGACCTTTGAGAAATATGTATATATATGTATATATATATATATATATATATATATATATATATATATATATACACACACACACACATATATATACACACACATATATATAAACTTATATATATATACACATATATATATATATATGTATATATATATACATATATAAACTTATTCTCTAGAAAAAGAGAGATTTCACATCATCTTGAAACCGTGGCAATGATATTATTGTATAGAAACTATAAATTTCCTTATAACTTCCCATCTCCTATTCTCACAAATTTCCTCTTATCATTAATGTCTGTTTCTTAAATACATAGAAAATGCAAGTTTTTAAGTAAAATTCTGTTTATATTCAGTTCAAGTTTCTACCAAAAGGCCAATGCTCATTCTCTTGTTGCCATGGGTATTCACTTTAACAATGGCCTTTTTAGATTTGTGGCAGTAAGTTCTAGAAGCACTTATTTCACAAAAGAAAATAATGACAAGCAGAACAGGAGCTTCAGTGGTTTTAGTTCATGAGACTTTGGGACAGTTAGACTTATAATTTGCCAAAATTCCACGGAATTCATACTGTGCTCAATGCCATTACCTTCTGAAAAGCATTGCTGCTGTTTCATTGTTTCATAAAAGGATTGGAGGAGTTAAATCACTAGAAGTGGAAATGGAGTCCCAGGAGTTACCTACAGATTCCAGTTCTCAGACTCCCATGTGTAAACATGCTGGCAACCAGGCTAATTCTCCTTCAGATTTGCTGGTAAGACTGGCATAGTTATCTGGCCCCAGTGCCCCTTCCTAGAGTAGCAGGCAGGTCAGAAGAATTAAAGTAGATTTTTTTTGCCTAGAAAATTTGGTAAGAATACCTATGCAGTAAAGTACAAATGGAACTGTTTCCAATCTGTGATAGTTGGAGTTCTTTTGCCTCCGAAAAGCAGAACCTTCATTTGAAGGCCAATCAATACTTTAAGGCAGGTACCCAGGAAAACTAGCTAACTTCTGTATTGCAGCAATGAACTTCCTCTTCCACTCCTATTTCTTGACAAAAAAAAAATATCTTAAAATAGCAGTGTGTCAGCCCTGGTTCTCAGGAGGTTGACAATGTACAGAGAAATAGACAGGATTTTTTGGGACTGCTGGCAGAGTCGTTGACACCGGCTGACACCACTGCATGTTGAGATGAGAAGAATGTCTCCTCACCAAAGCATAGAACCAGATGTGTTGCCAAGCGTCACAGATGCTCCAACTGAGCCCACGGTGCCAAGGTTTTTATTCTGCCTCAAAGTTTGTTTGGCAAAGAAATTCTCTACCTCGTTAAAGACATTGACTCTGCAAATTCTAAAAAGAGTTTACAAAGGAAGAATTCTCCCTCAATGGTAAGAACTTGCCCATAGGAGTTTCCTATATAAAGACCTATACACTTTACAGATATCCATTGCTATAAAAGCATCCACAAGGAATTATTAATGAAAAGAGTAAGATTCAGTAGTATTAGGGGTATTTGATGATGACACAATTTCAGGAAATGAACAGCAGCACAAAAAAAATTCAGTAACATATCAGTTGTTTTCTTTGGTGGTAGTATTACTACACAAAAAGAGTTCATTGCTTGTCTTTTTTCTCAAGGCATATCCAAAGCTAGCTAAAATCTCAGTCTCTAATGATTGACTTGCCTGTTGATGTGTCTCAGTTGATAAAGTGCTTGCCTCACATGTAGGAAAGTGTGGATTTGTTCTTCAGCACCACACACAAAAATAATAAAATTAAAATTAAAAAAAGCAGCATGGTGGTATGTGTTTATAATCTCAGAGCTTCAGAGTGTAGTCAGGAGAATTTAGGGACCATGGTCATCAGCTACATAGTATGCTGTGGATTAACCTGTGCTACAACAAAACCTATCTTCAAAAAACAATAAATTGCTTTTATATGAAGAAAATTATATTTGCTATTTAATAAATTTTCAAAGTAGGCAGTTGGAGCTACTCCAGCTAATTGATTCCTGTGCTTTTATTGTCTAGAATTCTGCTGCACAAAAGACGCACTACCAGTTATGTAGTCCATAACTCCATGATTAATAGCAAACCAGTAAATATAAAATTTTAAAGATTCTGGTTTTTTTCTCAGAATTTTCCAACTTAAGCTAGAGTCAGAATAAACAAAGATGCATGACAGATGCTTATGCATAAGTGGGGGTTTTCCTAGAGACTCATCAAGAAACTATTAGAGATACCTTAGTAGTTGTGGTGGTGTTATGTGTGTTTCTACATTCAGTAGCATCTCTGGTAGATTGCACCTTAAATTCCCATGTACTGATATCAGGTGTGGCTGCATGACTTATTATGACTGACACCTGCCACACTTGGACCTGCCATCTTTCATTTCATTCTTCAGTAAAGCTGGAACTCACAAGATGGATGCTACTCTTTTTTTCCCCTAGTCAGGGAGTAATGATAACAAGAAGCCAGCCCCAATGGGTAGGCAGATAGTGGATGGTTGATGGACAGGTGGTAGACAGTAATGAATGGGTTGTAGAAAAGTGACATACAGATTGTGGATAGGTGATGGACAGGTGGTGGAAGGTGATGAACAGGTGGTGGAAGGTGATGGACAGGTGGTGGACAAGTGGCGAAAGGTAGTGGACAGGTGGTATAGTGGTGGGTTGTGTGCAACAAATAACCTTGCTTTCATAAGTCTTATGGGGTTTTTGTTACAGCAACTTACTCTAAGTAGCAGCCCCAACATCCCATCTCCTATAACTGTGTGCCTGTCTATGACTTCACACTACAGTTTGAAGAACATGGAATTCATGGGAAGTGCATGCATGCAGATATGCATGTTCTAATGAGTGGGAGTAGATGAATGTGGGCTAGTGTACAGATGGATGCCCAAAGTTGATGGTATGCATCTGCCTCAATCACTCCCCACTTAACCTACTGTGATAGAGTCTCCTATGTCCCTGGAGCTTACTGATTCTTCCTACTCTAGCTAGATAGCTTGATGCAGAGATCGCCTGTGTTAGGCTTAAGGTGTCACCATACCTGTCTGGCTTTTATTGAGTTCTGGAATTCCAAACTCCGGTGTTCATGATTGCACACCAAGCAGTTTGTCTACAGAGCCATTTCTCCAACCTTACAAGATGGAATTTAAAAAATGGAAAAGCTTGATTGTTCTCTCTGCTCTACTACTTCTGACGGTTGTCCCAGATGTGCTGGTGGAGTCTTACCACCATGGACCTGTTGTTTGGGCACCAGAAGATGCCAGAGGAACTACTTCAGGAAAACCAGGGGGCCCTGAACCAAGCTATGAGAGAGCTGGACATGGAATGACAGAAACTAGAGACCCAGGAAAATAAAATAATTGCAGACATCAAAAAGATGGCAAAGCAAGGCCAGGTGGATGCTGTTCAAATCATGGCAAAAGACCTGGTGCACACCCAGAGATATGTGCACAAGTTTGTGTTGATGCAGGCCAACATCCAGGCTGTGTCTCTTAAGATACAGACTCTAAAATCCAACAACTCAATGTCACAAGCCATGAAGGGTGTTACTAAGGCCATGGGCACCATGAACAGACAGCTGAAATTACCCCAGATCCAGAAGATCATGATGGAGTTTGAACGGTAGGCAGAGATCATGGACATGAAAGAAGAAATGATGAATGACACAATTGATGATGCCATGGGTGATGAGGAAGATGAAGAGGAGAGTGATGCTATTGTGTCCCAGGTACTAGATGAGGTGGGACTGAGCCTCACAGATGAGCTGTCAAACCTTCCCTCCACTGGAGGCTCACTCAGTGTGGCTGCTGGTGGAAAGAAAGCAGAGGCTACAGCCTCAGCCCTGGCTGATGCTGATGCAGACCTGGAAGAGAGGCTCAAGAACCTTCCCAAGGACTGAAAACGCCCCACCTGGACTCAAAGCATCCTGTCCCCCCTTTAATAAAGAAATTTGGACACATACACACAAAGAAAAGTCTCATCTGGCTTGAAAAGTGATATTTCTAACCCACAATCAGAGACTGAGAGACACATGACTAGGAGCACTACTAGATCCCTTCATAATATGAGCCCTTTTGAAGCCACTGTCTAAGGGCTCTAAGCAAAATATATATATATAATTATACAATAAGAAAGATGTCATAGTAAAACTACAAACATTGTTAATGATAAAAAGTGGGTAATTTCTCATAATTGTTAGCACATAGTAGTGTTTGTGTCTCAAAGATGCACTAGAATGTGTAGCACAAAAAAATAAGATCTATATAGCATAACAGAAAATAAATTCAGAACATGACCCTGGAAATGTACATTTCAGATTCTGAAAGCTTTTGTCGTTATCTATGGAGTTTGGACACTATCTACCAAGTAATTGTCCTCAAAGACAATTTTAAAGTTGGGATTTTTGTATTCTTTATGCTTTAAAAAGAGATCTTTGTACCCATTGTTCTTCCCAACAAGGAATGAAGAAGAATTCTGATGCTGAGGCTACTTATACTTAACAGTACTGTATTAGTCAACATAGTAAAGTAAGGAAAGGATTCTGAATGTTGTCATCAAATAAATGGGAAGTGTTCAGGTTGACGGAAAGCCTAAGCATCCAAATCCATCAAAACACCAAATCTAAAGGTTCCATAACATCACCATGTGCACTATGAAGATGCACAGTCAGTCAGGCATAGTGACATGGACCTGCAGTTAAGCACTTAAAAGGCTGAGCGTGAGAATGAGACAAGATTGAGGCCAGCATTGGTCACATAGTTCTGGACCAGCCTGAGCTACAGGCTTAAGACCCTGTCTCAAAGCAAACAAGTATACTTTTTATACTAAGTATAAGGTTAAATAGCTTCATATTCTACTTTTTTCATTGTTATTAATAACCTCCTGTGTCCAGTTAGTACTGCCCTGTGAACCTGGATGTGCACAAATCCAAGCCAGTAAAATTTCCAGCATGGGTGGGTGGGGTACTGGGCACTCAGGTCCTACTCATGAGTAGCAGCTGCAGAGGAAAGGGAGTCTTGTGCTCTGGAGACATGGCCACTGGTAGGTTGCCCAATTTGGCCTCTCAATAACAAATACAAATGTCATATTACGTAAGAAGCTGTGAGGTGGGAGAGAGAGATTATATAAGTAACTTTGGAAGATAAAATCAGTCATAATTTTCAAGCAAACAAAGAGTCTAATCAATATCCTACTTGGAGACTCATTATCAAGGAGTTAGGTTATCTCCAAAATGCACACAATGCACCTTCAAATAAATGAGCAGGATTTGGCAAGTTTTTTCATCTCCCATATGTTTCTGTTTTGGTTTGGGCTTACAAGCAGCAGCTAAATATTTACTGAACTATTACTTTCCTATCCTCTACTGAAATACTGAAAAGTCATCTAGCCTGTAGACAAGATCCCAAGCAAATATCCTCCTTCTAGCTGACCTCTCCCTCAAAGTTAGTTGCTATTATGGGTTGTGAGTTACAAAGGATTGTTTACACTTCTTCTATATAGACCTTTAAAAAAATCACTGTCGTCTACTGAGAGAGAAGGGGGATTGCAATCCTGTAAGCCAGGATCTACCTACCTGGATTGGCATCCAAAAAATAAAATGCCAAAGAAGAAGAGATTGTAGAGTCTTCCTTATTTTAAAGGCAGTGGTTTCTGGTTTTTAGAAAAATGTAATTTGGACTGGCAAGATAGTTCTATAGGTAAAGGCATGTGTCACCAAGCCTGATGACCCAGTTTCAACCCGAGAGACCCAGGTGGTAGACGTTGAAAACTGATTTCATCTAGTTGTCTTCTGACCTTTGCCCATGCACAATTTCTTTTTTAAAAGAAAGAAAATATAATTTGAAACTGACATCAGTTTATATCTGGCATCTTACTAATTTGTTCAAGAACAACCCAGAAAGAATTGAAAAAATTACAATATCCCTGAAACTTTTGCTGTCAGAGAAACGTGCAGCTCTGCCAAGGCCTCTTTAAATGCCATTAACTGTTACTAAGCACTATTTGTACTGGCATTTAATGACTGCTGGAATTACTATGTCTTTACTGTAGTGAGGCACTATCATATTGCAATTAAAACAAACATCTCACTTGTTACAGGCATAAATGCCTACATTGGTTCTAGTGTCTCAGCCAAGTACGATCAGTGGTGATTTGGAATGAGGATCTAGTAGCTGTCCTTTCTCTGTTTCCATATGTGAATAGTTTGGAAACATTCAGGCAATACTATAAACAAATATAAAGTTAAGTCAATCCAATAATGTAGGATTTTATTGACTAACCGTCCACCAGAGTAAACAATCAGGCATTAGGTTTGCTTGCCACAGTCTTCGGGGACTGGGGTACTTGAGAACTCTTTTTTACATCTAACTATCCTCCAAGTCAAATAATTTCTAAATCAGGGTCTTCAGGTTTTATGCTTGGTGATTCCTTTCCATTCTAATGGGGTATATTAGAGAAAATGTATTAGCTTTTGCACCATGTAATGCCAAATCAGATCAGAATTCATGCACAATTAATGTCTCTGAAAATCTAGTAGTATAGGCTGGCTTATCTCTAAATAGCACAAGGAAAAGAAACTTCCACAATTGACAGATTTACTTGATTTCTGTTCAAGATAAGTTATTTGTAAGCAGCTGATAAATAATGTAACTGGATTGTTTTTTCATATCAGTTAAAAAAGCTTCAATAGTTAAATGTATTCTGTGTCTTTAACTTTTTACTCCCCCCCACACACACACTTTTGCCAAAGTTTCTTGGTAATGAATGCAAAAAGAGATTTTTGTACCAGCTATATTTATTAGAACTCAAGTCTTTAAGGAAACAAAATTTGCATAAAATGATAAAATAGCATTCACTGGTAGTTAATGGCATTTAAGTAGCACAGGTTATGTGGTAGTTTCCCTGGGAATGATATTAGCCTGCCTAAAAAGCATTCATTTGTGTTTCCCTTTATAATGAGAAAAAGCCAAAGCCCACCTTTAATCTGAAGCCTTCTTGAAACCAATTAAAATAATTTCAGATAACTTTGTACTGTAAATGTGCTTTTTAAGTGTTTTAGATTTAGGATGTCTCAGTGATGTTGTAACCCCTTTTAATGCTACTATTTATATAACTACCATGTGTATGAAATTAAACCTTTAATGTACTCTGTTAGCTGGCACTTGAAATTAAGTGCAATCATGTTCTTTGTTGGCCTTCAATTTGTCCTACATTAAGTGGTTAAATACTGGCATATTTAAAAGGGTAGGTGTTTCTGAGTGGAGGCCAACTTCTGAATCTGGCGGGATTGAGTTTGAGTTTCTACATGATATCACAAATTCAGAACCTTAAGCCCACCTGGTATTGAGAACGCTGCTTGATGGCTTTTCTTGGGGAGTTACTACAATCAAAAGTTTCTGGTGTACACATTTGAGAGATAGACCTTATCTGTAAAGATTGGATAATTTTTTCAGAATTTCTGCCTAGTTTTGGTGGCTTTCATATGAATCATCCCCACATAAACATTATAAATTTGTGTGGTCAGAGCTAAGTACTGAAATACATATGATGTGTTATATTACACAAAAATTACATATTTTATCATCTGATAAATAAGTGATTCATAGTGACTCAGGCTTCTATGTTTTATGATAAATCCAACTACATTGTTCCATGGTGGCTCATACTCAGCAAAAGAAAATTGTCTTTCAAGTGCTCTTCACCATGCCACTATATATATATATATATATATATATATATATATATATATATATTCCTCTCCTAAGTGTAATTGTACTTATGACTACTGGGATGTAAAACCTGCAGCATTGTATTCTCTATAACAGTCATTTTTGTCCCACTTCATTAGTGATGTTATCCCACCAATGCACGTTATGTCATGTTCTTAAGAGAGGCAACAGTTCTGAATAGATCCCTATAGGTTTTAGAGGTGAAGAAAATTACTTCAGTTTCTAATATGTTGACTTCAAAATGTAACCAGGCCATCAAATTGTAGATGTCACATGCTTGTAGATGTTAGAAAAAAGAACCAGGAATTTAAAGAATGGGTCTTAGTAATGGACTTGATTTCAGAACTACCCTTTAAAAAGAAAATTACTGGAGCAGAGGTTTTTGAGATAGTAAATGTGTGTGAAGAAGAGGGCCTGGGACAGGTGTGTGGAGAAGAGATCAGGGCAAACATGTGGAGAAGACAGCCTGGAACAGGTGTATAGAAAAGAGACACCAGGACAGGTGTGTGAAGAAGAAGACCTGAGACAGGTGTATGGAGAAGAAGGCCCAGGACAGATGTGTGGAGAAGAGGGCCTGGGACAGGTGTGTGGAGAAGAGGGCCTGGGACAGGTGTGTGGAGAAGAGAGCCTGGGACAGGTGTGTGAAGAAGAGGGCCTGGGACAGGTATATGGAGAAGAGGGCCTGGGACAGGTGTGTGAAGAAGAGGGCCTGGGACAGGTGAGAGAAGAAGAGGGTCTAGGACAGGTGTGTGGTGAAGAGGGCCTGGGACAGGTGAGAGAAGAAGAGGGTCTAGGACAGGTGTGTGGTGAAGAGGGCCTGGGACAGGTGTGTGGAGAAGAGGGCCTGGGACAGGTGAGAGAAGAAGAGGGCCTGGGACAGGTGTGTGGAGAAGAGGGCCTGGGACAGGTGAGAGAAGAAGAGGGCCTGGGACAGGTGTGTGGAGAAGAGGGCCTGGGACAGGTGAGAGAAAAAGAGGGCCTAGGACAGGTGTGTGGAGAAGAGGGTCTGGAACAGGTGTGTGGAGAAGAGGGCCCAGGACAGGTGTGTGGAAAATGCTTCTTTGAAGGAATCAAGGGGAGGATTATGGAATGTACTGTGGAAGAGAAACTTTCAGATAGGGAAAGAATGAGAAAGATTCCCTGGTAGAGAAATCAAGAGCTTTGAGAGATTTCACCAGAATTAAACATGGTCATGAAAGATGAGCACTGAGGTAAAAGTGTTGTGAGCACTCATAGTGATATTGTCTGTGGCTGTAAGGACCTGTTTCCTAGCACACTGAGAGCAGAATGGCAAACCAGAGGCAGCTGTTAGGTATGACAGCCTGACTGAATGTATCAGAGAAGGGGGAGGAAGGAACATAAGGAAGGAGTTGAGGCTTGTTTTAGAGATAGAGAGCTCATGTAATTTTAGCAGACACCGATGAAGAAGGGAGAATTTAGATCTGGGAGAGAAAGGGGTAAAGGTAAAGGTTTCAGAAGAGGTGAGAGAGGACAGAAGGAAGAGCTTAAGGGGTGACTCTGTGAGGATCCTGAGTATTGAAGCACTACCAAGGGAAAAAAAGGAATGGCCACCTGCTGTGATTATGAAAGCTTGGATGGAGGGCTCTTGAGAAAGGTGGAGAATTAAAAGAATAATGATAATGATGATGATGATGATGATGATGATGATGATGATAATAATAATAATAATAATAATAATAATAATAATAATAATAAAGGACCCAAGGAGCTGATGGGGTTTGTAGCCCCAAAGGAGGAACAACAATTTGAACTAACCAGCAGCCCCAGAGCTCCCAGGGACTAAACCACCAACCAAAGAGCACACATGGTGGGACTCATGGCTCCAGCTGCATATGCAGTAGAGGATGGCCTAGTCAGACATCAGTGGGAGGAGAGGCCCTTTTTCCTATGAAGACTGTGTGCCCCAGTGTGGGGGAATGACAGGGCCAGGAAGTGGGAGTGGGTGTGTTGATGAGCAGGGGGAGGGGGCAGGGAGGAGGGGGAGGGTATTTTTCAGAAGGGAAACCAGGAAATGGGATAACATTAAAAATGTAAATAAAGAAAATATCCAATAATTTTTTTTAAAAAAAGAAAAGGAAAAAATGATAGTACAAGATGAACATAGAAATTTTCCAACAGTTGGGACAGCCTTGATAGGGCTGGTGACACAGAGCAGGAGGGTGTGGCATGCAAAGACAGTGCAGTTCATTCGGCAAACTCTTTTTGTACAACACACGGAAACAAGAGGACAGGTACAATGAAGCCTGGGTAATGCAACCAGAAAGGGTGGAATGTTCTGTGCATTCTGGGTCTACTGGGTTAGAGTAGTTTAAATGAACTGTTTCTTTGTTGATTTTTTTTTGTCTGCATACTTTGTTAGTTATTGAAAAGTGAGCACCCAGTTCCTCGGCTATTCACATATTTGTATTTATCTTCTCCTATACAGATAATACTTGCTTTATAAATTTAGGACGTTTGGTATTGAGTACATAAATATATCTAATTCCATGTGTTCTTGATGAATTCATCCCTTTATTGTCATAAAATTCCAATCTCTTTAAAAATATTTCTATATGTTCTTTGACAATTCTGCACTTACATACAATATATGTTGATAATATTCACCTCCAACTATCTCATCCAATTCCCCCTGCTCTTCCCAGAACATGACAACCCCGCCTGCACCCACACTGTCCTGCTACCTTCTAGTTAACCCACCAAGTGCAATTAGTGCTGTCTAGCCATATTGAAAAAAAAAAGGCAGTCCCACCCCCAGGATTCATCAATTGCCAATACTTCCTTAACTAGAGGTGAAGCCTCATGTGACTGTGTTCTATTCATGGCAAATTTATTGATTGGACTGCTCTTATGGATGTATGGAGGTCTTGTACAGGTTTTAGTTTGTAAGTGCAAAGGCCATGTCAGGTCAGACATTTGCTGCACTTCTGCCCATCCTCCAGCTCTTACATTCTTTCTGCCCTCTCCTCAGTGATGCTCTCTGAATGTTGTAGGAGTTAGTGTAGATCTCTCATTTAGGGCTCCAACCTCAACAGCCACTTATTTAACCTTCCACTGACTGCTGCCCACTACAAAAAGAAGCTTCTCTAACTAAGGATGACAGCATCACTCACATTGATATGAAAAATAGAAGATTGTTTGACACATGTTTCTCCTTCAGTAGCTTGCAGAGCTCGTTCACCACTATGAAGCTAACTAGCAGGAAAGATGTTTCTATGTCAGCTTCAGCTTCTTTTTGTCTATGTGATGCAAGCAAATTCGTCTTCAGCAATAGTCTTTTTGCCTTCTAGTTTGTGATGGACAGGAAGAAACCGATAACAATAGCTTGTGTTGTTTGAAGAAGCAAGTGAGGCTCCCTTACCAATCACTTGTAGGGATGCATACCACACCTGGCACAGAAATATTCACTTAATAACCTAAGTATGATCCACCAAAACAGGACTCCTACACTCAATTTTATTTTAAGACTTAAAAAAATAACTTACCAAGTAGTAGGCTTCTTCGTACATTCTTAATTTCGGTTAACCTACCTTCTATCCTGCCATTAGCTATTCCCTGACTCATATTCACACTAAATCTTTAACCCCCCAGTATGACTCCTCCCCTTCCTGCTGAAGAATGCTTCCCTCATCTCTACCATAGACCCTACCTAGCTTCCTGTTCACAATAGATGCTTCAAATTAAGCATACATATGTTGAAATTCAAAGCTAGGATGTCTTTTTACAATGTTATTTTAGTCTGTTTAAACTACACTAAACGGCTCATCAATTCTTGATTTATTTTTTTTCCATTTACGTGGAGTATTCTTTTCTATCCTTTCACTTTTAGTCCATTTATGTCCTTAGAGAGATAAGTCTCTCATTTCTCTTTATATATATACATATATATGTATACATGTATGTATGTGTGTATGTATGCCTCACTATGTAGCTTTTACTGGCTTAGAACTCATAGAGAGCCACCTGGTTCTGAGTGCTGAGATTAGAGAGATGTGTCATCACACCTGGCTTCATATATAGTTGTATATAACAAGAGCATATAGTTGATGTGAAATTGAATTAATAAGCTTGGAGAATAATGTACTGGGAAGTTTCTCAGTCAGCAGGCAGGACAGAGGAGAGTTCAAACCAAACCAAATATAAATGACATATCTAGGCAATTAGGATACTACTGACTTCAATTTTTTTATGTGTCTTTCTCAGTTTTATTGTTTGGCTATAGAAAAAATTATATATATATATATATATATATATATATATATATATGCATGTATATGTGGAAAGATATTTTTAATGTTAATTGTACTTATGGCTGAAAGCATCAATCAGACAAAGATGGAAAGCTGCATTTTTTCTCCATCGTTTTTAATGTCTCACCTTTAGGTGACATCTACTTTCGAAAAAAAAAAAAAAAAAAAACAGGAGGGAAAGAGATGCCAAAAAGAGTTGTAAGCTGGAGAATGATGTCTACCATGTGGCCGCTCTGCCACTCGCTAATATTGCTTAGCATTCTGGTTTTAAAAATAACAGTTATTGAGATTTAAAACTCTGTGGATGCAGAATATATTTTGAAAATAAGACTTTTTATTATGCATAGCCAATTATAGTCCACTGAGAAAATGATGTATTTTTTCAATACATTTTTATTATGTGCTTAACTGACAGACCTTGCCAGCTTCTTCATAGGTATCCCACTCAATCAGCAGCTGTAGATAATGCGCTGCTTAGGAATCTACTTAAATTTGTATTTACCTGTGAGGGTAGATTGGCTCCAGAGAACACAGTCCTCCTTTCCTTGAGTAAATTATACATATTTTAGAAAACTATCTAAAAACATATTTATCTCATATAGAATTCTGGTCTCTGGGGTAATTAAGACCAGCTTTTAAAAGCATAGCCAATACACCTTAATTCTCTTAGGTAAATAAGATATATTTTATAATCATCTAAGACTGATTTCTTTCTCCCATTGCTTGTCTTTTTCATCCCCTGTAACTATTACTGTGCCTCTTTTTATACACATATTTAGTAATTATTTCAATGTTTCCTTTGATGATGCTCTTCTCTTGAGAGCTTGCACACCAATTACACTTTTCTTCCCTCCCATGCACAGCATCTGTACACGGAAGCAGCAGAGGCTTTCACACATACAATTTCTAGCAGAGAAGTTACTTTGTGAAGATCTTGGTTCTTCTGTATGAATATTCTCATCTATCTTCACATTTTAAGAAGATAGTTCAAATGTTTGGGATTTTACATAGCTGAGAGCATTTGTATGTGTTTATCAAATGAGCACTGTTCGCAGTTGTATGAGAATGGAAAGCTACTTGAGACTGAACAACAGTAAGCACCACGGAACCTGTGTGCAACGGTACCATTGAGCCACAGGAATCCTTAAAGACAAAGAAAGGAAGAAAATTTGCTGAAACCCTTTCTAACCACTTTGCTACTACACACTAACACTCTTTACATATTGATTTCTTTGCATGCACTGAGTAATGAATACATATAACCTGTTCTTCTCTGTTCTATAAGGATCGTGGAGTCTTCTCACTCCTCCAGAAGAAAGCAGTAGAAAGCTGTATCGTACTAATCAGTAGTGGTTTGTAAAGACTGTGCAAGGATAGAGCTCACAGCTTTTGGAAAGGGTTTCCAAAAAATGGGAGGATAAGGAGCAAGCTAAACTTTGCTTGTTTGTCATACTTTTTGTCTCTAAGAAGCAGTGTTTTATGAAAAGGGGCTCTGTAATTGCTATGAATAAATGTCACTATTGTGTGTTCTTCTTCCATGGGTCACTTCTAGTCAAGTAATTGTGACTAAGACTTCAACCTTCTCTACCCACACAATGAGTCTCTCAACCAAATTCTCTGGGCTCAAGGCTCATAAAACCTTCCCTGTGCTAAATTAGTCATGGCAATTACCAGGCTTTAAGGTTGGATGAACATTTTCTGCTGGGATGGATGATGGT
This sequence comes from Mus musculus, assembly GCF_000001635.26. Lineage (NCBI taxonomy): Eukaryota > Metazoa > Chordata > Mammalia > Rodentia > Muridae > Mus > Mus musculus. The sequence continues at coordinate 76,945,647 of NC_000079.6, forward strand.
CTAATTTCTAAACAACTTTCTACCCCATAGTAGTTACAGAAAGAGCATGGGTGAGCATAGTTCCTAATTTGGAGTACAAACCAAGGTGAGGCTTGTTATCTGATTGAAATTGTTAATAGCACAACATTTGACTTTCAGCCCCAGTTTGAAGAACAAAAAAAAAAAAAATGCTGTTACCTTTCTGCTTTATGTCATGTTTTGCTTTGTTGGAGGAAGTTTTTGTTGTTGTTGTTGTTTTTATATTTATGAAGAGCTATATTTTTTGTTTTACCTACTCAGAAAAGTTTTTTTTTAATTAAAAACAAACAGCAGTCAAGAAAACAACAAACAAACAAAAACAGCCATGTATGGAGGGGAATCCTATAATGCCAGTACTTAGGAGATCTAGACAAAAACAAAATTGGTAGTTCATGCTTAGCTTTAATTACACAGTAAGTTCCAGGCTGTGTGAACTCCATGAGATTATCTCAGACAAACAGGCAACACATATACACATCCCATAAAAACCCGTCTGTAGTTTTCAGAGTCTAGGCACCATGGTAAAGTTCATATTCCTTATACCATGGCTTCTGTACGGTAGAAAGGAATCGTGTTACAGATATTGTTTTAAGTTGAGAAATCTTTGGGTTTGTAAAGTAGCCTATCTCTTCACCCTTTACTTCAGAACTGACACACACATGAGGGGCATGTCTATCCCCGGGTCTGAACACAGGATCAAGCAGCACTCTCACTGAGTGGGACTAACAAGATAGGCTAGGTTTGCTACCAAAACAGAACTACCATTTCCCAAGGAAATCCAGAGTCTTTGTTTTATAATCTTACCATCACTGAAACCTTGATATCATTTTGAATGAAATTTAATGAAAACAATTTTTATAAAGTCTTCCACCAGGCCCACAGACATTGCTTCAGCCAGGTGAATTATTTGAAGAAGCTATTTTGAATATTTTATAAAGACAGCTGTGAAGTGAATGGTGGAAAAGAGAGACTAGAACAAAAGACAAACCATCGAGTGATTCGGTTCACCTTTCTCCCTTACTTATGGCAGCTTTGTGCACAGTCAAGGACACATACCATTGAGGAGCAGCTCTGCTTTGCTAACCCTCTCAGTCATTCTTTCTTCTACAGCTGTAAGAGCTCTGCGCTGTGTGCATTCCTTCTGGGCACTTGCTACTGTTTCAAGCAGGAGAAACAGGCCCCTAAACAAAAGGAAGCAAGGGCTCTTGGCACCCTGAAGTTCAGGGCTGTAGGTACCTGTAACATCTTAAGGGACTGTCATTTACATTACCCAGGTCACTTCTATTAGTCTTTCAAGGGCACCTGCATTTAAGCTTTCTTGTTTGTTTATCCTCAACCTTCCATCTTTCCTTGTCTTTATCCCATACCCTACTATACATGCCTGGGCTCTGTAGATTAGAATTAAACTGTGATTTGGTATGATAAGCTACCTGAATTAAAAACTATAATTTGCAACATGATTAAGTCATCACTGTCATGGACTCCAGTTTCTTTCTAAGTCCCTAACACCCTGTGTCACTCATTTTGAGTATTGCTAGAAAAAGGAAGGGAAAGGAAGTAAAAACCCTTGAATGTTCTACGTATATGTTTCATCATATATGTCAGGAAACTAAAATATTAAGATCTGACTAGTGGCTTTAGTTTTACCAAGGTAGTAAATATGTCTAAATTGTTCTGAAGGTGTGTAGACTCATGTCCAGGAGCATGTGGGAAGGACAAGGGCTTCTGGGCTACTGAGAATAATTTGAGTTAGTTACAAGCACCTCTGTTTCAGAGACTCCTAACCAGCCCTGAGCCTGGACTTTCCCTTTGGATACTATGACTAGTCCTTTTAGAAACATTTGGATATTTCCTGTTATCTGGCTGCCAGGCATCCTTATCCTCTTTCGCTGTATTTGCCATACCAGTGCTTTGGAGTAGGCATGAAAACCTTGTGTAAAAGCAAATCGTTCAGAATAGGCTAGGTTTTGCAGTAAAAATAACTGCAAGTCATCAGAATTTAAAACCATGGATAGTACTCTCCTATCGATGAGATAGGTTCTTCTAGCTGACTTGTCTGGTCTCAGAGGGAATGGGTGTATGTAGCCCAGCAGAGACTTGACATCCCAGGGTTGGGGAATGCCCAGGGATATGAGGAGATACCCCCTGATACAAAGGAGCTGCATCCTGATACAAAGGCAACATGCAGAGAGGGAGACAGAGACAGACAGACAGACAGGCAGACAGACAGACAGAGACAGAGCCTAGCTCAGGCCTTGAAACCTTAAAGCACACTCCCAATAACATATCTCCTCCAACAAGAATACCAACCCCAACAAGAACATACCTCCTAATCTTTCCAAACAGTTCATCAGTTAGGAATTAATTATACAAATATAAGCCTATTGAATATGAGGGTGGGGATGGGAGTCATTCACATTCAAACAACCACAGTGAGTATCAAATAAGGAAAGGAAGGAATGGGTATAATTTTCTTTTGTCTCCAGATAACTGACTCAAGCCACTAAGAATGCAGGGCTTCTGCTATACTTAAGTAGCATTACGTTGCAAACAAATAGACTTCAGTAACTCTTGAGAAGAACAGAGATGACATCCAGTGATGGTTGGTTGTAGCTGGTACCTCCCCTACAACTGCTCCATTATAGACAATAACATCAGGTAGCAGATGTTCCGCGATAGCAGTGATCTGCTGGACAGATGACCAAATATGCTATTTTCTGTGTCTTCCTTCTTGTCTAGTATATTTACTACTAAATATAAAGATTTTGATATTTGTTTGTTCTATGAAGTTGTTATCCAGTTATCTTCTTCAGAGTAATTTCTTGCTCCATCATTTGCTAGTTAAATGATCACGAATGGTTTTCCTTTTCCATATCCAGTTTTCTTAGCTGGAGAGTAGATGGACTGACAGTCCTCCCTGCACAGCATTGGTACAATATTCTGAGAAGTCGTGGCCTAAAGCATCTTCATTATACCCAGCAGCAGGTCACCTGGTGGATTTCTATTCACTTTAGTATAAATATTAAAGACTTTTCAAATCTTAAGAAACAAGCTCTTATCCCTTTACTTGACTAAAATATTTTTTCATAATACAAGTTTCAGGGCACAGGGTCACAGGTATCTGAAATTATAAGTAGTGTTAGCTGTAAGATACCCATCCACTGATAGCAAGTCATACTTTTGTTTTCCTGATGAAGATCAGACTATCAAAAACGTACAGGCTAGTGAGAATTCTGCTCTTCTTTCAAAATTGATTTAAGTGTTTAAATAGAACACACATAATCTAATAACATGAATGTTCATATTTCCAAACATAACTGTGTCAGAACATGTGTCAAGGATAAGAAGGTCCACAATTGCAGCTGGTATGTGAAACAACATTATTATCTTGACCTTTAAGAATTGGCTCATCTTTCAGCCTTCTGATTTTGTGGAACACTAATACATGGGCTGATCAGCCTTCAGAGGTTTGTCCAGTGTGTCCAGTGAAGGAAACAACATCTCCTTTTTACCCAGAAGGTTAAAATATATTAGTCTAATCTGTTTCTCTGATTTTCTTTTCTTTTCTCTTCTTTTCTTTTCTCTTCTTTTCTTTTCTTTTCTTTTCTTTTTTTTTTTGTTTCAGTACCTAAAGGAGAGCTGAGAATTTGCTACAATACATCTAGCTTAAATTAGTCTTGACATTCATAGTATTCACACACAGTCCAGAGATATAGAAGGGTTTACAGTGCTGATAACAAGGCTCAAGATGCAAATGTGTGTGGGAAGGTTGGCATCATTTCCCATGCCTCCCAGGGCTATTAATAGAAGGAACAATGTCATTGTATAGCAGCTTGCCCTGCAGAAATTTTATTCTGTTCAAAAATTTAAATCAACAATGCAGAGCTTTTTTTCTTTTAGAGCACAAACTAAATGGTCAAGTAATCACAGGTCTTTGTCCAATAACTATAAAGGGAATAACCTGGGTAAAACAGCAGGCCACTTCAGAAACCTGGCAGGTCATCATGTATAGTCACAACTAGCCCAAGCAATCCTGCTGAAATTCTATGGCCCTGATTACATGTTGGTAGCTTTATGACACATACCCTGTTCCTCTTAAAAAGCACTGAGTGTTCATTATAAATGTAGTCCTGGTATGTGCTTGTCTAGTCTTTAAAATGTTCATAAGGAAGTAAATAAGGAAACTAACTTCAAAAGTCCATGAACTGGGAAATATACTGAGTTAGGTAACCCAGATTGACAAAGACAAACACCACATTCTCTCTTATAGCTCCAAACTCTGAGATTTTAGTATATAACCCAGAATAACTACAAAAGCCAGAAAAGTAGAAAGGGTTTGTGGCAGAAAAAGAAGAAGGTGCCTAGAGAGAAGGATAATGTAAAGATTGAAAGAGAGCAAGTGGGGTGGAGGGGACTAATTGGAACAGGGAAAGGTGAGAGAGAGAGAAAGATATAGAGAGAGATAAATAACATTAAGCATGTTTTAAAAGCCATAGGGAGACATTAGCTTGTAAGCTAACACACACATTAGTGTATACTACTATAGAGTATAGCATATATACATATGCATATACACATGCACACACACACACACAAATATATAGTGTATATTACATTTTAAAACTCCACTTACTTCAGGTCAATTGAATAGAATGAAGCCCACAGTAAATGCCATGACTCCAGTCATCTGGGCTAAAAATAGTGTCATCCATGCAGCATCTCATTACTGCCTTTTAGTTTCAAAAGCTCATTAATTACAGAGAAATTATCCCAATTCAGTAAGCAGTTAAATACCAACAACACTCAATTTGAAGACCTGGATTCTAGATCTGCTTTGGTTGCTATGGTTGGACCATGTAGCTTTGGCTCTCATGAGCAATCTATGAACAAAGAAAAAAAAACCTATAGTTCAAGAACCAAGCTATGTTTGTGTTTGTGTGAATGAAGTTTTAGAACATAACTATATCTGATTTGTAAACATTTTCATTATATTTTGTTTGCAGTGTGTAGTGTGTGTAGTGTGTGTGTGTGTGTGTGTGTGTGTGTGTGTGTGTGTATGTGTGTGTGACTTACAAATGTAGAGAAGGTAAGAGAACAAATTAAGGGAGTCATTCATCTCCTTCCACTTTGAGAATTTCATAAATCAAACTCAGGTCATCATGTTTGGCAGCAATTTTATCCCTTGAGCTGTCTTGCTGGCCTGATCCCAGTTTCTCATTTAGGATCTGATACTAGTTTCATACTCTGTGTATCAGAGGTAACTAGTTCCTGCAGAAACTATATGACCAGGGAAACCTAACACATAAAGTATGTATCCTTGGACCCCCACCACCTCCAAAATTACTGATTTCTGGATTGCAACTTTCTAAGGTAGATTTTCCCATGTTCTCTTGCATGCAAAAATATGAAACAAATAATACCCTAAGAAAACGAGGATCTGATGATAGTTCTAAATTCCTATCTAGTAAATGTTACAAAATATATAAATAGTGTTAACTACATAGTGAGCATGACCACTGGTCCAGATCTCACAGACTTCCTCTTATGAAAAATGGCTGCCATTGCAGTGCACCACTAGGTGTGGTATTACAGGGGATGGATAGAATGACTAGTCACACCTGGGACCCAGGGACATCTGGAGTAATAATTCTAGCAGACAGTATGTCACAGGTAAACTTTGGTTCCAGCTAAATACTGCTGCTCACCATGTAATCTGGTTTATAGCTGAGCCAGCATTTGAAGCTTAAGCCAAATTCAAACAGGACAAGTAAAGAGCTGAGTACTCCAGGTCAAGGGATGGATAATAAGAGAGAAACATTGAAGTGGCAGTGAGCAGAATTTTCCAGAGAAAAATATACTTGTTCAAGAATTTTGAGTGACAAAGTTAGAAAGGTTGGTGTCTTAGTGCATTCCGCACTAATATCTTAGCACTCTGAAGGCTAAAGTAAAAGGATTACATGTTCTGGACAACCCAGGCAATACAGAAATAATGTTTCTCAAAAGAAAAAGTTAGTTGGAGCCAATTGTGTGATGATTTTTTTCTGGACTGGTACAAGGAAAACAAAAAGTTTGTCAGCTGCACTGATGCCCACTCAAGTTTTCTAGCCTTGAAACTTGTTATCAGTAGGATAATATACATATCTCTGGTACAAAATGTATAAGCGGCCAAAAAACTAGAAAATCAGCTTCACTGTTATATATGTAAATTACAGTTTTACCTGTGCTGTTAATACAATTATAAAAATGTGTTTGGTTTATTGTTTGTATTTGTCCATATTCCCTCCTGAAACATCTTAAATCTACTTTACCTAGTGTATATAAAATTGAGTCACAGATAATGAACAAATGTAAAAGTGAACTAGTAGTTTTTCCTTTAACTACCTTAAAAGCATCATTTCACATGTACTTAAAAAATTATAGTATTGTTAAGATGTACAATAACACCTATTGAGGGACCATGTGTAAAAGATAAGGAAAATGTGTTAAATTTGAGTTTTTGCCTGTAATCTGAATGGGAAATAGGTAGCTAGCGAATGAATACAGAGCTGAAAGTAATTCACATATGTAGATGCAAAACCACACGTTCAAACATGTGGCCAATACTGCTAATTGCCTTCCCATTTATCCTTTAAAATGTTTTTCTCTGCCTTGGCAATGGAAGACTGACTTTATACATGATAGTAACAATGCTAGCCTAAAAATTCACTTTAAAAAAGTTTCATAGTATCTGAGGATGGCCATCCAGTATAATTCTGACTGAAATGTTGAAAAAGTATTTTCCCAAGAGGTGTCTGCAAAAAATAATCTTTACTCTCTGGGTAAAAGGAGAACAGATCTGGCTGGCTCCATTCTTCCTCTTTTTAACATACCTTCCTTCTTCTTTTAATGTAATGCCTCCAGCTGGTACAGCCATATCCCTACCAAAGGCAATAAACAAAACCTTGTAGAAAAATAGAAAGTTTTAGAGCTCAAATGAGATCTCAAACATCTTAATCAACATTAGCAACCTTCTTTTTAACTTTTTAACTTTAAGCTTTTAAACTTCCCACTACATGAGAGAAAAGACTCTGATACCTAAATTATTGTGGGTGGAACTGTTGTTTCTAATAGCAAATTGCTTTAAAAAAGAAAAAAGAAGAAAAGAAAAAAAAATCATTGAATAAAGTTGACTCTATTGTTCACCTGCACAAATAAGCATTCATTTCTCAACTGTTTACTTCTTCAGCAATTGCCTGGTGAGCCCCTGCTATGTGTCAAGCACTGAGCTAACAATTTTAATATATGGATTTTAGTATTTTAATGTGTGCGTGCAATATATAGTAATGAAATCAGGGCAACTGGGTTATCAGTCACTTCAAACATTGACAATCTCTTTGTTAAGAACATTCAAAAATCTTCCCTTAACTGTTCTGATATCTTTCTATCATAATCACCTACTCCTAATATTCAAAGCTAAAATTAACTAATGACTGAGGATCTTCAGATGAGGCTGAAAAGCAATAAACTGCTTCTTTATCTCCATCTGCTTTTTCTATCACCCAAACTTCCCCCTTTCTCTACATCCCTACCCACTTTAAGGAGATGAAAGAAATATGAACTCAGGAGAATCCCCCCATTTCTTTCTTTCTCCCTCTCATTATTCATTCAGAAGAAATGCAAAACCAAGACAAATATAGAGTATATCTCATTGTTGGTAAAGCCAGTGTAACTCTTTGATCCTATCTCACATGTGTACCATAGAGCACTCTGAGAACTATCATCTAGTGCAGTGATTCTCAACTTCTCTCATGCTGTTACCCTTTTTGTTATGGTGACCCCCAACCATAAAATTTTATTTGGTACTACTTCATAACTGTAACTTTGCTACTGTTATTAATCTTAATGTAAATATCTGCTATATAGGATATCTGATATGTGACCCCTGTGAAAGGGTTGTTTGATGCCCTCCCAAATGTTTGAGACCCACAGGTTGAGACCTGCTCATCTAGTGTATTATAATGTACCAATTTGGAGTAGTAGTTGGTGGTTTTGCAGAACAGAAAAGTGGCTATCAAGGCAAGCTCTAACTTAAACCCAAACTTTATCCCAGACAACACTGAGTCAGTTCAGTGCAGAGGGTCAGCTCCTGAGTACAGATGGGAACCAGAAGAATCCTGTCCCCGGCTGTTCCTTGGTTACTGTATCCTGATGGATCTGGGCAGGTCCCTCTTGGGCCAGGAATTTGAGCAGAGGTGGATTGCAGAGTCTGAAACCCGTGGCATCAGACTTGACTGGAGAACATTTTTATTCTATGCAGTAGAAACATACTCATTCTTTGAGGTTCCTACTCATTCTTTGACATCTTAAAACAAATGGTTACCTAGCTAGAAATGCCTTTGTTTTTTGGAAAGTGAACACAATTTAATCTTGATATTTCTACATATAATAGGACAGTGTAGTACCGCCAGATAATGAGCCTAATCTCTTCAGAAGCAACTATATGCCAAGAAGTTATAGTGATAGATCCATCATCAGGCCATTTACAAAGAAATATAGGAGGGATACCCTCCTTCCAGTTTCTATCTGCATTGGGAATTGATCCTGTGTCACAGTGCTCCATACTCAAATACCTCCTGGAGAGAGTGGGTCTCCCAGGAGTGTGGACATACCTGTGAGTACAGGTAACACCACCACTTCTGCTCCAAGGACCCTCAGGACACAGGAACCAAGGAGCAGTGTTGGATGGAATCCTTCCAGTTTCTGTTTAAACCCTGAGATGATCCTGTGTCACAATGTTCCATACCCAAAAGCTCCATGCCCAAATACCTCCAGGAGAGAGATGGTCTCCCAGGAATACTGACACACTGGGGAGCACAGGTAAGATCACCACTTCTGCTCAAATTCCTGGCCCAAGATGAACCTGCCCATAGCCATCAGAACACAGGAACCAAAAAAACAGCTTGGGACAGGATCCTTCTGGTTTTCATCTGCGCCTAAAAGCTGACCCTGTGCCAGAACTCACGAAAAACAAATTCATCCTGGAGAGAACTGGTCTCCTGGGAGGACTGACACAAAGGTCTGCAGGAGGGACAAGCCACAGTCAGAGACGGCAAGACCAGGTAACACCAGAGATAATCAGATGGTTAGAGGTGAGAGGCAAGGGCAAGAACATAAGCAACAGAAACGAAGGCTACTTGAGATAATCAGAACCCAGTTCTCCTACCACATCGAGCCTTGGATAACCAACACACTAGAAAAGCAAGACTCTGATTTAAAATCACATCCCATGATGATGATAGAGGACTTTAAGAAGGACATAAATAACTCCCTTAAAGAAACACATGAGAACACAGGTAAACAAGTAGAAACCCTTAAAGAAAAAAAAAACAAAAACAAAAACAAAAAATCCCTTAAAGAATTACCGAAAAACACAAACAAACAGGTGAAGGAATTGAACAAAACCATCCAGGATCTAAAAATGGAAATAGAAACAATAAAGACATCACAAAGGGAGACAGCCCTGGAGTAAGAAAGCATACAAAAGAGACCAGGAGTCATAGATGCAAGCAAAAAAAACAAAACAAAACAAAACAAAACAAAACAAAACAAAACAAAACAAAACAACCACCCTTGAGATAGAAGAGAGAATCTCAGGTGCAAAAGATACCATAGAAAACATTGGCACTGGCCTCAAGCTATAGTACAGAGCAATTGTGATAAAAAACAAACAAACAAACAAACAAACAAAAAACCTGCATGGTACTAGTACAGCTACAGATCAATGGAATAGAATTGAAGACCCAGAAATGAGCCCACACACCCATGGTTACTTGATCTGTGACAAAGGAGCTAAAACCATCCAGTGGAAAAAAGACAGAATTTTCAACAAATGATGCTGGCACAACTGGTGGTTATCATGTAGAAGAATTCAAATTGATCCAATCTTATCTCCTTGTACAAAGAATAAGTCTAAATGGATCAAAGAACTCCACATAAAACCAGAGACACTGAAATTTATAGAGGAGAAAGTGGGGAAAAACCTCAAAGATATGGGCACAGGGGAAAAATTCCTAAAAAGAACAGCAATGGCTTAAGCTGTAAGATCAAGAATTGACAAACAGAACCTCATAAAATTGCAAAGCTTCTGTAAGGCAAAAGATACTGTCAATAAGACAAAAAGGCCACCAAGAGATTGGGAAAGAATTTTTACTAATCTTAAATCTGATAGGGGAATAATATCCAATATATACAAAGAGCTCAAGAAGCTGAACTCCAGAAATTCAAATAACCCTATTAAAAAATGGGGTATAGAGCTAAACAAAGAATTTTCAACTGAGGAATACCAAAGAGCTGAGAAGCACCTGAAAAAAATGTTCAACATCCTTAATCATCAGGGAAGTGCAAATTAAAACAACCCTGAGATTCTACCTCACACCCGTCAGAATGGCTAAGATCAAAAATTCAGGTGACAGCAGATGCTGGCAAGGATGGGGAGAAAGAGGAACATTCTTCCAATGCTGGTGGGATTGCAAGCTTGTACAACCACTCTGGAAATCAGTATGGTGGTTCCTCAGATAATTGGACAGATCTTGCAATACCTCTCCTGGGCATATACCTAGAAGATGTTCCAACTGGTAAGAAGGACACATGCTCCACTATGTTCATAGCAGCCTTATTTATAATAGCCAGAAACTGGAGAGAACCCAGATGACCCTAAACAGAGGAATGAATATAGAAAATGTGGTACATTTACATAATGGAGTACTACTCAGCTATTAAAAATGATGAATTTATGAAGTTCTTAGGCAAATGGATGTATCTGGAGGATATCATCCTGAGTGATGTAATCCAGTCACAAAAGAAGTCACTTGATATGCACTCACTCATATGTGAATATTAGCCCAGAAACTTAGACTACCCAAGATACAATTTGCAAAACACAAGAAAATCAAGAAGAAGAAAGACCAATGTGTGGATACTTCATTCCTCCTTAGCATAGGGAACAAAATACCCATGGAAGGAGTTACAGAGACAAAGTTTGAAGCTAAGACAAAAGGATGGACCATCCAGAGACTGCCCCACCCGGGGATCCATCCCATAATCAACCACCAAACGCAGACATTATTGCATATGCCAGCAAGATTATGCTGAAAGGAACCTGATATAGCTGTCTCTTGTGAGGCTATGCCAGTGCCTGGCAAATACAGAAGTGGATGCTCACAGTCATCTATAGGATGGAACACAGGGCCCCCAATGGAAAATCTAGAGAAAGTACCCAAGGAACTGAAGGGGTCTGCAACCCTATAGGTGGAACAATAATATGAACTAACCAGTACCCCTAGCTCATGTCTCTAGCTGCATATGTAGCAGAAGATGTCCTAGTTGGCCATCATTGGGAAGAGAGGCCCCTTTGTCTTGCAAACTTTATATGCCCCAGTACAGGGGATCGCTTGGGCCAAGAAGTGGGAGTGGGTGAGTAGGAGATCAGGGTGTGGGGGAGAGTATAGGGGACTTTTGGCATAGCATTTGAAATGTAAATTAAGAAAATATCTAATAAGAAATTTAAAAAAAGAAAAAGAAACATTGGCATAAGAGACAAAGAAAATGCAAAATGCTCCTAAGCAAAACATCCAGGAAATCCAGGACAGAATGAGATGACCAAATCTAAGGTTAATATGTGTAAAGAGTAAAGATTCCCAACTTACAGGACTAGTAAATATCTTCAACAAAATTATAGAATAAAACTTCCCTAGCCTAAAGAAAGAGATGCTAATAAACAGAAAAGAAGCGTACAGAACTCAAATAGACTGGGCCAGAAAAGAAATCCCACCTGTCACATTATAGTCAAAACATCAAATGCACAAAACCAAGATAGAATATTAAAAGTAGTAAGAGAAAAAGGTCAAGATATATAAAGGCAAGCCTATCAGAATTACACCAGACTTCTCACCAGAGACTATGAGATCTAGAAGATGTTAGGCAGATGTTACACAAACACTAATAGAACACAAATGCCAACCCAGGCAACTATACCCAACAAAACTCTCAATTAATACAGATGGAGAAACTAAGGTATTCCATGACAAAACCCAATTTAAACAATATCTTTCCACAAATACATCCCTACAAAGGATAATAACCATAAAATGCCAATACAAGGAGGGAAAATATACCCTAGAAAAAGCAATAAAATAATTTTCTTTCAACAAACCCAAAAGAAGATAGCCAAAAAAAAAAAAACCCATAAAAGTAACATAAAAAGTAACAGGAAACAACAATCACTATTCCTTAATATCTCTTAACACCAATGGACTCAATTCCCCAATAAAAAGACATAAACTAACAGACTGGATATATAAACAGGACCAAGAATTTTGATGAATACAGGAAATGCACCTCAGTGTCGAAGATAGACACTACCTCAGAGTAAAAGGCTGGAAAACAATTCTCCAAGCAAATGGTCCACAAAACAAGCTGAAGTAACCATTCTAATATCATATAAAACCACCTTTCAACCAAAAGTTATCAAAAAGGATAAGGAAGGACACTTCGTACTCACCAAAGGAAAAATCTATCAAGAATTCTCTATTCTGAATATCTATGCTCCAAATGCAAGGGCACCCACGTTCATAAAAGAATGTGACCTTCATTAAAGCTCAAAGAAAACATTGCACCTCACAGTAGGAGACTTCAACACCCCACTCTCAGATCATGGAAACACAACTAAACAGAGTCACAGTGAAACTAACAGAAGTTATGGACCAAATGGATTTGCCAGATATCTATAGAACATTTCATTCTAAAACAAAAGAATATACCTTCTTCTCAGCACCTCATGGTACCTTCTCCAAAATTGACCATATAATTGGTCACATAATAAGAATCAACAGATAAAAGAAGATTGAAATAACCCCATGCCTCCTATCAGATCACCATGGACTAAGGCTGGTCTTCAATAGCAACAAAAACAAAAGAAATTCCACATACACATGGAAACTGAACAATGCCCTACTCAATGATAACTTGGTCAAGGAAGAAATAAAGAAATTAAAGACTTTAGAATTTAATGAAAATGAAGACACATCACACTCAGACTTATGAGGCACAATGAAAGTAGTGCTAAGAGGAAAACTTGTAGCTCTGAGTGCCTCCAAATAGAAACTGGAGAGAGCTTACACTAGCAGCTTAAAAGCATACCTGAAAGCACTAGAAAAGAATTATATAAACATAAGAGGAGTGGACAGCAGGAAATAATCAAACTCAGGGCTGAAATCAACCAAGTAGAAACAAAAAAGAACTATACAAAGAATCAACCAAACCAGGAGCTGGTTCTTTAAGAAAATCAACAAGATAGATAAACCCTTAGCTAGACTAACCATAGAACATAGAGACAATATCCAAATTAATAAAATTAGGAATGAAAAGAGAGACATAACAACAGAAACGGAGGAAATTAAAAAAACAAAAAAACAAACAAACAAACAAAAAACCCACCAGATCCTACTATAAAAGCCTATATTCAACAAAAGTGAAGAATCTTGGTGAAATGGAAATTTTTCTAGACAGATACCAAATATCAAAGTTAAATCAGGATCAGATAAACCATCTAAGCAGTCTCATAACCCCTAAAGAAATAGAAGCAGTCATTAAAAGTCTTTCAACCCAAAAAAAGCCCAGACCAGATATATGGGTTTAGTGCAGAATTCTATCAGACTTTCAAAGAAGACCTAATACCAATACTCTTCAAACTATTCCACAAAATAGAAACAAACGAATCTCTACCCAATTAATTCCATGAAACCACAGTTATGCTGCATGTTCTCCCTTGGAGATGGAACTATTTCTGTCTAATCAGGAATTTGTCATAATTTCCTTTCATAGAGGACTTCTTAAGAGTTTTTTTTCTACTTCTATTATGTTTAATGTTCCAAATAGATTTTAAAAACTGGTTGAGTGCATATTACTTTTAGCTTCAGAAGATATCATGTATATTTAAGAGTCATTTAAGCATTATAAATTATTTTGATGACTTAAAATGTCAATACTGAGTTGTATATTTTAAAATAAATTTTATTAGTTTAATTATTAAAAAGAATATGTATCACATTCTTGTGGTTGAAAACTAAACGATACCTAAAATTAATGAAAATTAGTAGGTTGTAAAATGAACTTTTGAATTATGTCAGTTACAATGCAAAGAACAATAGATCTAACCATATATTTCAGTCTCTAAAAAAGGGAAGTTATGAACATAATTGAACCTTCACTATGTTTGTAACAGCCATATTTATAATAGCCAGATGTAGGAAACAACCCTGATGTCCCTCAACAGAGGAATGGTCACAGAAAATGTGGTACATTTACACAATGGACTATTACTAAGCAATTAAAAAGAATGACTTCATGAAATTCACAGGCAAAGGATGACACTAGAAAATATCATCCTGAGTGAGGTAACCCAATCAAGAAAGAACACACATTGTATGTACTAACTGATAAGTGGATATTAGCCCCAAAGTTTGGAATACCCTAAATACAATTCACAGACCATATGAAGCTCAAGAAGAAGGAAGGCCAAAGTGTGGATGCTTCAGTTCTTCATAGAAAGGGGAACAAAATACTCACAGGAGGAAATATGGAGGCAAAGTGTGGAGCAGAGACTGAAGGAAAGGCTGTCTCACCTGGGGATCCATCCTGTGTACAGTCACCAAACCTAGAAGCTACTGTGGATGCCAAGAAGTGCATGCTGAAGGGAACCTGATAAGGCTGTCTCCTGGGAGGCACTGCCAGAGCCTGACAAATACAGAGGCAGATGCTAGCAGCTAACCATTGAACTGAGTGCAGGGTACCCGATGGAGGAGTTTGCGAAGAAACTGAAGGAGATAAGGGGTTTGCAGCCCCATGGAGGGAGCAACAGTGTCAACTGGCCAGAACCCCTGGAGCTCCCAACGACTGGACCACCAACCAAAGAGTGCACATGAAGGGACCCATGGCTCTGGCTGCATAAGTGGCAAAGGATGACCTTGTTGGACATCAGTGGGAGGAGTGGCCCTTGGGCCTGAGAGGGGGGATCCCAGTGTAGGGGAATACTAGGGCAGGAAGGCAGGAATGGGTGGGTGGGTGTTGGAACACCCTCAGAGAGGCAGAGGGAGGGTGAATGGGATAGGGGGGTTCTGGATAGAAGACCTGGAAAGGGGGTAACATTTGAAATGTAAATAAAGAATATCTCCAATAAAAGGAAAAAAACTATAGCAGGATAAATTTAACCTTCTATAATCCACAAATGAGTGTTTCTGCTAATGAATCATTACTGCCCTTTCCCTCCAGTTCAAATCTCAAGTTATCACAGTCTCCTATATGGCTTTTCTCTCCTACTATTAGTTCACGCATCTCTTGGCTCTTTTCCCATTGATCATCTCTCTATCCCTATCTGAAATCAGAGCCTCACAACTTCTTGCTGGATACTAGCAATGCCCTGCCTATTAGTGTCTACAGTCCTAAAATATTGCAGGTTAACCCAAGCCTGTTCTCAAATCTCTAGCTTACAATTTCAAAAGACTATGGCATAATTTGTCTACTTTGGTCATTATTGCAACCAAAAAAAAACTGTAACACAGTCCCTAAGATAATAAGCTTTCAGTAAGCATTAATGGATGGCTACAAAAAAAAGAGAGCCATGATCTGGTATTCTTTTGCTTAAAAACCCCCTTTAGGATGGCACTCAAGAGCCTCCAGACCCTGGCTCACTGCCTGACATGCTGGTACTTCTTTATGGCTGTGTTCCAGCAAAACAAAGGAAGGATTTTTTTTCCAAGATGAGATCTTTCTCTGTTTAGTGTCTGTATATTTTCTATATATATCTGGAATACTATCCAACTAATCTGTGCCAATCAAATCTTAGGAAACAGTTCTCTAAGTAATAGAGGATGCAGGTTAATGGTAGAGTGCTTATGTAGTATCATTAGGTCCTGGGCTCAATCTTCAGTTAATAAGACATGGGTGTAAACACACACACACACACACACACACACACACACACACACACACACGAAGAACCAACCTTCACCTCCCCTTTCTTCATACATACTACATTCTGGTTTACATTTTCTTCTCATGCACAGCAGGCATGCCTTTAATCCCAGTCTAAAAATCACAAACCTAGTACTCAGAACTTTTTTCCGTTTAATTACAACTTCCTTTCCCTTTCCTTCTTCAAAACCTCCTATATGCCTTTGTCCATCCTCTTTCAAATTGGTGGTCTCCTTTTTCATAAGTTATTATATACACATATGTATCTGAATATACATTTATATTCTTTTGGGAGGAGTCATTTTTTCTTTTTTCTTTTATTATTATTAATCATTCCATTTATTTACATCTCAAATGATATCCACTTCCTGGTTACTCCCTCCACCAACCCACCCCTACCTCATGATAGCCCACTTCCTGGGTAACCCTCCTCCATCCCCCATCCTACATCTGCCCTCCCTCCTCCCTTTTGCCTGTATGAGAATGCTCCCCACCCTCCCACACTCCAGCATCCTCCTACTCTGGGACATCAAGCCTATCTGGGACCAAGGGCCTCCCTTCCCTTTCCTGTCAAGCAAGGCCATCTGTTACATATGAATCTGAAGCTGTGGATCCCTCTAGGTACACTCCTTGGTTGGTGGTCTAGTGTCTGAGGGAACTTGGTGGTTGAGCCAGCCTATGTTGTTCTTCCAATGGAGTTGCAATCCCCCTCTGCTCCTCCATTCCTGTCAGCTCTCCCACCAGTTTCTCTGAGATCAGCCTGATGGTTCAGAATTGAGAGTTCATCCTGGTGGATTTTTCCTTTGATGAGTATGTAGTGACCTTCCCTATCTTTTTTTTTTTTTTTTTTTGGTAGCTTTTGGTTGAAAGTCTATTATGTTGGATATTAGGATGGCTACTCCAGCTTGTTTCTTGGTATCATTTGCATGGAAAATTTGTTCTCATCCTTTTACTTTAAAAGAATGTCTGTCTTTTACTCTGAGGTGTGTTTCCTGTATGCAGGATCCTGTTTATGTATCCAGTCTGTTCTCCTATGTCTTTTTATTGGGGAATTGAGTCCATTGATGTTGAGAGATATTAGGAGCCAATGACCATTGCTTCCTGTTATTTTTGTTGCTGGAGTTGGAATTATGCTTTTCTGTTTATTTTCTTCTTGCTTTTTCTTGGGTGTAGTTTCTCTCCTTGTGTTGGAGTTGTCCATTTATTATCCTTTAAAGTGCTGGTTTTGTGGAGAGATATTGTGTAAATTTGGGTTTTTTTTTCATGGAATATCTTGGGTTTTGTTTTTTTTTCATGGAATATCTTGGTTTCTCCATCTGTGGTTATTGAGGGTTTTATTTGGTATAGTATCCTGGGCTGGCATTTGTGTTTTCTTAGGGTCTGTATGATGTCTGCCCAGGATCTTCTGGCTTTCATAGTTTCTGGCAAGAAGTCTGGTGTAATTCTAATAGGTCTGCCTTTATATGTTACTTGATCTTTTTCTCTTACTGCTTTTAACATTCTTTCTTTTTTTGAGCCTTTTGGTGTTTTGATTATTATGTCATGGGAGGAATTTCTTTTTTGATCCTATCTATTTAGTGTTCTGTAGGCTTCTTGTATGTTCCTGGGTATCTCTTTCTTTAGGTTAGAGAAGTTTTCTTCTATAATTTTGTTGAAGATATTTGCTGGCACTTTGATTTGGGAATCTTCACTCTATTCTATACCTATTATTCTCAGGTTGGGTTTCTTCATTGTGTCCTGGATTTTTTTAATGTTTTGAGAAAGGGGATTTTTGCTTTTTGTATTTTCCTTGACTGTTATGTTTCTATCTTGTAGTGTATCTTCTGCCACTGGGATTCTCTCTTCTATCTCTTGTATTCTGTTGGTGATGCTTGCATCTGTGACTCCTGTTCTCTTTCCTAGGTTTTTCATCTCCAGGCATGTCTCCCTTTGTGGTTTCTTTAATGATTCTACTTCCATTTTCAGATCCTGAGCAGTTTTGTTCAATTCCTTCACCTGTATGATTGTGAGGTCCTGTACTTCTTTAAGGAATGTATGTGTTCCCTCTTTAAGGGCTTCTACTTGCTTACTTATGTTTTTCTGCATTTCTTTAAGGAAATTATTTATGTCCTTCTTAAACTCCTCTATCAGCTTCACGAAATGAGAATTTAGATCCAAATCTTATTTTAAGGGTGTGTTTGGGTATCTAGTACTGGCTGTGGTAGGAGAATTGGGTTCTGATGTTGTCAAGTCAAATTGGTTTCTGTTGCTTATGTTCTTATGCTTGCCTCTTGCCATCTGGTTATCTCTGGTGTTATCTGGCCTCCCTGTATCTGACTGGAGCCTGTTCTTCCTCTGATCCTGTGATCCTGGGGAGTTGAGCTGGGGGTGGGGTCAAGCTGCCACTGGTGTGTGTGTGTGCGTGTGTGCTGTGTTCGATATGGTCTCTGCTCCAGGTGGACACAGGTGGGAACCAGAAGGCTCTCAGGTCTCTGGCTGGGCAGAAATCTGCTTCCCTAGGTCGCAGAGAGTCCTAGTATGCCTGGTCTCAGAGTGAGATTTATGCTCTCACCTGAACCTGTATGTGTCTGAATACCGGAGGCAGGGGGGTTGAGCTGCAGCTGGGGTGTGTGCTGTGAAGGGCTGAGTCCAGTGCTGGGTCTCTGCTCCCAGCTAGCACTACATATATATTCTTAAGCATATCCTGTTGAGTCCATGTTATTTGTATGTGTGTTTTCAAGGCTGACTGTTTGGCACTAGACAACCATATGCCCTTTCCTAGAGAGGACTTGCTTATAACCCTTCAAGGAACTTTACTGAGTTTGCATAGTACAAACACATAATATCCACTGCTCAAACCCACATCCCTATCTTTACCACATACTGTCTGTCACTATTTCAAAATCACTCTTCATGTGTTTTTGAAAACACAGAGGCTACAAACTGATAACACGGAAATTGAATTTAATTACGAATAGGATTTTAAAACAATATTCAAAAACTAAGAGATCTTGCTCATATAAAACATATATTAATGGTGCTTCTCTGGAAAAATAAGACGTTCTGGTACCACTGGCCTTGCCTTCACATGGCCATGCCTAGAGAAGTGGAGCTGTGGATGCTGCCTCTCTGTGGGGCCTACATTCACTCAGGGAGGATCTTGTGTCCATGATAGCCCCTTATTGGCATGCCATCATAAAACATTTTTCATATTCTTTTATCATATCTCTCCTTACTGAGCCTGCAAGTCTGTTCTCTGTTAATTCTGTCGTCTCTGCTGTGTTTTCTCTCTTCTTAAGCATGAAATCCATATCACAGAATTTCCATTGTATTTCTATTGGATCGGATATCATTAAATGTGTAGGCTTTCTAATGCATTCAACATTTAATACTTCTCCACATTCAGATTTACAATTAGTTTTAGTGTGGTCATTTCTAATTTAGTCCTACTTGTAGATAAGCCAGATTGAGGAAGTATTGAATGACCCCAGGTTTTCTTTTGGCATCAAATTGCATTGTTTCTGTTTGATCCTCCTGTTTCAGTACATTGAAAAATTATTTTTTCTGTCCTATGAAGACTTCCTTTTCCCTGGTTAAGTCCCCTCCCTGTCTCTCTCAGCCTCTACTATAGAACTCACCAGATAGTGTCCTAAGAATTTGCTTACTATCCTGATCCCCTGATGTGGAGATGCATAATTAACCTCTCCAATCTAGTCCACTGGCTCAACAACTGGTGTTTACTCTGGCTTCAATGACTGGAGTGTTGCCTAAAGCAGGTATGCTTTAAGGAAGTAAAAGGATGATCTCTGTTGAAGTTTCTTTAATCTGAAATGAAGTACTAGAAGCATGACACTCTCAAATTAATCAATAGTACTGGTGGTTTGATATATTTTTCTTGACATTTAATTCTGGTTAACAACTGAATGTTAAATTTAAACAGCTCAGTCAGAAATGTTTTGTCGCCAGAGCATTGGTAATTCCAAGAGGTTTTGGTAGCTCCTAGTGCTTTCTTCTTTTGAGCAGAATTCACAGACAGAGATTCGGTTCATAGCTCATGATTCTCTTCCTATCACCATCCCAGGTGAGCTTTACAATTCCATAGAGAGGTCCTGAGTGTGATCCAAGACTGAACTATTCAAATTCCCAGCTCAATGCTAGCTTTTCTTTTTTGTTGTTTATTTATTTATTTATTTCCCCTTCCAGTCCACCCTTCCACTGTTCCACATCCCATACCACCTGCTCCCCACCCCCAGTCTCCACAAGGATGTCCCCACCACCCACCATTCACCCCACCAGACCTCTAAACTCCCTAGGGCCTCAAGTCTCTTGAGGGTAATGTGCATCCTCTCTGATTGAACCCAGACCCAGTAGTCCTCTGCAATATATGTATTGGAGGCCTCATATCAGCTGGTGTATGCTGTGTTGGTGGTCTAGTGTTTGAGAAATCTCAGGGGTTCAGGTTAATTGGGATTGCTGGTCCTTCTACAGGGTTGCCCTCCTCCTCCACGTATTGCTAAGCTCCAAATGGGAAGAAATTCTGAAGAATGTTAAAACTGTTGGTGGAATGGGGCAGGCTGCCTCTCTATTCTCTGTTATTTTCTGTTGTTGGGCCTGTAGCAGATTAATTTCTTCCTGTTGCGTCTGCTTTGTGGAAAATTGTTTTCTTCCATTTGCCTTGATGATAGTCAAGATGTGACATTAAGTTTCAAGGCTCTTGTGATATCATTGAAACATGAAGTAGGGCCCACATCTATTAAATATTCCTCTGGGCCAAATACTGGGGTAGACATATAACAGCATCTGAGCCTTACGATAGTCCTGAGAAGCAGAGTTTACTAATGATGATCTTACTGAAGAAGCAGACATGGAGAAAATAGACCCATGCAGAGCCACAGGAGGAAACCTCAGAGTGGAGTTCAAGTTCAAGACATATATTTATCACTCCAGTGTCCTCCGCTACTGATCATGTAGATGGTGTTTAGAAATTCCTACCTTCCCTACTGCAGTAGGTTCCAGATCTTGTGGTGTTGACCATTCGTGCTTCTCAACTAGCATTAGAACAGCGAAGAGTAAGCTAGATGCCAGTTAATTTTAAATAGTGCACAGAGCAGAATCAGAACCCCTGAAGGAGCTGTCATGTGTGGCTTATATCATGTTATATCCTTTCTTGAACTTAGCCTCAGAACTGTTGGCATAATAAAAACATTGAATGGTTCTTCTTATCAAAAGCAGGCATGTTTAAACACAGGAGATCAAAGTGCCTCCGAGCAATTCATAAGCCAGGTCCACCTACACAGTTACACTGCAATGTACCATCGTTTCCTTAACTTGAGAATTTTATTTATTAGAGTTACTGTGTAAAATTGTCTGTAAAATCCACATATTATTTGTAACATGCCTATAGAATTAAATGTTTTAATATGATATTCTTAATTTACTTCATGGGATTCTCTCACATTTTACATAGCCCGAAGATAAATAGTGAACAGATCATACCTGAAAGAGGAGGCAATAGTATCTATATAGTGAGCAAGTGCCCTGGGTAATTAAAGCACTTGGAGGCTTCCTTTCATCTGGGTTCTCCTTGATATAGGCTCTTCGCTTTAATAGTCACTTTAGCATCTCATCCTCACACAATAACTTGTGTGGTATTG
Source organism: Mus musculus (assembly GCF_000001635.26). Classification (NCBI taxonomy): domain Eukaryota; kingdom Metazoa; phylum Chordata; class Mammalia; order Rodentia; family Muridae; genus Mus; species Mus musculus. Next base: position 76,967,306 of record NC_000079.6, read on the forward strand.
TGTCCCCTGTTCTCACCTCCAAGGTTCTCTTTTATTAATTCTGCTGTCCTGGCCAATGGCTCCTTTGATCAAAGTCTCTTCTGTATTAAAAAAATTCAAGATTTGTATGTTTGTGCAGATGTTTTTATGTGGGGTCTGTTAACTTCAGGGCACAGACTTCCAGCATCTCCTCTGGATCACTGTGCACATAGTAAGGACACAGCAGTCTAGTATATGCTCTGAAACACTATACACATAGTGAGGACAGTCCATCATGTCCTCTGGATCACTGCACACATAGTAGGTACTAACTGGCTAAATAAACAGAGACATGCTATTAGAATGAAGCCCTGTATACTTCATATAAAATTGTCATAGTGTGGGGAATAACATTTCCATTCATATTAAAATTTTGAAACCTAACAGACAGAGTCCCTATTGCTTATAACTACACCAGATTTATTCCTAAGGGGCAGCTTGTTTCCTGGAAAACCCTGACTCAGCAGGTTTAAATTACTCCTTTTGAGCCACTTAACTTCTACATTTTCTCATTCAGTGACTTAAACTTGACTTTAATATTGCCTTCACTCAAAACATTTGCATTTAATTGCAACAGTAGTATGCTTTCCTGTTGGCATCTGAAACATATTCATTATCAGTGTCAGGCTTATGTTGAGAGAGTTTGGTTATTTGTACCCAAGAAATCATATCCAACAAAGATAACTGAAGGCATGTAAGTAGTTTTTTTTTCTACTTTTTATTGTAAGAATATGCAGCCTGTAGATACACAAATTCAAATCCTTGGCAAATCAAATTTTCACTGTCTGTTTGTCTAGAGTTAAATGGATATATGTGGAAAAAGTTATGTTTAAGAATGATAAGTCAACACAAATTTTATTTCTTGAAATGTATATGCACATATACTTGGAATATTGTGCAATTCAAGAATATATTGTGTCTGCTAATGTAGTTGCTGTAGTAGTTTACACATTAAGGACTCAAGTGGGTAAATTAATACCTAGTCCCACAAGTTATCGCTTGCAGTAGTTTTAATCAGAAACAGAAAGATGGCTTCTATGTGAACAAACATCTATTTCATGAGTCCTATATCATTGTTGATCAAATCACACTCTTGTCCCATGTGTTCGTGAAGCATTCAGTTTCTCTCTTCAGAGTAGAAGGTTAACAATTTAGGACTGGTGTGTTCTGAAGATGGATAGTGACCTCTGAAAGGCATTCATTAATCACTTACAACTGACCTGCAAAACTGAATTGAAGGAACCAGACAAACCTTTGCTAAATTGTAAGCCCAATTTTCACCTAAAATACTTAGGCAATCAAAGAGGAACTGTTCTTTTGACCTAAATTACTAGAAAATAGCATGCTGCTTTTCCTTCTCGCTGATTATGCGGATACATGGACACAAAGCTATAACATCTGCTGAGAAGAACACATGTGTTGTAAGTTGGGAGAGATGACATGGTGATCAGAAGCCACATGCAAGACATCTGCAAACAATGGATGAGAGTGAGGAGTTGCTCACAGAGATTGGACTGGTGGATGCAGCACCAGGGATATCTGTAATTTGTGTTCTTCTCTGAGTGAGAGCAGTGAAGAAAGCAGGGGTAGTTTCAAATATGTAAAGACAGTAACTACCCTCAGAGGTTTTCCCACATTCCCCCTTTCTCTCATCAGAGAAATCACCTGCAGGTCTGTAGACACAATGGACCAATTAAGAGGACAACACAGATTAGCCAGGGAGCTGTCTCGGGTTACTGTCAGTTTGGGAACTGAATGCAAGGCAAGATGAATCAGCTAACAGCCAGGGAAGGCTTGAAGAATGTGCAGAAGTTATCCTGTTGGCAGAGCAGCAGCAGGGAATATCAGGTAGAGAGATTATCACAGGCTTAGGACCTACAATGCGTTCTCAGAGTGCTCACACCCTGTTTCTTGTCGGTCTCCAGCAAGTTCAACAAATTGGAGAGGAACCATTTGCATTGGATCCAGATGTCCTGCTGGATGTGCCATAAACAAACTTACTCCATATTTCTTACATAGACGAATGGAATAGATTCCAGTGTTATACAGGTATTAGAGAAATCAGTCTGGCTAGTACTGCAATGGCAAGATACAGTGGAGGCTTTCTGATCTAGAGAGTACAGTAGGAATTGAAAGGGAATAAAAGGAGATGCTAAACATCACAAATTATTTAAGTAACTGAAACTCTCCATGAAACCTCCAGTGTTGCCTATGAATTAAATTATCTGAAGATACTGTGATGTGCCCGCAGTTTACCACAAGTGCCACTAGGTGGGGAACGTGCATTATTCATGGCTTGAAATTGCCAGTTTCTCTTCTAGCAAATGGGTTCTATCTAATTTTGAGAATTCCAGTGTTCACATTCTAATTAAATCAAATTAGACTCTCTATTAGTGAAATATAACCTTATAACTTATAATTCTAGTTAGTAAAAGGAACTGCAATGTTACTCATTGAAAATTTCAACCATAAAAGTACCTGTGTGCAACATTGAAGCTATCTAAATAGAGCACCTATGGGAGTCTCTATGTTATCTTATTATTTCCTATTTAATATCCACTCTGGACAACTTGGTATTAACTAGTAACAAGTGCCTTTGCTAATAAATGACATCAAATTATTTGGAAGCTTGCATTTGAAAATGATGTTTTATTATGAAATCTCTGAATTAGAGCCCATTTCTCCTAGCTCTCTGATCTCTCAGGTAGGTAGTATAGGTAACAGCAATAGTTAGATATTACTCTCATCTGCCTTCATTTGCTGCTAAGCATCCCAATAAAGCCATGTTATTTGCACTGTGGGCTCTACACATCATAGAAGCAGGGTCCATGCCTATGATGCTTAGACTATTGTATTACTGTGCCTGTTATACTACCAAACACAAAATAGATTCACAGTGAATTAATCCATTTTCTGCTCGTCAAAAACTAACTCAGTTTCCTTCTCATATAGTCTCTGCACATCAGTTATGACTACTTTTTTTTTAAAAAATCATATGATCAGAGTTTAACCCTGCTACACCCTGAGACTGTGTGCTTTGTCATATATGATTGAAAATATGTGTGTTTGCAAAGGTGTATGTGTGTGTACACACATGCATGTGCAGGTGTGTGTGTACAACCATGCATGTGCATGCATGTTTGCATGTGTGTGTATTCAAGAGGCATTGAAATTTAGCATTAAATGATAAATTCTAGAAATAACCTATATTTATATTGCTTAGACTTATCTACATAAACATGGTTATTCATCTATGTTATAATTACACAGGTTATTTGAATTTGGAATAGTGCTGTCATAGTGATAGTATAAATGTTAGTAGTAATTATTACTTTCAGTTTAATCTTTCCAATAACCAAGTTCTCTAATCATAATTTATAAATGAAAAAGTTTGGGGACATGAAACTTAGTGATGTAGCATTTGCCTATAGTATATCATTTGCCTACATCCCTGGGTTCAAACGCATGCCCAAAAAAGGAAGCTGCACTTTTAATGATCTAAACAAGGCACTAAAGAGCACACAGATAGCAAGGTTGATGCCGGGAGTCAGAACCACAGTCTGGGCATCAGGCACCTGGCTGGTGCACTTGTGTGTTTCACGGGAATGCCACACTGTCTTCTAATGTTTGAAATGTTCCTGCTTGAGAATACATGCAAAATAAGAAAATACATTTTTACAGAGTGGGATCTTCAGTATAGCAGTGTTGCTGAAAATTACCCGTGAACAGGGAAAATTCTAGTCTCTTACAACCTCCTGGTATTGTGTAATGTGCAACAGTTTTGTCCTTTTATATATATCGAGAGTCAGACTATCAGCCTCTCTAAAATAAGTACATAATAAATATACATCAAAATATGGAGAAAATGAAGACAGGAGTCTAATTTTCTGAGGAACCGCCAGACTGATTCCCAGAGTGGCTGTACAAGCTTGCAATCCCACCAACAATGGAGAAGTGTTCCTCAGAAAATTGGACATAGTACTACTGGAAGATCCCGCAATACCTCTCCTGGGCATATATTCAGAAGAAGCTCCAATGGGTAAGAAGGACACATGTTCCACTATGTTCATAGCAGCCTTATTTATAATAGCCAGAAGCTGGAAAGAACCCAGATGCCCCTCAACAGAGGAATGGATACAGAAAATGTGGTACATTTACACAATGGACTACTACTCAGCTATTAAAAAGAATGAATTTATGAAATTCCTAGGCAAATGGATGGACCTGGAGGGCATCATCCTGAGTGAGGTAACCCAATCACAAAAGAACTCACACAATATGTACTCACTGATAAGTGTATATTGGTTCAGAAACTTAGGATACCCAAGATATAAGATACAATTTGCAAAACACAGGAAACTCAAGAAGGACTAAGACCAAAGTGTGGATACTTTGCCCCTTCTTAGAATTGGGAACAAAACACCCATGGAAGGAGTTACAGAGACAAAATTTGGAGCTGAGGTGAAAGGATGGACCATCTAGATACTGCCATTTCCGGGGACCCATTACATAATCAGCTTCCAAACGCTGACACTATTGCATACACTAGCAAGATTTTGCTGAAAGGATCCAGATATAGCAGTCTCTTGTGAGACTATGCCTGGGCCTAGCAAACACAGAAGTGGATGCTCACAGTCAGCTACTGGATGGATCACAGGGCCCCCAATGGAGAAGCTAGAGAAAGTACCCAAGGAGCTAAAGGGATCTGCAACCCTATAGGTGGAACAACAATATGAACTAACCAGTACCCCCCAGAGCTAATGTCTCTAGCTGCATATGTATCAGAAGATGGCCTAGTCAGCCATCAGTGGAAAGAGAGGCCCATTGGTTGTGCAAACTTTATATGCCTCAGTACAGGGGAAGGCCAGGGCCAAGAAGTGGGAGTGGGTGGGTCGGGGAGTAGGTGGGGGAGTGGGTGGGAGAGCGTGTGGGGGACTTTTGAGATAGCATTGGAAATGTAAATGAAATACATACCTAATTAAAAAATTATTCTCAAGGGAATAGCACAGTCCAAAAAAAAAAGAAAGAAAAAAGAAAGAAAGAAAGAAAGAAAGAAAGAAAGAAAGAAAGAAAGAAAGAAAGAAAGAAAGAAAGAAAGAAAGAAAGAAAGAGAAGCAAAAGAAAAAAAGAGAAGAAGACAGGAGTCTAAAAACTGACCCTTAAGGTTTTCTAAGCAGCTAGTGTGAGTCTCCAATTATTACTAAAAATACATGGCAGAAAAGACACCTATATGTCACCCAGCAGGAGTGAATGTATAATCTCTCTTGGAAGGCAACTTGGCAATAGGCATGCAAACTACAAAAACAAATCCTTTGACCAAACAATTCCACTCACAAGTAGTTTATCCTACGGATACAGATAACCTACAGATAGATAACCATGTGTGGAACTTCATAAGCCCAGGATTTTTTTTTTATAATCACAAAAAATTGTTAAAGAATTTAAACATTCATTACAAGAAAACTGGTTGATTAAATCTTGGAACAACTATACCACCAGCCATTGTGCAACTAAAAGAGCAAGTAGATTTTTAACATTGATGATGGAAAATGACATAGGGATGCTACATATGCTATTATCTGAGCCTACTTAGGAAGAGAAATAAATGAAATAAAACAACACACATATTTCTAATCCTCTGAATCAGTGAGACTATGTTCAGAACGAACTCTAAGAATGTATTAAAGCATTGAGCAATCGTCGTTGTATCCAGGGAGGGAAACAAACTCCCAAAAGGGCGGCTTTGCTATTCCCAACTGAGCATGCATTTTCTAAGGTCTTAAGCCCTATGTGAGAATCTGGTAATACTTAATTTCCAGTTCTGAATGTTTGGCTTGTAGTCACTATAAAATATGTGCAAGGTGCTCTTGCTCAAAGATGTTCTTTGCAATGTTTTCTAATGATAAAGAAGGAAATCAAATAGAGTAAAAGTGGCCATATTGCCAAAAGAAATCTACAGATTCAATGCAATCAATCCCCATCAAAATTCCAACTCAATTCTTTACAGAGTTAGAAAGGGCAATTTGCAAATTCATCTGGAATAACAAAAAACCTAGGATAGTGAAAACTATCCTCAGCAATAAAAGAACTTCTGAGGGAATAGCCATTGCTGACCTCAAGCTGTACTACAGAGCAATGGTGATAAAACTTGCATGTTATTGGTACAGTGACAGGCAGGTAGATCAATGGAATAGAATTGAAGTCCCAGAAATGAACCCACACACCTATGGTCACTTGATCTTTAAAAAAGGAGCTAAAACTATCAGGTGGGAAAATGACAGCATTTTCAACAAATGGTGCTGGTTCAATTGGAGGTCTGTGGGACTCTGAGAGGCAGCTTGATTTGTGGTCCAGCGATACTTACTCTGGAGACCCAGTAGAAACTCTACAAGGGACAGAACTGTGAGCCATGCTCCCAGACACACAGGTGCCTGACATCATGGAACCCCCAACTCCATAATCCTGTGATTATCAGTCACTCAGACAAAATCCCAAGCTCCTGGCATTCTGGTTAGACTCTACCCTCACTGTAACCTGACAATAGCTAGGTATGCTCTGCCCCACAACTACCCTGCAACTGCAAGTTAGCCCAGCCCACTATAAAAGGGACTTCTTGGCCCCTCTTCTCTCTCTTAAGCTCTTACCTCTCATTATCATCTCTAACTCTCCTTCTCCTCCTCCCTTCCCCCTTCTCTCCATGTGGCCATGGCCAGCCTCTCCTTTTCTACCTTTTCTCTTTCTCTCTGTCTTTCTACATTAAAGCTCTAAAACCATAGACTATCTTTGTTCATCAAGGCCCACCATACTTGAATGATAGAATAGGCTTTCCCTAAAGAGCTGTGTCTAACCTCTTGTCAAAAGACCTTCCTGCACTCCAGCCATGGACTCTCATCCATGTGGGAACCACCCAGTGCCCCCTCTTCCCCTGCCCTCTTCTCTTTTAGGCCCTGGGACTGACCAAGTTGCCCCCCAGGGCCCCTACTTTGTTCTCAGCTCTTCTGCAGCATACAAAGATGTCTGAGAAGTCACAGACTGAGAACCTGTTATCTCTGGCTTCCATGAGGCCCAGAGACCTCAGACTGCTCCCTATCCACCCCTCGAGGAGTGGGCTTCCGTGGCTTCACACAGCCAGACACCCACCCGGGGCCATGTGGAGAGCATGCAGCAGTTCTCTGCATCCAACTGCCCAGACCACCGGACTCAGGTTCTCTCCCATCCCCTTTATTCCTCCATGCCCACTGCCTGACAGAGGTCAACATGCACAAGAATTCAAACTGATCCATTCTTATCTCCCTGTACAAAGCTCTTGTCCAAGTGGATCAAGGACCTCCACATAAAACCAGATACACTGAATCTAATAGAAGAGAAAGTGGAGAGAAGCCTCAAACACATGGCACAGGGGAAATTTTCCTGAACAGAACACCAATGGCTTATGCTCTAAGATCAAGAATCCACAAATTGGACCTCATAAAATTGCAAAGCTTCAGTAATGCAAAGGACACTGTCAATAGGACAAAACGGCAACAAACAGATTGGGAAAAGACCATTACCAATCCTACATCTGAAAGAGGGCTAATATCCAATATATGCAAAAAATTCAAGAAGTTAGACTCAAGAGAACCAAATAACCCTATTAAAAATTGGGGAACAGAGATAAACAGAGAATTCTCAAATGAGGAAACTTGAATTGCCAAGAAGCACTTAGGGAAATGTTCAACATCCTTAGTCATCAGGAAAATGCAAACCAAAACAAACCTGAGATTCCACCTCACACCAGTCAGAATGGCTAAGATCAAAAACTCAGGTGACAGCAGATGCTGGCGAGGTTGTGGAGAAATAGGAACACTCCTCCATTTCTGGTGGGATTGTAAGATTAGTACAACCACTCTGAAAATCAGTCTGGCAGTTCCTCAGAAAATTGGACATAGTACTACCTGAGAACCTAGCTATACCACTCCTGGGCATATACCCAGAAGATACTCCAACCTGTAATAAGGGCACATGCTCCACTATATTCATAGAAGCCTTATTTAAAATAGCCAGAAGCTGGAAAGAACCCAGATGTCCCTCAACAGAGGAATGGATACAGAAAACGTACATTTACACAATGGAGTACTACTCAGCTATTAAAAACAATGGCTTCATGAAATTCTTAGGCAAATGGATGAAAGTAGAAAATATCATCCTGAGTGAGGTAACCCAATCACAAAGGAAAACACATTGTATGTACTAACTGATAAATGGATATTAGCCCCAAAGTTTGGAATACCCAAAATACAATTCACAAACCATATGAAGCTCAAGAAGGAAGACCAAAGTGTGGGTGCTTCAGTCCTACTTAAAAGGGGAAACAAAATACTCACAGGAGAAAATATGGCGGCAAAGTGTGGAGCAGAGACTTAAGGAAAGGCCATCCACAGACTGCCCTACCTAGAGATCCATCCCATATACAGTCTCCACTACTGCAGATGCCAGGAAGTGCATGCTGAAGGGAGCCTGATATGGCTGTCTCCTGAGAGGCTCTGACAGAGCCTGACAAATAGAAAGGCAGACGATAGCAGCTAACCATTCAACTGTGCACAGGGTCCCAATGGAGGGGTTGGAGAAGGGACTGAAGGAGCTGAGGGTATTTGCAGCCCCATGGAGGGAGCAACAGTGTTAACTGGCCAAATCCCCAAGAACTCCCAGGGACTAAACCAACAACCAAAGAGTACACATGGAGGGACCGATGGTTCTGGCTGCATATGTGGCAGATGATGGCCTTGTTGGACATCAGTGGGAGGAGTGGCCCTTGTACCTGAGGGGGTTCTATGCCCCAGGGTAGGGGAATGCCAGGGAGGAAAAGCAGGAGTGGGTGGGTAGGTGGGTGGAGGAGCAACCTAATAGAGGCAGAGAGAGGAGGGATGGGATAGGGGACTTCTGGAGGGGAGACCTGAACAAGAGATAACATTTGGAAGGTAAATAAAAAAAAATAACCAATAAAAGAAAAAAAGAAGGAAATCGATAGAATATTCAACATTTGGTAGCTAAAAACAAGAAATATCAGGACTTGTGTGTGTGTTCTTTTCTCCTTTGTAAATTTAGCAAGTGTAGCAATGATTCCAGATAAAGGCCCAGTATTTCACTGAATTCCAGCCTCTGACATTGTCCTTGACATTGCTCAATTAAAACTTACACAAAAATTAATAAATTGAAAGGAGACTGGAGTGATGGAATCGGAGGCATTAGCAAGAAACATTGTTCATTTTTCCCTTGGGTATTCCTTTTATTTTCACTTTCCATATGAAGTTCCTATTTTATAATTGGGAGGCAATATCAGTGCAAGAACACTGCATCCTAAAAGATTCATGCTCTTTGGGCCAGGCTCCTCTAGAGAGGAATGAATCGCTGTTTTAATGAGTATCAGTGAGTATTGCGTCTGATCAGTATTGCTCATGGAAATTCTGGGATGGATGGTGCATGCTGTATGGAAGTGCCAACTGATTTATCTAGTGAACATTGGAGAGGTACATGGGGAACCATTTGAATGCTGATTACAATATCACTCTGCGGATTGAAGAAATCACAGAACTTGTATTAGAATTGTGTGAGTAAACAGATAACAGTTGAGATATTTTCTGTAAAACTGATCTTGTTTTGTATCTGAGGTTTTGACTACAGACAGCTCTAAGATCTACTTCACACTTGCTGAGCTATCTCCACAGCCCTTTGTGACTCTGTCTGCAAAGTAAAGCTGATAGGATAGCCTTTGAAGTGTCACTTGTAAGATGTGTCCCTAATACACATAAAGGGCTTAGGGCTAGCTTAGTGGCTGGCATAGCTATCAGGGTGGTTTTAAGGGTGGCTTGGCTCTCTCATCTTTCTGTTTCTCCCACATGTATCGCTGTGTCCTGAGTAGGAAGGAAAATCTTGGTTTAGAAATTGGGAAGTGGCTCATTTTGTAATCAAGCTCTTAACTTAATCCTACTAATGCTTCCTTTTATATGGAATGTTTCCTGGATGGATCTGTATCTGCCTGCCATTCAGTAATTAGGACCTACACTGCATTGATGAAACAAGATAAACACATACAGACCTGCTTTGTCAAACTTAGGATTTTGTTCTAGGATAAGGAAGATCCTGTTTCTATGCCCCCAAAATTTAACACAGTAAGAGGGGTTTGAATATTTGGTTTTAGTTATTTAATTATTTTATTTATTTATTTATTTATTTATTTATTTATTTATTTATTTATTTAACCCTCCAGATTTTATTCCCCTCCCTGGTCCACCCTCCTACTGTTCCATATCCTGTACCTCCTCCCTGCCCCCCCCTGTCTCCATGAGGATGTTCCTACCACCCACTCCCCATCTCACCAGACCTCTAAACTCTCTGGAGCCTCCAGTCTCTTGAGAGTTAGATGCATCATCTCTGAATGAACACAGACCCAGCAGTCCTCTGCTGCATATGTGTTGGGGGCTTCGTATCAGCTGTTGTATACTGCCTGGTTGGTGGTCCAGTGTTTGAGATATTTCTGGGGTCCAGGTTAATTGACACTGCTGGTCCTCCTACAGGGTTGCCCTTGTCTTCAGCTTCTTCCAGCGTTTCCCTAATTCAACCACAGGGGCCAGCAGCTTCTGTCCATTGGTTGGGTGAGAATATCTGCAACTCTTTCAGCTACTTGTTGGGTCTTCCAGAGTGCAGTCATAATAGGTCCCCTTTTGTGAGCACTCCATAGCCTCTGTAATAGTGTCAGGCCTTGGGACCTCCCCTTTAGCTGGATCCCAATTTGGGCCTGTCACTGGACCTTCTCTTCCTCAGGCTCCTCTCCATTTTCATCCCTGTAATTCTTTCAGTTAGGAACAATTATGGGTCAGAGTTTTGACTGTGGGATGGCAACACCCTCCCTCATTTGATGCCATGTCTTCCTGCTAGAGGTGGGCTCTATAAGTTCCCTCTCCCTACTGTTAGGCATTTCTTCTAGGGTCTCTTCCCTTTGAGTCTTAAGAGTCTCTCACCTCCCAGGTCTCTCGTGGATTCTGGAGGGTCCCTCAACCCCCTACCTCTCAACGTTGCCTCTTCCCATTCTTTCTGATGGCCCTTAGGTCTTCAGTCCTTTTCCCTCACCCAATACCAGATCAAGTTATCCTCTCCCCTGCAAACCCCACCCCCACCCCATCCACTTTCCCTCTCAGGTACCTCCCTCCCCCTCCCTCTTTGAGATTGTTTTCTTCTCCCTCCCAAGTGTTACTGAGGAATCCTCACTTGGGCCCTTTAGCTTGTTGATGTTTTTGTTCTGTGGACTATATCTTGGGTATTCTGTACTTTTGTTGTTGCTGCTGCTGTTTTAGGCTAATATCCACTTATTAGTGAGTACATACCATGCATGTCCTTTGGTGTCTGTGTTACCTCACTCAGGATGATATTTTCTAGTTCCATCCATTTGTCTGCAAAACTCAGGATGTTGGGCTGGAGAAATGGCTCGGTGGTTAAGAGCACCGACTGTTCTTCCAAAGGTCCTGAGTTCAAATCCCAGCAACCACACGGTGGCTCACAACCATCCATAACAAAATCTGATACCCTTTTCTGGAGTGTCTGAAGACAGCTACAGTTTACATTACTTATAATAAATAAATCTTAAAAAAAAACTGAGGATGTCCTCGTTCTATAATATTCCATTGTGTAAATGAACCACATTTTCTGTATCTATTCTTCTGGCATGGGATATTTCCAGCTTCTGGCTCTCACAAATAAGACTGCTATGAACATAGTGGAGCACATGCCCCTGTGGCATGGTAGGTTCCTTAAAAATTTTGTATAATGGGTTTGTATTGTAGTTGTTCCTTCTTCTCTATCTATCTAGACATTGTGTATGCTGTGCTACCTTGCAGCAGATGTCCCAGTCCTCTGGCTCTTACCATCTTCCTTCCTCCTATTTTATGATGTTCCCTGAGACTTAAACAGTAGTGGTTGTACTTTAACTGTATTCACTGACACATTGCTCATCTTTTCTCTGTATTTTGAGCACTTGGTAGATTTCTGTTATGGTCTCTGTGTACTATAAAATGAAGCTCTTTTGATGATGGGTGAACAATACACTTTTCTGTGAATGTAAAGACTTAAAATGAAGTTAGGTAGTATGCTTGTTTGGGAAAGTGGCAGTAGTAGGGTCTTCTCTAGATTCTTCTCATTTCACCCATAGGCAAACCAGGCAGGAATTCCCTCCTGCTGTGCAAGCCAGAGTTCAGTTAGGTTGCACCTTTTGGAATAGCTTGCCATTCTGGTCATTGTTATGGTTTGTAGGCATAACAGCTAGATGGGACTAATAATTTCTGTTCTACCTTTGCTTCCCTATCTCCTGATACCATGAGAGATAACCCTTAGGAGAAGGTTTCTATGTCAATTCTAGCTCAATTCCTCCAGTTCCTGTGTCCAACGTGTGTGGTGTCTTCAACAATAGCATCTTACCTTCAAGTTCTTGAAAGTAACCAAAGCCAATAGCAATAACCTGTCTGGTTTTGGGAGACTTTTGGGTTCCCAAGACCAGCAACTTAAAAGTACCCAAGTCTGGTACTGGGGTTTTTGATAGGTAGTCCAAAGGGAGTAACTTCCATTAAACGAATTCACTGTCTCCTTCTCTCTTTCTTATTAAACATAGAATCATATGACCCTCTGTGGCTTTTCCAAACATCTTTAGTGTTATTTATCCCTCCTACTACCTTCTGTGTTGTTCTCTCTCCTCCCTCCTCAGGTAAGTCTCTCCTACCTATCTCCCCATTAGAACTAGAAAATACTCAACTGGATGAGGTGATCTAGACCCAAACTTCTGAATAGGGCCTTATCTATCATCAACCCTTTCCAACTCTTTTTTAAACAGCCTGTTTTCTGGATTCAATGTTAGAATCTGCTACACAATTGAGACTAGGGTTGAGGCTCATACAGTACACACACCCGAGAGATGTTTATTTGAAGAGCTACAACAAAGAAAACATACTTTACTAAACATAGTTCCTTGAGACTAGACCATGGCCATCTTCCCCATACTTTATGACCATTTGTTCCTGAACTCTACAGAGACCCTTCACAGCAACAGCAACTTAATTCTCAGACAGATGACATGAATCCAGCAGGGCCGTTCTCTTACCCCAGAGACCGATTTTCCACAGTATGATGAAACAAATTAAAGTCATCTGTGCCCTGGCCAAGTTCTAGATTGTTTATTCAGTTGGTTAGAAATAATTTTGTTCTCCTTAGAAAAAGAGCCAGAAATAAAGAGAAATAAAATATTAAGGGGAAAATATAGAGCCCTAATTTCTTGTTCTTTTTTTTAATGTTTTTAAATTTAATTTTATTAGTTTTTACTTATTCACTTACTTATTACATCCAACTCCTTATGACTCCCTCTACAATCCTTCCCCCACTCCCCTGCTCCTTCTCCAGTGAGCAGGTGAGGGCCCCTAGTGTACCCTCTACCTGGCACTTCAAGTCTCTGTGAGGCTGGATGTTCCTTCTCCCACTGAGTCCAGACAAGGCAGCCCAGCTAGAAGAACATATTCCATATACAGGCAACAGCTTTTGGGATAGCCCCCACTCCAGTTGTTCCAGAATCCACATGCAGACCAAGCTGCACATCTGCTACATATATGTGGGGAGGACTTAGTCTAGCCAATGTTGGTTCCTTGGTTAGTAGTTCAGTCTCTAAGAGCCCCAAGGGTCCAGGTTAGTTAACTCTGTTGGTCTTCCTACCCCCATTGGAGCTTCCTCCTATTCTTCCATAAGACTCCCCAAGCTCCATCTACATTTTGTCTGTTGAACCCAACATTGACATAGACTTTTTACAATAAAGAATTTGACACCTTTTCAGCTTTATGAAATGTGGTTTAAATGACAGACTGGTTAGGTAAGATGAATAAAACTTAATGTTATTATGGCATCAGCAGACACTAAAAATGAAACACCAATAATGACTAGGCCAATGCGGTATTAATATAAATCACTTTCCTGAGCCTACAAACAGCCCAAGAAGGAATATGATATACCCAGTGAACAGTTTCATATCTGTTGCTATCTTCACTAACCTCAAAGCCAGTCTGGATCCTGGTAATGATTTTTCTCTTCCATATTATTGAGAAAAATATAGAAGGAATTAGAATTTCCAAGTTGGTGAGCTGAGGCTGTTCTAGAGCCCACTGTGCACAGGTCCAGCCAGGAGAGACCTGTTCTCCCAGAAGTGTTTTTACTTCTGGGCTGGGAGGTGAGACAGCCACTTTCTCTCCAATAACAGTGTGGAGTGGGGCTAACCCAGAGGACACAAGTCGAAAGATCAGAGGAGCAGTTGGGACAGGACCCTTCTGGTCCATTATCTGCACCAGGGAGCATGGACTATTCCAGAGTCCTCTGTACAGGAGCTTGTTTTGCCAGGAGAGATCGGGTCTCCCTGGAGTGCCAACACAGGCTTACAGACCCATAGGAGGAACAAGCTCCAGCCAGAGACAGCAAGAACATCTAACACCAAAGATAAACAGATGGTGAAAGGCAAACACAAGAAACTTACCAACAGAAACCAAGATTACTTGGCACCATCAGAAACCTGTTCTCACACAACAGTAAATCCTGGATTCCCCAACCCACTGGAGAAGCAAGATGCAGATTTAAAATAATATCTCATTATGCTGATTGAGGATATTAAGAAGGACATAAATATCTCCCTTAAAGAAATACAGGACACAGGTAAACAAGTACAAGCCCTTAAAGAGGAAACACATAAATCCCTTAAAGAATTACAGGAGAACATAGGTAAACAGATGAAGGAATTGAACAAAACCATCCAGGATCTAAAAATGGAAGTAGAAACAATGGAAGAAGAAATCACAAAGGAAGACAACTCTGGAGATAGAAAACTTAGGAAAGAGATCAGGAGCCATAGATACAAGCATCATGAACAGAATACAAGAAATGGAAGAAAGAATCTCAGGCATATAAGATAACATAGAAAACATTGAAACAATCAAAGCAAATGCAAAATGCAAAAAGATCATAACTCAGAACATCCAGTAACTCCAGGATGCAATGGAAAGACAAAACCCAAGGATAATAGGTATAGAAGTGAGTGAGGATTCCAAAGTAAAAGGGTCAGTAAGATTTTCAACAAAATTATAGAAGAAAATTTCCCTAATCTAAAGAAAGAGATACCCATGAACATACAAGAAGCTTAC